>NC_089837.1:525163461-526363461 GCF_035609145.1 Eleutherodactylus coqui | reverse complement strand
AAAACCACTCACATAAAATATAATTTGTGGATGAGGATCCAAAAACAATTTTATATGTTCAATATGTTCCCATACTAGACATCTCCTCGGGTATGTACCTTCTTTGGATCTTCTTGCAGTTCTATCTCTTGTTTTTGACCCCTGGCCTGTCTTCTGCCTCTGGTTTGTTGGATCCTGACATCTATGATCCGTGACTTCACTTCTGCTGCAAATGTTCTTAGCAGTGTACCCAATGCCAACCGGTGCCTAGTTTGGGGACCATGACCTTGTAAAAGTACTTATCTCCCTGTTGGGAGGGTTTAGACTGAAAAATGCAAGATTCTCAGACTCTGCATCCCACTTCAGCCAGTGCCAAACCAATGGTGGTAAAAAGATCTACTGAGAATCGTAACAGAGCCACACTCAACAAGATGGTCAAGGTTGGAGCTGAATGGCCGTTTCATAATTTTACCTTACCTGTAAGACTTATGGATGAAGTTCTCAGCCTTACACTTAGCAGTTTAGCCACCGCCAACTGGTGTCTACTCTGGAGACCATAGCCTTGTAAATATATAGATATAACTCCTTGAGGGGGTTAAAAGAAAAAAAGGCAAGATTCCTCAGACTCTGCATCTCACTTCAGCCAGCACCAAACAGATGAAGGTACAAAGATCTACTTCTCCAGTGAGAATTGTATATCGCAGCCACACTCAACAAGACAGTCAAGGTTGGAGCCAAATGGCCATCCAATAATTCTTCCTTACCTGTAAGAATAATGGATGAAGTTCTCAGCCCAACACTTAAGAATGTACCCATCGCCAGATGGTATCTACTCCGGGGACCATGACCTTGTAAAAGTCTATATATTTCCTTTTGGTGGTTAAGAGTATAAAACAGGTGATCACTTAGAATCTGCATCTCAAGTAAGTCAGCTTCAAACCAAAGACAATGCAAGGGTCCGTGTCTCCAGTGAGAACTGTATCAGAGCCACACTCATCATATCAATGTGAAGACGAAAGTATGATTATCGAACAATTTCACCTTACCTTATGATCTCAGCCCTACTCTTAGCAGTGTACCCATGGTCAACCAGTGTCTACTCTGCGGACCACAATCTTGTAAAAGCCCATCCCTTCCTTGTGGGGTTTAAGTATAAATAAATGGAGGAATCCTTAGACTGCACATCAGTTCAGCCAACACCAAACCAATGGTGGTACAATGACCCACCTCCAATGAGAATTGTATCAGAGCCAAACTCAACGTAAAGGTCAAGGTTTGACCCGGATTGGTCATATAACACTTTTACTTTGCCTGTAAGAATTATGGATTAAGTTCTCAACCCTACACTTAGAAGGAGCCCACTGCCAATCGCTGTCGACTCTGAAGGCTACAACCTTATAAAAGTCTATATTTACTTGTGTGGATTAAGAGTGACAAACGAGACATTCCTTAAACTCTTCATCTCTGCTTAACCAGTAGAGAACCAATGGTGGTACAATGATCTACTTGTATCAGAGTTACACTCAACATGAAGGTCAAGGTTTGACCTGGATCATCATCTAACAATTTGACTTTGCCTGTAAGGATTATAGGTGAAGTTTTCAACCCTATACATGACAGTGCCTATTCTGGTAACTATAACCTTGTAAAAGTCGATACCTCCTTGTGGGGGTTACAAGTAAAAAACACAAGATTCATTAGATTCTGCATCTCACTTCAGCTAGTACCAAACCAACGGTGATACAAGAATCCACTTCTCTGGTGAGAACTATATCAGAGCCACACTCAACCTGAAGGTCAAGGTATGACCTGGATTGGTCATCTAATAATTTTACCTAGCCTGTAAGGATGAACTTCTCAGCCCTACACTTAGATGGTGCCCACTGACAATGGCTCTCTACTCTACAGCCTATAAAAGTCCATACCCACTTGTGTGGTTCAAGAGTGAAAAACGAGAAATAAAACCAGTGGAAGTACAAGGAGCCATTTCTTTGGTGAGAATTATATCAGATTTAAACTCAACATGAAAGTCAAGGTTTGACCTGGATTGTCAGCTGGCAATTTTACTTTGCCTGTAAGAATTATGGGCGAAGTTTTCAGCCCTACGCTTAGCAGTATACCAACGCCCAACTGGTATCTATTCTAGGGACCTCAACCTTTTGAAAGTCAAGAGAAAAAAAAGCAGTCAGCAGCACTCAGATCACCCCAGTGCAATCAGCAAAACCAGGGGGGGGGGAAATTGCGCTTCACCTACGCACACTATGCCAAGCCACCAGCGGGTTGTGGATTATCAACCACTCATAGTGGAACCAAATATGTACAGGAGAGGTAGCAGCATAACAGGTGCTTCCAAAGTATTTAAGAACAAGAACTTTATTGTTTCATCCTTTTAAAACAGGCAACGTTTCAACCTTTTACGGTCTTTCTCAAGCTGATAAGAAAATGAAACAGGGCAAGAGGTCCATGTTCCAGTACAGAGGGTTTGGTTTAGGGGATATGGTATGCCTCCCTGAAGAGTTATGTTTTTAGAGCACGCCTGAAGTTGTGTGTGTCGGGGATTGCCCGGGTAGTTTTGGATAGCGCGTTCCAGAGGACCGGTGCTGCTCTGGAGAAGTCTTGGAGGCGGAAATGAGAGGTTCGAATTAAAGGGGCACTTAATCTGATTTCATTAGCGGAGCGGAGGGCGCGGGGTGAGTGATGGATTGAGATGAGGGAAGCACTGTAGGGCGGTGGGCGCTGTGAAGCGCTTTGTGGATGAGGGTAGGGAGTTTAAATTGTAGTCTGTATTTGCCGGGCAGCCAGTACAGTGACTGGCACAGGGCAGAGGCGTCTGAGTAGTGCCTGGACAGGAAGATGAGCCTGGCTGCTGCATTCAGGATGGATTGGAGAGGGTAGAGTCTGGTGCAGGGGAGGCTGACCAGCAACGAGTTGCAATAATCGAGGCAAGAGTGGATGAGGGCAACAGAGAGCGTTTTTAGCGTGTCCACAGTGAGAAAAGAGCGGATTCTTGCGATGTTCTTGAAGCGCAGCTGACATGTTCGGGCCAGAGATTGAATGTGGGGGGTAAAGGAGATATCGGGATTGACTATGACCCCAAGACAGCGGGCGTGCTGGGAGTTATGGTGCCACACACGGAGATGGAGATGTCAGGATGAGGTCAGTTGGTAGAGGGTGGAAACACCAGTAGGTCAGTTTTTGAGAGGTTCAGTTTTAGGTAGAGAGGCCCAAACTCCTGATGGTCTGTTCAATAGGGGCTGTGTAGATGAGAAGAGAAGGGGGCTGAGGACTGAGCCCTGGGGGACCACAACAGCAAGGAGACTAGAAGGGGAGGGGCCAAGGACCGAGCCCTGAAGGACCCCAACAGCAAGTAGAAGAGGAGGGGTGGGGGCTGAGGACCGAGCCCTGAAGGACCCCAACAGCAAGTAGAAGAGGAGGGGAGGGGGCTGAGGACCGAGCCCTTAGGGACTCCAACAGCATGGAGAAGAGTAGGGGGCCGGTGGGTACCCTCTTAGCCCTAGACTTAGAAGGTACCCACCACCAACAAATGCCTACACTAGAAATATACCACTGACTTACTCTGAAGGTCTAGCTTAGGGATTACGCAACCCGACGCTTCAATAGCTTATTGGGGAAAGTAATATTTATGTGCTTTTTTTTTTTCACTAAGTCTTTCCCATGACTGCACCTCATTAATGAACGTACAACAGTCTGTTCAGTCTGGGAGGTCTGGAGTCCACAGAACGGTGATTACAACTGACTCTAAATTATACAAGTCGTTCAATAGCTCTCCTATTCTACTAGTGCATTGGGTTTCAATTTATGAAGCACTTCTCCTCATGCCATTTGTACTTTCCAATTTTAACAAACTTGGCGTGCCAAGAAGGTGCCATCGTGCCAATCCCTACAATAAATCCCACTGCAATTCTTAATATCCTTTTAAGAAGGCAAAAAAACAAAAAAATAAAAATTGACTCAAGTAAATCCCGGCTTGCCAAGCGCCATGCAAAACCTGATACCAAGAACACGGCACTGACTAATTGACCAGCTCTTAATGCTGTTTGAAGAGCTAACGTTCCACAAGTTCTGCCAATTCCTCTGCTGCATGAAATCTGCTACTTGCGTCCCATCGTTTCGCCGTGTCATGCATGTTTTAATGGGATTCCTTCTGCTATTAGGGCTGTTTGTCGGGAACGCTCCGTCCATCACACACATTATCTACGTGTGAGCAAAGAAAGGCTTTTATTGAAACTAGACTCTCCTCGTTCTAGGCATTCAAAATCAGGTAACTGTCCCTCAAAGAGTCCCTCCGTGATCCATACAGGTGGCCTCCAAAATACAGGTACCCCCATACTAGCCAATTCACAACTAGACAGGGTGGAATCAATTCCCAAGACTGGAAATTAGCATCTAAAAAAGTTCTTGGAGAGTCAATGGAGGAGATCCTTATTAAACTCTGGTCAATCTCCTTCGGTATCCAAGAAAGTTATCATCTTGAAGGGTCATAAAAACCTTTAGAGTCATAGATAATTACACATCCGTCTGTTCTTGTAAAGGATGTCCCAATGGATGTTAATACAGTCAATATATGTCATCAACACCACAATGGTGGCATCCACGATGACGTCCTACACGATGATGCTAAAGAGCAGACACGGTGTGCGTCCTTCACGGCTCTCCTGCTCCTACAGCCGCAGGTGGTTTCTGCCATGCTCATGCTCCATCTCATCTGCTCACTATGTGATCTATGCCGGTAAGGCTTACGTGTGAACCCATCCGGTCTCTTAAAGGGCCAGTGCATGCTTGCATTACCCGTCCCCCTCTAGTCCTCTTCCTAAACTTCCAAATTAGGCATCCACACCCAAGGGTGGAAGCCTAAACAGTTGGTGTCCTACTGCTGTAACCACCAGGAATGGAGAAACCTCAGAACCTGGCATTTAACCCCTTACATGCCACAATCAATAGCAACTGCAGCATGTAAGCAGATGGCAGGAGGAGGGGGGCCCTTCTCTAATTTACTGGAAAACTTTTTAAAATTATTTAAGTGGAGTGAGATAGCGCCACTGAAGGTTAACAGCTGGGATCAGCATCAGCACTGCTGCAGGCAGGTATCTATTATATCGCAGACAGCCGGCATCTGCCTTGTATGGAGCAGGATCGGCTTGTGGTCTTGCTCCATATAAACCACCCACACCGAGGATGTAACTGTTCACCCTGTGCTGTTAAAGGGTTAAATTTTGACTTAGTCAAGGGGGGGGGGGGTCCTCTGTTCAGGATTCTGCTCCCCTGTTGTGAATGTGCATTCCCTGCGTTACCACTGAGCTATTACAGAGGGCTGTATGACAGAGATTTTGGAGGAGATCAGGGGAAGAGAGAGCAGGGAAAGCTACTATTACAGGGGGGGGGGGGGCTATAATTCTCTCTGAGTGAATTTTCTGCACTTATCTGCAGTGAGGAGGAGTGAGACCAGCAGCTACTCAGACAGAGGAGGAAAAATAGCTGTGTAGTATTGAGTGGGCGTGGTTATGCTACACATGGAAAGGGATGTGAGCTTGTGTGCATTCGCATTCATAAGAGAGACCAGCTGCTTAGTGCTGGGAATGCAACACACCAGAGACTTAAATGTAGCAGATATGAGGTGTTGTAAATGCACGAGAAGGAAAACTCAATACAAAAACACAGATAAGTGCATCATATTTTTCTGCAAGAAAGATATGAGTGTATTTCAAGCACAAAGGTTTCCATGGCCTTTGAGGTAGAGGTCTCTTACTTGGAAAGTCATCCTTATAGATGTTACTCAAAAACTCCTCCTGGAAGTTTTTCCTAATACCTATAATGTCCTGCTTGCAGATATTCCCACCTTATTATGGCTCAGCTAGGTGTTTTTCATCTTATAATGGTCCCATCCGACAGCTGTCATCCATGGAGGTGGTTTCATAGATATTTCTCATGCCAGGCCAGGGTGGGTAAATGGACTAACAGAACTGAAATGACATGCTAGCGTAACGGGTTGAATGAGCTAGAATATAAGGCCTTGTGAGGGTTAAGCGCAGAAATGTTATATGCAGTGTGATGCTATAATGTTCTGCATAAAGGGTTAATGACAACAATCTAATGTACTTGATGTGATATAATAGTGTAATAAGATGAAACAATACATCTGCAGCGCCACCTATTGGATGGCAGTATTCCTTCAAATCAATGTAGGACTCTTTATGCTGCCATCCAATAGGTGGCGCTGCAGAGGTATCGTTCCATCTTCCTTATTCTCATATATTACCTAGAGGAGCATGCATGGCTTTGTAAGTCTCCCCACACACCTACTGGGTGCTCTCCTTAAGGAGGGATGGCACCTCCACCGACCCGTAATGATAAGGTGTAATGGTGCAGTTAGAGTGTATACAGAATCTAGTAATATAACACGATGATGATTGAGACGACCTCTGGATTTTAGTACATTTAAGACGTGTGACGCATTCAGTAGATAAGAATGCTGCTTCTACTGGGAATTTGAGGTCGGAGCCTACGGCTACAATGATGATTGTGTATGTGGAGGTTACGCCGCAGTAATGAGATGTAAAATTATGCTGATAGAATAAGAGGAACACCATGTGCCTTGCTACTGCCAGGAGGAACTATAGAGGAACAGAACAGAGGTATAGGTCGATAAAAGATGCCAATGATGAAAAGTACTGTCACTTTAAGAGAGTGAGTTCAAGCTACCCATTTATTACGTAACGTTAAAATACACAAACCCTCCTGTGGAGCGCAACCTTATTCATTATGTAACTGTTCAATAAAGTTATTTTATAGAAAAAATGCACCGCCCGTCATCGCCACGCCATTTTGTACCTGTGTCGCACCGCCACCCGCGACCGCTGTTACAGTGTGTAGGCATCATCACACCGCTGTTGGGGTCCGTTCAGAGTTTCCGTCTCTCTGCTCCGTTTTTGAAAACTGAATAAAACTGAAAAAAAGGATGTTTTTCCCCAATTGATTTCAATGGGATTTTAAAAAAAGACAGAAAGCGGACTTCAGTTTGCTTCCGTTCTGTTAGGAAAATAGTGCAGTCTGCAGCGTTATTTTCACTGTCACCTCAGCGCCCACAATGCACTGCTCTCTGGAGTCAGAAAACCAAGAATTATGGACTCAGCTTTAGAAATCATTCCGTCACTCAAAATCTGCACCCGATCGCTAACGAGAAAAGTTACCGAATGCCTCATGTCAACTGGTAATTTGCTGCTTAAAACTGTACTTCTCCTTTAAGAGAGCTTTCTAGTGTCAGAGAGCAGCAGGCACAGCCGCCCAGTGACAGGACTGCTTGGAACAGTAATGGAAAAACTAAGTTTTACATAAATAAGAAAATAAACCTCAAGACCACAGAGAAGAATCCAGGATCCTGGAAGCCTGCAGGTCCCACAGGACAACTGTGCCTCGTCTCGTGGCTGACCAGTAGATAGTCCGACGTCTGCGGAGCCCAGCAGATACTCATCATCGGAGGAATTAATGATCCGTATTACTGGAATGTCGGAGCATCAGTGACGCACATCTGAGACCACAGCGCACCTCATACCTCGTATTAAGGCTGGAATGACGCAAGTGCATTGTCACGAATACAGGGTTGACGGGTCCAACGGTTACCAACTGTGACGTCTGGCACCCAGGGGCGACTTTTTTCCAGTTCCCTGGATCCTGCATTTGTGCAAGATGAACCCTGCGCGGCCTAGTATGCCCCAACACACTGCCATCACTGCTGAACGTTTCTGACAGGTAGTCAACCAGATCGGTTTCCACCAACCAACACAATTTACACACTTCTTGGTTATGGATTGCTTGAAGCATTCAAGGAAACTTACTGTCAGGTTGTGCTGCTGGGATCTGTTGTACTACATGGTTTCCAGCAGCACAGCCCCACAGGTTGGGTTGATTGAGCTGGCTGGGTGTGGATTACTCCAGCCAGCTAATCCCCCAGGTCTGCTGCTCATATATATCAGTTTCTCTCCTAGAGGCTGCTGGTCTTTCCCCTGTTTGTTCCTGAGTGTCTGTGCAGGTTTCCATACCTGTGCTATAAACTTGGTCTAGTTGGTGATCATTTATCATCTAGCATTAGGTGGTCCCTAGGTTCCAGTACGGGGTCGCCCCTGTCAGGACGATCGCTCAGCATGCTGGCAGGTTTCCTGGGGTTAGTTGTCTTGTTAGAGTAGGGACCCATTAGACAACGAGGGCCCTCACAGGCTTAAGTATCTTGGCCAAAATATGAACTAAGACCTCGTACATCCTGTAGTT
This sequence comes from Eleutherodactylus coqui, assembly GCF_035609145.1. Classification (NCBI taxonomy): domain Eukaryota; kingdom Metazoa; phylum Chordata; class Amphibia; order Anura; family Eleutherodactylidae; genus Eleutherodactylus; species Eleutherodactylus coqui. The sequence continues at coordinate 526,355,199 of NC_089837.1, read as the reverse complement.
ATTCCATCTGGCTATGTGTGCAGGTATGCGGGTGAGCATTTTGAGCGCTTGGTTTATATCTGTCCGTGAGTATGGAGTCCAGTTCACAGTTCTGCAGTTCCCTCTGAGTTCACCTGTCAGCGAATATGAAGTCTGTTTTGCAATTCTTGCGTTCATCAGTTTGTGGAGAAGAGTTACCAAGATGGTGAGCGGTCTGCAAATCATGTCCTATGAGGAATGGTTAAAGGGTCTGGGAATGTTTAGCTTCCAGAAGAGAAGGCTGAGAGGAGACTTAATAGCCGTCTACAAATATCTGAAGGGCTGTCACAGTGCAGAGGGATCAGCCCTATTCTCATCTGCACAAGGAAAGACTAGAAGCAATGGGATGAAACTGAAAGGGAGGAGACACAGATTAGATATTAGACAGTGAGAGGGATCAATGAGTGGAACAGGTTGCCATGGGAGGTGGGGAGTTCTCCTTCAATGGAAGTGTTCAAACAAAGGCTGGACAGACATCTGTCTGGGATGATTTAGTGATCCTGCACAGAGCAGGGGGTCGGACCCGATGACCAACTCTACCATTCTATGATTCTATGATCTATGGAGGTGGAAGACATAAAACTAAGAAAGTTTAAAGCTTTGTTCTAAAAAGGGATAGCAGTGCTTGGGTAAAAATATACAAAAGGAGATATTTACAGAAGGGGGCGGAGCTACAAACACACACAAAGTGGTATGAAAACAAAGTGGAATAAAAGAATAGAAAATACCAGTCTGTGAAGTTGTTTCAGATGGTCCTGGGCTGAGGAGCGCGGGAAGGTGGACAGGCCTGCATTTAGATGCAACTCCTGGGTCTGATAAGGGGGGGGGGGGAAATTCACCTGTAATTTCAAAGTTCCTTTGGGTCCCACCGTCCTACTTATGACATCACCACAGGCAGGCTGAGAAAATGTGCAGCTCTTATGGATGGAAACATAATTTAACATTTCAGCCATATTTCCCTACTAGTAATTATTAGGAAATTATAGTACCAGTGTATCTGGTGGCGCAATGCATCACACAGCTCTGCTACATGCACGTCACATACACAGCTGTGCTACATGCCATGCGCGTGACAGTCACAGCTGTGCAACAGTACATGCACATGTTACAAACTCAGCTCTGCTACATGGCATGTGCGTCACAGACACAGCTTTGGTACATGACATGTGCATGGTACAAACACAGGTCTGCTACATTATATGCGCAAGACATACACAGCTGTGCAACACTACGTGCACATGTTGCAAATTCAGCCCTGCTACATGACGTGCGCGTCACAAACTCAGCTCTGCTACATGACATGCATCCATCCATGCTAACTATACACATTACACACACAGCACATTAGACAAACCGCCACTCGCAGCTCTACTACATTTATGCTGTCTGCACACAAGACACACACAGCTCTTGGATACAGTGATGAGCCCCTGGCCATGTGATCCCTGACTCCACCCACACATGTGATCACATGATGGTGACATCATCACAGGTCCTGTACTTTCTGTCAGTTTATCCAGTATACAGTACTACCAAACTCCAGAATGGCTCCTCCCACAGCAGTGACATCACCACAGGTCCTTCAGCCCGCCGGATCTCTGTGGTGGCAGTAGGTCGGTGTCCCCTATTAGGACCGCTGGGTTGTGTCTGACATAATGGCTTAGTTGTATTCTCAGTGTGTTAGGACCTGCCATAACGGTGCCAGGGGGTGGAGCTATGACGTTACCAGGAGCGGGCTATGACATTGCCAGGGAGCCGAGCTATGAGACTCATTCACTCACATACAAACAGACAACTGGGCGTTAGTAGTTTGATGATGCCCTCCGATAGGGAATCTACGGGGGCCATGTTTCATATCATGCATTTATCTACCAGTGGACACCAAATATGATATGCAACAGATGATTAGCTTTGCAGGTATGTGATTCTGTGGGTTCCGGAGATTGCACAGCGACAGGAGTGAATGTATTGTGACCGTGGTAAACTCACGGTTTTGAAAATATGATTGCTGTTGGGCTGGGACCTTTGAATGACCCATAATCCCAGTTATTGATTTTTTATTTGTCCCATCTCTGGAGGGAAATCGCAGTCAGCAAGTTTGGAGAATGCGTATTGCAGGCAGGTGTAGGGATATAAACAATTGACAACCCTTGTAACTTGGTAAACTCGTTATCATTGCAACAAAGGGCTTCATTGGATAACAGGTAAAGGTGTGAATACACTTCACCATCTGCCTAAAGCCACTGAACATTTGTATTTTAATCAAGGGGGGGGGGGGGGGGGGAGTCCTTATTGCATTTGTATATTATATATATGGGCCCCATCTAAACCAGGTTCATTTAACCTGATGAAGGATCGATAGAAGACCTGACAGCTCGCTGGAACATCATGTAGTTTGTTAGCCAGTAACGGTCTCATATCTACAAGATAAGGTTGGCTTATCCAGTATACAGTACTTTCTACCAAACTGCAGAATGGTTTTTCCCACAGCAGTGATGTCACCGCAGGCCCTTCAGCCCACCGGATCTCTGTGGTGGCAGTAGATCAGTGTCTTCTGTCAGGACCGCTGAATTGTGTCTGAGGGATCTCCCTTTGCATGTTATATGTATGGATGAATAAACACATCTCTACAAGATGACTTGGTTTCTCTCACTGAGAACGATCACACTTTGCTCTACTGGCGACACCGGACCGAACCCCCTTTTTTTCATTGATTCTTACTTGAAAACGTATTTAGGATCAGACCACGTAATTCCTTTCTGCCAATCAGATAGGAGGACTGATCAGAAGACACGGTAAGCTCTGCCTGAATTACTAGTCAAATAAATCAGAAGGATTTCGCTGACCGCAGGCGACTCTCATTACCGTCATCACTCCAAGTCTTACCTGAGAAGCTGTGCGCCCAGATAGCCGATGTGATCTTCAGTGCTTAGGCCGGGCTCACAGGAACGCTCGGTAAAGCGCTGCGTGAGCCGGCGTATCAGTGCGTACAGAAGCAATTTTGCACTGTGCATGACAGCGTATCTCATGCACGCCGTCATCCTGGCTTCATCTTTATTTTCCGCTCTGTCACATAGCAACGTTGCACATGAATGCCGCACATACGCACAATTAGGTACCCATAAAGAACAGCAGGGAGGGCGCCATCTATGTAATACGCAGTCAAATAGGACATGCTGCGGTCTTTTTTTTTTGTGCGTATTATATGCAATGAATATACACAAGTGTGAATGTATCAATGACAATCAATGCACTTTTATTGACACACAGCGTAATACGCAATGAAATTCCGCTCATGTGACCTGACCTTAATCCTCCGTAGTGTACTGCTCTCTGAGTGGCCAATGCTGCTCATGTGATCAGCACTGGCCAATCAGAATGCAGTGCATGCTGCATTACATAAAACTTGCGGTGGCCATAATGGATGACCAAAAATTAAAAATCAGGGTTCAGAATTGGTTGATCAGAGAACTAACGATAGAGAACAACAGAAGGTGATATAACCCGATCTTACAGTCCCAAGAGACAAGTTTGTCCTGAGACCGGAGCGTCGCTACAATGCCATATGCATCTACTTGATCATGCAGAATTCTCTCCTCCTCGTTCCTACTGCTCTGCGCACTTTTCAGGGGGGGGGGGGCACATACTTTTTAGGGAGTGAGTCGTCGCCAATACTCCTTGCCTTTTACATATAAAGGATGTGCATCAGAGTGGTTTGATGGTCACACCAGATGTTAACCTGCAAGCAAGCCTCCTCTAAGTAATATAACCGCCACTGCGTGATGTGCGTTATACCCCCACCGCTATTGAATAGCCACATTGTAGCTTACGCACATTCAACATATACAATAGATAAGTCAACATCTATGACCTAAGAGCCTTCGAGGGCTTCACGGGGGGCAAACAAACATTTCACCCCGTCGTCCCCTAATTAGCCATGTTTATACTGGAAGAATCGCTCATTTAAGAGCAGTAAAATAAAAATGGGTCTGAAACAGATGGAGCGCGGAGCCAGGATAACACACTGCCTCTTTCACAGCAGAGCGCAAGGAAATAGCGGATAATATATTTTGATACTGAGGCCGTCTGCTGTCATAAGAACATGTTTATATGAAATACTTCATCATTCCACTGGCAACGGATGCAAGTTTCCATTAACCAGTCAGAGGGGGTTAAAATGAATACCTGTCACCGAGACCTGTTACAATGTTTCACTAGATTTTGTAAAAAGAAGGAAGCCATTGTTTAGAGAAAGACGCCTTAAATTCAACAATACAGTCGCCGCGCATTGTGACTAATTACACAGAAACGAAAAGACGAGCATTCCTGTAATTATAAGGCATTGCGTGTGCCTCGACGCGCGGCTATTCCCAGAATAACTTAGTCATAGACTCCCTGTCCAGATGAGCTTACCATCTAATTACTCCGCATTACTAGAAAAAAGTTATTTATAGGGCAGTTCCAGGCACTAACGTTATTAACGTGACAGGTGCAGGAATTATTCCAGCCACACGATAAATGCTATACAAGGTATAATTACTAGAATACTGTCACCTATGTCCAAAGATATAACTACTATGATACTGCTCCCTATGTACAAGAATATAACTACTATAATACTGCCCCCTGTGTACAAGAATATAACTAAGGTAATACTGCCTCCTATGTACAAGAATATAACTACTATAATACTGACCCCTATGTACAAGAATATAACTACTATAATACTGCCCCCTATGTACAAGAATATAACTACTATAATACTACCTCCTATGTACAACAATATAACTACTATAATACTGCCCCCTATGTACAAGAATATAACTACTATAATACTGCCTCCTATGTACAAGAATATAACTACTATAATACTGCCTCCTATGTACAAGAATATAACTACTATAATACTGCCCCCTATGTACAAGAATATAACTACTATAATACTGCCTCCTATGTACAAGAATATAACTACTATAATACTGCCCCCTATGTACAAGAATATAACTACTATAATACTGCCCCCTATGTACAAGAATATAACTACTATAATACTGCCCCCTATGTACAGGAATATAACTACTATAATACTGCCCCCTATGTACAAGTATATAACTACTATAATACTGCCCCCTATGTACAAGAATATAACTACTATAATACTGCCCCCTATGTACAAGAATATAACTACTATAATACTGCTCCCTATGTACAAGAATATAACTACTATAATACTGCCCCCTATGTACAAGAATATAACTACTATAATACTGCCCCCTATGTACAGGAATATAACTACTATAATACTGCTCATATGTACAAGAATATAACTACTATAATACTGCCCCCTGTGTACAAGAATATAACTACTATAATACTGCCCCCTATGTACAAGAATATAACTACTATAATACTGCTCCCTATGTACAAGAATATAACTACTATAATACTGTCCCCCTATGTACAAGAATATAACTACTATAATACTGCCTACTATGTACAAGAATATAACTCCTATAATACTGCCCCCTATGTACAAGAATATAACTACTATAATACTGTCCCCCTATGTACAAGAATATAACTACTATAATACTGCCTCCTATGTACAAGAATATAACTACTATAATACTGCCCCCTATGTACAAGAATATAACTACTATAATACTGCCCCCTATGTACAAGAATATAACTACTATAATACTGCCCCCTATGTACAAGAATATAACTACTATAATACTGCCCCCTATGTACAAGAATATAACTACTATAATACTGCTCCTATGTACAAGAATATAACTACTATAATACTGCCCCCTATGTACAAGAATATAACTACTATAATACTGCCCCCTATGTACAAGAATATAACTACTATAATACTGCCCCCTATGTACAAGAATATAACTACTATACTACTGCCCCCTATGTACAAGAATATAACTACTATACTACTGCCCCCTATGTACAAGAATATAACTACTATAATACTGCCTCCTATGTACAAGAATATAACTACTATAATACTGCCTCCTATGTACAAGAATATAACTATTATACTACTGCCCCCTATGTACAAGAATATAACTACTATAATACTGCCCCCTATGTACAATAATATAACTACTATAATACTGCCTCCTATGTACGAGAATATAACTACTATAATACTGCCCCCTATGTACAATAATATAACTACTATAATACTGCCCCCTATGTACAATAATATAACTACTATAATACTGCCTCCTATGTACAAGAATATAACTACTATAATACTGCCCCTATGTACAAGAATATAACTACTATAATACTGTCCCCTATGTACAATAATATAACTACTATAATACTGTCCCCTATGTACAAGAATATAACTACTATAATACTGCCTCCTATGTACAAGAATATAACTACTATAATACTGCCCCCTGTGTACAAGAATATAACTACTATAATACTGCTCCCTATGTACAAGAATATAACTACTATAATACTGCCCCCTATGTACAAGAATATAACTCCTATAATACTGCTCCCTATGTACAAGAATATAACTACTATAATACTGTCCCCCTATGTACAAGAATATAACTACTATAATACTGCCCCTATGTACAAGAATATAACTACTATAATACTGTCCCCTATGTACAATAATATAACTACTATAATACTGCCCCTATGTACAAGAATATAACTACTATAATACTGTCCCCTATGTACAATAATATAACTACTATAATACTGTCCCCTATGTACAAGAATATAACTACTATAATACTGCCTCCTATGTACAAGAATATAACTACTATAATACTGCTCCCTATGTACAAGAATATAACTACTATAATACTGCTCCCTATGTACAAGAATATAACTACTATAATACTGCCCCCTATGTACAAGAATATAACTACTATAATACTGCTCCCTATGTACAAGAATATAACTACTATAATACTGTCCCCCTATGTACAAGAATATAACTACTATAATACTGCCCCTATGTACAAGAATATAACTACTATAATACTGTCCCCTATGGACAATAATATAACTACTATAATACTGTCCCCTATGTACAAGAATATACCTACTATAATACTGCTCCTATGTACAAGAATATAACTACTATAATACTGCCTCCTATGTACAAGAATATAACTACTATAATACTGCTCCCTATGTACAAGAATATAACTACTATAATACTGCTCCCTATGTACAAGAATATAACTACTATAATACTGCCCCCTATGTACAAGAATATAACTACTATAATACTGCTCCCTATGTACAAGAATATAACTACTATAATACTGTCCCCCTATGTACAAGAATATAACTACTATAATACTGCCTACTATGTACAAGAATATAACTCCTATAATACTGCCCCCTATGTACAAGAATATAACTACTATAATACTGTCCCCCTATGTACAAGAATATAACTACTATAATACTGTCCCCCTATGTACAAGAATATAACTACTATAATACTGCCTCCTATGTACAAGAATATAAGTACTATAATACTGCCCCCTATGTACAAGAATATAACTACTATAATACTGCCCCCTATGTACAAGAATATAACTACTATAATACTGCCCCCTATGTACAAGAATATAACTACTATAATACTGCCCCCTATGTACAAGAATATAACTACTATAATACTGCTCCTATGTACAAGAATATAACTACTATAATACTGCCTCCTATGTACAAGAATATAACTACTATAATACTGCCCCCTATGTACAAGAATATAACTACTATAATACTGCCCCCTATGTACAAGAATATAACTACTATAATACTGCCCCCTATGTACAAGAATATAACTACTATAATACTGCTCCTATGTACAAGAATATAACTACTATAATACTGCCCCCTATGTACAAGAATATAACTACTATAATACTGCCCCCTATGTACAAGAATATAACTACTATAATACTGCTCCTATGTACAAGATTATAACTACTATAATACTGCCTCCTATGTACAAGATTATAACTACTATAATACTGCCCCCTATGTACAAGAATATAACTACTATAATACTGCCCCCTATGTACAAGAATATAACTACTATAATACTGCTCCTATGTACAAGAATATAACTACTATAATACTGCCCCCTATGTACAAGAATATAACTACTATAATACTGCCCCCTATGTACAAGAATATAACTACTATAATACTGCCCCCTATGTACAAGAATATAACTACTATAATACTGCCTCCTATGTACAAGAATATAACTACTATAATACTGCCTCCTATGTACAAGAATATAACTACTATAATACTGCTCCTATGTACAAGATTATAACTACTATAATACTGCCCCCTATGTACAAGAATATAACTACTATAATACTGCCCCCTATGTACAAGAATATAACTACTATAATACTGCTCCTATGTATAATGCACTCATATGGTCTATTTATATACAGGGTGGTCCACGGAAAAGTAGGCCGCCTCTGACATACTGCAACAGAAGGAACGAGCAAGTGGAGTTTTTTTTATTCAAAGCTTTTAAAAATGAACCCTCATGTTACAATAGATGCTGGATGTCGTCCCTGTTGACTCCTATGCACCTGTGGGCACGAAGCAACATGTTGGCTGATACTTCAGTGGTGATGCTGTGGATGGGGTTTGTGATGTTTTTCTTGAGTTCATTCAGGTTATACAGTTTATTGGTGTACAGCTTCCCCTTTAAATTTCCCCACAGATAATAATCATATGTGGACAAGTCCGGGGGAACGTGGTGGCCATAACCCCTCGCTCAAAGCTCCCTGTTCCGAAAGCAGTTCATGAACCTCGCCAGTGAGTCGGGGGGGGGGGGGGGGGGGATGGCATGTTGCCACATCTTGTTGGAAAAAGGAATATATTCTTTCTCCTGATGTTCGTTGGTCACAAAAACTTTCAAACATGTCCAGCAGTATTTACACTTGATAGGAAGAAAACTGGGCCCACTGTTTGTATTCGTGACACTGTGCACTGTTGGAGTACACCTCTAAATTTAGAATCATCAGTAAGGATCCCGGGACCCAAGTTCACTCATGTGTCCAAATTTGTTAGTAATGATAATAAGAGAAAAGAACAAAAGACAGAACTGTCTGTAAAGTCACCACTGTGCTCTTCCTGAGGGACCAGCTCAGTGTTATATTTATTAATAGTGCAAAGTAGAACAAAGAAATGTGTAGTGTCCAATCACAGGAGACAGCACCCTAAGTTACTCTGTAGTGCAGTGGAAAACGAGCAAGTCATTACAAAAGTTTAATAGTGACAGATGAATACATGATGTGACGGGTGCGTAGATTACCTACAGTGATAGGAGTAAGGGATGTGGATACAATGACTAAATGTGGTCTCCAGGAAACCCTCAAGGCCCCCGCTAACAAGTCAGTTCAGGCCAGCATACGCCTCTTTAAAAAGCTTTGAAATAACCTGTATTAACCCTGAATAACATTTGTGACGAAGGTCGTTTCAATACTTTCACAGCCACAAACAATTGTCTTTTCCTGCAGTGGAGTTCCATGAGTGAGGCGGGGATTCTCAGTAGACCGATACCTTGTATTCTGTGAACTTACCTTATAAATGAACCCAAGCTTCATCGGTCATCAAGTACAGCAATGGATCCATCGTCCTCTAGCGATCATACTCGGCAACCACATTAGCTCTTTCAGTTTCTGCACCGGTCACTTTGTCTGGTTTCCGGTTCCGATCGTCCGTGACGCACCAACCTGTTGGGATCGTCTCGAGGGATATTTGCAATCCCCTTCAGACATCTGGGCTGATGGAGGTCTTGGTTTCTCATGTTTGCATGATTTGGCGCCATATCTGAAGGTCTGAGTACAACGTTTAGCAGGTGGTTTTGTAGCTGGATACAACTTTTAGGCAGATGTGAAAAAAATGCTGCAAAGCAAGAATGCTTTCAGAAATCGAAGGGTTAAAGGGGTTGTCCCGCGGCAGCAAGTGGGTCTATACACTTCTGTATGGCCATATTAATGCACTTTGTAATGTACATTGTGCATTAATTATGAGCCATACAGAAGTTATAAGACGTTTTTCACTTACCTATTCCGTTGCTAGCGTCCTCGTGTCCATGGAGCCGACTAATTTTCGGCGTCTAATGGCCAAATTAGCCGCACTTGCGCAGTCCGGGTCTTCTTCTTTTCTCAATGGGGCCGCTCGTGCAGGATGCCGACTCCGTGTAGCTCCGCCCCGTCACGTGCCGATTCCAGCCAATCAGGAGGCTGGAATCGGCAATGGACCGCACAGAAGCCCTGCGGTCCACCGAGGGAGAAGATCCCGGCGGCCATCTTCAGCAGGTAAGTAAGAAGTCACCGGAGCGCGGGGATTCAGGTAAGCACTCTCCGGTGTTCTTTTTTAACCCCTGCATCGGGGGTTGTCTCGCGCCGAACGGGGGGGGGGGGGGTTGAAGAAAAAACCAACCCGCTTCGGCGCGGGACAACCCCTTTAATACTTTATTGCTGTCAATTAACAAAATACAAAGTGACTGAACAAAAGAGAAGTGTAAATCCCATCAGTATTCGGTGTTGCTGCCCCTTGTCTTCAAAACAGCATCAGTTCTTCTAGGTGCACTTGTGCAGCCAGGGAGTTTGTAGGATTATACTCTGGTAGGTTTGGTTAATCTGATCGTTATCATCAATGTCATATGTTAAAATACAATCATTAACTGATACAGAAACAGCTGTGTAGGAGGCTTAAAACTGATCAAACTCTGCTACAAAGGTGAGGTTGTGGAAGACAGTTTCTGTCACAGGTCTTACACCATGACAAGACTGAGGACCGTGACAAGACAAGGTTAGTTACACTCCATCAGCAAGGTTTCTTCCAAGCAAAGATTTCACAGCAGTCCGGAGTTTTAAGATGTGCTGTTCAAGAAGAAGCACAAAGAAACAGGCGACACTGAGACCTCATGTCCAGTGGTGGGTCGGATTCTGCATGCGGGAGCCTGCTGCAGAATCAAACTCTGTCCACAGTCGGTGATGGCACATACCTATCCGGATCACTATAACACCGGATCGCCAGGGAGCGGACGCTATTACACAGGATCGCCAGGGAGCGGGCACTGTAACACCAGATCACCAGGGAGCGGGCGCTGTAACACCGGATCACCAGGGAGCGGGCGCTGTAACACCGGATCACCAGGGAGCGGACGCTGTAACACCGGATCACCAGGAAGCGGACGCTGTAACACCGGATCACCAGGAAGCGGACGCTATTACACCGGATCACCAGGGAGCGGACGCTATTACACCGGATCAGCAGGGAGCGGACGCTATTACACCGGATCAGCAGGGAGCGGACGCTATTACACCGGATCAGCAGGGAGCGGACACTATTACACCGGATCAGCAGGGAGCGGACACTATTACACCGGATCAGCAGGGAGCGGACACTATTACACCGGATCAGCAGGGAGCGGACACTATTACACCGGATCAGCAGGGAGCGGACACTATTACACCGGATCAGCAGGGAGCGGACACTATTACACCGGATCAGCAGGGAGCGGACACTATTACACCGGATCAGCAGGGAGCGGACACTATTACACCGGATCAGCAGGGAGCGGACACTATTACACCGGATCAGCAGGGAGCGGACACTATTACACCGGATCAGCAGGGAGCGGACACTATTACACCGGATCAGCAGGGAGCGGACACTATTACACCGGATCAGCAGGGAGCGGACACTATTACACCGGATCAGCAGGGAGCGGACACTATTACACCGGATCAGCAGGGAGCGGACACTATTACACCGGATCAGCAGGGAGCGGACACTATTACACCGGATCAGCAGGGAGCGGACACTATTACACCGGATCAGCAGGGAGCGGACACTATTACACCGGATCAGCAGGGAGCGGACACTATTACACCGGATCAGCAGGGAGCGGACACTATTACACCGGATCAGCAGGGAGCGGACACTATTACACCGGATCAGCAGGGAGCGGACACTATTACACCGGATCAGCAGGGAGCGGACACTATTACACCGGATCACCAGGGAGCGGCCACTATTACACCGGATCACCAGGGAGCGGCCACTATTACACCGGATCACCAGGGAGCGGCCACTATTACACCGGATCACCAGGGAGCGGACACTATTACACCGGATCAGCAGGGAGCGGACACTATTACACCGGATCAGCAGGGAGCGGACACTATTACACCGGATCAGCAGGGAGCGGACACTATTACACCGGATCAGCAGGGAGCGGACACTATTACACCGGATCAGCAGGGAGCGGCCACTATTACACCGGATCACCAGGGAGCGGCCACTATTACACCGGATCACCAGGGAGCGGACACTATTACACCGGATCAGCAGGGAGCGGACACTATTACACCGGATCAGCAGGGAGCGGACACTATTACACCGGATCACCAGGGAGCGGACACTATTACACCGGATCACCAGGGAGCGGACACTATTACACCGGATCACCAGGGAGCGGACACTATTACACCGGATCACCAGGGAGCGGACACTATTACACCGGATCACCAGGGAGCGGACGCTATTACACCGGATCACCAGGGAGCGGACGCTATTACACCGGATCACCAGGGAGCGGACGCTATTACACTGGATCACCAATGGCTGGACTCTATCGCACAGCTTTCATAGTAAAGAATTGGTAAGATGGCCGAGGTTCAGGTTTTAGGATGTTCGCAGTGATTTGACCTGGAATAGAGATATGTATAAAAGTTGGCAACAAACTTCACCTCTTAGATGTCACTGGTCATGGAGAATGATGCTGCGGGGACATCTAGCGGCTGCAAGAGCTACTGCAGCGTGACTCCAAACATCCGTCTGATCGGAGAGATTCTGGATGGTTGAGTTTTCTCTCTAAATCTGAACTGCAAATATAGAAATTTAGGCGCCGTATTCTCCAGACCGCCATCTTATTATCAGAGCGCCTGCGGTCTGGTCGCTACCAGCAGCATCCCAACATCTTGTATACTCTAGCTTTCCCGAGAGTAAGCAGCTAACAAACAGCTGTGCCAAACACCGCAGGGGGCACATAATATTACCGTATAATGGACGAACAACAGCGCCATACAGAAGAAAAATAATGGAGCCGTACAGTGGACAAAAAACAATGCAGTACACGGGACATACAATAGTGCAGTACGCTGCAGATACACACCGCCACAATGTTACTGGGGTGAAGAGCTGGAGCTATTGGAGTTACTCCCCAGCATTTCACCGGCTTCACCTCCATCAGAGGAGAGGATAGGTGAGCTGCCAAATTTGGACATTGACTCTAAGAAAGAGGCCTCTACTTCTATAGCCTACACAACTCTCTTGCCTAAAGAGACTCCCCTGCAGAGAGACTTGCCGGGAAAAGGATCAGGAGTCTGCAAAAGTTCCGGACCCATGGTGGATTTGTAGCGTTACACTACCCTCCCTGGATTTTGGTCCATCGGGACAATCAGGAGGTAAAGGACGCACTGCCACAATCTTTCCATCCATTCATTAACGAGTACAGAGACTCTAACTTCAGCTTCTTCTTTGTGGACGACCGAGTGGACTGCCCAAAGGCACCCCCATACTACATGGCCACTGCGGACCAACCTCAAGGTAGGCCCTTTGACTTTTCACAGGCCCCCTCAGTAGCAAGGCGGCAGCTACCGGACTTTTCTGTGTACCGGAGTTCTGAGCAAGAAGACACTTGCCCTATGGACTTGTCGGCACCGCGGCGGCAGTCGGTTGACTTTTTTGAGTTACTCCGAGAAAGAGAGCGAGTCCCTCACTTTGTTCTTCAGTTGGGATCCATTTTTGGGAGAGCAATGCTACACCAAGAGTCTTTACCACTGAATCTGAGCCTGAAGAGCCCACAGGTTCATTCAGTAAGAGAGGGACTTGGTCAGTATTCTTGGACTATACTAAGACTTTTTCTGTCCCCTGTTATGCCCATAGAGACTTTAAAGTTATATTACCCTAGACATAGTTGTTTAATGCATAGAGTTCTAACATGCATAGTTTACTATTTAAAGTTGTACAATGTTGTAATGTTTAAGCTTATGTGCAAGAGGACGTAGGCAAAGTAAAGTTCGCTGCTTGCACCAAAGTGACTGCTTGTGTTTGCATGGCCTATGTATGAAACAGGAGGTCTAGACGCTACACCCTACTAATCCACTTCGTGCACTAATGTCTGTCCGACGTTCTATTTGCCTCATTATCATTTTTTTCTGGTTAGCTTGGTTGGGGTTACTGACTGAAGCTACCACCCTCCGCGAGACTCAAAGGACGTGATGTTCATGCGACTTGCCTCGTATTTTTCAAACCTACCAGCCACCCTTTTCTATTCTCCTGTTTAGCTACAGTGTTGTAACTTTTCTTTTGTCTTTGGTAAGAAGAATTATGTAAGTGCCCCATAGCAATGTTAGAGTATCCTGGATTCTGTCCAGCCTAAAAGTTTTTCTCAGTGGTTATGGCCACACCACTTCTTTACATGCTGTCATGTATTATGGCTTTGCAGAGAAAGTGAGATCCCAGGTAGTCTGAGCGCACCGGGATGGGTTAACTCTCAGTAGTAACCAAAGGGGGGAATTTGTGTAATGGTTTTCCTTACAATATCCAAGACTGTAGATGGTTCTCAAAGTGATAATGGGTAGAATTCCAACTCCGGATTTTCACTCTGTTTTAAGAGTCACCGGGGGTCGGCTTTTCTTAAGTAGGAGGGAGCTGTAGTGGCCCAGAGTTAATGGGGCCCCTCCATAAATGTTATATGTCTATCTTGTGTCAATGTCTTGTCATCGCCTTATTTGTGGCATGTATCAGAGTTATGTGTATTACACGTTTGCAGGACTGAATGGGTTAATGTCTGGTATGTCTAGTCTGGAAAATGTAACATTTTGTATCGTCTGTGGTCATGTGATTGTGCCTGATATATGTGTTTGCAAGGATGCAATGAAGAGAGACAGGTCAGTCAAGAGAGAGAAGTGAGGTCTAACAGTGAGTCAAGTGAGCGAGCCACACAGACCCCGGACATCGGTCTCTGTGTAAAGGGAATGGAGGAAGCCGAGCAACTTCCTTATGCTTGGCAAGGGCCCATTCTACCCAGGAGATATCAGTGCTGCTACTGATCACCAGGAGCAGGACAACCTGCTTTACAGCAAAAAAAGCACAATGTGAGTGATGGTTGACCAGTGGAAAGAAAGAAAGAAAGAGTCACCAGGAGTGGGATCACACAGATAACTGGGACTGTGGATTATCCGAGTACCCCAAGAATCCTCCCGATTGCACCACTCTGGTTTGTTGTACTTGTACCAAGACTGTTTGTTTGGAATTATTTTGAGGAGTTTACAGTAAAGGGACAGAGAAGACAATTCCTGGTTCTTATTCAGAAAGTTGCCCTTGGTGTGGACTGCTTTATTTCTTCGGGAAGATCCACAGCAGAGGACGGAACAGTGGCATCACGAGTGACAACTGGACTTAAGATAACCCCAGTTACTAGCCCTGTGTTCTCACCCAGCAGTAACATGGTCGGGTCCCGAACTACCCCCAGGGGAGGAGATGGTAGAGCCCCGTGACAAGGCCTTTCTCTACCCTGCTGTCTCCTCATCTGTGGGCCTGCTTCTTGGACACTGCAACTGCAAACAGAGGCGACCTGCCTAAATACAGGCAATTCATCCTAACAAGGGCACACCTGACCTCATACTTCGGCCCTGAGTTAACCCTATGTGGGACAGGGGAAACAAACAACACAAATAGAAAAAAACACAAACTTAGCTTAAATACAGCAGGCAAATAAACGATCCAGAAGAGAGCGCTGACTGAGACCACAGGCAGAGCTAGACTGGAGATTCAACAGCAATTCTGTCCAGCATCAGCCAGACTAAATAGCCTGATAATTACCCACAGGTGCGACTAAGCATGTCTCACCTAATACCACACCCACCAGGGCCAGAAGATGGAGAACCACCTGTAAAACCTGCCCCAGACTATCAGCATAGCAGCAATCCCAGAACCGACGCAAAACTGACAGACACAGGAGTGTAACGATGGCGCCACCTGTCTCTGGCGGACAATGAAACAGTTGAAGCTGCTGGTGCTTGTTGGACAATCAGACGATACTCTCTACTGTTGGTCTGTTGGGGGTACTGAGCCCGGTCACCTTGTGTGTCCTCACACATCCACTGGTCCCAAGACCCCCTAACAGTCTGGTCAAATGCTCCTCTCCACTGCTGGTCTGTAGGGGGCCTCCTGAGCCCGGTCACCTTGTGTGCCCTCACACATCCACTAGTCCCAACACCCCCTAACAGTCTGGTCAGACGCTCCTCTCTACTGGTGGTCTGTAGGGGTAGCCAGAGCCCGGTCACCTGGTGTGCCCTCACCCATCCACTGCTCCCAACACCCCCGAACAGTCTCGTCAGACGCTCCTCTCTACTGATGGTCTGTAGGAGGTGTCCTGAGCCTGGTCACCTTGTGTGCCCTCACACATCCACTAGTCCCAACACCCCCTGACATTCTGGTCAGATGCTCCTCTCTACTGGTGGTCTGTAGGGGGCGTCCTGAGCCCGGTCACCTTGTGTGCCCCCATCCACTGTTCCCTACACCCCCTAACAGTCTGGTCAGACCCTCCTCTCTACTGGTGGTCTGTAGGGGGCGTCCTGAGCTCGGTCACCTTGTGTTTCCCTTACACATCCACTGGTCCCAACACCTCCTACCAGTCTGGTCAGACGCTCCTCTCTACTGGTGGTCTGTAGGGGGCGTCCTGAGCCCAGTCACATTGTGTGCCCCCATCCACTGGTCCCAACACCTCCTAACAGTCTTGTCAGACACTCTTCTCTACTGGTGGTCTGTAGGCGGCATCCTGAGCCCGGTCACCTTGTGTGCCCCCATCCACTGGTCCCTCCATCCCCTAACAGTCTGGTCAGACGCTCCTCTTTACTGGTGATCTGTCGGGGCGTCCTGAGCTCGGTCACCTTGTGTGCCCTCATCCACTGGTCCCAACACCTCTTAACAGTCTGGTTAGACAATCCTCTCTACTGGTGGTCTGTCGTGGGTCCTGAGCCCGATCACCTTGTGTGCCCTCATGCATCCACTGGTCCCAACACCCCCTAACAGTCTGGTCAGACGCTCATCTCTACTGGTGGTCTGTAGGGGGTACTGAGCCCGGTCACCTTGTGTGCCCCCATCCACTTGTCCCTACACCCCCTTAAAGTCTGGTCAGACCCTTCTCTCTACTGGTGGTCTGTAGGGGGCGTCCTGAGTCCAGTCACCTTGTGTGCCCTCAAACATCCACTGCTCCTAACACCCCTGAACAGTCTGGTCAGACACTCCTCTCTACTGGTGGCCTGTAGGGGACATCCTAAGCCCGGTCACCTTGTGTGCCCTCACACATCCACTGGTCCAAACAGCTCCTAACAGTCTGGTCAGATGCTCCTCTCTACTGTTGGCCAGTAGGGGGCATCCTGAGCCCGGTCACCTTGTGTGCCGTCATGCATCCACTGGTCCCAACACCCCCGAACAGTTTGGTCAGACACTCCTCTCTACTGGTGGTCTGTAGGGGGTCCTGAGCCCGGTCACCTTGTGTGCCCCCATCCATTTGTCCCTACATCCCCTAACAGTCTGGTCAGACCCTCTTCTCTACTGGTGGTCTGTAGGGGGTATCCTGAGTCCGGTCACCTTGTCTGCCCCCATCCACTGGTCCCAACTCACCCTAACAGTCTGGTCAGACGCTCCTCTCTACTGGTGGTCTGTAGGGGGCATCCTGAGCCCGATCACCTTGTATCCCCCGATCCTTTGGTCCTAACACCTACTAACAGTCTGGTCAGTTGCTCCTCTCTACTGGTGGTCTGTCGAGGGTCCCGAGCCCGGTCACCTTGTGTGGCCTCACACATCCACTGGTCCCAACACCTCCTAACAGTCTGGTCAGAATGGTCCGGTGGGGGACAATTCATGGATACGACCATCCAGCTTCTCACATCCCAATAATGCGCCCCCCTCTGGTAACGGGGTGAAATCTCTTCTCTGCGTCGTAGAGGCGTCTATTGGTCAACAAGTTCTACAAGCTGAAGAAGAGGTCACTACACACAAGGAACCTCCGAGAGCCTCTTATAGGCCAAGGGGGGAACCACCTTTAGGGCCTCCGGGGACAAGACAGTTCATCTGATCCCCACAACTCTCATCATTACAGATCTGCTGAGATGGGACCGCAGGACGGGGTCTGCAGCAGAATGACAACTTCTTCTGGATTTTCTCTGACGCGGAGTGTATACGCCGCTGCGCCTGCCATGCGGTGATGCGACAGCCACACTCATCTGAGAGCAGATACCACTTCGAATAGTTAATTGATCAGATATATTATTGATTCTGATAGATGATCAATATTGAAGTCCTGGGAAAACTTCCTTAGCCCTATGGAGATTCTGCAGTTGTCTTCAGAGAGCTTTGCACAAAACATCCCAGAAATAGTGATGAACTGACACACATCGGCAGGCAGGAAGGTCTATAATTCCTTCTCAACGTTGTAAATTTTATTTGCGACTAGAGGAAATGATTGGTGGAGGTGACTGCAGCTAAAGGGGGGATCTACAGGTGATTGTATTCAAGGGTTCACTTACTTTTCTCTGCACTGTGGTAATCACTGAATGTGCTCAATAACAGACATGGCTGACAGCTGTCACTGTTGTTGTGACTTAGATAACGATCAATGCAGAAATCGGAGGCTTTTCAAAGGGTTCACTTAGTTTTTCTTCCAAATGTATATAGATGAGTATTAGGAACCGCTGACCATGCAGTTACCGTGACGATCCGGGACTCGTCCAGACTTGTACATGCAGTAAGGAAGGTCAGGAGACAAAGTGCTGCAAGCAGACATGTCCTCAGCTGATCCCACCGGTGTGACGGTCAGGCTTAGATACACAGCTCAGCAGACGGTATCACACATGATGGGATTAGATACACGGCTCAACAGACAGTATTTCACATGATAGGATTAGATACACAGCTCAGCAGACAGTATCACACAGGATAGGATTAGATACACATCTCAGCAGACAGTATCACACAGGATGGGATTAGATACACAGCTCAGCAGACAGTATCACACAGGATGGGATCCGATACACGGCTCAGCAGACAGTATCACACAGGATAGGATTAGATACAGCGGCTCAGCAGGCAGTATCACACAGGATAGGATTAGATACACAGCTCAGCAGACAGTATCACACATGATAGGATAAGATACACAGCTCAGCAGACAGTATCACACAGGATAGGATTAGATACACGGCTCAGCAGGCAGTATCACACAGGATGGGATTAGATACACGGCTAAACAGGCAGTATCACACAGGATAGGATTAGATACACGGCTCAGCAGACAGTATCACACAGGATAGGATTAGATACAGCGGCTCAGCAGGCAGTATCACACAGGATGGGATTAGATACACAGCTCAGCAGACAGTATCACACATGATAGGATTAGATACACAGCTCAGCAGACAGTATCACACAGGATAGGATTAGATACACGGCTCAGCAGACAGTATCACACAGGATAGGGTTAGATACACAGCTCAGCAGACAGTATCACACAGGATAGGATTAGATACACAGCGCAGCAGACAGTATCACACAGGATAGTATTAGATACACAGCTCAGCAGATAGCATCACACAGGATAGGATTAGATACACGGCTAAGCAGGCAGTATCACACAGGATAGGATTAGATACACGGCTCAGCAGACAGTGTCACACAGGATAGGGTTAGATACACGGCTCAGCAGATAGTATCACACAGGATAGGATTAGATACAGCGGCTCAGCAGGCAGTATCACACAGGATAGGATTAGATACACAGCGCAGCAGACAGTATCACACAGGATAGGATTAGATACACAGCTCAGCAGACAGTATCACACAGGATAGGATTAGATATACAGTTTAGCAGACAGTATCACACATGATGGGATTAGATACACGGCTCAGCAGACAGTATCACACAGGATTAGATTAGATACACGGCTCAGCAGACAGTATCACACAGGATAGGATTAGATACAAAGCTCAGCAGACAGTATCACACAGGATAGGATTAGATACAAAGCTCAGCAGACAGTATCACACAGGATAGGATTAGATACAAAGCTCAGCAGACAGTATCACACATGATGAGATTAGATACACGGCTCAGCAGACAGTATCACACAGGATTAGATTAGATACACGGCTCAGCAGACAGTATCACACAGGATAGGATTAGATACAAAGCTCAGCAGACAGTATCACACAGGATAGGATTAGATACACGGCTCAGCAGACAGTATCACACAGGATAGGATTAGATACAAAGCTCAGCAGACAGTATCACACATGATGGGATTAGATACAACTGCTCAGCAGTCAGTATCACACAGGATAGGATTAGATACACGGCTCAGCAGACAGTATCACACAGGATAGGATTAGATACACAGCTCAGCAGACAGTATCACACAGGATAGGATTAGATACACAGCTCAGCAGACAGTATCACACAGGATGGGATTAGATACACAGCTCAGCAGACAGTATCACACAGGATAGGATTAGATACACAGCTCAGCAGACAGTATCACACAGGATGGGATTAGATACACTCCCCCTGGAGAGCATCCTATAGGGACCTGCAGTAAATTCAGAACCAAATCCCGTTGACTTCCTGCAGATTTTGATGCAGAATTGAAAAATGACTTAAAACCTGCAGCGGGTCGGCATCACAATCCGCAGCCAGATCTGCGGGCTTTGGTACGGAACTTCACAACTACGAATTTGGCGCCATCCTGCGGCGTTATTCAGTCCGATGTAAAAGGTCCCCTAGTGTTAGGATAAGAATACGAGGTGTGACCCGTTAGGGTGAGGATACGGGGTGTGAGCCGGCAGGGTGAGGATACGGGGTGTGAGCCGGCAGGGTGAGGATACGGGGTGTGAGCCGGCAGGGTGAGGATACGGGGTGTGAGCCGGCAGGGTGAGGATACGGGGTGTGAGCCGGCAGGGTGAGGATACGGGGTGTGAGCCAACTTCCATGCAGGGGATTTCCATCCTGCAGACATGTGCAGGCATGTACCGGCTGTATGTACAGAGGAGACACCAGCCTCACATCTCACTGCCAGCCTGGACCTCGCTGCAGACACTCTGCCATGACACCCCTGCAGGTAAGTCCCTTATCCCATCACTATCATTATGGCCAGCGCAGTAGTGACAGTCGCGTCTTATAACCGTGATGATCGCCGACTTCTGCTGTCAGTTCTAGACATTTCCATTTACCCCACAATTAACCCCATGAGCAGCGGCCACAGCGGACGACGCTCGCTGCCGGTGCTTTATGGGTTCTGTGCCTTTAACCCCTTCCTCCTCAGCCAGTTTTGGGCTTTCTGACCCCATTTACCACATCCGGCAGGTGTCACTCTATTTGGTGGTCACTGAGCACTGCTTTTACTTGCCCAAGTGGGGGGGTGGTCACACGGGCAACGTATCACAACGCACAAATCTTGCATGAGTTTACGTCCCGGGCAGGTGGTACTCGCTGCAACAGGACGTAAACTTACAGCCATCTGCAGCGGGAGCTCGCGGGGACTGACAGCCGGCCTCTAGGAGGAGCTCCACGCTGTTAACCCCTTACATGCCACATTGTTAATCGTGGCATGGAAAGGGTTCCCAGAGGGAGTGGCGGACTGATGGCGTCCGGGTCTGCCATGCATAGGATCGCTAGTAATAGACGCTCTGCACAGTCGTGGGTTAAAGTCCCCTACAGGGGCGTAAAAAGTGTCAGAAAAATAAAAAATAGTTTTAAAAAATTGAATAAAAATAGTGGTAAAAATTTTTTTTTGCCCATTTTCCCCTTTAAAAAAAAAAATATAAAGAAAATGCGCGTCTGTTATCATCGCGTCCAGAACGACCTGTACAACAAAAATCGGGCGCACTAACTATCCTGAACTCCAAAAACTGTAAAAAAAAAAAACACCTATTTTGTTAATTTTGCTTTTCAAAAAAAAATGCAATAAAAGTGATCAAAAAAGTCGCTTGCACCCCAAAAATGCTCCCAATACATAGAAACTGCAGCTCGCCGCGCAAAAAACATCCCTCGTACGGCCGGGCTGACTTACGGCTTTTGAAAAGTGGAGATGAAAATTCCCCCCCCCCCAATTGTCACATCCGGCGGCGCCACTAAGGGGTTAAAGATCGCAAGGTTTCCAAATCTGTTAACTCTTTAAGCATCACAGGAATAAGTGGAGATGTGTGGGAACGGCATTTTTTTTTTGCAGCTTTTCAGTTTTCATGATTTTTTGCTGTATCCCAGCCGGAGGTATATGATGAACGGAGCGGAATATCCATCGGGCGCCGTCACCTGTTTGTGCTATAAACGTGGTTGATTAGTGCGTGTATCAATACGTTTTGATCTACTTTTGCGCACGCGGGGCAGTTTTTTTTGCGCACAGGACTCTACAACGCAGCGATTTAAAAGGCTATTGAGATTCAGATGTGTTCTTTTTTTCACAGAATTGCGCAGCGTATTGTGCATTCGCGCATCCCCCATAAACTTATATAGCGACCTTCGGTGCGCAAATATGCACCAAATAGGGTAGATCCTATTTTTTTGTTTGCGCAAGAAAAGCGCATGTAAAATACGGAAAATGTGTATCAATGTTTTCTATCCTCTGCATATTGCGCCCGCGAATTTTTCAAAAGATTTTCCGTACATTATACGGTACATTAAATGGTACCACTGAAAAATACAACTCGTCCCGCTAAAAACAGCGAGCCCCGTGACAGCGACGGACAAATAAGGGATAGGATTTTTGGGAATGAAAAAAACGAAAAAGAAAAAAGGGCCGCGTCCTTCAAGGGTTAACGGGCAGCCATGGAGGAGCTGCAGTCCGCTATGAAGCCTGCGGAGCGGGGGGTTTCATGTCAATGAGCTACAAACGAGGAATCCAACCCCCAAGCACCGGCGACATTCTCTCCGGGTCCATCCTGTCACCGCCGCGACCGCTGAGAAACCAGGAGAGTCCTCAAAAATTGTCATCTACTTCACCCGCCACCGGCAGCCGCCGCTGAAAATGGCGCCTCCGGTGTGCGAGTCTACATATTGGGGCACCAGAAATGACGGGAACCTCCCGCCGTATACACGGGCCCTCACTGAACCCCACAAGAAGTCGCCTGACGGCGCCCCCTCTGGTGACTTCGTGGCCACATATTTTCCAGTCCCCCTCACAATTGGGGCTCATTCACACGCGCGTTATGTAGTAAATACAACGCACTGATGCCAAGGGGTTCGTTCACGTGGAAACATTCGTGGCATGGCCTGCCTTGTATTATGTACTGGGATCGGCTACTGGTCAGAATAGACCTGCGCAAATCCGCAGTGTTCGCACGCACAAAAAGCCGCAGGAACGAGAAAAACACTGGAGGGTAAGTCACTGTATTTTGCGTAAATATACATATTTACGTGGTTGAAACGCGCTTCGACCCGTGTGAATGAGCCCTTATTACAATATGCCTTTGACATTGTGTAAATGAACTCGTTCGCCATTTTTCGCGATTTTATTCAGCTAAGTCCGTTTGTGGCGCGGAGTCAGACGCCTGCTTGGCGGTCGCGCCTAGACAGCACGGCTGCAGTCCGCTATGGTGATCGGTGGGATGTTTCCATAGACACTGGGGGGGGGGGGGGAATGTGGTTGCCCATAGCAACCAGTCACAGCACAGCTTTCATTCCCCAACGAGCTGTGGTGAAGTGAAAGCTGCTTTGTGATTGGTTACTAGGGGCAATGCAGTTTTCTGCTCCACAACTTCCAAGTCTATCTGTTTTCATAGGGAAGCAGACATAACTGACAGATATGGAGGAATGTCCGGGTTTCCTAGCGGGTGAATTACAATCTACACCGTTGTGGAAGCGCTTCTGCCCAGCGAGAACTACATGTCCCGGCATGCAGTAGGCAGCTCACGTGACCAGCAGTAGGCATCTTGCACGCCGTTCTGACCCCGCCCACTGTACGTCACCGCACGCCTCCTCACGTGATGAGCGCGCTGCGGCCGCCCGGTGACGTCACCTGTGGTCAAAGCGGAGGGAAAAAACGATGACGTCAGGTATGGCCGAGCGGATGTCCGGCAGCGTGTGACGTCTAGGCGCGGGGTGGGCGGATATCCGGTGATGGCTCTGTGGCTGAAGATGTGATTCCCGCTCGGCATGTCCCGGAGAGTGAAAGTCAAGGTACCGGCTGCTAACGGCCGACGGCCGCGTCATGTGACATAATGACGTAACGTGACACGTGTGACGCCCCAATCCTGCTGTTGTCATGTGACCCCCAGCCCTGCTCCGCCCTTTGACCCCCTGTGACCCCCACTGTCCGCAGCTGCAGCCCTCGTTCTCGTGTGACAGTCTGACGTCTCCTTGTGTTGGCAGGACCCCGGTGACGCGGCGCAGGAGAAGCTTCCGGGTCCACCGAGGCGAGCGGCGGAGGATGTGGCCGTCCGAAGCCGCGACATGGAGGAGAAAACGGTGTTCAAGCCGTGCCACGTGGCGGTGAGTGGTGGCCGCCGATTGGGTGATTCCGCTGGTCAGCGAGGGTCATGTGACGCTTTACCCTCCGCTGGGGGGGACATTTTTTATATACGCGGGCGCCGCGGAGACGACTGAGCGCGGCGCCAGGACTGTTGCATCAGACCGGATATAAACTGCTGTTTCTTTCTGTTGGCAGCCGCCTCAACCGCTCTCGGACTCGGAGAATGAGGAGCCCATCCCCCGCAGGACGTCTCACCGATCCGCGTTCGTCTCCAAGAACCCCCCCCACCCGCTCACGTCGTCCTCGTGGTAAGTCCATCCGCCTGATGATCCAGAGCCTGCCGGAGTAGCGGATGGGCCGGCCTCACTTCCCCACCGTTGGTTTTGGCCGCTTCGGGTCTCTTGTTTCCACTCCGACAAGTTCTGGATTATCAGCGCTGCTGCCGGACTATCGGGGGGAGTTACTGCAGGCGGTGCGGCGCTCCAGGGGCCCGCGGAGACGAGTCCCGGCGCCCCTGATGGTCACCGCGGCCACTAAGGGTTCCTCCCTTCTGTCTTCCAGGAGCCTTCAGTCCAGGCTGGAGCGCAGCCAGAGCTGCAGCGATCATGTGACTGACAGCCTCCCCGTCGCCGGCCGCAGGAGGGCGCCGCAGCTGCCGAGAGCCAAGGTAACACCGCGGGGTACCGCTGCGCTTCACTCGTGTACTACTGACACCCTGCAGCTCCAATCACATCCAGAGCTGCATCCACGCTTGTAGTCTTACATCATGTCGTATACTCCAGTTGCATCCAGAGCTGCATCAGCATTTGTCGTCTTACATCATCTTATACTCCAGTCACCCCCAAAGCTGCATCCACTCTAATAGTATTATATACCATTCACATCCAGAGCTGCAGCCATGTTTATAGTTTTATACTCCAATTACATGCAGAGCTGCGCCCACACTTCTGCCTTTTACATCTTGTTGTGCTCCAGTCACCTCCGAAGCTGCATCCACAGATGTGGTCTCACACTGTCTGTTATACTCCGGCCTCAGTGAAGGGACAAGTCTGGATTGAGCCCACGCTGTGGTTGTCAGGCAGCATCTCCATAGCAACCGCATTGTCAGAGCGGCGGTTGTGTTGGGGGTTCCAGGACTGGCACCTACCTCTCCGTGTCTCAGCCTCTCCCCTTCTCCCTGCAGGTGGTCCCGGCTGTCGGCGGTCTGGGCAGCTTCGCCGGCGTCCTCTTGTCTACGGAGAACAGCCGCTCCTTCTCGGCGCCGGTCCTGACCTCGGAGAAGCGGGTGGTCATCAACTCCCTGAACTCCTTCACCCCCCTCCACAAGCCCGAGAGGTCCATCAGCCCCGAGAGCAACGACAGCATCTCCGAGGAGCTGAACCACTTCAAGCCCATCGTCTGCTCGCCCTGCACACCGCCCAAGAGGCTGCCAGACGGGCAAGTGCTGAGCCCCCTCATCATCAAGTCCACCCCCCGGAACCTGCGCAGGAACCTACAGAAGCCCACCAGCTACGAGGCCAGCCCCGTCATCCTCAAGAAGTGGGAGCAGGTCTTCCAGGACCGGCAGATGAAGAGGACTCTGTCCAAAGGGACCCTGACCTCCCCGCCTGAGGGGGGCGGCCAAGCAGCCAAGGCGAAGCCTGCGGACCTCGGACTCATCCCCTCCTCCAGTGCGGAGGAGACCCCGGTGACCAGTGCGAAACTGCAACCACCTCCCTGCAGCGGGTGCCTTCACAAGCCCGTCGCTGTTAAAGACTTCTCAGAGGGCAGCGCCAACTCGTACCCTGGCACAAAGACCCGGTTGGCCGCCCGGCTGACCTCCAACAAAAAGACAATATGCCAGTGCAAATGCTTGGTGGCGAAACCCTTGAAACGGGCGCACAAAAAGAAGGACGCCCAGCCCATGGGGATGCCAAACGGCGCCACCACAGAAAACATCAGCCCGGGGTACCCCCAGCGGCGCGGGCAAAAGAGACGCTGTAAAACCAAACACCTGGAAAAGAATGGCGCCTTCAAGAGGCTGAGGGTGAACTGCAAGCGGGGCGGGCAGGGTGGTTTTGAGCGGCTTTGGCGGGAGACGGAGAAGAAGCTGCGCCAAGAGGAGGACGACAAGAAACTGGCCTTAAAGCTGCAGCAGATGTTCGACAAGGAGCGGCGGATGGCGAAGCGCTGTAAGGGGGGCAGGGACGAGTACTCGCTGCGCTCCAGGAGCGCCGCCGGCACCAGCTAGAGCCGCCATCTTGGCTGCAGGGACAAGTACTCGCTGCGGTCCAGGAGCGCCGCCGGCACCAGCTAGAGCTGCCATCTTGGCTGCAGGGACGAGTACTCGCTGCGGTCCAGGAGCGCCGCCGGCACCAGCTAGAGCCGCCATCTTGTCTACATCCGGTCCGTTATCCAATGAGATGGGAGCAGAGTGTGTAGTGAGGCGAATGTGCTGCTGCAGAGTCTAGGAAAGCTGGGTGATGGCAGATATGGGTGCAGAGTCCTCAGTGCAAAATGTTACTTGCGTATCCCGCTTCTCTATCACTGGGTAACTGTTGCTATATCACTAGCCAGATTTGCCTTTCAGGAGTTTTAGAAAGCTGGGTGAGAGCTTATCTGGATGTTACACTCGGCTTTCCCAGGCTCCTGCGTGGAAACCTTTTTTTTTTACATCCATATTTTGCTGCCTTATCACTGGATAACGAAGTAGATTTTCCATTCAGGAATGTGCGAAAGTCAAGTGCCAAAGCCAGATAGGCAGTCACCCAGCTTTCTAAGAATTCCGAAGTGCATACCTGCCTTGTGATGTAGTGATACACATATATCGCACCGCTACATGATACAGCTAACCACCGATTTATAACAGTAAAATACGTGAATTACTATATAACTTGCCGTTCAGAGCTCCTAGAAAGCTGTGTGACTGCCTCTATAGCTGCTCTAGTATTTGATATGTAGTGAATCATATCCTGCTGATACATCATCCATTCATAGAGCAGATATACCATTCAGGAGGTGTAGGAAAGCAGAGTGTCAGATCCATATAATCCAACACCCAACTCTCTAAGACTCCTGAACAGTAAATCTGTCTTGTTAACCAATGATACATATATATGCCACTGTTGTATATTTCTGTAAGGCAGATTTGACATTCAGATGTCTTAGAAAGTTGGGTGATAGATTATGTATCTGGTCCTAAGCCTTTCCAGACTCCTGAATGGTATATCTGCTCCATTATTCCTGGTACAGCAGTGGGGTATATGTACTACAGAGTGGCCACTCAGGAGTCTTAGAAAGCTCGGTGACAGTCTATGTGGATCTGGCATGCATCTTTCACTCCCTCCTGTAGGTATTTGATGTGTAGCAATATGTATATTCCACTGCCAGATCATCAAATAAATAAGCAAATATTACCATTCAGGAGTCTGGGAAAGCGGAGTGCCAAATCCATTCCAGCAGATCGCTAGCTTTCTAAGACCCCTGAATGGCATCTGCCTTGTTATATAGTGATAAGTAGACCCTGCTGCTACTTTATCAAATAATACAGCAGGCATGTGGAACAAATCCTTCTCAGCTATCATCCAACTTTCCCAGACCCCTAAATGGCAAGTCTACCGCGGCCTATAGCGATATGTCATTCAGGAGTTTTGGAAAACTAGGTGGTGATTTATCTGCCTGCCCTTCCAGCCCCCACAGGGGTTATCCGACTCGCCCAGGGTCCTGACTGGTTACACAGTGATATTGGAGTGGGGAGATGTGCTCCGACCCAACAGGAGTGATAATGGTGCTCGTCACCCAGCTTTCCCAGAACTCTACCGGCTGGGACTCCTGGACTTGCTCTTGGTATGAGGGGATGCCCTCCCCTCCTGGCTGTAGCGCCCCCTGCAGCTGTTCAAGTTATCTGTCTCACCACAAGGGCTTTCCATGACTATGCAGTGTTTGTGCATATTGCAGGCGAGGCGCCGGCTCTGCTGCAGCCACAAGGGGGCGCCTTCCCCTTTTTAAAAATAAAAAAAAGCTTTAATCTTGGCTGAGGGTCTCTGGCCGCGGCTCCGCCTCTCATCCACCGACACACACAAGGCTCGGTCATCCTTGGCTTTGCTTTTTCTACGCTGATCCTAAGTAATGTTATGTCTCCAGTCACATCCAGAGCTGCATTTACCATTCTGCTCATGTTGAATGTTACTCCAATCACATCCAGAGCTGCACTTGCAATTCTTAAATGATGTCTTACAATCTCATACGGGGTTGAATTCGCTCTTATGCTGCTATATCTTGTCTTATATTTCACTCCTCTCCACAGCTGTATGTAGAATTCTGCTCCTCGGATCACATCCAGAGCTGCATTACTGTCATCCAGAGCTGTATTCTCTACTTCACTCTTGCATATTTGAATCACACCCAGAGCTGCGCTCGGTATTCTGCTCCTGTATCCTATGTTCCATTGAGAGCTGCAAATACAGTTCTGTTATCATACTCTAGTCCCCTCCAGAGCTGCACTCACTATTCTGCTCCTTTACCTTGTCATATACAGTCATGGCTAAAAGTTTTGAGATACTTTTTCAAAGTTTTCTGCTCCAGTGTTCTTAGATCGCCGTGGTGCGTTCAGCGAGTCGTGCCCAACATTCTCGGGCTCGCCTCACACACGGACACCCCATCGGTGTGGGACGCCGCACATCCGCGTGTTCTTGTACGAGACTCACATGAAAGTAGACCGTGCCGCCATCCGAATCGCGGTGAAAAAAACATCACCTGTGAAAATAACGCAAATAATGGGCTGTATTTTCGTGCGTCTTGTAATGCGCACATCTCGCACGATTTTCTCACCCGTATGAAGTTAGCCGGAGGGCGCCGTCACGCTGGCGATAAAACTGCGCAATGCGAAAGCGAGTGAGAACGCAGGATTAGGAAGCCAATGCTATATGGAGTGAAAAATATAAATCGCAGCCTGTCCGTTCTTTCTGCGATATCGCCCGTTCACAATGCGTCCAGCGGCGACATCAGCGCTGGGAGAACTCGGTGATCACCTGCAGCAGCTGTGACAGCAGGGGCGGGGGAATCCCTGCAGGGATGAGGGGATTCCCCGTAGTGATGCAAGACTATTTTCACATGGTGGAAAGTGCGATATCAGACCGCGCAAAGGACCCGCAGGCGGATGTTTCTACGGTCACTGAAGAACAATTAGAAGCATTTCAGAAGTTTCTACACAAGACGTTTCGGTAAAGACCCCGTATTTCCAGTGTTGCCCCTAGTTTCCAGCCTTCTGCCCCTCCCCCGACAGGCTGGATATCTTCTTCTGATGATCCCTGCTCCTCCTCACTATTTCTCGGTTTGTCTGTTTCCTGAGGATTGTCTGCAGGTTGGGATCTGATCTGGGGGTCTCCGGCCACGGACCCTCAATGTCTTGTTCAGCGAGCGGCTTAGTGATTATCTCTGCCCCCCCCCCTCCATCCCAGGAGTGATGCTGAGTTGCACTTCAGTAACCGTAGAAACATCCGACTAAAACGTCTAAAAACACTGCAGCAGCGAACTTTGTAAAAACCAGGACTTGTGTCGGTCTCAGACGGTTGGGCCACGACTGCACCTCTAGTCACAGCCAAAGCTGCAGCCACAACTCTGCTCTTAAGCCGTGCCTGAGATTCCAGCCACAGCCAGAGCTGCATTCACAGTTCTGTCTAGCTTTGTGCTTGCATCTCCTGCTCATCATCTGCCACGCTGTGGTGCATTGTGGGAGATGTAGTGTGTGCTCTAGGAGGCGCTGTCCAGGAAGTAGTACAGACAACTCCCCCATTGCAGAGCAGCAGTTACACAGCACTTGTACTAGCAGATTTGTGAATGCAGCTCTGGAGGTGGGGATGCGTTACATGATGAGCGCTCGCACGGTCCCTCAGTGTGAGATGGAGACCCTCCAGGAAACGGCGGAGCCGTCCGGCAGGCCTGCGCGCGGCTAACGGTTTGCAATATTACCCGACCTATGGTAGCGCTCACGACAGTGTGTAGAGCGTCCATCGCTGCCCCCAGTGGACGGGGCGGAAGGCGTCTGCTGCTCCCCTACATCTCTAAAGTGTATTTTTGGTTTACTTTGCGCTCGGTTGGTTGATACAATAAAGCGGTTTCTGTAATTCTTCTCCTTGTGTGTTTGGCGCGATCACGGACCGACCGAACGGCGACCATCCGGATCATCACTCCCATCATGTACACCAAAGGGGGTTATACAGCTGCTGGCTGACGGTCTGCATGTATGGTGGGGTGGAAGGGAGGTCACAAGGGGCCACAGCTATCAAAGCTAAGAGGGAGGCATCCTTGTTGCCCGTAGCAACCAATCACAGCGCAGCAGTGTAAGAATTTAAAGCTGTGCTCTGACTGGTTGCTACGGGCAACAAGGGCGTCTTACTGTTAGCGACTAAAGCCCAAACAGCCTCTGTTACCGATTCATTTTTTAACCCCTCAGTGCCGGCCTATTTTGTTCCTTAACCCCTTCCCTCCCTATGACGTAAGGGTACGTCATAGGGATAGCGCGGGTCATGACAGATCTCGCGCTATGCCACAGCCAGGGGTGCATTGGAGATGCACCCCCCGCTGTTAACCCCTTCCCTGCCGCAGCATGGGAAGGGTTCACAGAGGGAGCGCGCTCCCTCTGTAAAGTTGCCGGGCTCTCGCGATATAATCGCAGAGAGCCCGGCTGGTTGCCATGCCAACAGGACGCCAGATACCGGAGTCCTGTGTTGCCAGAGCCTATGATCGCTGTATAAGCGATAAGGCATGGCAGGGCAGAAGTCCTGCCATGCCTTATCACAGCGATCATCACTGCTGTGCTGTGAACCCCCCAGGGGGACACAAATTGCGTAAAAAAACCAATAATAAAAATATACAAAAAAGAAAAATGTAAAAAAAAAAAACCCTTTATACTTTTTCTCATATTAACATAAAAAAAAAAGTTAAAAAAAATTTAAATAGCACATATTTGGTATTGACGTGTCCGTAACAACGTGTACAATAAGCTGCACATGCTTTTTATTCTGCACGGCAAAAAGCGCAAGAAAAAACTCTAAAAAACAGGCAACATGCTAATTTTTAGCATTTTGCCTCCCAAAAAATGCAATAAAAGTGATCAAAAAAGCCGTATATTCCCCAAAATGGTAGCAATAAAAACTACAGCTCGTCTCCATACATAGAAAAGTAAAAAAAAGTTACAGGACTTTGAATGCAGCGATTTAGCAAAAAAAAAGGGCTTTTATTGCAGAAAAGTGGAAAAACCCAAATAAAATATAAGAATTTTGGTCTCGTTGTAACCGTCCCGACCCGCAGAAAAAATGTAGTGTGTCATTTATACTGCATGATTAACGCTGAAAAAAACCAAAAATCTATGGCAGAATTGATGCGGTTTCTCTCCCTGTTATAAAAAAATAACAGTTTTACAATATAGTCTATGTACCAAAAAATGGCGCCATCAAAAACTACAGTTCGCCACGGAAAAAACAAGCCCTTATACGGCCGCGTCCACGGAAAAAAGTAAAAAGTTATGATTTTTGAAAAATGGAGATGAAAATCCGCCAAAAATCGTTGTCTCCTTAAGGGGTTAAAGACCAAGTGAGTTGTATATATTACTGGCCGCACTCTGGGGGACATATAATGTGTTGTATATATTACTGGCCGCACTCTGGGGGACATATAATGTGTTGGAGATGTTACTGGCCGCACTCTGGGGGACATATAATGTGTTGGAGATGTTACTGGCTGCACTCTGGGGGACATATAATGTGTTGTAGATGTTACTGGCTGCACTGTGGGGGACATATAATGTGTTGGAGATGTTACTGGCCGCACTCTGGGGGACATATAATGTGTTGGAGATGTTACTGGCTGCACTCTGGGGGACATATAATGTGTTGTAGATGTTACTGGCTGCACTCTGGGGGACATATAATGTGTTGGAGATGTTACTGGCCGCACTCTGGGGGACATATAATGTGTTGTATACAGGACCTCCACCATTGTTCGGGGGGGTTGTATTTACGGCGGTCACCGGCTGACGTTCTCATCTGATCGGCGCCATTCCTGGTTTATTTTTTACTATTTCAGGACAAAAAACATCACATTTTTAAAGATCACAGACTGCCTGCATTGGGGGGTTCTGAGCCCCCGAAGATTGTTACTACCGGCGGCGGAGCGCTGGGGGGTTGCTGTCTGCGGGACGAGCGGCGGTTCTTGCAGGCTGCGGCTGCTTACATGGGGCTGCTGGACTGCTTTTTATTGTGCTACTTGGGAGGCGAACAAAAGAAAAATAATTTTACAGACTAATTCCAGCATCGTCACATTCTGTGCCATAAATACCTTATTTTCATTGTTTCGTTCCGTTTTGCTCGTTAATAACTGAAGTGCCGATTATTTAAAATCTATTTTGATATTTTATCCATTTAAAACAGGTTTTTTGGGGGGAAAATGCGAAGATATTTTTTTTTAAACTAGATTTTTTTCTTTCAATTAAACTTTATTTAACTTTGACACTTTTTTAGTCCCTTAAGGGGGCTTGGAGATGTGATCCCTATTATAATACACCGCATTACTTATGTACTGCATTCTACTGAGCCTATTAGACTCTGCTGGAGGCGGGTCTAACAGGTGGAGTTACATTGCAGACAGGGCGGCCTTCGTCACGCTTCGGGCTGGTCCCTGTGATCGCACTGCGGGGTGCTGACGGGTGATGGAGGGACGGATGGGCGGGGCCCATTAGTGCAGTTAGAGGATAGGCGTAGTTCAGTGATTAAACTGTTGTGGTAACATGAAAGCTGCACTGTGATTGGTTGCTGGGGTGACAACGGCCTCATACGGATCCGGGTGATTGTGTGTCCGCCTCGCGTTGCCTCCTGGCTGAGTGAGCACCATTTCTGTCCATCTTTCAGCTCCTACACAGTACACCGCCTCTCCGGGCGCACAGACATGGCGGCGAATAACAAGCGAGGTGATGGGGGAAGATGTGGCTGTGTAGGAGGCAGCGAGTGGAGACCGCGCCGCTCTTGGACAGGACGCCGGCTCTGGAGGATCAGCAATGGAGGTGGCTCAACTGGAAAACGGGGTCAAAGATTTTGGCATTGGACCGCTCCTCAGATTTTCCCATTTGTTGCTCGCCTGTGGTCGTCGCCCGCTTTCCTCTGAGCCCGGAGTGGGGGCCGGGCGGGGGCCCGCAGGCCGCCCTCCACCTCCGACGCCCGTTTCATGACTTCCGCTTGGAAGAATTTATATTTCTTCTGTAATTCCTTCAGCAGCAGTTTTGCTTCTCTGTGCTCTTGGCTGGACCTGCACTCCTGTAAGGCGGAGCCTGCAGAGAGGAGGAGGCGGTCACTGACTACCTCAACAACAGTATCAGCATCATCTAATGTGCAATCATAACGTACCCAACGGGACCTCCAGCAGGTGGCGCCGCTGCTTCATCCTGCTCAACACTTCTGATGCTGCGTCCTGCTTACTCTTCCAAGACGGCAGGAAAACGTCTTTAACCAACTGAACGATTACAAGGAAAGGTGAACATTAGTAAAGGTCGGCAATCTGTAACCACTGCAGCAAATACAGACAGCCACTAGGGCGCAGCAGTGAGACGTGAGGACCTGCGGCGCTACCGTTAGACCAGATGTACACGAGCATAGCTGTTTTGCAAAATGTACAGTACTTTTTCAGAATAGTGAGTGCAGCTCTGGGGTATAATATAGGATGTAACTCAGGATCAGTACAGGATAAGTAATGTATGTACACAGTGACTCCACCAGCAGAATAGTGAGCACAGCTCTGGGGTATAATACAGGATGTAACTCAGGAGCAGTACAGGATAAGTAATGTATGTACACAGTGACTCCACCAGCAGAATAGTGAGTGCAGCTCTGGAGTATAATACAGGATGTAACTCAGGAGCAGTACAGGATAAGTAATGTATGTACACAGTGACTCCACCAGCAGAATAGTGAGTGCAGCTCTGGGGTATAATACAGGACGTATCTCAGCATCAGTACAGGATAAGTAATGTATGTATACAGTGACTCCACCAGCAGAAT
Organism: Eleutherodactylus coqui; assembly: GCF_035609145.1. Taxonomy (NCBI): domain Eukaryota; kingdom Metazoa; phylum Chordata; class Amphibia; order Anura; family Eleutherodactylidae; genus Eleutherodactylus; species Eleutherodactylus coqui. Next base: position 526,320,575 of record NC_089837.1, on the reverse strand, counting down.
AGTGAGTGCAGCTCTGGAGTATAATACAGGATGTAACTCAGGAGCAGTACAGGATAAGTAATGTATGTACACAGCGACTCCACCAGCAGAATAGTGAGTGCAGCTCTGGGGTATAATACAGGATGTAACTCAGGAGCAGTACAGGATAAGTAATGTATGTACACAGTGACTCCACCAGCAGAATAGTGAGTGCAGCTCTGGAGTATAATACAGGATGTAACTCAGGAGCAGTACAGGATAAGTAATGTATGTACACAGTGACTCCACCAGCAGAATAGTGAGTGCAGCTCTGGAGTATAATACAGGATGTAACTCAGGAGCAGTACAGGATAAGTAATGTATGTACACAGTGACTCCACCAGCAGAATAGTGAGTGCATCTCTGGAGTAAGGCTGTGTGTTGGAGAGCTCTGCTGGTTCCAGGGTGTGGTCTGTTTCTTGGGTGGAGACCTTGCTGAGAGCCCAGGAACAAGTGCACGTTTCTGGGCTACATTTGCCATGGAGTGCCGTGCTTCCCCCCCTCGGCTTCGGTCGGGAGGGGGGAGGAATGAACCCCAGGAGGGGAGAGGATCCAGTCGGGGTGCAAGCAGTGTCACCCAGACTCCCCGAGAGGACATGGAGCACAGGAAGACCAGAAGCCAAACCAAAGGCAAGGTGAGTGCTGCAAAAGCACCTGCAAGTGTCAGCTGGGGAGAGCGCAAGAGGGGTGAGGCTGTGACTGCCATGGCGTCTCGGGTAGCCACCAATATAAAAGACTTTAAGGAGGTTGGTAGGCAGCTGCAGAAACACCGCAGGGAACTGCAGACTGCCCTCAGCGACCTAGATAAAGCCCCACGGGGAAGAAAAAAGATTACAGCAGCAGAAAGAGTTAAATCCTGCAAGGAGGCTGTGGACTTTTTCAAGGAGGAGAGATACAGGATACTCCAAGCCAGTGGCCCGTTTAAAGAAAAGCTCTTAAACGACGAGCGATTCTCCGGAATGGCGCACGCAAGCAGCGATAGCAGCTCAGACGAATCGGAGGACGCGCAGGATGGGATGCCACTATGCTCTGGGGAGCAGCCGTCCCTACAGCAGAGGAGAACTGCAGGGAGCAGCATTCCTGCTGAGCAGGTTAGCCTGCCCCCCACATCGGAGGAGTCCAGCGCTGAGGACGCGGACGACGACAGCGACAGCAGCAGCGGTGAGGGGGCCCTCATCATGCAGCAAATCATGCTGCAGGAGTCCCCCGAAAGAATGCAGAACATGTATTTTGGTGACGACATGCCTGAAGGAACATCTGTGGGCAAAAAGAAAAGAGGAAAAAAGATGAAGACCACCGTGCAGGAGAGGTTTGTGTATGTCACCAAGCACTCCGGTCCGGCTGCAAAGTCAGATCGGGGTGCTAGCCCTGGTATACCCCTAGTCCCGGGCTCTGCAGTGGGTCCGGTGCAGGGGACTGGGGAAGAGAGGGTTAATGCGGCCCAAAACTCCATTTCTGCTTGTGCCAGTAGTGGGAATGGAGGCAATAAGGAGGCAGAGAAGGTCCGTGGGAAAGATGGAATGAGGGGTCGCGGCCAATCCGGAGGTGCTGGTGCTGATGGTTGCCCTCCAGTGGGAGGGGGGGGCAGTCCGGCATCAGGTTCCACCAGTGGCGGCTTGGCTGTCCCTCCTGTGTCCCTAAAACGCCTGTCAGGTGTAGAGGGGGCGCAGTGGGTGGTGGCCAAGTCAGCCGATCCTCCCACCCATCATGATGGTAACGTCATAACAAATAAGCAGGTAAAAAGAACTGCAAGTCCCAGAATGGCCGGGAAAATGGACGGAGCTAGAGCTGCAGGAACAGCTCCTACAGAGCATAATGTTGGACTTAAGGCTAACTCTTTCAGTGCTGGTCTCCAGCCTCATCCAGCTGGAAAGTGTAACATTAAGAAAAAAGGTGAAGCAGGTCCTGGTCCAACAAAAGGAAAATGTATGAATGATGTGAATGGGACAACCGTTAGTGCTACCGCTGCCCCTGCTCCCGCTTCCGCTCCCGCAGAGGCTTCGGGAGCTCAGGATGCCCCCAATCCCCTGGGAGGTATGACATCGGCTGTACAGGAGGGTGGGGCTTCGGGTAGTAGTCAGGGGATGGGCCAGGATCCAGTCACCCCTCCAGCGGCGACAACAGCTGGTAGAAGTTATGCCAGTGTCGCCGCTGGAGGGAGGGGGGATGCGTCCTCCTCGTCTTTGGGCTCTGGGGACGGCGTTTTGCAACAGCGCCTCCTGGAGGCCTTGAGGAGGGGGGAGAGCTCGATGAATGTAGGGGGCAGAGTTGTGGATTTGTCTCTCTGGGTGGAGAGACATGGTCTGGGTGCCTTCCGAGAACAAAGGGGGGAGACCGTCTGGTCCCTGCCGACAACCGGGCAGGACATTGGCCGTAGGAATGTGGCTCGTCTTCAGTGGAGAGGCAATGATGCATGCCCATCCAGGAGTAAGGTGGTGGAGCTTCTGCTGAAGATGGGTTTCAGGGCAAATGACATCTATGCCCTGATCCATCCTTACGGCACGTCTGAGTTCGACATCAGCTTTGCTCGCCCGGAGGGCCTGGAGCTCTTCTGGGGGAATTATGAGCTGATGAAGGACGAGCCCGGCTGGCGCGGTTTCGCTGCACAAGTGGTAACCCGCCAGACTGGAGTCAAGAGAGTGACCGTTTTGACTCGTAACGAGTCCCTCTCTTGTTATGATATCATGACTTGGATAAGTCGGTACGGAGAGGTGGTGGATATGCCCAATAAGAACCGGGACGAACACGGCATCTGGTCCGGAGCCTGGACGTTTATGGTGAAACTTAAGCGTTCAGGGAATTCGGTGGCCCACATACCATCCGCGGCCTTCCTTGGCAGGGATCGTATCTTGGCCTTCTACCAGGGGCAGCCGAAGCTCTGTCACAAGTGCGGCGACCCCACACATTTGAGTGCAGCCTGTAATGTCATCAAGTGCGCTCTGTGTGGCGAGGTAGGTCATCTTGCGGCATCTTGTACAGAGATTAGGTGTCACCTGTGTGGTGACCTCGGTCACCCTTTCAGTCGCTGTCCGCGCTCTTTCGCCAATGCGGTCAGGGCCCCAGCGGAGGAGAGCCATGAGGTTGCTTCTGCAGGGGAGGGGACCAGCAGAGGCGATGGAGCCCAGGAGCCAAGGAGGAACAAACATGCTGGGGCAGCCAAGCTAAGGCGCCAAGAGAAGCGCGGAAGGGGCAGGGAGCTGGTGGAAACCCAGGTGGCAGGTGGGTCAATGCTGGCCCCTGCTCCAGACGCAAATCATGTGGCTGAGGCTCCAGGGGACAGGGAGCTGAATGAGGAGGTCAGGAGGATCCAAAGGGAAGAGGACGCCACTTATTCAGATTCTTCCCACTATGAAAGTGTGGGTGAGGGCAAGGATGAGTGGCAAAAGAAAAAGCGCAAGCAGGGCTCCAAGAAAATGAAAAAAAGGGAAGGGAAATCTTCCCGTGCAACGGGCCAGGTGCAGGAAGGCAATCCAAACTCTCCTCTTGTTGGGCTCTCCAACAGGTACCAAGCTCTCTCGTCCTCGGAGGAGGCAGAGGTGTCCAGGACAAGCGTGGGGCCTACAGGGGGTGCTGAGCCTTCCTCTTGTGGGGGTTTGGTGACCTCCAGGGGGAGGGCTGGCCCAGAGCCCAGTGGCAAGGAGGACGAGGTTGAGGAGCCCCTTGCCATGGACCTTTCAGTGTCCAAGAAACGTGGCAAGGGGTCATCCTCAGACCCTGATGAGAAGGGGGGTGGGAAGAAGAAAGCCATCTAACTCGATCACCAATGATGGCGGCACCCACTCCGTTGACACTGGCATCCATTAATGTTGCCAGCATTAAATCTGATATGGCTAGATTTGCGGCCTTTGATTTTCTCGGCCGCGTTGAAGCCGACATTTTGTTTTTGCAAGAGACCAGGCTGCCAAATTTGGCAGCTGTGCATAAGGCAAGGAGGGAATGGAGGTCTGGTCAATCTTACTGGTCTCTTGCGGCCGAGCCATATAGCGGAGTGGCGGTACTTTTTACCGCAGCGGTTGAATGCCGACGGGTTATCGAGTTAGAAATAGGGAGGTGCCTGATCCTGGATGTTCTCATGAAGGGACAAGAGCTTCGGCTAATCAACATCTACGGTCCCCAAACCAAGCGGGACCGCAAGGATCTCTTTATGAGGATCAAGCCGTACCTTTTTACCAGTCGGCAGGTGATCTTTGGGGGTGACTTTAACGCAGTCACGAGGACCCGTGACAGGGGAGGCTCCCTAGGCAAGCTGACTTATGATAGCGTCGCGCTTAATAGCATAGCTAGCGAAGCTCGCCTGGTGGATGTCCACATCCGGCACACCCCAGGCCACGCGGGTTTCACCTATTATAGAGGCGAGTGCAGGTCTAGAATAGACAGGTTTTATTTGAAGGAGGAAGCCATCTCTTCACCAGTATCTGTTGTTGAGGTGGAATTCTCTGACCACTGTCTGATTTTGTTTTCCCTGAATGTTGCAGAGACCCCCCGGATGGGTAGAGGCTTATGGAGGCTGAATTCATCACTCCTGGAGGAAGCAGAGATAAGACAGTCCTTTGAGGATTTTCTGCAGAGCCAGGTACCATTACTGGATCTTTGTAGCAGTAAGTCAGAGTGGTGGGAGATGCTCAAGATCAGGGCGGCGAGGTTCTTCCGCCAGCTCTCTAGCCTCAGGAGCCTGAGTAAGTACCGTCTTTATCAGGGCCTGAGGAGGAAACTCGAACATCTCGTCTCGACTGGAGGTAGCCGCGAGGAGATCTCCAGAGTGAAGTCTTTGCTCAAAGGGTGCCAGTATAATAGGCACGCATCTTTGGTTTTTGAGAGGGACTTCGGGAAGTACCACTCACCTGACCCTTACAGAAACTGCAAGATGTCAGTGAATCGTAAAGTTGTCACGGGACTGATCGACGGTACGGGATCTCTGAACAGGTCCAGATCAGGGATTCTGGAAGTCATCAGATCCTTCTACTCGCACCTTTTGAGAAAGAGGGATCTAGATCGAGATGTGATGTCGGCTTTCCTGGCTGAAGCTGTTCCTGAGCCAGGGGATGACCTCTCCCTTAATGTTTTGACAGAGGAGATCAACATAGAGGAAGTTAAACTGGCGATTGATGGGCTTGCGCTCAAAAAATCGCCAGGACCGGATGGCTTAACATCTGAGTACTATAAGACCTTTAAGGACCTCTTGAGTCCCCTCTTGACTGAGGTTTTCAATGAGTGTCTTTCCTCGGACGCTCTCCCAAAGTCAATGAGGAGGTCAGCTTTGATCCTTCTGTCAAAGGGTAAAGACTCGAGCCGTATTGAGAACTGGCGTCCCATAGCGCTTCTCAATACGGACAGGAAGGTTCTGGCAAAAGTGCTGTTTAATCGGCTGGTCAAGTTTGCACCCCGGCTCCTCTCGGGCGCCCAGCATTGCTCTGTTCCAGGCCGTAGCACCTTTAGTGCTGTTCTAGGTGTCCGGGAGGCAGTGGAGCAGGGTAGGGCTGGTCACTGGGAGGGGTACCTGCTGTCCTTGGATCAGGCCAAAGCGTTTGATCGGGTTAATCACGAGTACCTCTGGTCTGTTCTTCTGAGATATGGCCTGCCAGTGGGGTTTGTCAATTGGCTCAAGACATTGTACGTAGGGGCTGAGACTTTCCCGCTAGTGAACGGTTGGGTCGGCCACCCATTTGAGGTTGGGTCTGGCGTCCGTCAGGGTTGTCCTCTGAGCCCCTTGCTGTACGTGTTTGCCATTGATCCTTTCCTTAGGATGATTGATGGTGGGCCTATGGCGGGGGTCGGGATGGATCGGACGGTGCCGGAGGCCGCCCTCAGGGTGGCAGCGTACGCTGATGACGTCACCGTCTTTGTGTCCTCGAGGGGGGAGGCAGAGTACGTGATGGCAGAGGTGGATCGCTACTCGGAAGCATCCGGGTCCGGCATCAACTGGGATAAGTGCGAAAGTCTCTGGTTAGGAAGGGGAGATCCTACATTTAGTCTCCCGGACACCCTTCCAGTGCCCCAGGACTCGGCTAAAGTTCTCGGCATCAAATTTGGCCGGGGAGATTACCCCATGCAAAATTGGGTGGTCAGGCTCGATGGTGCCACTCAGAAGGTGGCCCAGTGGAAGGGTTGGTCTTTGACCCTTCGGGAAAGGGTTAACCTGATCAAAACATACCTGCTCCCTTTATTCATCTACCTGGGCAGCGTATGCATTTTGCCAGAACCTCTCTGGACCCGGGTCTACAACCTGTTCTTCCTAATGTTGTGGGGGAACAGGTTGAACCTAATTAGGAGAGATGTCACATATCGCACGAGGAGTCTAGGGGGGTTATCTATGGTCAACCCCGTGGTGTTTCTCGTAAACACCTTTGTTAAGATCAATATAGGCAACCTCTGGCAAGAGAGGGCTCCTCCGTGGGTATTCTCCTGTTGGGGATGGCTTCGGCCTTTCTTCCAGGAATGGGAGACAGGAGGGCGAGTGAAGGATCTTCGCACGCCGCACGGGCATCTTCCGGCTTACGCTACCTTGGTTCTGAAGATGATACGTCGGTGGGGTCTGGGGATGTGGGAGATCAGAACTCTGTCGAGGAAACTCCTCGATAAGAGGGTTCTGTTGACCCATTTCCAGAAGCCCCTGGCGCTCAAGGACTGCCCAAGTCGGGACCTGGAGGGAGGGTTACGTTTATTGAATTCTGACAGGATCCCCTTGAAGTTTTGGGACTTGACTTGGCGCTGTTTTCACGGGAGACTGTATGTAAGGGGCAACTTGAAGAGCAGGCCTCTGGTGGATAGGGGTTGTCCCCGCCAGGAGTGCAGCGATGTGCTGGAAAGCATGGAGCATTTCCTGCTTCAGTGTCCTTTTAATACAGAGGTGTACAATCGGGTGGGAGCCTCCATTGGTTGGCCCAGGTTGGCACGCCTCTCGTATGCGGAATGGGTCTATGGGGCATTCGGGGACCTTGGTGGCAGGGACCGGTGCACTTTATTCTTAGTCAGCCTAGTGGTCAGGTTTCACATTTGGAACGCACGGTGTCTAGTTTCGACGGAAGAGAAAATCCTCCCCGTGGATGAGGTGAATAGAAACATCCTTGGTGACCTGGTGAAGGTGCGCTCTCTGGATTATGAGAGGTTGGGCACGACTAAGGCCTCTCTCCTATGGAGAGGGTTTGTATTTCGTTAGGGACAGTCTTCTTATTGTTAGGGTCTTTGTAGGGACAGAATAGGGAGAGGTAGGGACAGTTTCTCTGAGGGTAAGTTTTAGGGAAGGAGTAGGGACATTGTAGGGACAGATTAACTATAGGGATAGTTTTTCTCTATTTGGTCGGTGCCCGGCTTATCATATCCAGTCCTGGTGGAGGGCTGTGTGTGACACTAGTAGAGTTTTTGTTTTCGGTCAAAGATCAGGTATGTACGGCTGCAGGTAACTGAACCTTAGGCTTTCGGGTATTAATATGTAGTGTTGGTTTGTAGTTGTGTTGTATAAGATATGTTATATGTTTTGTTTTGTATATAGGGCTAGGGGTTATAGATAGGTTGGGTGGGGGCTTATTGGGGGGAGGGGGGGGGGGGGATTTATGCCTCAGCCGTAGCTTGACACGTCCCGGACAATGAACACTGGGCACGGACTGTTGGTGCGGGCGTGGCCCTCAGGCTGCGGCGGGCAGGGTGTGTGTATGCGGTGCAGCTCGGCTCGTCCTGGACATAGACATTGAGCACGGACTTGGGATGCAGGCGTGGCTCCCAGGCTGCACCGTAGGGGGTTGTTTGGGGTGTGTGGTGGTTTGGTCTGGATATAGGGTTAGTTTAGGATTATGTAAGGTTTTATTCTTTAGGTGGTGGGCATTATAAAAAAACAAAAAAAAAAAAAAAAAAAAATTTTTTTAAATATATATATATATAGAAAAAAAAAAGGTATTGCGTTGTTCTTATTATTACTTTTGTTATTGTTTGCATTATTGTTATTATATAATTGCTTCGGTTATTAGTCGTTTTCTTTCTTCTTTTTTTGGGATCTCAGGCTGGATCCTGTGAGTTAAGGATGTTTTCTTACATGTGTTATATGTAGTATGTAGCGTATATGTATTGGTGAGGATGAGTGAGTGTAGTTTTGGAGTGCAGGTTGGTGTAGTGTGCTGTGTAGTATTGTTTGGACCAGATGGACCTTTTGCTTTTGTTCCTTTGTCCTGACGTAAGGCAAAGTACAGATAACACAAGTGATTTTGTTTTATGTTTGTCTTATGCCAAGTGAGCGATATTTATGTTCTGTTTATTGTTATGTTTTTCACTTTTATAATAAAAAAGATCTACAGGATGTAACTCAGGAGCAGTACAGGATAAGTAATGTATGTACACAGTGACTCCACCAGCAGAATAGTGAGTGCAGCTCTGGAGTATAATACAGGATGTAACTCAGGAGCAGTACAGGATAAGTAATGTATGTACACAGTGACTCCACCAGCAGAATAATGAGTGCAGCCCTGGGGTATAATACAGGATGTAACTCAGAATCAGTACAGGATAAGTAATGTATGTACACAGTGACTCCACCAGCAGAATAGTGAGTGCAGCTCTGGAGTATAATACAGGATGTAACTCAGGATCAGTACAGGATAAGTAATGTATGTACACAGTGACTCCACCAGCAGAATAGTGAGTGCATCTCTGGAGGAAGGCTGTGTGTTGGAGAGCTCTGCTGGTTCCAGGGTGTGGTCTGTTTCTTGGGTGGAGACCTTGCTGAGAGCCCAGGAACAAGTGCACGTTTCTGGGCTACATTTGCCATGGAATGCCGTGCTTCCCCCCTCCGGCTTCGGTCGAGAGGGGGGAGGAATGAACCCCAGGAGGGGAGAGGATCCAGTCGGGGTCCACGCAGCGTCACCCAGACTCCCCGGGAGGACGTGGATTATAGGAAAACCCGAAGCCAAACTAAAGCCAAGGTGAGTGCTGCAAAGGCACCCACAAGTGTCAGCTGGGGAGAGCGCAGCAAAGGTGAATCTGTTACTGCCATGGCATCTCGGATAGCTGCCAACATAAAAGACTATAAGGAGGTTGGTAGGCAGCTGCAGAAGTATCGCAGGGAACTGCAGACTGCCCTGAGCGATCTAGACAAAGCCCCACAGGGAAGAAAAAAGATTACAGCAGCAGAAAGAGTTAAAGCCTGCAAGGAGGCCGTGGATTACTACAAGGAGGAGAGATATAGAATACTCCAAGCCAGCGGCCCGTTTAAAGAGAAGCTCCTAAATGATGAGCGATTTGCTGGAATGGCGCATGTGAGCAGCGACAGCAGCTCTGATGAGTCAGAGGATCCACAGGAGGGGATGGCGATATGCTCTGGGGAGCAGCCGTCCCTACAGCAGAGGGGAACTGCAGGGAGCAGCATTCCTGCTGAGCAGGTTAGCCTGCCCCCCACATCGGAGGAGTCCAATGCTGAGGACGCGGACGACGACAGCGACAGCAGCAGCGGTGAGGGGGCCCTCATCATGCAGCAAATCATGCTGCAGGAGTCCCCAGAAAGAATGCACAATATGTACTTTGGTGACGACATGCCTGAAGGAACATCTGTGGGCAAAAAGAAAAGAGGAAAAAAGATGAAGACCACCGTGCAGGAGAGGTTTGTGTACGTCACCAAGCACTCCGGTCCGGCCGCAAAGTCAGATCGGGGTGCTAGCCCTGGTATACCCCTAGTCCCGGGCTCTGCAGTGGGTCCGGTGCAGGGGACTGGGGAAGAGAGGGTTAATGCGGCCCAAAACTCCATTTCTGCTTGTGCCAGTAGTGGGAATGGAGGCAATAAGGAGGCAGAGAAGGTCCGTGGGAAAGATGGAATGAGGGGTCACGGCCAATCCGGAGGTGCTGGTGCTGATGGTTGCCCTCCAGTGGGAGGGGGGGGCAGTCCGGCATCAGGTTCCACCAGTGGCGGCTTGGCTGTCCCTCCTGTGTCCCTAAAACGCCTGTCAGGTGTAGAGGGGGCGCAGTGGGTGGTGGCCAAGTCTGCCGATCCTCCCACCCATCATGATGGTAACGTCATAACAAATAAGCAGGTAAAAAGAACTGCAAGTCCCAGAATGGCCGGGAAAATGGACGGAGCTAGAGCTGCAGGAACAGCTCCTACAGAGCATAATGTTGGACTTAAGGCTAACTCTTTCAGTGCTGGTCTCCAGCCTCATCCAGCTGGAAAGTGTAACATTAAGAAAAAAGGTGAAGCAGGTCCTGGTCCAACAAAAGGGAAGAAATGTCTGAATGATGTGAATGGGACAACCGTTAGTGCTACCCCTGCTCCCGCTTCCGCTCCCGCAGAGGCTTCGGGAGCTCAGGATGCCCCCAATCCCCCGGGAGGTATGACATCGGCTGTACAGGAGGGTGGGGCTTCGGGTAGTAGTCAGGGGATGGGCCAGGATCCAGTCACCCCTCCAGCGGCGACAACAGCTGGTAGAAGTTATGCCAGTGTCGCCGCTGGAGGGAGGGGGGGGATGCGTCCTCCTCGTCTTTGGGCTCTGGGGACGGCGTTTTGCAACAGCGCCTCCTGGAGGCCTTGAGGAGGGGGGAGAGCTCGATGAATGTAGGGGGCAGAGTTGTGGATTTGTCTCTCTGGGTGGAGAGACATGGTCTTGGTGCCTTCCGAGAACAAAGGGGGGAGACCGTCTGGTCCCTGCCGACAACCGGGCAGGACATTGGCCGTAGGAATGTGGCTCGTCTTCAGTGGAGAGGCAATGACGCGTGCCCATCCAGGAGTAAGGTGGTGGAGCTTCTGCTGAAGATGGGTTTCAGGGCAAATGACATCTATGCCCTGATCCATCCTTACGGCACGTCTGAGTTCGACATCAGCTTTGCTCGCCCGGAGGGCCTGGAGCTCTTCTGGGGGAATTATGAGCTGATGAAGGACGAGCCCGGCTGGCGCGGTTTCGCTGCACAAGTGGTAACCCGCCAGACTGGAGTCAAGAGAGTGACCGTTTTGACTCGTAACGAGTCCCTCTCTTGTTATGATATCATGACTTGGATAAGTCGGTACGGAGAGGTGGTGGATATGCCCAATAAGAACCGGGACGAGCACGGCATCTGGTCCGGAGCCTGGACGTTTATGGTAAAACTTAAGCGTTCAGGGAATTCGGTGGCCCACATACCATCCGCGGCCTTCCTTGGCAGGGATCGTATCTTGGCCTTCTACCAGGGGCAGCCGAAGCTCTGTCACAAGTGCGGCGACCCCACACATTTGAGTGCAGCCTGTAATGTCATCAAGTGCGCTCTGTGTGGCGAGGTAGGTCATCTTGCGGCATCTTGTACAGAGATTAGGTGTCACCTGTGTGGTGACCTCGGTCACCCATTCAGTCGCTGTCCGCGCTCTTTCGCCAATGCGGTCAGGGCCCCAGCGGAGGAGAGCCATGAGGTTGCTTCTGCAGGGGAGGGGACCAGCAGAGGCGATGGAGCCCAGGAGCCAAGGAGGAACAAACATGCTGGGGCAGCCAAGCTAAGGCGCCAAGAGAAGCGCGGAAGGGGCAGGGAGCTGGTGGAAACCCAGGTGGCAGGTGGGTCAATGCTGGCCCCTGCTCCCGACGCAAATCATGTGGCTGAGGCTCCAGGGGACAGGGAGCTGGATGAGGAGGTCCGGAGGATCCAAAGAGAAGAGGATGCCACTTATTCAGATTCTTCCCACTATGAAAGTGTGGGTGAGGGCAAGGATGAGTGGCAAAAGAAAAAGCGCAAGCAGGGCTCCAAGAAAATGAAAAAAAGGGAAGGGAAATCTTCCCCTGCAACGGGCCAGGTGCAGGAAGGCAATCCAAACTCTCCTCTTGTTGGGCTCTCCAACAGGTACCAAGCTCTCTCGTCCTCGGAGGAGGCAGAGGTGTCCAGGACAAGCGTGGGGCCTACAGGGGGTGCTGAGCCTTCCTCTTGTGGGGGTTTGGTGACCTCCAGGGGGAGGGCTGGCCCAGAGCCCAGTGGCAAGGAGGACGAGGTTGAGGAGCCCCTTGCCATGGACCTTTCAGTGTCCAAGAAACGTGGCAAGGGGTCATCCTCAGACCCTGATGAGAAGGGGGGTGGGAAGAAGAAAGCCATCTAACTCGATCACCAATGATGGCGGCACCCACTCCGTTGACGCTGGCATCCATTAATGTTGCCAGCATTAAATCTGATATGGCTAGATTTGCGGCCTTTGATTTTCTCGGCCGCGTTGAAGCCGACATTTTGTTTTTGCAAGAGACCAGGCTGCCAAATTTGGCAGCTGTGCATAAGGCAAGGAGGGAATGGAGGTCTGGTCCATCTTACTGGTCTCTTGCGGCCGAGCCATATAGCGGAGTGGCGGTACTTTTTACCGCAGCGGTTGAATGCCGACGGGTTATCGAGTTAGAAATAGGGAGGTGCCTGATCCTGGATGTTCTCATGAAGGGACAAGAGCTTTGGCTAATCAACATCTACGGTCCCCAAACCAAGCGGGACCGCAAGGATCTCTTTATGAGGATCAAGCCGTACCTTTTTACCAGTCGGCAGGTGATCTTTGGGGGTGACTTTAACGCAGTCACGAGGACCCGTGACAGGGGAGGCTCCCTAGGCAAGCTGACTTATGATAGCGTCGCGCTTAATAGCATAGCTAGCGAAGCTCGCCTGGTGGATGTCCACATCCGGCACACCCCAGGCCACGCGGGTTTCACCTATTATAGAGGCGAGTGCAGGTCTAGAATAGACAGGTTTTATTTGAAGGAGGAAGCCATCTCTTCACCAGTATCTGTTGTTGAGGTGGAATTCTCTGACCACTGTCTGATTTTGTTTTCCCTGAATGTTGCAGAGACCCCCCGGATGGGTAGAGGCTTATGGAGGCTGAATTCATCACTCCTGGAGGAAGCAGAGATAAGACAGTCCTTTGAGGATTTTCTGCAGAGCCAGGTACCATTACTGGATCTTTGTAGCAGTAAGTCAGAGTGGTGGGAGATGCTCAAGATCAGGGCGGCGAGGTTCTTCCGCCAGCTCTCTAGCCTCAGGAGCCTGAGTAAGTACCGTCTTTATCAGGGCCTGAGGAGGAAACTCGAACATCTCGTCTCGACTGGAGGTAGCCGCGAGGAGATCTCCAGAGTGAAGTCTTTGCTCAAAGGGTGTCAGTATAATAGGCACGCATCTTTGGTTTTTGAGAGGGACTTCGGGAAGTACCACTCACCTGACCCTTACAGAAACTGCAAGATGTCAGTGAATCGTAAAGTTGTCACTGGACTGATCGACGGTACGGGATCTCTGAACAGGTCCAGATCAGGGATTCTGGAAGTCATCAGATCCTTCTACTCGCACCTTTTGAGAAAGAGGGATCTAGATCGAGATGTGATGTCGGCTTTCCTGGCTGAAGCTGTTCCTGAGCCAGGGGATGACATCTCCCTTAATGTTTTGACAGAGGAGATCAACATAGAGGAAGTTAAACTGGCGATTGATGGGCTTGCGCTCAAAAAATCGCCAGGACCGGATGGCTTAACATCTGAGTACTATAAGACCTTTAAGGACCTCTTGAGTCCCCTCTTGACTGAGGTTTTCAATGAGTGTCTTTCCTCGGACACTCTCCCAAAGTCAATGAGGAGGTCGGCTTTGATCCTTCTGTCAAAGGGTAAAGACTCGAGCCGTATTGAGAACTGGCGTCCCATAGCGCTTCTCAATACGGACAGGAAGGTTCTGGCAAAAGTGCTGTTTAATCGGCTGGTCAAGTTTGCACCCCGGCTCCTCTCGGGCGCCCAGCATTGCTCTGTTCCAGGCCGTAGCACCTTTAGTGCTGTTCTAGGTGTCCGGGAGGCAGTGGAGCAGGGTAGGGCTGGTCACTGGGAGGGGTACCTGCTGTCCTTGGATCAGGCCAAAGCGTTTGATCGGGTTAATCACGAGTACCTCTGGTCTGTTCTTCTGAGATATGGCCTGCCAGTGGGGTTTGTCAATTGGCTCAAGACATTGTACGTAGGGGCTGAGACTTTCCCGCTAGTGAACGGTTGGGTCGGCCACCCATTTGAGGTTGGGTCTGGCGTCCGTCAGGGTTGTCCTCTGAGCCCCTTGCTGTACGTGTTTGCCATTGATCCTTTCCTTAGGATGATTGATGGTGGGCCTATGGCGGGGGTCGGGATGGATCGGGCGGTGCCGGAAGCCGCCCTCAGGGTGGCAGCGTACGCTGATGACGTCACCGTCTTTGTTTCCTCGAGGGGGGAGGCAGAGTACGTGATGGCAGAGGTGGATCGCTACTCGGAAGCATCCGGGTCCGGCATCAACTGGGATAAGTGCGAAAGTCTCTGGTTAGGAAGGGGAGATCCTACATTTAGTCTCCCAGACACCCTTCCAGTGCCCCAGGACTCGGCTAAAGTTCTCGGCATCAAATTTGACCGGGGAGATTACCCCATGCAAAATTGGGTGGTCAGGCTCAATGGTGCCACTCAGAAGGTGGCCCAGTGGAAGGGTTGGTCCTTGACCCTTCGGGAAAGGGTTAACCTGATCAAAACATACCTGCTCCCTTTATTCATCTACCTGGGCAGCGTATGCATTTTGCCAGAGCCTCTCTGGACCCGGGTCTACAACCTGTTCTTCCTAATGTTGTGGGGGAACAGGTTGAACCTAATTAGGAGAGATGTCACATATCGCACGAGGAGACTAGGGGGGTTATCTATGGTCAACCCCGTGGTGTTTCTCGTAAACACCTTTGTTAAGATCAATATAGGCAACCTCTGGCAAGAGAGGGCTCCTCCGTGGGTATTCTCCTGTTGGGGATGGCTTCGACCTTTCTTCCAGGAATGGGAGACAGGAGGGCGAGTGAAGGATCTTCGCACGCCGCACGGGCATCTTCCGGCTTATGCTACCGTGGTTCTGAAGATGATACGTCGGTGGGGTCTGGGGATGTGGGAGATCAGAACTCTGTCAAGGAAACTCCTCGATAAGAGGGTTCTGTTGACCCATTTCCAGAAGCCCCTGGCGCTCAAGGACTGCCCAAGTCGGGACCTGGAGGGAGGGTTACGTTTATTGAATTCTGACAGGATCCCCTTGAAGTTTTGGGACTTGACTTGGCGCTGTTTCCACGGGAGACTGTATGTAAGGGGCAACTTGAAGAGCAGGCCTCTGGTGGATAGGGGTTGCCCCCGCCAGGAGTGCAGCAACGTACTGGAAAGCATGGAGCATTTCCTGCTTCAGTGTCCCTTTAATACAGAGGTGTACAAACGGGTGGGAGCCTCCATTGGTTGGCCCAGGTTGGCACGCCTCTCGTATGCGGAATGGGTCTATGGGGCATTCGGGGACCTTGGTGGCAGGGACCGGTGCACTTTATTCTTAGTCAGCCTAGTGGTCAGGTTTCACATTTGGAACGCACGGTGTCTAGTTTCGACGGAAGAGAAAATCCTCCCCGCGGATGAGGTGAATAGGAACATCCTGGGTGACCTGGTGAAGGTGCGCTCTCTGGATTATGAGAGGTTGGGCACGACTAAGGCCTCTCTCCTATGGAGAGGGTTTGTATTTCGTTAGGGACAGTCTTCTTATTGTTAGGGTCTTTGTAGGGACAGAATAGGGAGAGGTAGGGACAGTTTCTCTGAGGGTAAGTTTTAGGGAAGGAGTAGGGACATTGTAGGGACAGATTAACTATAGGGATAGTTTCTCTCTATTTGGTCGGTGGCCGGCTTATCATATCCAGTCCTGGTGGAGGGCTGAGTGTGACACTAGTAGAGTTTTTGTTTTCGGTCAAAGATGAGGTATGTACGGCTGCAGGTAACTGAGCCTTAGGCTTTCGGGTATTAATATGTAGTGTTGGTTTGTAGTTGTGTAATATAAGAGATGTTATATGTTTTGTTTTGTATATAGGGCTAGGGGTTATAGATAGGTTGGGTGGGGGTTTATTGGGGGGAGGGGGGGGGGGATTTATGCCTCAGCCGTAGCTTGACACGTCCCGGACAATGAACACTGGGCACGGACTGTTGGTGCGGGCGTGGCCCTCAGGCTGCGGCGGGCAGGGTGTGTGTATGCGGTGCAGCTCGGCTCGTCCTGGACATAGACATTGAGCACGGACTTGGGATGCAGGCGCGGCTCCCAGGCTGCACCGTAGGGGGTTGTTTGGGGTGTGTGGTGGTTTGGTCTGGGTATAGGGTTAGTTTAGGATTATGTAGGGTTTTATTCTTTAGGTGGTGGGCATTTAAAAAAAAAAAAAAAAGGTATTGGGTTGTTATTATTGTTATTATTATTACTTTTGTTATTGTTGTTTGCATTATTATTACATCATTGCTTCGGTTATTAGTCATATTTTCTTTCTTCTTTTGGGATTTCCGGCTGGATCCTGTGAGTTAGGGATGTTTTCTTACATGTGGGTATATTGTTATATGTAGTATGTAGTGTATATGTATTGGTGAGGATGAGTGAGTGTAGTTTTGGAGTGCAGGTTGGTGTAGTGTGCTGTGTGTATTATTTGGACCAGATGGACCTTTTGCTTTCGTTCCTTTGTCCTGAAGTAAGGCAAACGTACAGTTAATATAAGTGATGATTTGGTTTTGTTTTGGTTTTATGTTTATGCCAAGTGAGCGATATTTATGTTCTGTTTATTGTTATGTTTTTCACTTTTATAATAAAAAGATCTACAGGATGTAACTCAGGATCAGTACAGGATAAGTAATGTATGTATACAGTGACTCCACCAGCAGAATAGTGAGCACAGCTCTGGAGTATAATACAGGATGTACAGTAACTCAGGTCAGTACAGGATAATTTATGTATTTGCACAGTGACTCCACCAGCAGAATAGTGAGTGCAGCTCTGGAGGATAATACAGGATAAGTAATGTATGTACACAGTGACTCCACCAGCAGAATAGTGAGTGCAGCTCTGGAGTATAATACAGGATGTAAATCAGGAGCAGTACAGGATAAGTAATGTATGTGCACAGTGACTCCACCAGCAGAATAGTGAGTGCAGCTCTGGAGTATAATACAGGATGTAAATCAGGAGCAGTACAGGATAAGTAATGTGTGTACACAGTGACTCCACCAGCAGAATAGTGAGTGCAGCTCTGGAGTATAATACAAGATGTAAATCAGGAGCAGTACAGGATAAGTAATGTATGTGCACAGTGACTCCACCAGCAGAATAGTGAGTGCAGCTCTGGAGGATAATATAGGATGTAAGTCAGGATCCGTACAGGATAATGTACACAGTGACTCCACCAGCAGAACAGTGAGTGCAGCTCTGGAGGATAATGCAGGTGTAGCTTAGGATGAGTACAGGATAAGTAATGTTGTGTGTCTGCTTAATGTAGTTTAGTTCAACCCATGTCCTATAAAATGGTGATCAGCGGTGTCTACCAGCTGCTTATCTCCCTCTTACTGCTATATGCATGAACACTTACCTTGCTCTCTTGGGGGACATATGGCTTCTGGACACTGTGAAGTTTGGGTTTGTAGTCCCTATATACGAGCAGACGCCTGAGGGCGTACTCCAGGGCCCGCACGTTGTTCTGTATACCTGTAAGGTTTGGGCAGGTAACTATGATGCACCCTACATACAGACATCACAGCTGGAAGTCACACTAAACATCCTTTACCTTTCAAAAGTGGCAAAAGAAGCGCAAAATGGCCAAAAACTCGCATGTCATTGAGCAAACGTGGCGTGCATCATAATGTGTGACTTTGTGCCAGAAAATCACTATAAAGCCTTTAACCCCTTCACAACCTAATAGAACTTTATGTTGTGCGACTGTGAAGGGTGTAGAGAGCCGAGTCCGCTCCATACCCGGCAGCTACCACCGACTTCTGACAGCCGCCAGTAACTGCAGTGATGAAAGTTAACTCTGACAGTTAGCGGTAGTTAAGGGTTTAGATGCCACGCTCACAGCTGAGCACATATATAATAGTCAGAGGGTGTAAACAAGTCGTCCTACGGCTGTCAATGGAAAACTTAAAAAGTTATAGTTCTTGGAAGGCGGGGCTAAAAAAAACACATATTTAAAAAAATGAAATATCTTTGTTCCTGAAGGGGTTAATATTTCCCCCTGCTGTCCTTCTAGTGACATCTGCCTGACCGGAGTCACTACGCCGCCCATCCATCACTCACCCACAGGTTCTATGAACGCAGGGTCTGTCCTAACGTCTAACAGCTCCTCATAACCTCTGAACTTCTCTGGGACCTTCTTAGATTCTGTCTTCCTGTCTGTTGCTGATTCTCGCTCTTCGGGGGCGGTCCTTGGGCTGCGGAGGCGGAGAGTCTCTGCAGGAGAATCTGGTATATTGTCCACCTAAAAACAACAAGGAACCATGGCAACCTCACACATGATGTAATGTATTAAATAGGAGTTGTCAAATTATAGACCACCACCACTCGTCTGATGTCCCTATAGGGTTCACTTACTTAATGGAGTTCTAGTGTATGTCACATAGACTCATTTATCCTATTGGTATCTGCCAGCATACAACCATCATCCTCCTCACAAACCTGCTGCAGGTTGTGATCTGCCTGAACAAGACTATGGCGGGACAGAATGCGAGAACTCAGCTGTCAATCATGCTGTAGCCCCGCCCACATTCAGTCGCAATCGAATTCTGGGTACAGTACAGACCTGAGTCATGAACACGGACTCCACATCCGGATCACAGCTGAAGCTCATTTCCTCTTCCTTGTTCTGAGACGACTCTGTACACTCCTGACTCTGCTCCAAGGGTGTATCCATGCTTCTCGCTGACAAGTTTCTGATTGGTGGAAGAGGGCTTGATGACATCACAGATTCAGTGACATCACTCTCAGGATGGGGCAGTCTTGGAAAAGAGGATAACAGGGACTCCAACATCAAAGGCTGTTTAGGGATTTTGGGAATGTGAGTTCTGACCTTGGAGGACAAAATACAGACTTTACGATTATTGTGAGGAAGCGGTTGTACCACGTGCCCCTCCCCCCACCGCTCCGCGGGATTCAGTGGAAATCATATGACCGCCACTATACATGTATTTACCCCTATAGGCTCTGTATGGGCACTCTGGCGCAGACACACTTGTATGGGTCTGTGGAATGGCAAAAGGAGTCTGAATTGCACTGAGAGCAGCATGTTAGTTGGCTCTATGTGGGAGGGGCTACGGCAACTTCTAGCCAATCACAGACTTAGTCGGATCAATTAGGGACCCAGAAAACAAAAAGTTACTTGGGCATCATCACAGGGGGAATGGGGTAAAAGGTGACCGCAGGATCAGACTACACATAGAATGCTTGTAGTCTGTAACCATGGAGACACAGAGGTTGGGGAAACATGAAAAAATGCTGCAAAAATATACACAGCCCAGTGAGAACGGAGTCTTCAAAAAGAGCTGCATTGTGGCCTATCATACCCAATACACATATACAGATAGGTATATACACAGGTACATATATAGAAAGCAACCAAATACAGAGGGATGCATAACTGTACACAGACATACCATCACACATACTGTCAAACACGCACACACATATATATATATTATATATATATATATATATATACATATACACACACACACCCTACATTCACATATACTAATTTTTGCCATTGTCTGCTGCTTGCTCCGTGCGTCCAGCGATACTTGGTGATAAGCCCCGCCCCCGCTCACCTTCCTCTTCTCTTTCCTTGGAATGATTAGATGAGGTTTATGAAATCCGGCAGATTTCTTGCGAATCACTTTGATCCCGAGTCTCTGCTGGAGGAAGCTTCCCAGTAATGGGGGCTCACCTGCGGAAAAGGGGGGAAACAATATAGGTGGCTGCAAGAGTCACATGGTCTATACTGGGCACCACAGATTATATCCCAGCAGCTACAGAGTCACATGGTCCATACTGGGCACTATGGATGATGTCCGAGGACATGGTACCGGGCACCGCGGATTATATACTGTAGTCACATGATGTGTACGTCTGGGTACTATAGATTATGTCGGAGGACCTATACAGTCACATGGTACTGGGCACCGCCGATTATATACTGTAGTCACATGATGTGTACATCTGGGTACTATAGCTTATGTCGGAGGACCTATACAGTCACATGGTACTGGGCACCGCCGATTATATACTGTAGTCACATGATGTGTACATCTGGGTACTATAGATTATGTCGGAGGACCTATACAGTCACATGGTACTGGGCACCGCGGATTATATACTGTAGTCACATGATGTGTACATCTGGGTACTATAGATTATGTCGGGGGACCTATACAGTCACATGGTACCGGGCACCGCGGATTATATACTGTAGTCACATGATGTGTACGTCTGGGTACTATAGCTTATGTCGGAGGACCTATACAGTCACATGGTACCGGGCACTGCGGATTATATACTGTAGTCACATGATGTGTACATCTGGGTACTATAGATTATGTCGGAGGACCTATACAGTCACATGGTACCGGGCACTGCGGATTATATACTGTAGTCACATGATGTGTACATCTGGGTACTATAGATTATGTCAGAGGACCTATACAGTCACATGGTACCGGGCACCGCGGATTATATACTGTAGTCACATGATGTGTACGTCTGGGTACTATAGATTATGTCGGAGGACCTATACAGTCACATGGTACTGGGCACCGCGGATTATATACTGTAGTCACATGATGTGTACATCTGGGCACTATAGATTATGTCGGAGGACCTATACAGTCACATGGTACCGGGCACCGCGAATTACATACTGTAGTCACATGATGTGTACATCTGGGTACTATAGATTATGTCAGAGGACCTATACAGTCACATGGTACTGGGCACCGCGGATTATATACTGTAGTCACATGATGTGTACATCTGGGTACTATGGATTATGTCGGAGGACCTATACAGTCACATGGTACCGGGCACCGCGGATTATATACTGTAGTCACATGATGTGTACATCTGGGCACTATAGATTATGTCGGAGGACCTATACAGTCACATGGTACTGGGCACCGCGGATTATATACTGTAGCCACATGATGTGTACATCTGGGTACTATAGCTTATGTCGGAGGACCTATACAGTCACATGGTACTGGGCACCGCGGATTATATACTGTAGTCACATGATGTGTACATCTGGGCACTATAGATTATGTCGGAGGACCTATACAGTCACATGGTACTGGGCACCGCCGATTATATACTGTAGTCACATGATGTGTACATCTGGGTACTATAGACATTTCTATACACTAAGGGGAACAATATTAGAGATGCAACACAAGATGCAGCTCACCACATGAGGTACGGTCTTCATCCACAGCGTTACGCCAAACAACCAACATCCGCAAAGAACAGCGCCAACCCGGGGCCTCAGGAGCACGATGGGCACTTTAACATCTTCTATGGATACAGCTCAATAAGGATCTATTTGATATGATGGCGTCCTGAGGCCCCGGTTTGGCGCTGTTCTCTGCGCTCCTCTCCCATCGACATTGGAGGTTTGGCGTAACGCTGTGGATGCAGACGGTTCCTTATGAGCCGCATCTTGTGTTTGCATTGCTAGTATTAGTCTATTTTCCGAGCTCCTACTAATTAGCAGTGGGGTTCCACAATGGGGACCTCCGTTATCGCACCATGTCCAGCTTTAGCCAATCCGGCGCGTTAAAATAAAGTTGCTGAACTTTTTGCTGGACCTTCACTAACTCCACAAGTGTTCTGAGCAGCCCAGAGGCGCGTTCATCAGATGAGGAGTAAATCATGTTATTACGGGCCATCATAGCGGGATTGTAAATAGGGCAAAGAATATACCCTGCTCCTCGAAAATAAGACCTAACCCGATTTCGGTGGGCTTGAAATATAAGTCCTACCCCTAAAATAAGCCCCAGCTACACTACATAAAACAAAAAAGCAAAACATTACCTAGTACGCTCATCCAGGTCCCTCCCATGCTTGCTTGCAGTCCTCAGCTGCCGACAGAAGATCTCTTCCTGGTAATGGGGTTCGCAAACCAATCAATGCAACGCTTGATGAACCAATGTGATGGCTGTGATTGGTTATGTGAGCGCTGCACTGATTGGCTGAGTGGTGGTGCTCGAGAACAAATCAGAGCCATCGCTTCCTGGAGGCGGGGTTTACAAACCCCGTTACCAGGAAGCGATCTTCTGTCTGCGGCTGAGGTCTGCAAGTGTGCTGGAATGTGGGAGACCAGCGGGAGGGACCCGGACCATGCCAGCTAGGTAAGTATATTAAGACCTAGCGCCTCTTCTGGGCAAAAATTAATATAAGACAGTGTCTTATTTTTGGGGAAACACGGTAGTAGAACCAATACCTAGACCTGTCTATACAGTACAATCAGGCGACATGGAGCTCTTTGATCTCAGACACATTGCAAAGCAGCCCGTCCGTCTACCCCAGCGCCGCTAAGAAAACACGGAAATCAGTAATCTCAGAGCCCCCAGGCTACAGAACAACACGATCCAGCAGTACCAGCCTGGCTTATAATTATAGGTTGATTTACATGTGCCCAGCGGGACGCGGCGTTACCCTCTATTAACCCTTAACAACCAGCGGGTTTCGGTACTAAAGGTCCGGACACCTTTTAGTGATTTTACCCATGTGGTGGTTTTATGGTCCTTTTTTTTTCCCAGCTCGACAAAATTATTTTTGCTGTGTTTTTTTCACATTTAGGGCCACTCTTTATTCCTTTTCTCAGTTTTTTTCCATTTTATCAGGGTTAATGTGCGCAAAAAAGTAAAAAAAATATACATATTTTAAAAAAATGTATAAATCTTTATTTTAAAAATGATCATATTTACACTAAAGTGGCGCACAGGAGCGCGCTCCTCATATATAATGTGTATGGCGGCGGATTACAGGGCGGCGGTTTAGGCGGTTTTTATTTTATTCTGTAATCTTTTCCTAATCATTCAGGGCTGTGTGGCAAGGGAAGGCGGAGCGGGTAAAACTACGCCTGCCTTCTGCACTTCTGATATCCAAGATTGCAGGAGCTTTAATCCCGCGCCATATTCTTATTATTGGCCGGGGGTGACACCCCAGGACCAAGCGCTGTATATTTACGGAGCTCGGTCCTTAATAGGTTAAAACAAACCTCCCCGGTAACATCCCAGACTCCTTTACAGATTGTAGCACTGTGTTATTTCTGCCATTGGACGTACTGCCTGTGGGGGGCGACACTGCGGATGGACATCCCGCAAACTAGAACTGCGTACTGCGGCGCATATATCCGGGTCCAGTCCCCCTCGGCGTATTGAGGCGTTCCGTCTGCAGCGGCTGCGCACTCTTTGGATATTCCCCAGGAGATAATACCATCATTCAGTCACTGGCATTGAAAGGGTGTTTCGTCCCGTTAGAGTGCTTTCAGGCGGAGTGAGAAATCGGTCGCCGGAGCCAATGATGTCGCAGTTCGCTGCTTCACTCCGGCAGTCATTCTAAACACACAGATTGGCGTTTCGCAGGTTTCACCGCAGATATCAGAAGTAAAATGCCGGACGGCGGAGCGGAAGCCGAACAGCCCCCGTTATAGTCAGTGGGGTCCGTCCGCCGCTGTTCGCTTCCATCATAAGACGGATGTGTTCAGCCACAGGATTCCCCGAGCGGAACGGACACAGATGTGGAAGCCGCCATAAATGGTTTGTTTTTACCGGATGGTTCCGTTCGCCGTACGAGGGATGAGAAGGACTGAACGATCGGCGTTTAATCCGAACGATTGGCGAATGAGAGAGCCAGGCTTTTCATGCTTACATAAAAGGAACGATAAGCAAACGAAGAATCGTCCATGGTTGGCCGCGGTGACACGGATCGTCCGGCGATCAGTAGGAGGGGTCTACATTACATCACATGTTCTTCATGCCGGCTGTATGCTATGAATGAGGCCTAGTTCAGCTGAAACGGGAGGATCCTGTTCGCACTTCTAAGCGTTTTCTGGCATTTTTACGGATAGATCTCCATATCGATGCAAGAAGCGCTGCAGCAGCTCAGCCTTCCTTCTGTACCCCGTTACCTTTTCTGAGTGTTGCCAGAGGGTTCCCAGTAATTATCAGCTCCTCCAGGGAGGGGAGCAGCGCCACCGGCAGCACGTCCTCCTCATAGCGGATCTGTAATATCAGCACATTACACAAAGATGTTATCCAGGAGAAGCGCCAACATGTTCCCCATTACTTTACACTGCAGCCTGCTCTGTGCAGTCTTTATACCAGGCCCCTATATAACACTTACTGTATATAGTATACTGGTGCAAGAACTAGGAGGCAGGTGCATGCAAGATGCTGCTATATGGAAACCATCAGCAAGGAGGTTGGCTGCTGCTTATGCATCGTCTTATTCCTATCATACATGCAGGTACAGTAAACAGCCGGCACCGCTGATATAGTAGCATATAATCCGAATACTCCGTAGGGGTGTCAGGTGACAATGATAAAGGCTGCACGGGGTATTAGGAGTTATTGAGCTGAGCAGATCCACAGCTCGTTCTTCATTGTGTATGCCAAGAACTAAACAGGGGCATAGTATGGGAATAACATCCAGCAATAGCAACTTACTGATGGTTTCCAGGAATAGAATTTATTTCCATCCTGCACAGCCACAGAGTTCCAGGATACAATTCTGGAATCCTGCAGCACCACTAGGGGGAGCTCCCTGCAGAAGAATTTCTACTGCTAGCACAGTGATCAAATAGAGCTCTATGAATCTGTATGCCGTGAGCTCCCTCTAGTGGTGAACGTATATATCAGTATACAAGGAGCTCTCCCTATTTGTGAATGTATACATCTGTATGCAAGGAGTTCCCCCCCTAGTGGTGGATGTATATATCTGTATACAAGGAGTTCCCCCTAGTGGTGGATATATAACTCTGTATACAGTGAGCTGCACCTAGTGGTGACTGAACAAAAATCTGCATGCAGTGAGCTCCCTCTACTGGAGGCTATATATATCTGTATACAATGAACTACCCCTAATGGAGGCTGTATATATCTGTATGTAGTGAGCTCCCCCCAGTGGTGGCTATATATATCTGTATACAATGAACTACCCCTAGTGGAGACTGTATACATCTGTATACAGTAAGCTCCTCTAGTGGTAACAGTATATATCTGTATGTAGTGAGCTCCCCCTAGTGGTGGCTATATATATCTGTATGTAGTGAGCTCTCCCTAGTGGTGGTTGTATATATCTGTATGTAGTGAGCTCCCCCTAGTGGTGGCTATATATATCTGTATACAATGAACTACCCCTAGTGGAGACTGTATAAATCTGTATACAGTAAGCTCCTCTAGTGGTAACAGTATATATCTGTATGTAGTGAGCTCGCCCTAGTGGTGGCTATATATATCTGTATGTAGTGAGCTCTCCCTAGTGGTGGCTGTATATATCTGCATGCAGTGTGCTCCTCCTAGTGGTTGCTGTATATATATCTGTATATAGTGAGCTCCCCCTAGTTGTGGCTGTATATATCTGTATATAGTGAGCTCCCCCTAGTTGTGGCTGTATACATCTATATGTACTGAGCTCCTCCTAGTGGTGGCTGTATACATCTGTATGTAGTGAGCTCCCCCTAGTGGTGGCTGTATATATCTGTATGCAGTGCGCTCCCCCTAGTGGTGGCTGTATATATCTGTATATAGTGAGCTCCCCCGAGTGGTGGTTGCAGACAGAATGGATTTTATCATGTAACTCTAGGTATATGCAGGGGATCTGGAGCTCCATATCCTACTTAGATAACCTATAGGGTATTTATAGGGCTTTTTCAACTCATTTTGGGGGAAAAGATTGTCCAAAAATTGAAGAAGTGTGTAGAGACCCCAATAGCCTTATGCCTGACTGGGGGGGGGGGGCTCTATATGCGGCTTTCCATCCATCTCTGGTTACCTGAGACATGTACCTTGTTGTCCGCCAGGCTCAGGATCCTTAGACTTGGCAGAGGAGGCGACTCTGTGGGTGACAGCAGGGCGCCGGGCAGGGATGAGGGGTGAACGGCGACATCCAGGGGCTCCTGCCACAAAATAAGAGCATTATACTCGCTGGCACTGATGCCCGATACCTGCCCCAGTGAATGAGATATAGTGGGAGGATGGCACAGTTGGCGCTCATGAGGTACTGGGATCGCTATGACCCTCCCCCGCCCCTAACATTCCCAGCGGTCACCATCTGCGTTGGGCTGTATTTACACGGACCGCTGTGATATACGTAATCGCCCCGGCCTTGCAGACACCTCTGCCGTGATTTGTCAGTGACTGCGATGCATTTTAGCGCTATAAACACGGGATTCACACATGAAAAAATAAATAGAGATCGCATGTGCCTATAGTGAGGAAAAGGCGCGTCGCCTCACGTGCAAATCACATGGCAGGAGAGAGATTGTTTACACACTCCTATAGGAAACAGTGAGCAATTCTCGCAGGGGAAACCCTCAGATATGAGACGAGCTGCGCCCCCCCCCCCCCCCCCCCGTGTATATTAACCCATTCAATATAATGGGTCCTTTTCACACACGACTTCTGCGCGTCTCGCAATAGCACAGAATATGTGCGCCAATGTTACTTGTGTAAATATAGGCTTAGGCCTCATTCCCACGGGCATATTTGCGTTCCGTATTACACACGGCCGAACCGTTTTCTTATTACGGACGGAAATTGTCCATTAAAGTCACTGGGAGCGCGTGAGTCCGCAGTGAGTCCGCAGTGAGTCCGCAGTGAGTCCGCAGTGAGTCCGCAGTGAATCCGAAATAAGTCCGCAGTGAGTCCGCAGTGAGTCCACAGTGAGTCCACAGTGAATCCGAAATAAGTCCGCAGTGAGTCCCAAGCATTTTTATGATGTCCATAATGGGGATTCGTCCTTAATGAGAGTTACAGCATTGGAAAGGATTGAAGTAAAATCTATTACTATATTGAGAAAAAAAGAAATGTTTTGGATCCATCGTCTCAATACATCAACCCCCTTTGGACTGAATGAACTATTAGAAAAAATTTAGAATTTTTTTTTAGCACATTTATTTTTCTTTTATTAAATTATTAATTATTAATTATCATTAATTGATTAAGGCCTCCTTCCCACGAACGGATTTACGCCGCGTAAATTCGCGGCAAAAATCCGCTGCGTTGCCCCCTGCTATTAGGTTCTATTGAACCTAATAGCACAATGCTCACGGTGCGGAATTGCACCGCGGAATTACGCACCGCGATTTCTCCCGTCCTCACCCGCAGCATGCTCTATTTTCTGCGGGTGAGGACGGGCTGTACGCGCTGACGGCTTCCATTGCAGTCAATGGAAGCCGTCCGTTCACGCTATCTCCCGCTGTAACCAGCGGGAGATAGCGTGAAAAAACGCTTTCCCGCCCACCGCCGCGCGTCATATGACGCCATATGACACGGCCGGCCGCGCACGTGACACGGCCGGTGACGCGGCGGCGATGGGCGGGGAAGCGTTTTCACGCTATCTCCCGCAGGTAAGTATAGGGGCTCTGGGGGGCGCCGTGACGGGCTTCACTGCGTAATATTACGCGGCGGAGCCCGTCACGCTCGTGGGAAGGAGGCCTAATACTGTATTATTATAACTTGTTTCCGTAGGGTCTCTTCATAAAGCATTAATTTATTATGGTTATTGATGTTATATTAATGTATTTTTATATATATTTATACATATTATAAATTTTATTCTATAAGCAATAAGAATATTGATGCACAATGAGAAAGTCTTTTTAAATACTATTTCGTTTATAGCAATATTAATACACTATAATTAAGTGTGGCTCGATGTATTTAAATGTGAACCTGACCGTATCGTGTTCCCGGTCGTTTTTAAATAAAGTTTTATTAGTGAATATATGGATCGCTCACAGCGTTCCATGTGATGTAGTTTCAATTAAACTATTAGTGACGTAATTGTGGGAGTGGAGGGGTGTTTCCTGCACCTCCTTCCTTTCCCCAGGGAACAACCTTGATTGCCAGTCTGAAAGCATATGGAACATGTGAGTAGTATTATTTATAGACGTGCTGTGTAATAATTGTATGTAAGTTTTTTTGAGCTTGAAAAAGACGATTGTACTCGTTGAAACGCGTCGCTCGTATTTATGTAAATAAAATTAATATATTTACATTTTTTTCATCTTTTATCCCGACGAGCGCAAAAGCAGCTTTTTTTCTTTAGTAGTGAATCAGCAGTGAGTCCACAGTGAGTCCGAAATAAGTCCGCAGTGAGTCCGAAATAAGTCCGCAGTGAGTCCGCAGTGAGTCCGAAATAAGTCCGCAGTGAGTCCGCAGGGAGTCCGAAATAAGTCCGCAGTGAGTCCGCAGTGAGTCCGAAATAAGTCCGCAGTGAATCCGCAGTAAGTCTGCAGTGAGTCCGCAGCGAGTCCGCAGCGAGTCCGCAGCGAGTCCGCAGCGAGTCGGCAGCGAGTCCGCAGCGAGTCCGCAGCAAATCCGAAATAAGTCTGCAGTGAATCCGCAGTGAATCCGAAATAAGTCCGCAGTGAGTCCGCAGCGAGTCAGCAGTGAATCCGAAATAAGTCTGCAGTGAATCCGCAGTGAGTCCGCAGTGAATCCGAAATAAGTCTGCAGTGAATCCGCGGTGAGTCCGCAGTGAGTCCGCAGTGAGTCCGCAGTGAGTCCGCAGTGAGTCCGCCGGACACAGAGGGGTTTATTGCAGATTTACACATGATGTAAAAACACAAGGACTTTGCATTAAAAAAACAAAAAACGCAATCTGCAGGAATGAACAGTTTTGGTCCATAAAAACTCTATATTTCACGGAACAAAACGGCATGAAACGCCCGTATGAATGAGCCACCATGCTGGGACTTGTAGTTCCTCCACAGCCTCCTCCAGGCTTCTGCTAATCAGACATAATCCCTCTAGAATGAAAATTCTGCAACTTTCTAGATACATTTATTCACATCCAGAGGCTGAAAACCCACCCGAACCTAAACCGCCGCACAGCTGAGGGTTTGTTACAGTTGTATCCAGCCTACACAATCCTCTGTGGACTCCAGACTGATACATGTTACCTGCACTGATACATTGTAACAAACTATGCAGCCGAATAAGGCCTAGACCTGTGACACTTGTAACAAACCCTCAGCTGTGAGTAAGGCCCAATGCACACGGGCGTATTTGCATTGTGAAATCCAAAGTCCGCGGGGGATACACAGGGGCCGCAGGGGTCACCGTCCGGCACCAGGTCAAATTCCGCTGCCGATCCGACCCGTCCGTGTGCATTCAGCCATAGTCAGGATGGGAGTCAGCAAAAATGTTCCCACTAATTGACAGCAAACAGAGATGTTGAAAAGGGGGAGGAAATGAAACGTAAGCGTATTAGTATTAAAGGTCGGTTCACACGGGCGGACGCAGATGAGTACATGAGTGTGTATCCACAGACCGACACGGCACACCCCCTGCACATCCGGCTCTGGAGGCGGTTTTTAGCGCGCATTACCTGGTTTTTTCACGGACGTTACCAAAAACACAAGTGGATCCCATTTATTATATGCGCAAATACGCAGTGAATACACCTGCAGCGCGCTGCTCACTCGGTATTTGCGCGCTCCCGTTGACTGCGATGGGCTATTTCTGTCCGTAATATGCACTAAAACAGGATATGCGGTGGTCTGTATTCAACACGAGCAAAAACTGCTCAGTGCTACATATCATGCGTGTAATACACGTGTATATCCGCCCTTAGTTGCAGTTACACAACTCCCTAGCGCTGACGGCGGGCAGGCAGCGCTGTACGTACCAGCAGGCGGTCTGTGAATGGATGGCGGCGGGAGGGGAAGATCACCTCTGCAACCAAGGAAACAAGAACTATTATTGCAGCTATCACACCCCCCCCCCCCCCTGGGACCCCAAACTCCATACTGGAGGCAACATGCAGCACAGGGGTACCTGCAGAGCCCACCTCAGGTAAGATGACCCCCAGTGAAGACCGCCGAGCTGCATGTTGTCAATGATACTAGAAGTAGGCAGAGTTGCCCTTTAAATTCGATCAGTGCCGTCCCTCACCCGTCCTGTCAGGGTCCTTTCTGTTACGAAGAACCGTATATTCCACTCTATCCTCAGCCGCCCTACTGCGCTCCAGTTCATCTTCTGTCATCTCCTGTGTCATGTGACCGCGTCCCTCTACATATCCTTCTGGTTCTGGTTTTCCAAAGATGGAAGGGCTGCTCCCTGGGAGGTACGGGACGGCAGAGATGGTGTTCTTGTCTAGATTCAGCAACTGTAACCTGATGAGAACAAAAGACCAGATGATCATGTATTATACTCCAGAGCTGCACTCACTATTCTGCTGGTGGAGTCACTGTGTACATACATTACTTATCCTGTACTGACCCTGAGTTACATCCTGTATTATACTGCAGAGCTGCACTCACTATTCTGCTGGTGGAGTCACTGTATACATACATTACTTATCCTGTACTGATCCTGAGTTACATCCTGTATTATACTCCAGAGCTGCACTCACTATTCTGCTGGTGGAGTCACTGTGTACATACATTACTTATCCTGTACTGACCCCGAGTTACATCCTGTATTATACCCCAGAGCTGCACTCACTATTCTGCTGGTGGGGTCACTGTGTACATACATTATCCTGTACTGATCCTGAGTTACATCCTGTATTATCCTGCAGAGCTGCACTCACTATTCTGCTGGTGGAGTCACTGTGTACATACATTACTTATCCTGTACTGATCCTGAGTTACATCCTGTATTATACTCCAGAGCTGCACTCACTATTCTGCTGGTGGAGTCACTGTGTACATACATTACTTATCCTGTACTGATCCTGAGTTACATCCTGTATTATACTCCAGAGCTGCACTCACTATTCTGCTGGTGGAGTTACTGTATACATATATTACTTATCCTGTACTGCTCCTGAGTTACATCCTGTTTATACTCCAGAGCTGCATTCACTATCCTGCTGGTGGAGTCACTGCGAATATACATTACTTATCCTGTACTGCTCCTAAGTTACGTCCTGTATTATACTCCAGAGCTGAACTCACTATTCTGCTGGTGGAGTCACTGTGTACATACATTACTTATCCTGTACTGCTCCTGAGTTACATCCTGTTTATACTCCAGAGCTGCATTCACTATCCTGCTGGTGGAGTCACTGCGAATATACATTACTTATCCTGTACTTCCCCTGAGTTACATCCTGTATTATACTCCAGAGCTGCACTCACTATTCTGCTGGTGGAGTCTCTGTATACATATATTACTTATCCTGTACTGATCCTGAGTTACATCCTGTATTATACCCCAGAGCTGCACTCACTATTCTGCTGGTGGAGTCTCTGTATACATATATTACTTATCCTGTACTGATCCTGAGTTACATCCTGTATTATACCCCAGAGCTGCACTCACTATTCTGCTGGTGGAGTCACTGTGTACATACATTACTTATCCTGTACTGATCCTGAGTTACATCCTGTATTATACTCCAGAGCTGCACTCACTATTCTGCTGGTGGAGTCACTGTATACATACATTACTTATCCTGTACTGACCCTGAGTTACATCCTGTATTATACCCCAGAGCTGCACTCACTATTCAGTTGTGTTTCTTCATCATTGCAGCCATTACACAAATAAATATACTATAATGGCACACACTTGGGGTGGGGGTCACACATTTGGGGTCACACTCACCCTTGTAGTCCAGCCAGGCTGACAAAGACTGAAGGATGCGACAGTAAGTTATCATCTAGCATTAACACCTCCAGACTCGGGAACATCGGGGCTTCACCATCTTTCCTGCAACATAATAATAAGACATCCGGATAGAGACGGTGAGGGGAGCGCAGAACTCCGGAGACTTTGCTCATTGGGGTATAGAGCAGGTGCTGTACAGGCTCCTCCCCACACTGATGCTCCTCCCCCAATATATATAAAGCCATTCTCTCATTGGTATGTTAGATGCTTATATAGTTTTTAGTGATGGAGAACTGCAGTGTAAAGCATGGGGGAAGGACAAGCAGCAGCCTGAGTCTCTGGACCTCCGAGACAATGCAGTTAAGTTGGAATCACTTTTCAGACAGCGCCCCCCACTGGATATCGGTATATAAATACCCACAGATGTATGGAGTCCCTACTTACGTGGCGGGAGCGCTGAGGTCCGGCGGCAGATTCGTCAGCCCGTTTCCGGTCAGGCAGAGTACTCTGAGGCGCGGCAGCGCCCCCAGCTGCGGTACGTCTCCGGGGGAGAGGCTGTTGTAAGAAAGATCCAGAACCTGGGATACAATAGTAGTCACAGATCAGAGTGTTCTGGATGAGCAGGCGGCTCTGCATGACCCGGAATGTTCCAGACCATCAGATGTTTCCATATTCAGCTGATGTTTCGGGTGACACTGAATACTCCAGACTATCAGATGTTTCTGGATGACCATGGATATTTCAGACTATTGGATGTGTAGAGACTTCAACAGACATTGCAGCTGAGCTGAGGGTGTTGATCTTATTTATGTGCTAATGAGGCAGTGCTTCAGTATAAAGCATGGGGGAAGTAATACAGCAGTGCTGGAGTCCCTGATGGCACCGGAGGAGGGCTTCACACTTGTCACTGTGACTCACCTCCAGCTGTGGCAACTCTCCAGGGATTACGGTGATTCTGCGGATTCCATTCATGGAAAGATCAAGTTCTCGGAGAGCCGGAAATGTCCGGAAAGCCTCTGGGGGAAAAAAACGCAGTTTACACCTCTGTCAGCCGCAAATATCTGCTGGCTTTACACTTCATTTTCACTGTTATAATACAGAAAAATATGGAAACCATCAGCAAGTAGTTCACATGATGCTGACGGATCCTGATGCTGGTTTTTTATTCCCTCTATGTCTTTTGAAAATAATGATGTCATCAGTGGGGGACAATTCATCGATACGACCCTCCAGCTTCTCACAACCCAATAATGCGCCCCCCTCTGGTAACGGGGTGAAATCTCTTCCGTGCGTTGTAGAGCCGTCTAGTGGCCAACAAGCTCTACAAGCGGAAGAAGAGGTCACTGCACACAAGGAGCCTCCGAGAGCCTCTTATAGGCTAAGAGGGGAACCACTTTTAGGGCCTCCGGTGACAAGACCGTCCATCTAATTACCACAACTCTCATCATTTACAGATCTGCCTGAGATGGAGCCGCATGCCAGGGTCTGCAGCAGGACAACTATTTCTTCTGGGGGCCGGAGTGTATTTAGCCCCTTCATCCTCTGTGATGAGTGGGAGGTAGACTCGGCTGCTGGGCTTGCTTTATACCTGGTGGGTGCCAGCTGCTGGAAACAGCCGCCACCCGCCACATACAGCCACGATCAAAGGAGCATGCCATCAGTTACCATGGCATCACTTACCATACCTCAGCCTAGTGTCAGGAGTGCAGGCCTAATTAACCCTATGGCAAGGATTCATATACCGACATTAAAGTTACAATGTACTGCAATACAGAAGTATTGCAGTATATTATAGAAGCAATTAAGTTCATTGTCTAATAAAAAGAAAACTTAAAATCAAACATAAATAACATTTTTAAAAATAAAAATAATGTAAAAAAAATCCCAAATACCTTCTGGCATTTGTTCAAGAAAAAAATGTAAACAACAAAAAATCTATATAATTGGTATCATCACGTTTGTTAAAGCTCGACCTGTTACAATATTGCATTATTTATCCCGCATGGTGGACACACTACGCCAGAAAAAAAACACACTACGCCAGAATTGCTTTTTTTCATCACCTCCTCTCCTGAGAAAATCTGAATAAAAAGTGATCGAAAAGCTGAGTGTGAAAGAAAGTAGTAGCAATAAAAGCTACAGTACGCCCCACGTGGAACGCCGCACGGCGGACAGAACAATGCAGAGTGTCGGAGTACGGCGACAGATCTGGGGAGAGGAGGCAGTTTTAAAAAGTGCTAAAATACAAGCATTGTATCGTCGCGCTGAACACTAGATGGATGCCGGAAAAATGAAACACTGAAAAAAAAAAAAGAAATGATACAATTGTTGTTTTTCTATTTCACCCCACTTCAAAATGTTTCAAAGTTCTTCTATAAATTGTATGGTATATTAACTCCTTAATGACCAGGCCAGATTTTGGAAACATGTCACTTTAACATATAATACCTCCGTAAAGGTTTTGCATATCCGACTGGCTCTGACTCTGGTTTTTCGCCACATTGTGTACTTTATTTAGGGGGTAAAAATAGTCTGATAGAATTGTTCTACATTTTTAATAGAGATGAGCGAGCACCAAAATGCTCGAGTGCTCGTTACTCGAGTCGAACTTTCAGTGATGCTCGAGAGTTCGTTTCGAGTAACGAACCCCATTGAAGTCAATGGGCGACTCGAGCATTTTTGCATATGACTGGTGCTCCGCTAAGGTTTTCATTTGTGAAAATCTGGAAAACCTATGAAAGTGATGGAAACAACACAGAAACGGATAGGGCAGGCGAGGAGCTACATTTTGGGCTGCATCTCAAGTTCCCAGGTCCCATTATTAAGCCACAATAGTGGCAAGAGTGAGACCCCCCCACTGTCAGCATAAAGATCGTACTCCTCTGCCACAGCTGTAACAGCTGTGGCAGAGAAGAACGATGTTAGCCCATTGAATTAAATGGAGCCGGCAATACAGCCGGCTCCATAGAAAGCAATGGGCTGCCGGCGATCGCGGGATGAATTGTTGGGAAGGGCTTAAATATATAAGCCCTTCCCTGCAATTCATCCCGAAATGTGTAAAAGAAAAATATATATACTCACCTTGTCCCGGCAGAACGATGTTAGCCCATTGAATTCAATGGAGCCGGCAATACAGCCGGCTCCATTGAAAGCAATGGGCTGCCGGCGATCGCGGGATGAATTGTTGGGAAGGGTTAAATATATAAGCCCTTCCCTGCAATTCATCCCGAAATGTGTAAAAAAAAAAATATATATATACTCACCTGGTCCTGGCAGACGGAGTTCAGCGCGGCCGGTGGCAGTCCTCCTGAACTGCTCTGAACAGCTGTGAGTAGTATTCAGCAGCCGGGGATTTAAAATCCCCGCCTGCTAAATGAGCTGCCTCTGATTGGTCACAGCCTGACCAATCAGAGGCAGATCTCACTCACAGCCATTCATGAATTCATGAATGGGTGAGTGAGTGCTGCCTCTGATTGGCTCAGGGGCAGCTCTCAGCTGAATGCCATTACTACTCACAGCTGTTCAGAGCAGTTCAGGAGGACTGCCGCCGGCCGCGCTGAACTCCGTCTGCCGGGACCAGGTGAGTATATATATTTTTTTTATTTTTACACATTTCTGGATGAATTGCAGGGAAGGGCTTATATATTTAAGCCCTTCCCGAAAATTCATCCCGCGCTCGCCGGCAGGCCATTGCTTTCAATGGAGCTGGCTGTATTGCCGGCTCCATTGAATTCAATGGCCAGTGCTCGTTTAATCGAGACGAGTACCGCGTGGTGCTCGTCTCGAGTAACAAGCATCTCGAGCACCCTAATACTGGAACGAGCATCAAGCTCGGACGAGTATGCTCGCTCATCTCTAATTTTTAACTGTAATATCTCAAATATGTGGAAACATGCCGCACACATTCTTGATAAGATACATGTCCCCATCTGTTTACTTTATTCTGGACGCACATTTAAATTGTTTTTTAAGTTTTTTTTTAACCATTTAGGAGACGTACAAATTTAACATTACTTTTCAGCATTTTGAGGAACACTTTGTCTTCCTGCACCAAGCCAAGATTGTAGAGGCTCATAGGTGTCAAAATGATAGATACCAGCACAAATGACCCCATTTTAACAACTGCACCCCTTAATGTATTCACTGAGGGGGTCAGGAGGATTTTGATAGTTTATTTTCAGGAATTGATGCAATTTAGACGAGAAAAAATAAAATTTCATATTTTTGCATCATTTTAAAGACATATTTCTTTCCTATAGTGCACATGAAAATGAGGATTTCCTCCTAAAATGGATCCCCCTGTTTGTCCCGTGTTTAGACACATACCCATTGTGGCCCTAATCTTATGTCTGGATGCACAACGGGGCCCAAACCGAAAGCAGCAGCCGGTGGCTTTCAGATCAGACATTTTGCTTAACCACTCAAAGCCCACCCATACACCTTTTTACGGCGCTGCATCAGAGGTCTGGGATGGAACACCCATGCCAGGGGGCAGAGACTGATGGGTGTCTGATGGCAGCCCGGCACCTGTTCTAACTGTGGGGACTGTCAAAACCGCTGATCCACGCTATTTAACCCTTTATATGCCACTGTCAGCGCAACCGCAGTATGTACAGGGCTGGCATTGTGATCGCAGGGTCCCGATGGGCTGCTATAGCACCCAGTGACTTGAAGATGACCCATGGGTCTGTCATCTACGGCGGCTTATGAGGCTCAGCCAGGACTTTATGGTAATACTGAAGTATTGGAGAGTATTAAAAAAAGCAATCAAAAGTGGAAAATTTAAGTCCCCTAGTTAGACAAAAGGAAAAAAAACTAAAAAAAAAAAACAAAACTCAGCCCCCCCCCCTTAGTATGTATAAAACACCACACATTTTGTATCGCCGTGTCCATAATGTTTGTACACTTTTACATTCTTTATGTCTTTATGGATTTTTCTCCATCATCTTCATTTTTTTTAGATTTTTTATATCCCTGTAGAGGATTGAACCTGCAATCCTCTGATCGCTCACATAATACGCTGCAGTACTACTGTACTGCGGTGTATTATCGCTATTTTATGCTATGAGCCACGACAGGCCGAAATGTCATAGTTAGGCCACTGATTGGCAAGCCGTTAGTCCTCTGCGATTCGATGGTGGAGGGCTAATGATGTTAACTGATGATGGGGTTAACAGCCGGGATCAGAGTTATCCCCGATCCTGGCCATTGCAGAAGGACCCCAACTGTCATGTACAGCTGTAGATGTAGATGTGGTGGACAGAGGGTAGGGTTTGTGGCCCTTTAACGGTGCATTCATACACTGCGCCTCACGTATCAAACAGGTCTAGCAGTAATATGTCCTTGTTGTCCACAGTAGCCAATCACAGCACAGCTTCCCAGAGGAGTTTAAGAAATGGGCGCGGGAGCAAGATGCCACAAATAAAACCAAAAACGGTGAAAACCTAAGCAGCATTGTGGCTTCCGAGCGCAGACACTAAGGGGGCCATCTCCATGGGACAGTTTATGTGTGCAGATCTGTCTCTTACCCAGACGCAGCGAATTCTCCGATGCATTGATGTAAGCCAGACAAGTAAACTGCTGAAACTCCTCCCACTGCGCCTGCGGGGGCGGGATAAAGAAGGGAAGACACTTTACAGAAGACAACTGAGGGATCAAAATAGTGAGTAAAGCTCTGGAGTATAATATATGTAACTCCGGATCAGTACAGGATAAGTAATGTATATACACAGTGACTCCACCAGCAGAATAGTGAGTGCAGCTCTGGAGTATAATACAGGATCTAACTCAGGATCAGTACAGGATAAGTAATGTATATACATAGTGACTCCACCAGCAGAATAGTGAGTGCAGCTGTGGGGTATAATACAGGATGTAACTCAAGATCAGTACAGTATGTGTGTATGTGCACAGTGACTCCAGCAGCAGAATAGTGAGTGCAGCTCTGGAGTATAATACAGGATATAACTCATGATCAGTACAGGATAAGTAATGTAGGTACATAGTGACTCCACCAGTAGAATAGTGGGTGCAGCTCTGGAGTATAATACGGGATATAACTCATGATCAGTACAGGATAAGTAATGTATGTATACAGTGACTCCACCAGCAGAATAGTGAGTGCAGCTCTGGAGTATAATACAGGATGTAACTCCGGATCAGTACAGGATAAGTAATGTATGTACACAGTGACTCCACCAGCAGAATAGTGAGTGCAGCTCTGGAGAAGGCTGTGTGTTGGAGAGCTCTGCTGGTTCCAGGGTGTGCTCTGCTTCTTGGGTGGAGACCTTGCTGAAAGCCCAGGAACAAGTGCACGTTTCTGGGCTACATTTGCCATGGAGTTCCGTGCTTCCCCCCCCCCAGCTTCGGTCGGGAGGGGGGAGAAATGAACCCCAGGAGGGGAGAGGATCCAGTCGGGGTCCACGCAGCGTCACCCAAACCCCCCGGGAGGACGTGGCTTATAGGAAAACCCGAAGCCAAACTAAAGGCAAGGTGAGTGCTGCAAAGGCACCCACAAGTGTCAGCTGGGGAGAGCGCAGCAAAGGTGAATCTGTTACTGCCATGGCGTCTCGGATAGCTGCCAACATAAAAAAGACTATAAGGAGGTTGGTAGGCAGCTGCAGAAACACCACAGGGAACTGCAGACTGCCCTGAGCGAGGTGGATAAAGCCCCACAGGGAAGGAAAAAGATCGCTGCAGCAGAAAAAGTTAAAGCCTGCAAGGAGGCCGTTGATTTTTACAAAGAGGAGAGGTATAGAATACTCCAAGCCAGCGGCCCGTTTAAAGAGAAGCTCCTAAATGATGAGTGATTCTCTGGAATGGCGCCCGTGAGCAGCGACAGCAGCTCGGATGAATCGGAGGATCCACAGGAGGGGATGCCAGTATGCTCTGGGGAGCAGCTGTCCCTACAGCAGAGGGGAACAGCAGGGAGCAGCATTCCTGCCGAGCAGGTTAGCCTGCCCCCCACATCAGAGTCGTCCAGTGCTGAGGACGGGGATGACGACAGCGACAGCAGCAGCGGTGAGGGGGCCCTCATCATGCAGCAAATCATGCTGCAGGAGTCCCCAGAAAGGATGCAGAACATGTATTTTGGTGACGACATGCCTGAAGGAACATCTGTGGGCAAAAAGAAACAGAAAAAAAAGATAAAGAAGACCACCGTGCAGGAGAGGTTTGTGTACGTCACCAAGCACTCCGGTCCGGCTGCAAAGTCAGATCGGGGTGCTAGCCCTGGTATACCCGGCTTCTGCAGTGGGTCTGGTGCAGGGGACTGGGGAAGAGAGGGTTAATGCGGCCCAAAACTCCATTTCTGCTTGTGCCAGTAGTGGGAATGGAGACGATAAGGAGGCAGAGAAGGTCCATGGGAAAGATGGAATCAGGGGTCGCGGCCAATCCGGAGGTGCTGGCGCTGATGGCTGCCCCCCAGTGGGAGGGGGGGGCAGTCCGGCATCAGGTTCCACCAGTGGCGGCTTGGCTGTCCCTCCTGTGTCCCTAAAACGCCTGTCAGGTGTAGAGGGGGCGCAGTGGGTGGTAGCCAAGTCTGCCAATCCTCCCACCCATCATGACAGTAATGCAGTTACAACTAAGGAAGTGAAGAGTACCACAAGTCCCAGAATGGCTGGGAAAATAGGTGTAGCTGGAGCTGCAAAGACAGCTCCTACCAAGACTAATGCAGGACTCAGGACGAATTCTGTCGGTCTCCAGCTTCAGCCCGCTGGAGGCTCCCAGGACAAACCATCTAGCAAACGCAATATTAAAAACAAAGGTATAACAGGTCTTGGTCCGGCGAAAGAAAAGGAAGGTGCGAGTGGTGTAATGAATGTAAGTGCTAGTACTACCACTGCCCCTGCTCCCGTGGAGGCTCGGGATGCCCCCAACCCCGTGGGAGGTATGCCATCAGCTGTACAGGAGGGTGGGGATTCGGGTAGTAGTCAGGGGATGGGCCAGGATCCAGTCACCCCTCCAGCGGCGACAACAGCTGGTAGAAGTTATGCCAGTGTCGCCGCTGGAGGGAGGGGGGATGCGTCCTCCTTGTCTTTGGGCTCTGGGGACGGCGATTTGCAACGGCGCCTCCTGGAGGCCTTGAGGAGGGGGGAGAGCTCGATGAATGTAGGGGGCAGAGTTGTGGATTTGTCTCTCTGGGTGGAGAGACATGGTCTTGGTGCCTTCCGAGAACAAAGGGGGGGGGGACCGTCTGGTCCCTGCCGACAACCGGGCAGGACATTGGCCGTAGGAATGTGGCTCATCTTCAGTGGAGAGGCAATGACGCGTGCCCATCCAGGAGTAAGGTGGTGGAGCTTCTGCTGAAGATGGGTTTCAGGGCAAATGACATCTATGCCCTGATCCATCCTTACGGCACGTCTGAGTTCGACATCAGCTTTGTTCGCCCAGAGGGCCTCGAGCTCTTTTGGGGGAACTACGAGTTGATGAAGGACGAGCCCGGCTGGCGCGGTTTCGCTGCACAAGTGGTAACCCGCCAGACTGGAGTCAAGAGAGTGACCGTTTTGACTCGTAACGAGT
Source organism: Eleutherodactylus coqui (assembly GCF_035609145.1). NCBI lineage: Eukaryota > Metazoa > Chordata > Amphibia > Anura > Eleutherodactylidae > Eleutherodactylus > Eleutherodactylus coqui. Next base: position 526,280,505 of record NC_089837.1, on the reverse strand, counting down.
CCCTCTCTTGTTACGATATCATGACTTGGATAAGTCGGTACGGAGAGGTGGTGGATATGCCCAATAAGAACCGGGACGAACACGGCATCTGGTCCGGAGCCTGGACGTTTATGGTGAAACTAAAGCGTTCAGGGAATTCGGTGGCCCACATACCATCCGCGGCCTTCCTTGGCAGGGATCGTATCTTGGCCTTCTACCAGGTGCAGCCGAAGCTCTGCCACAAGTGCGGCGACCCTACACATTTGAGTGCAGCCTGTAACGTCATCAAGTGCGCTCTGTGTGGTGAGGTAGGTCATCTTGCGGCATCTTGTGCAGAGATTAGGTGTCACCTGTGTGGTGACCTCAGTCACCCATTCAGTCGCTGTCCGCGCTCTTTCGCCAATGCGGTCATGGCCCCAGCGGAGGAGAGCCGTGAGGTTGCTTCTGCAGGGGAGGGGACCAGCAGAGGCGATGGAGCCCAGGAGCCAAGGAAGAACAAACATGCTGGGGCAGCCAAGCTAAAGCGCCAAGAGAAGCGCGGAAGGGGCAGGGAGCTGGTAGAAACCCAGGTGGCAGGTGGGTCAATGCTGGCCCCTGCTCCGGACGCAAATCATGTGGCTGAGGCTCCAGGGGACAGGGAGCTGGATGAGGAGGTCAGGAGGATCCAAAGGGAAGAGGATGCCACTTATTCAGATTCTTCCCACTATGAAAGTGTGGGTGAGGGCAAGGATGAGTGGCAAAAGAAAAAGCGCAAGCAGGGCTCCAAGAAAATGAAAAAAGGGAAGGGAAATCTTCCCCTGCAACGGGCCAGGTGCAGGAAGGCAATCCCAACTCTCCTCTTGTTGGGCTCTCCAACAGGTACCAAGCTCTCTCGTCCTCGGAGGAGGCAGAGGGAGAGGTGCCTAGGACAAGCGTGGGGCCTACAGGGGGTGCTGAGCCTTCCTCTTGTGGGGGTTTGGTGACCTCCAGGGGGAGGGCTGGCCCAGAGCCCAGTGGCAAGGAGGACGAGGTTGAGGAGCCCCTTGCCATGGACCTTTCCGTGTCCAAGAAACGTGGCAAGGGGTCATCCTCAGACCCGGATGAGAAGGGGGGTGGGAAGAAGAAAGCCATCTAACTCAATCACCAATGATGGTGGCACCCGCTCCGTTGACGCTGGCATCCATTAATGTTGCCAGCATTAAATCTGATATGGCTAGATTCGAGGCCTTTGATTTTCTCGGCCGCGTTGAAGCCGACATTTTGTTTTTGCAAGAGACCAGGCTGCCAAATTTGGCAGCTGTGCATAAGGCAAGGAGGGAATGGAGGTCTGGTCCATCTTACTGGTCTCTTGCGGCCGAGCCATATAGCGGAGTGGAGGTACTTTTTACCGCAGCGGTTGAATGCCAACGGGTTATTGAGTTAGAAATAGGGAGGTGCCTGATCCTGGATGTTCTCATGAAGGGACAAGAGCTTCGGCTAATCAACATCTATGGTCCCCAAACCAAGCGGGACCGCAAGGATCTCTTTATGAGGATCAAGCCGTACCTTTTTACCAGTCGGCAGGTGATCTTTGGGGGTGACTTTAACGCAGTCACGAGGACCCGTGACAGGGGAGGCTCCCTAGGCAAGCTGACTTATGATAGCGTCGCGCTTAATAGCATAGCTAGCGAAGCTCGCCTGGTGGATGTCCACATCCAGCACACCCCAGGCCACGCGGGTTTCACCTATTATAGAGGCGAGTGCAGGTCTAGAATAGATAGGTTTTATTTGAAGGAGGAAGCCATCTCTTCACCAGTATCTGTTGTTGAGGTGGAGTTCTCCGACCACTGTCTGATTTTGTTTTCCCTGAATGTTGCAGAGACCCCCCGGATGGGTAGAGGCTTATGGAGGCTGAATTCATCACTCCTGGAGGAAGCAGAGATAAGACAGTCCTTTGAGGAGTTTCTGCAGAGCCAGGTACCATTACTGGATCTTTGTAGCAGTAAGTCAGAGTGGTGGGAGATGCTCAAGATCAGGGCGGCGAGGTTCTTCCGCCAGCTCTCTAGCCTCAGGAGCCTGAGTAAGTACTGTCTTTATCAGGGCCTGAGGAGGAAACTCGAACATCTCGTCTCGACTGGAGGTAGCCGCGAGGAGATCTCCAGAGTGAAGTCTTTGCTTAAAGGGTGCCAGTATAATAGGCACGTATCTTTGGTTTTTGAGAGGGACTTCGGGAAGTACCACTCACCTGACCCTTACAGAAACTGCCACTGTCACTGGACTGCTCGATGGTACGGGATCTCTGAACAGGTCCAAATCAGGGATTCTGGAAGTCGTCAGATCCTTCTACTCGCACCTTTTGAGAAAGAGGGATCTAGATCGAGATGTGATGTCGGCTTTCCTGGCTGAAGCTGTTCCTGAGCCAGGGGATGACATCTCCCTTAATGTTTTGACAGAGGAGATCAACATAGAGGAAGTTAAACTGGCGATTGATGGGCTTGCGCTCAAAAAATCGCCAGGACCGGATGGCTTAACATCCGAGTATTATAAAACCTTTAAGGACCTCTTGAGTCCCCTCTTGACTGAGGTTTTCAATGAGTGTCTTTCCTCGGACACTCTCCCAAAGTCAATGAGGAGGTCGGCTTTGATCCTTCTGTCAAAGGGTAAAGACTCGAGCCGTATTGAGAACTGGCGTCCCATAACGCTTCTCAATGCGGACAGGAAGGTTCTGGCAAAAGTGCTGTTTAATCGGCTGGTCAAGTTTGCACCCCGGCTCCTCTCTGGCGCCCAGCATTGCTCTGTTCCAGGCCGTAGCACCTTTAGTGCTGTTCTAGGTGTCCAGGAGGCAGTGGAGCAGGATAGGGCTGGTCACTGGGAGAGGTACCTGCTGTCCTTGGATCAGGCCAAAGCATTTGATCGGGTTAATCACGAGTACCTCTGGTCTGTTCTTCTGAGATATGGCCTGCCAGTGGGGTTTGTCAATTGGCTCAAGACATTGTACGCGAGGGCTGAGACTTTCCCGCTAGTGAACGGTTGGGTCGGCCACCCATTTGAGGTTGGGTCTGGCGTCCGTCAGGGTTGTCCTCTGAGCCCCTTGCTGTACGTGTTTGCCATTGATCCCTTCCTTAGGAGGATTGATGGTGGGCCTATGGCGGGGGTCAGGATGGATCGGACGGTGCCGGAAGCCACCCTCAGGGTGGCAGCGTACGCTGATGACGTCACCGTCTTTGTGTCCTCGAGGGGGGAGGCAGAGTACGTGATGGCAGAGGTGGATCGCTACTCGGAAGCATCCGGGTCCGGCATCAACTGGGATAAGTGCGAAAGTCTCTGGTTAGGAAGGGGAGATCCTACATTTGGTCTCCCGGACACCCTTCCAGTGCCCCAGGACTCGGCTAAAGTTCTCGGCATCAAATTTGGCCGGGGAGATTACCCCATGCAAAATTGGGTGGTCTGGCTCGATGGTGCCACTCAGAAGGTGGCCCAGTGGAAGGGTTGGTCTTTGACCCTTCGGGAAAGGGTTAACCTGATCAAAACATACCTGCTCCCTTTATTCATCTACCTGGGCAGCGTATGCATTTTGCCAGAGCCTCTCTGGACCCGGGTCTACAACCTGTTCTTCCTAATGTTGTGGGGGAACAGGTTGAACCTAATTAGGAGAGATGTCACATATCGCACGAGGAGACTAGGGGGGTTATCTATGGTCAACCCCGTGGTGTTTCTCGTAAACACCTTTGTTAAGATCAATATAGGCAACCTCTGGCAAGAGAGGGCTCCTCCGTGGGTATTCTCCTGTTGGGGATGGCTTCGGCCTTTTTTTCCAGGAATGGGAAACTGGAGGGCGAGTGAAGGATCTTCGCACGCCGCACGGGCATCTTCCGGCTTACGCTACCGTGGTTCTGAAGATGATAAGTCGGTGGGGTCTGGGGATATGGGAGATCAGAACTCTGTCGAGGAAACTCCTCGATAAGAGGGTTCTGTTGACCCATTTCCAGAAGCCCCTGGCGCTCAAGGACTGCCCAAGTCGGGACCTGGAGGGAGGGTTACGTTTATTGAATTCTGACAGGATCCCCTTGAAGTTTTGGGACTTGACTTGGCGCTGTTTCCACGGGAGACTGTATGTAAGGGGCAACTTGAAGAGCAGGCCGCTGGTGGATAGGGGTTGTCCCCGCCAGGAGTGCAGCGATGTGCTGGAAAGCCTGGAGCATTTCCTGCTTCAGTGTCCCTTTAATACAGAGGTATACAATCGGGTGGGCGCCTCCATTGGTTGGCCCAGGTTGGCACGACTCTTGTATGCAGAATGGGTGTATGGGGCATTCAGGGACCTTGGTGGCAGGGAGCGGTGCACTTTATTCTTAGTCAGCCTAGTGGTCAGGTTTCACATTTGGAATGCACGGTGTCTAGTTTCGACGGAAGAGAAAATCCTCCCCGTGGATGAGGTGAATAGGAACATCCTGGGTGACCTGGTGAAGGTGCGCTCTCTGGATTATGAGAGGTTGGGCATGACTAAGGCCTCTCTCCTATGGAGAGGGTTTGTCTTTCGTTAGGGACAGTTTTCTTATTGTTAGGGTCTTTGTAGGGACAGAATAGGGAGAGGTAGGGACAGTTTCTCTGAGGGTAAGTTTTAGGGAAGGAGTAGGGACATTGTAGGGACAGATTAACTATAGGGATAGTGTTTCTCTATTTGGTCGGTGCCCGGCTTATCATATCCAGTCCTGGTAGAGGGCTGAGTGTGACACTAGTAGAGTTTTTGTTTTCGGTCAAAGATAAAGTATGTACGGCTGCAGGTAACTGAACCTTAGGCTTTCGGGTATTAATATGTAGTGTTGGTTTGTAGTTTATGTAGTATGAGATGTTATATGTTTTGTTTTGTATATAGGGTGAGGGGTTATAGATAGGTTGGGTGGGGATTTATTGGGGGGAAGGGGGGATATATGCCTTAGCCGTAGCTTGACACGTCCCGGACAATGAACACTGGGCACGGACTGTTGGTGCGGGCGTGGCCCTCAGGCTGCGGCGGGCAGGGCATGTATTCTGGTGCAGCTTGGCTCGTCCTGGACAGAAACATTGGGTACGGACTTGGGATGCAGGCGTGGCCCCCAGGCTGCACTGTATGGGTGGAGTGCTGGGTGTGTGGTGGCGGGGAATTAGCTCAGGAATAGTTGGGATAATTGATTTCATTTTAGTTTTGTGTGCATTTATATATTTAAAAAATAAATAAATAAATAAAAATTATAAAAAAAAATAAAAATAATACAGAATGCTGGTTTAAGTTCAGTTATATTGATGATTTCTTAGGTTTTTTCCCCCTCATTTATTTGCTGTTTATTTAGGTTTGTTCTTAGCTCATTATAATTTGGACTGAAGCAGGTCTGGATTAGGTCAGACTGGATCCCTTGAGTTAGGGTGTTAAATATAGCTTTATTTTGTCTGCTCCCCCAAACCCTTAGGCCTCATGTCCACGGGGAAAATCAGATCCGCTGCAGATTCTCCATGTAGAATCTGCAGCGGGTCCCTCCTGCCCCGCGGACATGAGTGCTTAAAATAGGAATTTAAAAGCATTTACCTTTCCGTAGCGGGCGGAGAAGATCAGCTGTTCCTCACGGCCGGATTTTCATTTTTGGCCGGCGGATGAATTCCTGACGCCGGCGGCACGTCGCCGGCACGTCGTCGACGTGCCGCGCGCATGCGCCGGGCACATCCGCCGAGCCGAAGCAAGGGAGATGCGGCCGTGAGGAAGAGCAGAGCTTCAGCGCCCGCTCCGGGTGAGTAATTCTTTTAAATTCCTATTTTTGGTCTCCTGCGGATCCGGACGGCTTCCATAGGCTTCAATAGAAGCCCGCGGGAGACCCGCACGAAAATGGAGCATGGTCCAGATTTTTTCATGCTCCATTTTTTTTAAAATCTCTTTTATTGACGATCCGCGGGTATTTATCTACCCGCGGGTGGTCAATGCATCCCTATGGGGTGCGGATCCGCGCGCGGGAGATCCGCTGCGGATTTTAAATCACATTTTGCCCGTGGACATGAGCCCTTAGTGTAGTGTCCCGTTTTTCAGGTTTTCTTCAGTTACAGATTCTATAGGTTGTGATGGTTTGGATGGTGTGCAGTGTGTGTGCGGTATTTTTAGCCTGACCAGAAGGACCGTTTAGTTATAATTTAAGGACAAGTTTCGTTGACCGAGAGCCGGACTTTTGTATTTAGTATTAACAATTTGTATTTGGTTATTGTTGCTATGTGAGCCGTGAAGCGGGTCTGTTTTGTTGCTGTTATGTTTTTTAATTTTATAATAAAAAAGATCTACAGGATGGAACTCGGCATCAGTAATGTATGTACACAGTGACTCCACCAGCAGAATAGTGAGTGCAGCTCTGGAGTATAATACAGGATGTAACTCAGGAGCAGTACAGGATAAGTAATGTATGTACACAGTGACTCCACCAGCAGAATAGTGAGTGCAGCTCTGGAGTATAATACAGGATGTAACTCAGGATCAGTACAGGATAAGTAATGTATGTACACAGTGACTCCACCAGGACAATAGTGAGTGCAGCTCTGGAGTATAATACAGGATGTAACTCAGGATCAGCACAGGATAAGTAATGTATGTACACAGTAACTCCACCAGCAGAATAGTGAGTGCAGCTCTGGAGTATAATACAGGATGGAACTCATGATCAGCACAGGATAAGTAATCTATGTACACAGTGACTCTACCAGCAGAATAGTGAGTGCAGCTCTGGAGTATAATACAGGATGGAACTCAGTATCAGCACAGGATAAGTAATGTATGTACACAGTGACTCCACCAGCAGAATAGTGAGTGCAGCTCTGGAGTATAATACAGGATGTAACTCAGGAGCAGTACAGGATAAGTAATGTATGTACACAGTGACTCCACCAGCAGAATATTGAGTGCAGCTCTGGAGTATAATACAAGATGTAACACAGATTCAGTACAGGATAAGTAATGTATGTACACAGTGACTCCACCAGCAGAATAGTGAGTGCAGCTCTGGAGTATAATACAGTATGTAACTCAGGAGCAGTACAGGATAAGTAATGTATGTACACAGTGACTCCACCAGCAGAATAGTGAGTGCAGCTCTGGAGTATAATGCAGGATGTAACTCAGGGTCAGTACAGGATAAGTAATGTATGTACACAGTGACTCCACCAGCAGAATAGTGAGTGCAGCTCTGGAGTATAATACAGGGTCACACATTTCCTACTTACTGAAGTTAAACCCTCGTCGCTCACATCAGCAGCGCACAGATCAGACGGTTTTCTAACATGATGGGTCTTCATCTGCAGGCAGTATATAACAAGCAGCAGAGATTAGTCAGCAAGAATATAAGAGGGAATTTTGCTATCAGACTTGATATCTGGGTGCAGTAGAACGTATCTCATCACAAACAGTCCCTGTTATATATTAATCATGTATCTCATGCTTTACACTGCAGCTCTGCTTGCTCTGAACGGCTGCAGTGTATAGGCTCAGCAGGTTGTCAGTGCAGGACTTCTCGTTCAGTAAGGATAAAAAGATTATAAACCACAAAGAGCTACATCCCCAGCGAGTCTGAGAGGAGGAGCCTCGACAAGGGGGCGTGGCCTTGACTGTTACTTTAAATACATGCAAACCTTGGAAAAATAAAATCAGAGAGGTGAGAGAAACAATGCAAAAAGACATAACTGGCAGACAACGGAGCCAGAGGCATCCCCTGATAGTGCAGGGCGGCCCGAGCCGGGGGGGGGGGGGATCAGGGTGATGTTAGGCTTGGAGATCCCCCCGTACCAGCAGTGGGCCGTCCAGCACGCGCTCCGCTCTGTTTTCCATCTTGGTGGATCGGCTTCTCCGGGTTTGATGCGTTATTTCTCCGATTTCAGGCGCCATCTTTTGCGTTGAGGACGCTGAGCGAACCACTGCCCGAAAGTGTCCGTCCTGGACGCCCCTCCGCGCCAGCAGCCAGTGACCGGCCCCTGTGAGGATGAGGATGGAGTGAATGCAGAACTCTACAAACCGGCCATTCAGGAGTCTGGGAAAGCTGGGTGATCACCAATGTGGCCGCCCGTACGGGTCCACAAGTGTCGGGACAGAACTTTCCTGGACTCCTACAGAACACGGCCATAATTACATAATACTTGGTTATTACAGATGATCCCCCCGATGTGAGACCCCAGAACCGCGCCTGACACTCCCATACAGACGTTTGACATCAATGGAAACTCAAAAAATCCACTTAGCAAAACCATCTACCGGTAAGACGTCCTTGTTGCCCCTAGCAACCGATCACAGCGCAGCGCTCGTCTCTCCACCTGCTGAGGTAAGATGACCGCTGCGCTGTGATTGGTTGCTAGGAGCAACAAGGTCGTTACCGGTAGATGGTTTTGCTAAATGAGGCCCAAAAACTTTTATTTTATCATTCTCATCGCTTGGGGGGTACAAGACAACATGGCTGCCAGAGAAGATAGGAGATGAAACCGGGGGCGGGCATGGAGGTTCTAGTACCATGTTGTACCGCCTCTAGCTTGGATACAATATGTATATGGCCGGGCATGGAGGTATAAGGGTTCTGTCTGGTATCCTGCAGCATATCGTTCACATTTGCTGTAACTGAGCCTCTAGATTGTGTAAACCTGTAGGCTGTGGAAGTTGGCGGTCTGTAGGGGGCGTCCTGAGCCCGGTCACCATGTGTGCCCCCATCCACTGGTCCCAACACCTCCTAACAGTCTGGTCAGACGATCCTCTCTACTGGTGGTCTGTAGGGGGCGTCCTGAGCCCGGTCACTATGTGTGCCCCCATCCACTGGTCCCAACACCTCCTAACAGTCTGGTCGGACGCTCCTCTCTACTGGTGGTCTGTAGGGGGCGTCCTGAGCCCGGTCACCTTGTGTGCCCCCATCCACTGGTCCCAACACCTCCTAACAGTCTGGTCAGACGCTCCTCTCTACTGGTGGTCTGTAGGGGGCGTCCTGAGCCCGGTCACCTTGTGTGCCCCCATCCACTGGTCCCAACACCTCCTAACAGTCTGGTCGGACGCTCCTCTCTACTGGTGGTCTGTAGGGGGCGTCCTGAGCCCGGTCACCTTGTGTGCCCCCATCCACTGGTCCCAACACCTCCTAACAGTCTGGTCGGACGCTCCTCTACTGGTGGTCTGTAGGGGGCGTCCCAAGCCCGGTCACCTTGTGTGCCCTCACACATCCACTGGTCCCAACACCTCCTAACAGTCTGGTCAGATGCTCCTCTCTACTGGTGGTCTGTAGGGGGCGTCCCGAGCCCGGTCACCTTGTGTGCCCTCACACATCCACTGGTCCCAACACCTCCTAACAGTCTGGTCAGACGCTCCTCTCTACTGGTGGTCTGTAGGGGGTGTCCTGAGCCCGGTCCCCTTGTGTCCCCCCATCCACTGGTCCCAACACCTCCTAACAGTCTGGTCAGACACTCCTCTCTACTGGTGGTCTGTAGGGGGCGTCCTGAGCCCGGTCACCTTGTGTGCCCTCACACATCCACTGGTCCCAAAACCTGCTAACAGTCTGTACAGAACGGCCCGCTGGGGGGACAATTCATCGATACGACCATCCAGCTTCTCACACCCCAATAATGCGCCCCCCTCTGGTAACGGGGTGAAATCTCTTCTCTTCTTCGTAGAGGCGTCTAGTGGCCAACAAGCTCTACAAGCGGAAGAAGAGGTCACTGCACACAAGGAGCCTCCGAGAGCCTCTTATAGGCCAAGGGGGGAACCACTGTTAGGGCCTCCGGTGACAAGACCGTCCATCTAATCACCACAACTCTCATCAGTTACAGATCTGCCTGAGATGGAGCCGCATGCCGGGGTCTGCAGCAGAACCACAACTTCTTCTGGGTTCAGAGTGTATTTAGCTAACCGTATAATTAGTAGCGCTATAACTATAATATTATCCGGTTATGTATCCTGTCGTAGGAAAAGAACTAACAAACAATTACAAAATGTCCCAAAAGTTATATTATTGGATCAAGAAGATCTAAAAAAAAAAGCCCCAAAATGTAAAGTACGTCTCGCCCCACAAAGAGCGAGATTCGTGCCGCAGCGCTGTCAGCCATGTAAGAGGGTTGTGAGTCCGGGAGACGGGAGAGCGCGTCGCTGCGTTTACCTGCGTTGTTAGTCCGGAAAATCCTCCGCGCCGGGAAGCAGTCGGCGGCGTACAGAGCAGCGGCGTCCATCCCTGGGAAGTACGATGGATGTTGGGGAAGTTCCTGCAAGCGATTCTCTGTTATTGAGGAAGGAAAGAACAGCAGCCGGACATTCAGAAATGTTGTCATGTGACCAGAAGCGCCAAAACATTGCATCATGTGAGCAGCAGGAGAACCGGACTGGAGGCCCAGAGACAAACGGAGGCCAGGATTATATAATAAATCACATCATGTGACCGGGATCATATAATAAATTATATCATGTGACCGGGATCATATAATAAATTATATCATGTGACCGGGATTATATAATAAATTATATCATGTGACCGGGATTATATAATAAATTACATCATGTGACCGGGATTATATAATAAATTACATCATGTGACCGGGATTATATAATAAATCGCATCATGTGACCGGGATTATATAATAAATCGCATCATGTGACCGGGATTATATAATAAATAGCATCATGTGACCGGGATTATATAATAAATTATATCATGTGACCGCGATCATATAACAAATTATATCATGTGACTGGGATCATATAATAAATTATATCATGTGACCGGAATTATATAATAAATCGCATCATGTGACCGGGATTATATAATAAATCGCATCATGTGACCAGGATTATATAATAAATCGCATCATGTGACCGGGATCATATAATAAATTATATCATGTGAATGGGATTATATAATAAATCGCATCATGTGACCGGGATCATATAATAAATTATATCATGTGACCGGGATCATATAACAAATTATATCATGTGACCAGGATTATATAATAAATTATATCATGTGACCGGGATTATATAATAAATCGCATAATGTGACCGGGATTATATAATAAATTATATCATATGACCGGGATTATATAATAAATCGCATCATGTGACCGGGATCATATAATAAATTATATCATGTGACCGGGATCATATAATAAATTATATCATGTGACCGGGATTATATAATAAATCGCATCATGTGACCGGGATCATATAATAAATTATATCATGTGACCGGGATCATATAACAAATTATATCATGTGACCAGGATTATATAATAAATTATATCATGTGACTGGGATCATATAATAAATTATATCATGTGACCGGGATTATATAATAAATCGCATCATGTGACCGGGATCATATAATAAATTATATCATGTGAATGGGATTATATAATAAATCGCATCATGTGATCGGGATCATATAACAAATTATATCATGTGACCAGGATTATATAATAAATTATATCATGTGACCGGGATTATATAACAAATCGCATCATGTGACCAGGATTATATAATAAATTATATCATGTGACTGGGATCATATAATAAATTATATCATGTGACCAGGATTATATAATAAATTATATCATGTGACTGGGATCATATAATAAATTATATCATGTGACCAGGATTATATAATAAATTATATCATGTGACTGGGATCATATAATAAATTATATCATGTGACCGGGATTATATAATAAATCGCATCATGTGACCGGGATTATATAATAAATTATATCATGTGACCGGGATTATATAGTAAATCGCAATATGTGACCGGGATTATATAATAAATTATATCATGTGACCGGGATTATATAACAAATCGCATCATGTGACCAGAATATATAATAAATCATATCATGTGACCGGGATCATATAATAAATTATATCATGTAACTGGGATTGTGTAATAGATCGCATCATGTGACCGGGATTATATAATAAATCGCATCATGTGACCGGGATTATATAATAAATTATATCATGTGACCGGGATTATATAATAAATTATATCATGTGACCGGGATTATATAATAAATCGCATCATGTGACCAGGATTATATAATAAATCGCATCACGTGACCAGGTTCACATGGGTTAAACCACGTGGTATAATTGGGTCATGTGACCGTAAACGCATTGTGTCCCCTCATGTGACCGGAATCACACAGTAAATCGTATTCTAACTCCCATCATTTAACCGTAAGCGCGTCGTGCATGTCAGGTCATGTGACCGGCACCGCAATATAAATCGCATTCAGTGACCGGAATCGCATTGTAAGTTGTCACATGGCGGTAACAGATTTTAAGTCGCATCATGTGACCTAAATTGCATTATAAGGTCGGCTTCAGGCGGACGTATTTCCGCACGTAATCGCAGAGAAAGGAGCTCATTGATTTCACTGCGTTCTTCCCATGCATGTACTTTGGCGCGCACAAACATAGATCGCGCTCTATCTTCCTGCGTATTTGCGAATCAAAGGCCCCCATAGAAGGAGGGGTGCGAAAATGTGTGCAAGGAGACTGGTGATACGCTGCGCAATTCTGCAGGATAAAGAGGACATCAGACGGATCAGCTTCTCCAGCGGCGCCTCTTTGTGTTCTCCACGCAAAAAAAACCCCACACACCGCGGGCAGAAAAAGTGCAGTAAAGTGCGCGACACGCAGAAAAGCCTCCTACTGAGTGCCAAATAGTTGCACTACGGCTTGCGCAATTTCGCTTGTGCTCACATGACATCGGCCGGCGTGGCACCATGTGATCAGCATGACATCACACGTCGGCTCGTCACCGTAATCGCATTGTAATTCTCATCATGTGACCAGAATCGTGTCGCACATCTATGGCGCGGTCACACGGCCGTGCTCCGCTTCAGTCCGTGAAATACGCAGTGTTTTTACGGACTAGACTGTGCGTATTCCCTGCTTATGGCGGGCGTTTGGCGCGGGTTGTCACTGCATCCGTCACGTGTGCGAAAAAACCACAAGAAGACCCCGATGATTTCATCCGTAGATACGCAGTCCATACGTGCGGGTCGTGTGTATTCGCGGTCACATTATTAGACGGGACGCGCTGCAAGTTTGTTTCTTTCACATACGTGAAAACGTATTAATCCATGCGGCTTCAGCTCTCCGTGTTCCACGCGTCACATGGGGCGCATTTAATAAGAAGGCCTAAGGCGTCTGATGTGGGCGGAATAAAACCATGAGTCGTGTCATGTGACCAGAATCACGTTAAATGTCAACTCTTAAGACCGCAATCGAATTATAACTCCTATCAAGTGACTGGAATGACGCTAAACACTAATTATTTCTCCTTATTGGTCTCACCGCTGGTCACATTTACCTTCATTCCCGCAGACTCACCTCCTCAGCCGCCTCCGGAGCCGCACTCTCCCCTTCTGGCCCTATCTCTCCGTCTCCTAGCAACAAGGACGCTCTCAAGTTACCCAAACTTCCAAGAACTACAACTCCCGACATGCTTCGAGCCGACGTGACGTTGCGTCGTGACGTTCTTTTCCGCTCGCTGCTGCCGGGAAATGTAGTTCTGTAAATTCCCCCAATGATGACGCGCGCAACAGACAGAAGGGGCATGACGTCACGACTCGAAAGTGACCAATCAGCGGCTGCCAGGTCAGGGCACAGAGGGATGAGACAAGATGGCGGCGAGAGGCGGCAAGAACGGGCTCCTGGAGAAAGTAATGGGGGCTCGGGCGGGGGATGGGGAGGAAGGGGACCCTAATGTAATCTGCAGTTGTTCGCCCTAGGGGGCGGCAGTCACAGTCAACCCCTGATAGACCAGGCTGGAGGAAGCTCTGCACCAGGAGTCCTCCTCATGGGGGCTGACAGGAGGAGCAGCTGAGGGGCTGCCTGTGCAGGGTGCTATATGGAGCCTTGGATATAATCTGGTAGTGGCAGCGTCTGCTCGCCGTCCGTCCGTAGAACCTGCCAGTCAACGGCCGCCGCGGATCTGGTGTAGCTTTGTTACAATGTATCAGCGGGCCGGATACAATGTAACAACCCTGTGGGGCGCAGGAGCGGGTTTAACCCCTTAGGGCTGCGTTCACACAGTGAGCCCCCGGCCGGACGTGGCGCTCGTCGGTGAAAGTTTTACCTTCTCATGCAAAACCGCCTCCAGTGGGAATCCGCGGTCCCCGGCGCTCGGTGGAGGAGCAGGAGTATTTCCCATTGACCTCAGTAGGGGGCATCACGCCGTGCTCGTGGGCTCCTCGGACGCCGTGCCGCGATTCTGACGGTCCCGTTGAAAATGACGAGCGATGCGTTCCGAGGCCAGAAAAATGGGGCTTTTTCTTGGTACTCAAAAAATTGGCGCTCATCTTAGCGCTCGTTAATGAGCGGTTTGTACGGATGGCGAAACATCTGGCTCCTTAGAGCGCAGGGGCGGCGGTCCCGGCTGTCTGCCCCGCGGCGGCGGTCCCGGCTGTCTGCCCCGCGGCGGCGGTCCCGGCTGTCTGCCCCGCGGCGGCGGTCCCGGCTGTCTGCCCCGCGGCGGTCGCAGATGTTAACCTATTAAGGGTACTTGCAGATGAGACGATTTACCATTTGAACGAACCAACAATGTCGCCGTTCGCTCTGCGTCTGGTTTACGACAGATACGGCGTCGGCGCGTTCAAACGAGAAATCGTTCAGTCGTCACATTGGCCGTATAAGTGAGAAGCCGGAAGGATCCATATTTAAGCCAACGCTTGGCGAACGCACCGCTCCTTCGTCGTCAGGTCACCGGCCGCGGTTACGCTCCGCGATTATTCATCACTTTCACTCCTTTGAGCAATAATCGTTCCGTGTAAAAATGCCCTAAACGTCCCGAAGCGGAAGCCCCCGGAGCCGCCGCCGTAGACCGCCATGAGTCCCTGCTATAGCAGCAGCGACGACCGGGACTGGCGGTCCGACTGCCCCTCAGCAGGAAGCTTTAAGAGGGCAAAGATATCCACTGTCCTAGAGGTGGCGCTCTGCCTGCTCACTAGAATGGGGGTCCTGGGCCCCCACAGTACAAGTGGTCGGCGCACGCTGTGACCCCAACATTTAGAACAAAAGTGGGGTGAAGAAATACAACGGCCGTCACTCACAGGGCGCCGGAAGTGAGGATACCATGTGACTACTGCAGCCAATCGCAGGCCTTAGCGGTCACATGCTGTTATTCTCACATGATCTCTGAGGCCACAGATTGGCTGCAGCAGTCATGTGACCATAACAATGGAGCGGCAGCAACACACGAGGGGAGGGTGCGGTCGTTTTTCTGACGTTCCCACTTTTTTTCCCGTTTTTTAAATGTGAGAAAACCCCTCTGAATGCTGAGCGGCCGCATTAAAGGGGTCATCAAAAATAAGTGAGTTAACAGCTGGGCGCAACATGGCAGCGGGAAACGGATGAGCGTCCCCTCCCTCAGGCACGACAACCGCCGGTGTAACCGACACTCGGAGGCGGTCCATGCTCGCCGCGTACAAAGAGTCGGGCTGTATTCACGCGGGATGGCGGTCTGATATGGCACGCTTTAACTTAGTTTTGTATGTGATCGCGGTTCGCTTCTCTTAACGCAGAGCATCTGCGCGCGTGAAAAATGCTAGCAAGTAGTTCCAGTAGCGTTGGCGGCATAGATCACCGCGGCGGCGGGTTTTTGTTTGTTTTCTTCCGATTCTCTGTAAGGAACATCTGCGGCTCACCGAGAGACGCGGCGCCTGCGAATGTACAGATTGAAATAAATACATCTCATTTCGTTTCATTTCCCGTGCGATCACAATCCGTATCGGACAGAACGCACTCGTGAACCGGCCTGTGCGAGTGCGACGGATAATATCTGCGTATTTCTGCATAACATCAGCGGCCTTTGTGTGATATTTCGGATCGGTAACGTGTCGCGGCCTCCCGGCCTGCTGTGTGGTTCACAACCCCCGTTGTCTCAAAAACCCGTCACATGGTGTGGGACTACAAATCCCAGCATCCTGCCCACCGCTGCTGCTGGCATATGGAATGGCACTAAAAAACTTCTCCAATCACTTTGCCATAATCAGGATAGACGGGTCTCCGGCAGCCGCTGGTCAGATGTCTGATGGAGCCGCTTGTCGCTCGTCACCTCAGGAGACCTTTAAATATTGTTATAATTTTGCCTTTGAGCTGAAAACCAGAATAGCGAACGGCGCCGACAGCGAGAGGGACTGCATGACACACGGGGAATTCATAGATCTCACATCCTGACAAACGGGATTCTTATCACCAGCAGTCACACGGCTGCTACTGCAACACCGCGCCGCCGGGGGAGCGCCGCATGTTGGGACACGTCAGCTGATTACACCGCCGTCCCCATCGCAGAAACTTCAGAGCCACCGAGAACCTGCAGACATTTATATCCATCTGTGACTAAAAACATCCACCAATAATCGTCTGAGCTGACCGATGTGCTTTTACTTCTGTAGTGGAAGATTGATGACAAGCCGGTGAAAGTCGACAAATGGGACGGATCTGCAGTCAAGAACTCGCTGGATGATGCAGCCAAAAAGGTATCGCAACCCCCTGAAACACTGGGATGAATGACTTGTAGCTACTACAA
The DNA here is from genome assembly GCF_035609145.1 of Eleutherodactylus coqui. Classification (NCBI taxonomy): domain Eukaryota; kingdom Metazoa; phylum Chordata; class Amphibia; order Anura; family Eleutherodactylidae; genus Eleutherodactylus; species Eleutherodactylus coqui. Next base: position 526,264,015 of record NC_089837.1, on the reverse strand, counting down.
TACCACCTTCTACGAACACTACTATAATACTGCCCCCTATGTACAAGAATATAACTACTATAATACTGCCCCCTATGTACAAGAATATAACTACTATAATACTGCCCCCTATGTACAAGAATATAACTACTATAATACTGCCCCCTATGTACAAGAATATAACTACTATAATACTGCCCCCTATGTACAAGAATATAACTACTATAATACTGCCCCCTATGTACCGGAATATAACTACTATAATACTGCCCCCTATGTACAAGAATATAACTACTATAATACTGCCCCCTATGTACAAGAATATAACTACTATAATACTGCCCCCTATGTACAAGAATATAACTACTATAATACTGCCCCCTATGTACAAGAATATAACTACTATAATACTGCCCCCTATGTACAAGAATATAACTACTATAATACTGCCCCCTATGTACAAGAATATAACTACTATAATACTGCCCCCTATGTACAAGAATATAACTACTATAATACTGCCCCCTATGTACAAGAATATAACTACTATAATACTGCCCCCTATATACAAGAATATAACTACTATAATACTGCCCCTATATACAAGAATATAACTACTATAATACTGCCCCCTATGTACAAGAATATAACTACTAGAATACTGCCCCCTATGTACCGGAATATAACTACTATAATACTGCCTCCTATGTATAAGAATATAACTACTATAATACTGCCCCTATGTACAAGAATATAACTACTATAATACTGCCCCCTATGTACAAGAATATAACTACTATAATACTGCCCCCTATGTACAAGAATATAACTACTATAATACTGCCCCCTATGTACAAGAATATAACTACTATAATACTGCCTCCTATGTACAAAAATATAACTACTATAATACTGCCCCCTATGTACAGGAATATAACTACTATAATACTGCCCCCTATGTACAAGAATAGAACTACTATAATACTGCCCCCTATGTACAAGAATAGAACTACTATAATACTGCCCCCTATGTACAAGAATAGAACTACTATAATACTGCTCCCTATGTACAAGAATAGAACTACTATAATACTGCCCCCTATGTACAAGAATATAACTACTATAATACTGCTCCCTATATACAAGAATATAACTACTATAATACTGCCCCCTATGTACAAGAATATAACTACTATAGTACTGCCTCCTATGTACAAGAATATAACTACTATAATACTGCCCCCCTATGTACAAGAATATAACTACTATAATACTGCCCCCCTATGTACAAGAATATAACTACTATAATACTGCCTCCTATGTACAAGAATATAACTACTATAATACTGCTCCCTATGTACAAGAATATAACTACTATAATACTGCTCCCTATGTACAAGAATATAACTACTATAATACTGCTCCTACATACAAGAATATAACTACTATAATACTGCCCCTATGTACAAGAATATAACTACTATAATACTGCCCCCTATATATAAGAATATAACTACTATAATACTGCCCCTATGTACAAGAATATAACTACTATAGTACTGCTCCCTATGTACAAGAATATAACTACTATAATACTGCTCCTACATACAAGAATATAACTACTATAATACTACCCCCTATATATAAGAATATAACTACTATAATACTGCTCCTACATACAAGAATATAACTACTATAATACTGCCCCTATGTACAAGAATATAACTACTATAGTACTGCTCCTTATGTACAAGAATATAACTACTATAATACTGCCCCTATGTACAAGAATATAACTACTATAATACTGCTCCCTATGTACAAGAATATAACTACTATAATACTGCACCCTATGTACAAGAATATAACTACTATAATACTGCCCCCTATGTACAAGAATATAACTACTATAGTACTGCCTCCTATGTACAAGAATATAACTACTATAATACTGCCCCCCTATGTACAAGAATATAACTACTATAATACTCTCCCCCTATGTACAAAAATATAACTACTATAATACTGCTCCTACATACAAGAATATAACTACTATAATACTGCCCCCTATGTACAAGAATATAACTACTATAATACTGCCCCTATGTACAAGAATATAACTACTATAATACTGCACCCTATGTACAAGAATATAACTACTATAATACTGCCCCCTATGTACAAGAATATAACTACTATAGTACTGCCTCCTATGTACAAGAATATAACTACTATAATACTGCCCCCCTATGTACAAGAATATAACTACTATAATACTCTCCCCCTATGTACAAAAATATAACTACTATAATACTGCTCCTACATACAAGAATATAACTACTATAATACTGCCTCCTATGTACAAGATTATAACTACTATAATACTGCTCCCCTATGTACAAGAATATAACTACTATAGTACTGCCTCCCTATGTACAAGAATATAACTACTATAATACTGCCCCCTATGTACAAGAATATAACTACTATAGTACTGCCTCCCTATGTACAAGAATATAACTACTATAATACTGCCTCCCTATGTACAAGAATATAACTACTATAATACTGCCCCCTATGTACAAGAATATAACTACTATAATACTGCACCCTATGTACAAGAATATAACTACTATAATACTGCGCCCTATGTACAAGAATATAATTACTATAATACTGCCCCCTATGTACAAGAATATAACTACTATAATACTGCCTCCTATGTACAAGAATATAACTACTATAATACTGCCCCCTATGTACAAGAATATAACTACTATAATACTGCGCCCTATGTACAAGAATATAACTACTATAATACTGCCCCCTATGTACAAGAATATAACTACTATAATACTACCCCCTATATATAAGAATATAACTACTATAATACTGCCCCCTATGTACAAGAATATACCTACTATAATACTGCCCCTATGTACAAGAATATAACTACTATAATACAGCCCCCTATGTACAAGAATATAACTACTATAATACTGTCCCCTATGTACAAGAATATAACTACTATAATACTGTCCCCTATGTACAAGAATATAACTACTATAATACTGCCACCTATGTACAAGAATATAACTACTATAATACTGCCCCCTATGTACAAGTATATAACTACTATAATACTGCCCCCTATGTACAAGAATATAACTACTATAATACTGCCCCCTATGTACAAGAATATAACTACTATAATACTGCCCCCTATGTACAAGAATATAACTACTATAATACTGCCCCCTATGTACAACAATATAACTACTATAATACTGCTCCCTATGTACAAGAATATAACTACTATAATACTGCCCCCTATGTACAAGAATATAACTACTATAATACTGCCCCCTATGTACAAGAATATAACTACTATAATACTGCCCCTATGTACAAGAATATAACTACTATAATACTGCTCCTACATACAAGAATATAACTACTATAATACTGCCCCTATGTACAAGAATATAACTTCTATAATACTGCTCCCTATGTACAAGAATATAACTACTATAATACTGCTCCCTATGTACAAGAATATAACTACTATAATACTGCTCCTACATACAAGAATATAACTACTATAATACTGCCCCTATGTACAAGAATATAACTACTATAATACTGCTCCCTATGTACAAGAATATAACTACTATAATACTGCCCCCTATGTACAAGAATATAACTACTATAATACTGCTCCCTATGTACAAGAATATAACTACTATAATACTGCCCCCTATGTACAAGAATATAACTACTATAATACTGCCTCCTATGTACAAGAATATAACTACTATAATACTGCTCCCTATGTACAAGAATATAACTACTATAATACTGCCCCCTATGTACAAGAATATAACTACTATAATACTGCCTCCTATGTACAAGAATATAACTACTATAATACAGCCCCCTATGTACAAGAATATAACTACTATAATACTGCCTCCTATGTACAAGAATATAACTACTATAATACTGCCCCCTATGTACAAGAATATAACTACTATAATACTGCCCCCTATGTACAAGAATATAACTACTATAATACTGCCCCCTATGTACAAGAATATAACTACTATAATACTGCTCCTATATACAAGAATATAACTACTATAATACTGCCCCCTATGTACAGGAATATAACTACTATAATACTGCCCCCTATGTACAAGAATATAACTACTATAATACTGCCCCCTATGTACAGGAATATAACTACTATAATACTGCTCCCTATGTACAAGAATATAACTACTATAATACTGCCCCCTATGTACAGGAATATAACTACTATAATACTGCTCCCTATGTACAAGAATATAACTACTATAATACTGCTCCCTATGTACAAGAATATAACTACTATAATACTGCCCCCTATGTACAGGAATATAACTACTATAATACTGCCCCCTATGTACAAGAATATAACTACTATAATACTGCCTCCCTATGTACAAGAATATAACTACTATAATACTGCACCCTATGTACAGGAATATAACTACTATAATACTGCCCCCTATGTACAAGAATATAACTACTATAATACTGCCTCCCTATGTACAAGAATATAACTACTATAATACTGCCCCCTATGTACAAGAATATAACTACTATAGTACTGCCTCCTATGTACAAGAATATAACTACTATAATACAGCCCCCTATGTACAAGAATATAACTACTATAATACTGCCTCCCTATGTACAAGAATATAACTACTATAGTACTGCCTCCTATGTACAAGAATATAACTACTATAATACTGCCTCCTATGTACAAGAATATAACTACTATAATACAGCCCCCTATGTACAAGAATATAACTACTATAATACTGCCTCCTATGTACAAGAATATAACTACTATAATACAGCCCCCTATGTACAAGAATATAACTACTATAATACTGCCCCCTATGTACAAGTATATAACTACTATAATACTGCCCCCTATGTACAAAGATATAACTACTATAATACTGCCCCCTATGTACAAGAATATAACTACTATAATACTGCTCCTACATACAAGAATATAACTACTATAATACTGCTCCTACATACAAGAATATAACTACTATAATACTGCTCCCTATGTACAAGAATATAACTACTATAATACTGCTCCTACATACAAGAATATAACTACTATAATACTGCCCCTATGTACAAGAATATAACTACTATAATACTGCTCCCTATGTACAAGAATATAACTACTATAATACTGCCCCCTATGTACAAGAATATAACTACTATAATACTGCTCCCTATGTACAAGAATATAACTACTATAATACTGCCCCCTATGTACAAGAATATAACTACTATAATACTGCCTCCTATGTACAAGAATATAACTACTATAATACTGCCCCCTATGTACAAGAATATACCTACTATAATACTGCCCCTATGTACAAGAATATAACTACTATAATACTGCTCCCTATGTACAAGAATATAACTACTATAATACAGCCCCCTATGTACAAGAATATAACTACTATAATACTGCCTCCCTATGTACAAGAATATAACTACTATAGTACTGCCTCCTATGTACAAGAATATAACTACTATAATACTGCCTCCTATGTACAAGAATATAACTACTATAATACAGCCCCCTATGTACAAGAATATAACTACTATAATACTGCCCCCTATGTACAAGTATATAACTACTATAATACTGCCCCCTATGTACAAAGATATAACTACTATAATACTGCCCCCTATGTACAAGAATATAACTACTATAATACTGCTCCTACATACAAGAATATAACTACTATAATACTGCTCCTACATACAAGAATATAACTACTATAATACTGCTCCCTATGTACAAGAATATAACTACTATAATACTGCTCCTACATACAAGAATATAACTACTATAATACTGCCCCTATGTACAAGAATATAACTACTATAATACTGCTCCCTATGTACAAGAATATAACTACTATAATACTGCCCCCTATGTACAAGAATATAACTACTATAATACTGCTCCCTATGTACAAGAATATAACTACTATAATACTGCCCCCTATGTACAAGAATATAACTACTATAATACTGCCTCCTATGTACAAGAATATAACTACTATAATACTGCCCCCTATGTACAAGAATATACCTACTATAATACTGCCCCTATGTACAAGAATATAACTACTATAATACTGCTCCCTATGTACAAGAATATAACTACTATAATACTGCACCTTATGTACAAGAATATAACTACTATAATACTGCCTCCTATGTACAAGAATATAACTACTATAATACAGCCCCCTATGTACAAGAATATAACTACTATAATACTGCCTCCTATGTACAAGAATATAACTACTATAATACTGCCCCCTATGTACAAGAATATAACTACTATAATACTGCCCCCTATGTACAAGAATATAACTACTATAATACTGCCCCCTATGTACAAGAATATAACTACTATAATACTGCTCCTATATACAAGAATATAACTACTATAATACTGCTCCCTATGTACAAGAATATAACTACTATAATACTGCCCCCTATGTACAGGAATATAACTACTATAATACTGCCCCCTATGTACAAGAATATAACTACTATAATACTGCCTCCCTATGTACAAGAATATAACTACTATAATACTGCCCCCTATGTACAAGAATATAACTACTATAATACTGCCCCCTATGTACAAGAATATAACTACTATAATACTGCCCCCTATGTACAAGAATATAACTACTATAATACTGCCTCCTATGTACAAGAATATAACTACTATAATACAGCCCCCTATGTACAAGAATATAACTACTATAATACAGCCCCCTATGTACAAGAATATAACTACTATAATACTGCCTCCCTATGTACAAGAATATAACTACTATAATACTGCCTCCTATGTACAAGAATATAACTACTATAATACTGCCCCCTATGTACAAGAATATAACTACTATAATACTGCCTCCTATGTACAAGAATATAACTACTATAATACTGCCCCCTATGTACAAGAATATAACTACTATAATACTGCTCCTATGTACAAGAATATAACTACTATAATACTGCCTCCTATGTACAAGAATATAACTACTATAATACTGCCCCCTATATACAAGAATATAACTACTATAATACTGCCCCCTATGTACAAGAATATAACTACTATAATACTGCCCCCTATGTACAAGAATATAACTACTATAATACTGCCTCCTATGTACAAGAATATAACTACTATAATACTGCTCCCTATATACAAGAATATAACTACTATAATACTGCCCCCTATGTACAAGAACATAACTACTATAATACTGCCCCCTAATGGACGATTATAGAAGTGGTATAACCATGGTCTCTCTCCTCAGGTCCTCCTGGAGAAGTACAAGTATGTGGAGAACTTCTGTCTTATTGACGGCCGCCTCATCATCTGCAGCATCTCCTGTATGTTCGCCATCGTAGCCTTGGTGTGGGATTATCTCCATCCCTTCCCCGAATCTAAGCCTGTTCTTGCCTTCTGCGTCATATCATATCCTTCTGTTATCTGTCTGCGCGGCTCTCGGCTCCTGTCGCTTCTGGTTGTCACACAGCTGAGGTGTTTGCTTCATTGTATCAGTGCAGACGACCCTTTGCTATTTCCTATACTGGACTCCAGTCTGATAGCCTTTAAGTTCTGATACATTGTAACAAATCCTCAGCTGTCTGCATACAATAAATGTTTCCATTCACTGACAGCCAGCTGGGGTTTTGTGGGTGCTGATATTCACATTGAGCCCGTGTTTCCCTTAACCCTTCGGTCACTTATTTCCTGATGATGGGCGTCCTCACCGTTTATACCTCATACAAGGAGAAGAGCATTTTCCTGGTCGCCCACAGAAAGGATCCAGCAGGAATGGACCCCGATGATATCTGGCACCTGTCCTCCAGTCTGAAGAGGTGAGCGTTGGCATGGGACTCCCAGCTGCTGGCCCCATGCCACAGAGATGTGATACCTGTTCATCCTGAGCTCCAGGGTTATGAACAGAATGCCAGAGCTGTAGTCAAGACTGACACAGCAGGATAGAAGGATCATGGTGTAGGATACAAGGTGATGGCCATGCAGTGACTGAGAGCCACACATGTATACACACTAATGCAGGAAAGCAATCCGTCACTGTGTGGTCGGGGAGGGCAGGAACTGCTGAGGAAAGGGGGACTCAGAGGCTGTCAGTAGGCGCGGGCGGGGAGAAGAGGTGAGCTTGCAGGTTGTCGTTAGGAGCGAGTGGAGAGTAGAGGGGGCCTTGCAGGCTGTTGCTAGGAGCGGGCGGGGAGGAGACGGGGGGGGGGGGGGGGGGAGGCTCACAGGCTGTCACTAGGAGCGGGGGGGAGGAGACGGGGGCTCTCAGGCTGTCACTAGGAGCGGGGGGGGGGAGTAGACGGGGGGCTCTCAGGCTGCCGCTAGGAGCAGGGGGGGGAGTAGACGGGGGGCTCTCAGGCTGTCGCTAGGAGCGGGGGGGGGAGGAGACGGGGGGCTCTCAGGCTGTCGCTAGGAGCGGGGGGGGGGAGGAGACGGGGGGCTCTCAGGCTGTCGCTAGGAGCGGGGGGGGGGAGGGGACGGGGGGCTCTCAGGCTGTCGCTAGGAGCCGGGGGGAGGAGACGGGGGGCTCTCAGGCTGTCGCTAGGAGCGGGGGGGGGGAGGAGACGGGGGGCTCTCAGGCTGTCGCTAGGAGCGGGGGGGGAGGAGACGGGGGGCTCTCAGGCTGTCGCTAGGAGCGGGGGGGGGGGAGTAGACGGGGGGCTCTCAGGCTGCCGCTAGGAGCAGGGGGGGGGAGTACACGGGGGGCTCTCAGGCTGTCGCTAGGAGCGGGGGGGGGGGAGGAGACGGGGGGCTCTCAGGCTGTCGCTAGGAGCGGGGGGGGGGAGGGGACGGGGGGCTCTCAGGCTGTCGCTAGGAGCGGGGGGGGGAGGAGACGGGGGGCTCTCAGGCTGTCGCTAGGAGCGGGGGGGGGGAGGAGACGGGGGGCTCTCAGGCTGTCGCTAGGAGCGGGGGGGGGGAGGAGACGGGGGGCTCTCAGGCTGTCGCTAGGAGCGGGGGGGGGAGGAGACGGGGGGCTCTCAGGCTGTCGCTAGGAGCGGGGGGGAGGAGACGGGGGGCTCTCAGGCTGTCGCTAGGAGCGGGGGGGGGGAGGAGACGGGGGGCTCTCAGGCTGTCGCTAGGAGCGGGGGGGGGAGGAGACGGGGGGCTCTCAGGCTGTCGCTAGGAGCGGGGGGGGAGGAGACGGGGGGCTCTCAGGCTGTCGCTAGGAGCGGGGGGGGGAGGAGACGGGGGGCTCTCAGGCTGTCGCTAGGAGCGGGGGGGGAGGAGACGGGGGGCTCTCAGGCTGTCGCTAGGAGCGGGGGGGGGAGATGGGGGGGGCTCTCAGGCTGTCGCTAGGAGACGGGGGGGCTCTCAGGCTGTCGCTAGGAGACGGGGGGGCTCTCAGGCTGTCGCTAGGAGACGGGGGGCTCTTAGGCTGTCGCTAGGAGACGGGGGGGCTCTCAGGCTGTCGCTAGGAGACGGGGGGGGCTCTCAGGCTGTCGCTAGGAGACGGGGGGGCTCTCAGGCTGTCGCTAGGAGACGGGGGGGGGGCTCTCAGGCTGTCGCTAGGAGACGGGGGGGGGGGGCTTTCAGGCTGTCGCTAGGAGACGGGGGGGGTTCTCAGGCTGTCGCTAGGAGACGGGGGGGGGCTCTCAGGCTGTCGCTAGGAGACGGGGGGGGCTCTCAGGCTGTCGCTAGGAGACGGGGGGGGCTCTCAGGCTGTCGCTAGGAGACGGGGGGGGCTCTCAGGCTGTCGCTAGGAGACGGGGGGGGGGCTCTCAGGCTGTCGCTAGGAGACGGGGGGGGGCTCTCAGGCTGTCGCTAGGAGACGGGGGGGGCTCTCAGGCTGTCGCTAGGAGACGGGGGGGGCTCTCAGGCTGTCGCTAGGAGACGGGGGGGGCTCTCAGGCTGTCGCTAGGAGACGGGGGGGGCTCTCAGGCTGTCGCTAGGAGACGGGGGGGGCTCTCAGGCTGTCGCTAGGAGACGGGGGGGGCTCTCAGGCTGTCGCTAGGAGACGGGGGGGGCTCTCAGGCTGTCGCTAGGAGACGGGGGGGGCTCTCAGGCTGTCGCTAGGAGACGGGGGGGGCTCTCAGGCTGTCGCTAGGAGACGGGGGGGGCTCTCAGGCTGTCGCTAGGAGACGGGGGGGGCTCTCAGGCTGTCGCTAGGAGACGGGGGGGGCTCTCAGGCTGTCGCTAGGAGACGGGGGGGGCTCTCAGGCTGTCGCTAGGAGACGGGGGGGGCTCTCAGGCTGTCGCTAGGAGACGGGGGGGGCTCTCAGGCTGTCGCTAGGAGACGGGGGGGGCTCTCAGGCTGTCGCTAGGAGACGGGGGGGGCTCTCAGGCTGTCGCTAGGAGACGGGGGGGGCTCTCAGGCTGTCGCTAGGAGACGGGGGGGGCTCTCAGGCTGTCGCTAGGAGACGGGGGGAGGGGGCTCTCGGGCTGTCGCTAGGAGCGGGCGGGGAGGAGACGGGGGGGGGCTCTCGGGCTGTCGCTAGGAGCGGGCGGGGAGGAGACGGGGGGGCTCTCGGGCTGTCGCTAGGAGCGGGCGGGGAGGAGACGGGGGGGCTCTCGGGCTGTCGCTAGGAGCGGGCGGGCAGGAGACGGGGGGGGGGGGGGGGGCTCTCGGGCTGTCGCTAGGAGCGGGCGGGGAGGAGACGGGGGCTGTCGTTAGAAGCGGGCGGGGAGGAGAGGGACTTGCAAGCTGTCACTAGGAGCGGGCAGGGAGGAGACGGGGGCTCTCGGGCCGTCGCCTCTCGGGCCGTCGCCTCTCGGGCCGTCGCTCGGTGAGGAGAGGGAGAAGACCGGGTGGAGAGGCAGACTCTTGGGCAGTCGCTTGGAGCTGGCGGGGGACCTGCGGGCAGTCGCTTGGAGCTGGCGGGGGACCTGCAGGCGGTCGCTTGGAGCTGGCGGGGGACCTGCAGGCGGTCGCTTGGAGCTGGCGGGGGACCTGCAGGCGGTCGCTTGGAGCTGGCGGGGGACCCGCAGGCGGTCGCTTGGAGCTGGCGGGGGACCCGCAGGCGGTCGCTTGGAGCTGGCGGGGGACCCGCAGGCGGTCGCTTGGAGCTGGCGGGGGACCCGCAGGCGGTCGCTTGGAGCTGGCGGGGGACCCGCAGGCGGTCGCTTGGAGCTGGCGGGGGACCCGCAGGCGGTCGCTTGGAGCTGGCGGGGAGCCGAGGGGGACCCGCAGGCGGTCGCTTGGAGCTGGCGGGGAGCCGAGGGGGACCCGCAGGCGGTCGCTTGGAGCGGGCAGTGGCTTGGAGCCCAGGGGGACCCGCAGGCGGTGGCTTGGAGCCGAGGGGGACCCGCAGGCGGTGGCTTGGAGCGGGCGGGGAGCCGCAGGTGGTTGCGGAGGGGGGGCTTTGCAGGCCAGGAGGAGGGGGAATGCGCAGGCCGTCGCTTGGAGCAGGCGGGGAGTAGAGGGGTTCACGGGAGGGAGGCTGTCTGTCGCTGGGAGCGGGCGGGTGGAGCGTGATTTAGTTTTGGCAGCAGTCCTCTGACGTCTCGCTGTTTTCTGCAGGTTCGATGATAAGTACACCCTGAAGGTGACCTTCATCAGTGGGAGGACCAATCAGCAGCGAGACGCCGAGTTCACCAGATCTATAGCCAAGTTCTTCGATGACAGCGGCACCTTAGTCATGGACATGTTTGAGCCTGAAGTCTCCAAGCTCCACGACAGTTTGACCTCCGAGAAAAAAATGAAATAAGATCCCGTCGCGCCGTCACATTTATACGCTGAGAAGGAATAAAGCAGAAACGATGCCACCCTATAGGAACGTCTCCCCTCACCCACCTTGTACCCTGGCGGGTGCTGCCCAAGGGCTCTGGGTCTTGTGACACAGCTCATCTCTAGGTTTCCACATCTTAGAAGTTGCAGCTTACCTGGAGGGTAAAACTCCTCTTTTCACTTTGTAAATACTTTGCTTTCCTGGTCTTCTACTCCAGTCACCTCTAGAGCTGCATTCACAATGCTGCTGGTCCATGCTATCAGCTATACTCCAGCCACAGTCAGAGCTGCACCTGTAATACTGCTGTCTTAGATGCCTGTCCTCTCTAGAGCACCACTGCTGTTACATCCGGGATTCTACTCCAGTCCCATCCTAAGCTGCGGGAAATTCTGCTGGTTTCCTATTAAAGCTCCGCTGCCCTGCATTGTGAGATGAGTGAGAGAATGCAATGCATTATGGGAGTCCAGTGCAGCTGTGTTGGTCAGAGTACAATGCGCTATGGGAGGTAATGTAATCAAACATTATGCCAGCAGACTGCAGCTTTGGATGTGAGTAGAGTATAAAGACAAGGAAAAAATGAGCAAAAGTGGAGCTTCATGTTACTAGCGCTGAGCTGGCGGGCCCCCTCCTATATACGTTAGTCCCAGCATCGCCCAACCCACTGCACAACTGAGCCCACCATCCATATACGAGACTACAACTCCCATCATCCCATAATTACATATGTCAGGGGATGACTTCTCCTTTGAACTTCCATTCATTCCAACATAAAATCCCTCGCCTGGTGCAGTGAGCGCACCCCAAAATAAAGAACAGCCCCCGAGTCTCTAAGTTGGGTGACGAGTAATATGGCCGCCATCCAATCTCTCACAGCAGCCGCTGCCTAGACTCTCTACTCCTCTCTCGTTAGTCGGTGACTAGCATTTGGCATTCAGGACTCCAGGACAGATGGGTGACCCAGCGTTGTCAGAAGAGGACGACTCGAGGTCTACTTTAAACGTCAGGCTCCGCCCACAGTTCTAAATTGTGATGATATGCGACCAATGATAAAAAAAAATGGCGAGCGACTCGCAGTGACCGCATTATGATTGTCAACGATGTTTTGCCCTCATAGAGAAACCGGATCCTTATATTGGGTTGCCGCCATGTGGAGCCTTAGGCCAGCGCCCTATGGCGGCTTTAGCCGTATCCTAATATGGCGGTGCAGTCCTGTAATTTCCTAAGATAGAAACAAATGGCGCGGAGCACTCCGTCTCACAGCTCGCCGCCACCGACAGATTGCAAGCCGTTGGATTTCTTGCGCTCTGCGGGTCGCGGTTACTTGTGAGTCGCATTCCGGTTTATTAGAATAGGAGATCGCTGGGATGTACTGCAGTCTTCGGCTCTGACCTGCAATACCACACATGACCTGCCAACAGAGGTGGCGCTACTTTTTGAAGAAAGCAACCATGTTTTTCTCGCCCCTCCATCTTTTCATCTCACACACTCTATAGGATACGTTCCCAAATATACTGCAACCCAGGCAGGCAGTTTTTTTTCTGGTCTGTGGGTGGAGCTTGGCAAGTTCAAGTTTTTTTTTTTTTTTTTTTTTTTTCACAGTTTTTATATTTTGATCATTAACCTTCGCTATGTCCAGGCTGCCGCCATTACCTGTTTTCTGAGCACATCGGTTGGTGTAGGCCCTCCTACAGTAATCGGCCTGTTAGCCTGTGTAGCTACATGGTCCGCAGAAAGTCCCGTGGCTGCCATTATGGATTTTTTTGTGTACATTTCTACCACATATTCTGGGCGACTCCTCGGCGCCTCCTATCCTTCAGTTACAGTTATTGGATCGAAAGTTTTTTAGTCTTTTTTTTTTTTTTTTTAATTGTACAGCGTGAAAAGGGGAAAAACCGAGCTGAGCCGGGAGCGCGGCGGTTGTCGTGTGGGTGGAGCGCGGCGGTTGTCGTGTGGGTGGAGCGCGGCGGTTGTCGTGTGGGTGGAGCGCGGCGGTTGTCGTGTGTGTGATGCTTCGCTCTGTCTTAAAGCTGATACTTACTGTAAACAATAAAGGAAGATGCATTTTTCGATCTGTCGCTGTCCTCCCGCCTGCGGTCGCCTCGCGCATCCGACGTTCTCTCTCGTTTCTCCAACTGCAGTTTTCTAAAAAGTCTGTTTTTCCAATAAAAAAAGGAGAGAAGATGCAAATCCGGCTGTCGTCACTGGAGCGCCGCTACACGGTCCCATCCGGGGGCTTAAAGGGACTGTTCATTGTGAGTCACATGTCATTTCCCACACTGTAAGCCCAGGCTCAACTTGTGCGTTGCGAGATGCACAAATCTCGTACGAATATGAACACTATTCTTTGAGTGCGTTCATATAGATCAACGACTTGTCATGAAAAGAACATGTCCTATCTTGGGATCTTCCCTCAGAACTTATCACTCATTGTTTTCAATGGGCGATACGTTCCGAGGAAAGAGGGAGGAATTTGATGCAGTCTGCAGAAACTGTAGGGCAATCGTCAGAAAAGCTAAAGCTGGTAATGAATTCTGGCTTGTATGAGAGGCTAAAGCGATTAAAAAAAGATTTGGGGGGTCAAAAGAAAAGTCAAAGATGCTATAGGGTGTTTACAGAATGAAGATGATGAATTTGTTAAGAATGATGCTGAGAACTTTTAAATTCCTATTTTGTATCTGTTTTCTCTCAGAAAGTAGATGGAACATCAACTGATCTTCCTTGTGCTATTGGGGGAATACAAGCATGCAGGCTATCTGTAAGCACAGAGATGGTGAGGGAACACTGAGCTAACTTACATGAATTCAAGTCTCAAGGTCCAGATGAATTACATCCTAGGATACTAAAGGAAACAGCAGAGGTAATTGCTGAACAACTCGCCATAATGTTTGAAAATCCTTTGAGAACAGGAGACGTCCCAGAAGATTGGAAAAGGGCAAATGTTGTCCCTATCTTCAAAAAAAGAGAAGAAGGTGGATCCAGGAAACTACAGGCCTGTAAGCCTGACTTCTATAAAGGGAAAGATCTGTGAGCAAATTATTAAACAGCATGTATGCAAGTACTTGGATAAAAATGGAATAATTAACCAGAGCCAGCATGGGTTTGTAACAAACAAGTCATGCCACATGAATCTAATGTCCTATGACACAATCACCAGCTGGGCTGATCAGGGAAATGTGGTAGATATAGTATATCTTGACTTTATAGTATGAGATACTTTGTCAAATGCTTTACTACTTATTGAAAAAATGACCAAATCTGGGATTGACAAGGTAACTGTTAGGTGGATTCACAACTGGCTGAGTGATCATACTCAAAGAGTGGTCATTAATGGCTGCACATCCAAGTGGGAGAATGTATCAAGTGGGGACCACAAGGCTCTGTCCTGGGCCCAGTGTTGGTCAACATTGTTATAAATGATCTGGAGGAGGGAATAGATCAATGAGTGGAACAGAATGAGTTCAAGGTTTCCCATTTAAAACAATGCCTCGCCTCTGCCGGACCATTGCATGAGCGTAATATCGGGCCGAGTTTCCCGTGTGGAGGAAGCCTTCAGCTGCTGCGCTCCGGGTGTTGCGTTGCAATACAACCTCTGCTTTTGTAGTAGCTGGCAGCTTTTAGCTTCAACTTAACTTTCAATCCTGGTCTGGTGTCGGACTCCCCCTAGTGGTAACTCTTCATTGGTGGAAGTTGTGTACCCAATAAGCTCCGTCCTAAAAAGTGCAGATTCAAATGATGCATCATGGGAAATATCTAGTATCTCTATTTCTATACTAGTACTTCTAAATGTGATCACTGATGACCCCCACGTGTGAGCTGAGATTTACTTCAAAGGGGTATTCTTTAATTGTCCCTTTTTAATAGAGACCCCCGTCCCTCTCGTGATTGGCGCTACCCTGTATGGTAATTCTCCCGGTGACCCGGAGCATAAAATCACGTGACAAGTTTTCCGTGGATCAGTTTCAGTGTGAATCCACATTAGATGAAAAATCCAGCGATCGGAGCGACTTCCAACGAGGCCGGTCATCGGTGCTAGACTAGCCGGGGTCTCACTGCCAACCGCGGGGGGTTTCTCATGTAACGGTGTGAAGAGTATACCGAGAATGGCGCGATCGGGGGAAACATCCAGCGAAGAATCACGCGGACAGGAACAACTCATCACTGAAAGGGGTCGGAGGAGGATGTCAGGAATCGTTCTGACCAACAGGCTGCACAGTCAGCGGAATACAACACTGGAGCTCCAACTAACGTGTCGAACGCACAACTCGCCGTTCCTGCGCACGGATGGTATAACAGCAGGCGACCAGTTCCAGCGCCATTGTGTCTAAGAGAAACAGAAAGACTCCAGCGGGCAAAAGAGCGCAAAACTTGTATCACTGAGCAGCAGAAAAACATCTCCTAGTCGAATAGATGTAGAATTCTGTTGCTGATGGGAGGTCAGAATTTGGTGTAAGCAGCATGAATCGCTGACCCCTTCCTGTCAGCTGGTCAGAATATGTCAGTCCTCCATGTAATCTGCAGCAACTACAAGAAGCTTCCTGTCCGCAGGGGCCGATATTCCTGCAGAACCATTTCATCACCGAGTGGAATCTACTAATTACTGCGGTTCTGAAGGTCAAAGGAGTCAAACACTACTAGATGTGTGTGTGTGTGGGGGGGGGGGGTCGGGGGGAATAATAAATGCCAAACACTAATAAATCAGTGTTTCATAAATGCCCCACAGATTGGGCAGGGGATCTAACGACAGGTCATTATGCTATATGATAAGCGTTGGATCTCCACCTTTTATCATCATGTGATGTTTGAGTTGAACATTCTGTGCCGATTAATTCTATATCTTTACATCAGTCTGAGCTCTAGTTCTGGTACAGAGCATTCAATCCCCAGGGCTGAAATAAAAAAAAACACCTACCGCAGTCACCACCAGGGGGAGCTCTCTCCATACACTTATCAAGTTCAATCTACAGTATGACCAGCATGTTGTAAGCTCCCCCTAGTGGTGGCTGCAGGTAGACGGTGTACTGACCCCCAGGATTAAATGAACATGTCATAATGTGTAGTAAATGCCCTAAAAATACAAATCAGTGCAAGAATTTCAGTTTTTAGTTAATTTTGAATCCAAGAAAATGTCCTATGTTCCCAAAAATCACATCAATGAAAACAACGCTCATCCGCCCAAACCCAAGCGCGACGGAAATCCACAGGCAAGACACGTGCATGTAAGCGAAGGCTTTACAGTCAGTGGGTTCTATCTTCTATATATATCGTGTGTGAAGCCGCCCAATACGCAGTGAGTACAGCCCATTGATTTCAGAGGGTTCGCTCACATAAGCATATTTTGGCGCAGCTTGCGGTGCGTCGCGCTGCTGATTCCGTCCTGCGGGATACAAGCGGTTCCAGAAGTTTAGAGAAGCTTACAGGAAACCGCAAAGATGTACTTTATAGCGAGTTTCGTGTTTCCATAACGGCTGACAGCGGTTTGAGGGAAAAGATGGAGGCAAAACCGTCGCAGAAAATGCTGTTTCTCCAGAACCCATCAGGCATGAATCCACCCAAAGGGCGCGGCGACAATCACTCCGATGCTTCCACGCAGGACGGTGACCGCTCAGTGGATGGCGCAGGGCGGATGGGGATCATTCACAGTAAGCGGCCGGCGTTCATAGATGAGAGAATGAACAATAAGCAAACATTTGCCTATTAGTCATTACAGATCATGGTTCTGTGTAGAAGCGTACTGTACATGTATGACCGCTCCAGGGGCGCTGATGATAGTACATGTATGACCGCTCCTGAGGTGCTGATGATAGTACATGTATGACCGCTCCTGAGGTGCTGATGATAGTACATGTATGACCGCTCCAGGGGCGCTGATGATAGTACATGTATGACCGCTCCTGAGGTGCTGATGATAGTACATGTATGACCGCTCCTGAGGTGCTGATGATAGTACATGTATGACCGCTCCAGGGGCGCTGATGATAGTACATGTATGACCGCTCCTGAGGTGCTGATGACAGTCCATGTATGACCGCTCCTGAGGCGGCGATGATAGTACATGTATGACCGGTCCTGAGGCGCTGATGATAGTACATGTATGATCGCTCCAGGGGCGCTGACCACTGACTGCTGTACATGTATGACCGCTCCAGGGGCACTGATGATAGTACATGTATGACCGCTTCTGGAGTGCTGATGATAGTACAAGTATAACGGCTCCAGGGGCGCTGATGATAGTACATGTATGACCGCTCCTGGGGTGCTGACCACTGACTGCTGTACATGTATGACCGCTCCAGGGGCACTGATGATAGTACATGTATGACCGCTTCTGGAGTGCTGATGATAGTACAAGTATAACGGCTCCAGGGGCGCTGATGATAGTACATGTATGACCGCTCCTGGGGTGCTGACCGCTGACAATAGTACATGTATGACCGCTCCTGGGGTGCTGATGATAGTACATGAATGACCGCTCCTGGGGCGCTGACCGCTGATGATAGTACATGTATGACCGCTCCTGAGGCGCTGATGATAGTACATGTATGACCACTCCTGAGGCGCTGATGATACTTCATGTATGACCACTCCCGGGGCGCTGACCGCTGATGATAGTACATGTATGACCGCTCCATGGGCGCTGACCGCTGATGATAGTACATGTATGCTTGTTCCTGGGGACGCTGACGATAGTACATGTATGACCGCTCCTGAGGCGCTGATGATAGTACATGTATGACAGCTCCTGGGGTGCTGATGATAGTACATGTATGACCGGTCCCTGGGTGCTGATGATAGTACATGTATGACCGCTCCGGAGGCGCTGATGATAGTACAGGTATGACAGCTCCTGGGGTGCTGATGATAGTACATGTATGACCGCTCCTGAGGCGCTGATGATAGTACATGTATGACCGCTCCTGAGGCGCTCACTACTGACTGCTGTACATGTATGACCGCTCCAGGGGCGCTGATGATAGTACATGTATGACCGCTCCTGGGGGCGCTGACCGCTGACAATAGTACATGTATGACCGCTCCTGGGGTGCTGATGACAGTACATGTATGACCGCTCCTGGGGCGCTGACCGCTGACGATAGTACATGTATGACCGCTCCTGAGGTGCTGACCGCTGATGATAGTACATGTATGACCGCTCCTGAGGTGCTGATGATAGTACAAGTATAACCGCTCCAGGGGCGCTGATGATAGTACATGTATGACTGCTCCTGAGGGCGCTGACCGCTGACAATAGTACATGTATGACCGCTCCTGGGGTGCTGATGATAGTACATGAATGACCGCTCCTGAGCGCTGACCGCTGATGATAGTACATGTATGACCGCTCCTGAGGCGCTGATGATAGTACATGTATGACCACTCCTGAGGCGCTGATGATAGTTCATGTATGACCACTCCCGGGGCGCTGACCGCTGATGATAGTACATGTATGACCACTCCATGGGCGCTGACTGCTGATGATAGTACATGTATGCTTGTTCCTGGGGACGCTGACGATAGTACATGTATGACCGCTCCTGAGGCGCTGATGATAGTACATGTATGACTGCTCCTGGGGACGCTGATGATAGTACATGTATGACAACTCCTGGGGTGCTGATGATAGTACATGTATGACCGCTCCTGGGGTGCTGATGATACTACATGTATGACCGCTTCGGAGGCGCTGATGATAGTACATGTATGACTGCTCCTGAGGCGCTGATGATAGTACATGTATGACCGCTCCTGGGGCGCTGACACTGTACATGTATGACCGCGCCTGGGGCGCTGACCGCTGATGATAGTACATGTATGACCGCTCCTGAGGTGCTGACCGCTGATGATAGTACATGTATGACCGCTCCAGAGGCGCTGATGATAGTACATGTATGACCGCTCCAGGGGTGCTCGCCGCTGTACATGTATGACCGATCCTGGGGCGCTGACTGCTGATGATAGTACATGTATGACCGCTCCTGAGGTTCTGATGATAGTACATGTATGACCGCTCCAGGGGCGCTGACCGCTGATGATAGTACATGTATGACCGCTCCTGAGGCGCTGATGATAGTACATGTATGACCACTCCTGAGGCGCTGATGATACTTCATGTATGACCACTCCCGGGGCGCTGACCGCTGATGATAGTACATGTATGACCGCTCCATGGGCGCTGACCGCTGATGATAGTACATGTATGCTTGTTCCTGGGGACGCTGACGATAGTACATGTATGACCGCTCCTGAGGCGCTGATGATAGTACATGTATGACAGCTCCTGGGGTGCTGATGATAGTACATGTATGACCGGTCCCTGGGTGCTGATGATAGTACATGTATGACCGCTCCGGAGGCGCTGATGATAGTACAGGTATGACAGCTCCTGGGGTGCTGATGATAGTACATGTATGACCGCTCCTGAGGCGCTGATGATAGTACATGTATGACCACTCCTGAGGCGCTCACTACTGACTGCTGTACATGTATGATCGCTCCTGAGGCGCTGATGATAGTACAAGTATGACCGCTCCAGGGGCGCTGATGATAGTACATGTATGACCGCTCCTGGGGGCGCTGACCGCTGACAATAGTACATGTATGACCGCTCCTGGGGTGCTGATGACAGTACATGTATGACCGCTCCTGGGGCGCTGACCGCTGACGATAGTACATGTATGACCGCTCCTGAGGTGCTGACCGCTGATGATAGTACATGTATGACCGCTCCTGAGGTGCTGATGATAGTACAAGTATAACCGCTCCAGGGGCGCTGATGATAGTACATGTATGACTGCTCCTGAGGGCGCTGATGATAGTACATGTATGACTGCTCCTGAGGGCGCTGACCGCTGACAATAGTACATGTATGACCGCTCCTGGGGTGCTGATGATAGTACATGAATGACCGCTCCTGAGCGCTGACCGCTGATGATAGTACATGTATGACCGCTCCTGAGGCGCTGATGATAGTACATGTATGACCACTCCTGAGGCGCTGATGATAGTTCATGTATGACCACTCCCGGGGCGCTGACCGCTGATGATAGTACATGTATGACCACTCCATGGCCGCTGACTGCTGATGATAGTACATGTATGCTTGTTCCTGGGGACGCTGACGATAGTACATGTATGACCGCTCCTGAGGCGCTGATGATAGTACATGTATGACAGCTCCTGGGGTGCTGATGATAGTACATGTATGACCGGTCCCTGGGTGCTGATGATAGTACATGTATGACCGCTCCGGAGGCGCTGATGATAGTACAGGTATGACAGCTCCTGGGGTGCTGATGATAGTACATGTATGACCGCTCCTGAGGCGCTGATGATAGTACATGTATGACCGCTCCTGAGGCGCTCACTACTGACTGCTGTACATGTATGATCGCTCCTGAGGCGCTGATGATAGTACAAGTATGACCGCTCAAGGGGCGCTGATGATAGTACATGTATGACCGCTCCTGGGGGCGCTGACCGCTGACAATAGTACATGTATGACCGCTCCTAGGGTGCTGATGACAGTACATGTATGACCGCTCCTGGGGCGCTGACCGCTGACGATAGTACATCTATGACCGCTCCTGGGATGCTGATGATAGTACATGTATGACTGCTCCTGGGGACGCTGATGATAGTACATGTATGACAACTCCTGGGGTGCTGATGATAGTACATGTATGACCGCTCCTGGGGTGCTGATGATACTACATGTATGACCGCTTCGGAGGCGCTGATGATAGTACATGTATGACTGCTCCTGAGGCGCTGATGATAGTACATGTATGACCGCTCCTGGGGCGCTGACACTGTACATGTATGACCGCGCCTGGGGCGCTGACCGCTGATGATAGTACATGTATGACCGCTCCTGAGGTGCTGACCGCTGATGATAGTACATGTATGACCGCTCCAGAGGCGCTGATGATAGTACATGTATGACCGCTCCAGGGGTGCTCGCCGCTGTACATGTATGACCGATCCTGGGGCGCTGACTGCTGATGATAGTACATGTATGACCGCTCCTGAGGGGCTGATGATAGTACATGTATGACCGCTCCTGAGGCGCTGATGATAGTACATGTATGACCGCTCCTGAGGTGCTGATGATAGTACATGTATAACCAGTCCTGAGGCGCTGATGATAGTACATGTATGACCGGCTCCTACGGCGCTGATGATAGTGCATGTATGACTGCTCCTGGGGTGCTGATGATAGTGCATGTATGACCGCTCCTGAGGCGCTGATGATAGTGCATGTATGACCGCTCCTGAGGCGCTGATGATAGTGCATGTATGACCGCTCCTGAGGCGCTGATGATAGTGCATGTATGACCGCTCCTGAGGCGCTGATGATAGTACATGTATGACCGCTCCTGAGGCGCTTATGATAGTATATGTATGACCGCTCCTGGGGTGATGATGATAGTACATGTATGACCGCTCCTAGGGTGCTGATGATAGTACATGTATGACCGCTCCTAGGGTGCTGATGATAGTACATGTATGACCGCTCCTAGGGTGCTGATGATAGTACATGTATGACCGCTCCTGGGGTGCTGATGATAGTACATGTATGACAGCTCCAGGGGCGCTGATGATAGTACATGTATGACCGCTCCTGAGGTGCTGATGATAGTACATGTATGACCGCTCCTGAGGCGCTGATGATAGTACATGTATGACCGCTCCAGGAGCGCTGATGATAGTACATGTATGACCGCTCCTGAGGTGCTGATGATAGTACATGTATGACCGCTTCAGGGGCGCTGATGATAGTACATGTATGACCGCTCCTGAGGTGCTGATGATAGTACATGTATGACCGCTCCAGGGGCGCTGATGATAGTACATGTATGACCGCTCCAGGGGCGCTGATGATAGTACATGTATGACCGCTCCTGAGGCGCTGATGATAGTACATGTACAACCGCTCCTGAGGCGCTGATGATAGTACATGTATGACCGCTCCTGAGGCGCTGATGATAGTACATGTACAACCGCTCCTGAGGCGCTGATGATAGTACATGTATGACCGCTCCTGAGGCGCTGATGATAGTACATGTATGACCGCTCCTGGGGTGCTGATGATAGTACATGTATGACCGCTCCTAAGGCGCTGATGATAGTACATGTATGACTGCTCCTAGGGTGCTGATGATAGTACATGTATGTCCGCTCCTAAGGCGCTGATGATAGTACATGTATGACCGCTCCTGAGGCGCTGACCGCTGATGATAGTACATGTATGACCGCTCCTGAGGTGCTGACCGCTGATGATAGTACATGTATGACCGCTCCTGAGGTGCTGACCGCTGATGATAGTACATGTATGACCGCTCCTGAGGTGCTGATGATAGTACATGTATGACCGTTCCTGGGGCACTGATGATAGTACATGTATGACCGCTCCTGAGGCGCTGATGATAGTACATGTATGACCGCTCCTGGGGTGCTGATGATAGTACAAGTATAACCGCTCCAGGGGCGCTGATGATAGTACATGTATGACTGCTCCTGAGGGCGCTGACCGCTGACAATAGTACATGTATGACCGCTCCTGGGGTGCTGATGATAGTACATGAATGACCGCTCCTGGGGCGCTGACCGCTGATGATAGTACATGTATGACCGCTCCTGAGGCGCTGATGATAGTACATGTATGACCACTCCTGAGGCGCTGATGATACTTCATGTATGACCACTCCCGGGGCGCTGACCGCTGATGATAGTACATGTATGACCGCTCCATGGGCGCTGACCGCTGATGATAGTACATGTATGCTTGTTCCTGGGGACGCTGACGATAGTACATGTATGACCGCTCCTGAGGCGCTGATGATAGTACATGTATGACAGCTCCTGGGGTGCTGATGATAGTACATGTATGACCGGTCCCTGGGTGCTGATGATAGTACATGTATGACCGCTCCGGAGGCGCTGATGATAGTACAGGTATGACAGCTCCTGGGGTGCTGATGATAGTACATGTATGACCGCTCCTGAGGCGCTGATGATAGTACATGTATGACCGCTCCTGAGGCGCTCACTACTGACTGCTGTACATGTATGATCGCTCCTGAGGCGCTGATGATAGCACAAGTATGACCGCTCCAGGGGCGCTGATGATAGTACATGTATGACCGCTCCTGGGGGCGCTGACCGCTAACAATAGTACATGTATGACCGCTCCTGGGGTGCTGATGACAGTACATGTATGACCGCTCCTGGGGCGCTGACCGCTGACGATAGTACATGTATGACCGCTCCTGAGGTGCTGACCGCTGATGATAGTACATGTATGACCGCTCCTGAGGTGCTGATGATAGTACAAGTATAACCGCTCCAGGGGCGCTGATGATAGTACATGTATGACTGCTCCTGAGGGCGCTGACCGCTGACAATAGTACATGTATGACCGCTCCTGGGGTGCTGATGATAGTACATGAATGACCGCTCCTGAGCGCTGACCGCTGATGATAGTACATGTATGACCGCTCCTGAGGCGCTGATGATAGTACATGTATGACCACTCCTGAGGCGCTGATGATACTTCATGTATGACCACTCCCGGGGCGCTGACCGCTGATGATAGTACATGTATGACCACTCCATGGGCGCTGACTGCTGATGATAGTACATGTATGCTTGTTCCTGGGGACGCTGACGATAGTACATGTATGACCGCTCCTGAGGCGCTGATGATAGTACATGTATGACAGCTCCTGGGGTGCTGATGATAGTACATGTATGACCGGTCCCTGGGTGCTGATGATAGTACATGTATGACCGCTCCGGAGGCGCTGATGATAGTACAGGTATGACTGCTCCTGGGGTGCTGATGATAGTACATGTATGACCGCTCCTGAGGCGCTGATGATAGTACATGTATGACCGCTCCTGAGGCGCTCACTACTGACTGCTGTACATGTATGATCGCTCCTGAGGCGCTGATGATAGTACAAGTATGACCGCTCCAGGGGCGCTGATGATAGTACATGTATGACCGCTCCTGGGGGCGCTGACCGCTGACAATAGTACATGTATGACCGCTCCTGGGGTGCTGATGACAGTACATGTATGACCGCTCCTGGGGTGCTGACCGCTGACGATAGTACATCTATGACCGCTCCTGGGATGCTGATGATAGTACATGTATGACTGCTCCTGGGGACGCTGATGATAGTACATGTATGACAGCTCCTGGGGTGCTGATGATAGTACATGTATGACAGCTCCTGGGGTGCTGATGATAGTACATGTATGACCGCTCCTGGGGTGCTGATGATACTACATGTATGACCGCTTCGGAGGCGCTGATGATAGTACATGTATGACTGCTCCTGAGGCGCTGATGATAGTACATGTATGACCGCTCCTGGGGCGCTGACACTGTACATGTATGACCGCGCCTGGGGCGCTGACCGCTGATGATAGTACATGTATGACCGCTCCTGAGGTGCTGACCGCTGATGATAGTACATGTATGACCGCTCCAGAGGCGCTGATGATAGTACATGTATGACCGCTCCAGGGGTGCTCGCCGCTGTAAATGTATGACCGATCCTGGGGCGCTGACTGCTGATGATAGTACATGTATGACCGCTCCTGAGGTTCTGATGATAGTACATGTATGACCGCTCCAGGGGCGCTTACCGCTGACAATAATACATGTATGACCGCTCAAGGGGCGCTGACGCTGTACATGTATGACCACTCCAGGGGCGCTGACTGCTGACGATAGTACATGTATGACCGCTCCTGAGGTGCTGATGATAGTACATGTATGACCGCTCCAGGGGCGCTGACCGCTGACATTACTACATGTATGACCCCTCCAGGGTCGCTGACGATAGTACATGTATGACCGCTCCTGACTTGCTGCCTGCTGATGATAGTACATGTATGACCGCTCCTGAGGGGTTGATGATAGTACATGTATGACCGCTCCTGAGGCGCTGATGATAGTACATGTATGACCGCTCCTGAGGTGCTGATGATAGT
The DNA here is from genome assembly GCF_035609145.1 of Eleutherodactylus coqui. Lineage (NCBI taxonomy): Eukaryota > Metazoa > Chordata > Amphibia > Anura > Eleutherodactylidae > Eleutherodactylus > Eleutherodactylus coqui. The sequence continues at coordinate 526,238,188 of NC_089837.1, read as the reverse complement.
ACATGTATAACCAGTCCTGAGGCGCTGATGATAGTACATGTATGACCGGCTCCTACGGCGCTGATGATAGTGCATGTATGACTGCTCCTGGGGTGCTGATGATAGTGCATGTATGACCGCTCCTGAGGCGCTGATGATAGTGCATGTATGACCGCTCCTGAGGCGCTGATGATAGTGCATGTATGACCGCTCCTGAGGCGCTGATGATAGTGCATGTATGACCGCTCCTGAGGCGCTGATGATAGTGCATGTATGACCGCTCCTGAGGCGCTGATGATAGTGCATGTATGACCGCTCCTGAGGCGCTGATGATAGTACATGTATGACCGCTCCTGAGGCGCTTATGATAGTATATGTATGACCGCTCCTGGGGTGATGATGATAGTACATGTATGACCACTCCTAGGGTGCTGATGATAGTACATGTATGACCGCTCCTAGGGTGCTAATGATAGTACATGTATGACAGCTCCAGGGGCGCTGATGATAGTACATGTATGACCGCTCCTGAGGTGCTGATGATAGTACATGTATGACCGCTCCTAAGGCTCTGATGATAGTATATGTATGACCGCTCCAGAGGCGCTGATGATAGTACATGTATGACCGCTCCTGGGGTGCTGACTACTGACTGCTGTACATGTATGATCGCTCCAGGGGCGCTGACCACTGACTGCTGTACATGTATGACCGCTCCTGGGGCGCTGACCGCTGACGATAGTACAAGTATGACCACTCCAGGGGCGCTGATGATAGTACATGTATGACCGCTCTTGGGGGCGCTAACCGCTGACAATAGTACATGTATGACCGCTCCTGGGGTGCTGATGATAGTACATGTATGTCCGTTCCTGGGGCGCTGACCGCTGACGATAGTACATGTATGACCGCTCCTTGGGTGCTGATGATAGTACATGTATGACTGCTCCTGAGGCGCTGATGAAAGTACATGCATGACCGCTCCTTAGGCGCTCACTACTGACTGCTGTACATGTATGATCGCTCCTGAGGCGCTGATGATAGTACAAGTATGACCACTCCAGGGGCGCTGATGATAGTACATGTATGACCGCTCCTGGGGGCGCTAACCGCTGACAATAGTACATGTATGACCGCTCCTGGGGTGCTGATGATAGTACATGTATGTCCGTTCCTGGGGCGCTGACCGCTGACGATAGTACATGTATGACCGCTCCTGGGGTGCTGATGATAGTACATGTATGTCCGTTCCTGGGGCGCTGACCGCTGACGATAGTACATGTATGACCGCTCCTTGGGTGCTGATGATAGTACATGTATGACTGCTCCTGAGGCACTGATGAAAGTACATGTATGACCACTCCTAAGGCGCTAATGATAGTTCATGTATGAACACTCCAGGGGCACTGACCGCTGATGTTAGTACATGTATGACCGCTCCAGGGGCGCTGACCGCTGATGATAGTACATGTATGACCGCTCCAGGGGCGCTGACGATAGTACATGTATAACGGCTCCTGGGGACGCTGACGATAGTGCATGTATGACCGCTCCTGAGGCGCTGATGATAGTACATGTATGACCGCTCCTGAGGCGCTGATGATAGTACATGTATGACGGCTCCTGAGGTGCTGATGATAGTACATGTATGACCGCTCCTGAGGCGCTGATGATAGTGCATGTATGACTGCTCCTGGGGTGCTGATGATAGTGCATGTAAGACCGCTCCTGGGGTGCTGATGATAGTACATGTATGACCGCTCCTGAGGCGCTGATGATAGTACATGTATGACCGCTCCTGAGGCGCTGATGATAGTACATGTATGACCGCTCTAGGGGCGCTGGGCGCTGTACACGTATGACCGCTCCTGGGGCGCTGATTATACTACATATATGACCCCTCCAAGGGCGCTGATGATAGTACATGTATGAGCGCTCCTGAGGTGCTGACTGCTGATGATAGTACATGTATGACCGCTCCTGAGGCGCTGATGATGGTACATGTATGACCGCTCCTGAGGCGCTGATGATAGTAAATGTATGACTGCTCCTGAGGTGCTGATGATAGTACATGTATGACCGCTCCTGAGGCGCTGATGATAGTACATGTATGACCGCTCCAGGAGCGCTGATGATAGTACATGTATGACCGCTCCAGGAGCGCTGATGATAGTACATGTATGACCGCTCCTGAGGTGCTGATGATAGTACATGTATGACCGCTTCAGGGGCGCTGATGATAGTACATGTATGACCGCTCCTGAGGTGCTGATGATAGTACATGTATGACCGCTCCAGGGGCGCTGATGATAGTACATGTATGACCGCTCCAGGGGCGCTGATGATAGTACATGTATGACCGCTCCTGAGGCGCTGATGATAGTACATGTACAACCGCTCCTGAGGCGCTGATGATAGTACATGTATGACCGCTCCTGAGGCGCTGATGATAGTACATGTATGACCGCTCCTGAGGCGCTGATGATAGTATATGTATGATCGCTCCTGGGCTGCTGATGATAGTACATGTATGACCGCTCCTGGGGTGCTGATGATAGTACATGTATGACCGCTCCTAAGGCGCTGATGATAGTACATGTATGACTGCTCCTAGGGTGCTGATGATAGTTCATGTATGTCCGCTCCTAAGGCGCTGATGATAGTACATGTATGACCGCTCCTGAGGCGCTGACCGCTGATGATAGTACATGTATGACCGCTCCTGAGGTGCTGACCGCTGATGATAGTACATGTATGACCGCTCCTGAGGTGCTGACCGCTGATGATAGTACATGTATGACCGCTCCTGAGGTGCTGATGATAGTACATGTATGACCGTTCCTGGGGCACTGATGATAGTACATGTATGACCGCTCCTGAGGCGCTGATGATAGTACATGTATGACCGCTCCTGGGGTGCTGATGATAGTACAAGTATAACCGCTCCAGGGGCGCTGATGATAGTACATGTATGACTGCTCCTGAGGGCGCTGACCGCTGACAATAGTACATGTATGACCGCTCCTGGGGTGCTGATGATAGTACATGAATGACCGCTCCTGGGGCGCTGACCGCTGATGATAGTACATGTATGACCGCTCCTGAGGCGCTGATGATAGTACATGTATGACCACTCCTGAGGCGCTGATGATACTTCATGTATGACCACTCCCGGGGCGCTGACCGCTGATGATAGTACATGTATGACCGCTCCATGGGCGCTGACCGCTGATGATAGTACATGTATGCTTGTTCCTGGGGACGCTGACGATAGTACATGTATGACCGCTCCTGAGGCGCTGATGATAGTACATGTATGACAGCTCCTGGGGTGCTGATGATAGTACATGTATGACCGGTCCCTGGGTGCTGATGATAGTACATGTATGACCGCTCCGGAGGCGCTGATGATAGTACAGGTATGACAGCTCCTGGGGTGCTGATGATAGTACATGTATGACCGCTCCTGAGGCGCTGATGATAGTACATGTATGACCGCTCCTGAGGCGCTCACTACTGACTGCTGTACATGTATGATCGCTCCTGAGGCGCTGATGATAGTACAAGTATGACCGCTCCAGGGGCGCTGATGATAGTACATGTATGACCGCTCCTGGGGGCGCTGACCGCTGACAATAGTACATATATGACCGCTCCTGGGGTGCTGATGACAGTACATGTATGACCGCTCCTGGGGCGCTGACCGCTGACGATAGTACATGTATGACCGCTCCTGGGGTGCTGATGATAGTACAAGTATAACCGCTCCAGGGGCGCTGATGATAGTACATGTATGACTGCTCCTGAGGGCGCTGACCGCTGACAATAGTACATGTATGACCGCTCCTGGGGCGCTGATGATAGTACATGAATGACCGCTCCTGAGCGCTGACCGCTGATGATAGTACATGTATGACCGCTCCTGAGGCGCTGATGATAGTACATGTATGACCACTCCTGAGGCGCTGATGATACTTCATGTATGACCACTCCCGGGGCGCTGACCGCTGATGATAGTACATGTATGACCACTCCATGGGCGCTGACTGCTGATGATAGTACATGTATGCTTGTTCCTGGGGACGCTGACGATAGTACATGTATGACCGCTCCTGAGGCGCTGATGATAGTACATGTATGACAGCTCCTGGGGTGCTGATGATAGTACATGTATGACCGGTCCCTGGGTGCTGATGATAGTACATGTATGACCGCTCCGGAGGCGCTGATGATAGTACAGGTATGACAGCTCCTGGGGTGCTGATGATAGTACATGTATGACCGCTCCTGAGGCGCTGATGATAGTACATGCATGACCGCTCCTTAGGCGCTCACTACTGACTGCTGTACATGTATGATCGCTCCTGAGGCGCTGATGATAGTACAAGTATGACCGCTCCAGGGGCGCTGATGATAGTACATGTATGACCGCTCCTGGGGGCGCTGACCGCTGACAATACTACATGTATGACCGCTCCTGGGGTGCTGATGACAGTACATGTATGACCGCTCCTGGGGCGCTGACCGCTGACGATAGTACATGTATGACCGCTCCTGGGATGCTGATGATAGTACATGTATGACTGCTCCTGGGGACGCTGATGATAGTACATGTATGACAGCTCCTGGGGTGCTGATGATAGTACATGCATGACAGCTCCTGGGGTGCTGATGATAGTACATGTATGACCGCTTCGGAGGCGCTGATGATAGTACATGTATGACTGCTCCTGAGGCGCTGATGATAGTACATGTATGACCGCTCCTGGGGCGCTGACACTGTACATGTATGACCGCGCCTGGGGCGCTGACCGCTGATGATAGTACATGTATGACCGCTCCAGGGGCGCTGACCGCTGACAATAATACATGTATGACCGCTCCAGGGGCGCTGACACTGTACATGTATGACGACTCCAGGGGCGCTGACTGCTGACGATAGTACATGTATGACCGCTCCTGAGGTTCTGATGATAGTACATGTATGACCGCTCCAGGGGCGCTGACCGCTGACATTACTACATGTATGACCCCTCCAGGGTCGCTGACGATAGTACATGTATGACCGCTCCTGACTTGCTGCCTGCTGATGATAGTACATGTATGACCGCTCCTGAGGGGCTGATGATAGTACATGTATGACCGCTCCTGAGGTGCTGATGATAGTACATGTATAACCAGTCCTGAGGCGCTGATGATAGTACATGTATGACCGGCTCCTACGGCGCTGATGATAGTGCATGTATGACTGCTCCTGGGGTGCTGATGATAGTGCATGTATGACCGCTCCTGAGGCGCTGATGATAGTGCATGTATGACCGCTCCTGAGGCGCTGATGATAGTGCATGTATGACCGCTCCTGAGGCGCTGATGATAGTACATGTATGACCGCTCCTGAGGCGCTGATGATAGTATATGTATGACCGCTCCTGGGGTGTTGATGATAGTACATGTATGACCGCTCCTAGGGTGCTGATGATAGTACATGTATGACCGCTCCTAGGGTGCTGATGATAGTACATGTATGACCGCTCCTGGGGTGCTGATGATAATACATGTATGACAGCTCCAGGGGCGCTGATGATAGTACATGTATGACCGCTCCTGAGGTGCTGATGATAGTACATGTATGACCGCTCCTAAGGCTCTGATGATAGTATATGTATGACCGCTCCAGAGGCGCTGATGATAGTACATGTATGACCGCTCCTGGGGTGCTGACTACTGACTGCTGTACATGTATGATCGCTCCAGGGGCGCTGACCACTGACTGCTGTACATGTATGACCGCTCCAGGGGCGCTGACCGCTGACGATAGTACAAGTATGACCACTCCAGGGGCGCTGATGATAGTACATGTATGACCGCTCTTGGGGGCGCTAACCGCTGACAATAGTACATGTATGACCGCTCCTGGGGTGCTGATGATAGTACATGTATGTCCGTTCCTGGGGCGCTGACCGCTGACGATAGTACATGTATGACCGCTCCTGGGGTGCTGATGATAGTACATGTATGACTGCTCCTGAGGCGCTGATGAAAGTACATGTATGACTACTCCTAAGGCGCTAATGATAGTTCATGTATGAACACTCCAGGGGCACTGACCGCTGAGGTTAGTACATGTATGACCGCTCCAGGGGCGCTGACCGCTGATGATAGTACATGTATGACCGCTCCAGGGGCGCTGACGATAGTACATGTATAACGGCTCCTGGGGACGCTGACGATAGTGCATGTATGACCGCTCCTGAGGCGCTGATGATAGTACATGTATGACCGCTCCTGAGGCACTGATGATAGTACATGTATGATGGCTCCTGAGGTGCTGATGATAGTACATGTATGACCGCTCCTGAGGCGCTGATGATAGTACATATATGACCGCTCCGGAGGCGCTGATGATAGTGCATGTATGACTGCTCCTGGGGTGCTGATGATAGTGCATGTAAGACCGCTCCTGGGGTGCTGATGATAGTACATGTATGACAGCTCCTGAGGCGCTGATGATAGTACATGTATGACCGCTCCTGAGGCGCTGATGATAGTACATGTATGACCGCTCTAGGGGCGCTGGGCGCTGTACATGTATGACCGCTCCTGGGGCGCTGACTGCTGATGATAGTAAATGTATGACCGCTCCTGAGGTGCTGATTATACTACATATATGACCGCTCCAGGGACGCTGACCGCTGACAATACTACATGTATGACCCCTCCAAGGGCGCTGATGATAGTACATATATGAGCGCTCCTGAGGTGCTGACTGCTGATGATAGTACATGTATGACCGCTCCTGAGGCGCTGATGATGGTACATGTATGACCGCTCCTGAGGCGCTGCTGATAGTAAATGTATGACTGCTCCTGAGGTGCTGATGATAGTACATGTATGACCGCTCCTGAGGCGCTGATGATAGTACATGTATGACCGCTCCAGGGGCGCTGATGATAGTACATGTATGACCGCTCCTGAGGTGCTGATGATAGTACATGTATGACCGCTTCAGGGGCGCTGATGATAGTACATGTATGACCGCTCCTGAGGTGCTGATGATAGTACATGTATGACCGCTCCAGGGGCGCTGATGATAGTACATGTATGACCGCTCCAGGGGCGCTGATGATAGTACATGTATGACCGCTCCTGAGGTGCTGATGATAGTACATGTACAACCGCTCCTGAGGCGCTGATGATAGTACATGTATGACCGCTCCTGAGGCGCTGATGATAGTACATGTATGACCGCTCCTGAGGCGCTGATGATAGTATATGTATGATCGCTCCTGGGCTGCTGATGATAGTACATGTATGACCGCTCCTGGGGTGCTGATGATAGTACATGTATGACCGCTCCTAAGGCGCTGATGATAGTACATGTATGACTGCTCCTAGGGTGCTGATGATAGTACATGTATGTCCGCTCCTAAGGCGCTGATGATAGTACATGTATGACCGCTCCTGAGGCGCTGACCGCTGATGATAGTACATGTATGACCGCTCCTGAGGTGCTGACCGCTGATGATAGTACATGTATGACCGCTCCTGAGGTGCTGACCGCTGATGATAGTACATGTATGACCGTTCCTGGGGCGCTGATGATAGTGCATGTATGACCGCTCCAGGGGCGCTGACCGCTGATGATAGTACATGTATGACCGCTCCTGAGGTGCTGACCGCTGATGATAGTACATGTATGACCGCTCCTGAGGTGCTGATGATAGTACATGTATGACCGTTCCTGGGGCACTGATGATAGTACATGTATGACCGCTCCTGGGGTGCTGATGATAGTACATGTATGACTGCTCCTGAGGCGCTGATGATAGTACATGTATGACTGCTCGTGAGGTGCTGATGATAGTACATGTATGACCGCTCCTGGGGTGATGATGATAGTACATGTATGACCGCTCCTGAGGCGCTGATGATAGTACATGTATGAAAGCTCCTGGGGTGCTGCTGATAGTACATGTATGACCGCTCCTGAGGCGCTGATGATAGTACATATATGACAGCTCCTGGGGTGCTGATGGTAGTACATGTATTACCACTCCTAAGGCGCTGATGATAGTACATGTATGACCGCTCCTGGAGTGCTGATGATAGTACATGTATGAACGCTCCTAAGGCGCTGATGATAGAACATGTATGACCGCTCCTAGGGTGCTGATGATAGTACATGTATGACTGCTCCTAAGGCGCTGATGATAGTACATCTATGACTGCTCCTGAGGTGCTGACCGCTGATGATAGTACATGTATGACCGTTCCTGGGGCGCTGATGATAGTACATGTATGACCGCTCCTGAGGCGCTGATGATAGTACATGTATGACCGCTTCTGAGGCGCTGATGATAGTGCATGTATGACTGCTCCTGGGGTGCTGATGATAGTACATGTATGACCGCTCCTGAGGCGCTGATGATAGTACATGTATGACCGCTCTAGGGGCGCTGGGCGCTGTACATGTATGACCGCTCCTGGGGCGCTGATTATACTACATATATGACCCCTCCAAGGGCGCTGATGATAGTACATGTATGAGCGCTCCTGAGGTGCTGACTGCTGATGATAGTACATGTATGACCGCTCCTGAGGCGCTGATGATGGTACATGTATGACCGCTCCTGAGGCGCTGATGATAGTAAATGTATGACTGCTCCTGAGGTGCTGATGATAGTACATGTATGACCGCTCCTGAGGCGCTGATGATAGTACATGTATGACCGCTCCAGGAGCGCTGATGATAGTACATGTATGACCGCTCCAGGAGCGCTGATGATAGTACATGTATGACCGCTCCTGAGGTGCTGATGATAGTACATGTATGACCGCTTCAGGGGCGCTGATGATAGTACATGTATGACCGCTCCTGAGGTGCTGATGATAGTACATGTATGACCGCTCCAGGGGCGCTGATGATAGTACATGTATGACCGCTCCAGGGGCGCTGATGATAGTACATGTATGACCGCTCCTGAGGCGCTGATGATAGTACATGTACAACCGCTCCTGAGGCGCTGATGATAGTACATGTATGACCGCTCCTGAGGCGCTGATGATAGTACATGTATGACCGCTCCTGAGGCGCTGATGATAGTATATGTATGATCGCTCCTGGGCTGCTGATGATAGTACATGTATGACCGCTCCTGGGGTGCTGATGATAGTACATGTATGACCGCTCCTAAGGCGCTGATGATAGTACATGTATGACTGCTCCTAGGGTGCTGATGATAGTTCATGTATGTCCGCTCCTAAGGCGCTGATGATAGTACATGTATGACCGCTCCTGAGGCGCTGACCGCTGATGATAGTACATGTATGACCGCTCCTGAGGTGCTGACCGCTGATGATAGTACATGTATGACCGCTCCTGAGGTGCTGACCGCTGATGATAGTACATGTATGACCGCTCCTGAGGTGCTGATGATAGTACATGTATGACCGTTCCTGGGGCACTGATGATAGTACATGTATGACCGCTCCTGAGGCGCTGATGATAGTACATGTATGACCGCTCCTGGGGTGCTGATGATAGTACAAGTATAACCGCTCCAGGGGCGCTGATGATAGTACATGTATGACTGCTCCTGAGGGCGCTGACCGCTGACAATAGTACATGTATGACCGCTCCTGGGGTGCTGATGATAGTACATGAATGACCGCTCCTGGGGCGCTGACCGCTGATGATAGTACATGTATGACCGCTCCTGAGGCGCTGATGATAGTACATGTATGACCACTCCTGAGGCGCTGATGATACTTCATGTATGACCACTCCCGGGGCGCTGACCGCTGATGATAGTACATGTATGACCGCTCCATGGGCGCTGACCGCTGATGATAGTACATGTATGCTTGTTCCTGGGGACGCTGACGATAGTACATGTATGACCGCTCCTGAGGCGCTGATGATAGTACATGTATGACAGCTCCTGGGGTGCTGATGATAGTACATGTATGACCGGTCCCTGGGTGCTGATGATAGTACATGTATGACCGCTCCGGAGGCGCTGATGATAGTACAGGTATGACAGCTCCTGGGGTGCTGATGATAGTACATGTATGACCGCTCCTGAGGCGCTGATGATAGTACATGTATGACCGCTCCTGAGGCGCTCACTACTGACTGCTGTACATGTATGATCGCTCCTGAGGCGCTGATGATAGTACAAGTATGACCGCTCCAGGGGCGTTGATGATAGTACATGTATGACCGCTCCTGGGGGCGCTGACCGCTGACAATAGTACATATATGACCGCTCCTGGGGTGCTGATGACAGTACATGTATGACCGCTCCTGGGGCGCTGACCGCTGACGATAGTACATGTATGACCGCTCCTGGGGTGCTGATGATAGTACAAGTATAACCGCTCCAGGGGCGCTGATGATAGTACATGTATGACTGCTCCTGAGGGCGCTGACCGCTGACAATAGTACATGTATGACCGCTCCTGGGGCGCTGATGATAGTACATGAATGACCGCTCCTGAGCGCTGACCGCTGATGATAGTACATGTATGACCGCTCCTGAGGCGCTGATGATAGTACATGTATGACCACTCCTGAGGCGCTGATGATACTTCATGTATGACCACTCCCGGGGCGCTGACCGCTGATGATAGTACATGTATGACCACTCCATGGGCGCTGACTGCTGATGATAGTACATGTATGCTTGTTCCTGGGGACGCTGACGATAGTACATGTATGACCGCTCCTGAGGCGCTGATGATAGTACATGTATGACAGCTCCTGGGGTGCTGATGATAGTACATGTATGACCGGTCCCTGGGTGCTGATGATAGTACATGTATGACCGCTCCGGAGGCGCTGATGATAGTACAGGTATGACAGCTCCTGGGGTGCTGATGATAGTACATGTATGACCGCTCCTGAGGCGCTGATGATAGTACATGCATGACCGCTCCTTAGGCGCTCACTACTGACTGCTGTACATGTATGATCGCTCCTGAGGCGCTGATGATAGTACAAGTATGACCGCTCCAGGGGCGCTGATGATAGTACATGTATGACCGCTCCTGGGGGCGCTGACCGCTGACAATACTACATGTATGACCGCTCCTGGGGTGCTGATGACAGTACATGTATGACCGCTCCTGGGGCGCTGACCGCTGACGATAGTACATGTATGACCGCTCCTGGGATGCTGATGATAGTACATGTATGACTGCTCCTGGGGACGCTGATGATAGTACATGTATGACAGCTCCTGGGGTGCTGATGATAGTACATGCATGACAGCTCCTGGGGTGCTGATGATAGTACATGTATGACCGCTTCGGAGGCGCTGATGATAGTACATGTATGACTGCTCCTGAGGCGCTGATGATAGTACATGTATGACCGCTCCTGGGGCGCTGACACTGTACATGTATGACCGCGCCTGGGGCGCTGACCGCTGATGATAGTACATGTATGACCGCTCCAGGGGCGCTGACCGCTGACAATAATACATGTATGACCGCTCCAGGGGCGCTGACACTGTACATGTATGACGACTCCAGGGGCGCTGACTGCTGACGATAGTACATGTATGACCGCTCCTGAGGTTCTGATGATAGTACATGTATGACCGCTCCAGGGGCGCTGACCGCTGACATTACTACATGTATGACCCCTCCAGGGTCGCTGACGATAGTACATGTATGACCGCTCCTGACTTGCTGCCTGCTGATGATAGTACATGTATGACCGCTCCTGAGGGGCTGCCTGCTGATGATAGTACATGTATGACCGCTCCTGAGGGGCTGATGATAGTACATGTATGACCGCTCCTGAGGCGCTGATGATAGTGCATGTATGACCGCTCCTGAGGCGCTGATGATAGTGCATGTATGACCGCTCCTGACTTGCTGCCTGCTGATGATAGTACATGTATGACCGCTCCTGAGGGGCTGATGATAGTACATGTATGACCGCTCCTGAGGCGCTGATGATAGTGCATGTATGACCGCTCCTGAGGCGCTGATGATAGTGCATGTATGACCGCTCCTGAGGCGCTGATGATAGTACATGTATGACCGCTCCTGAGGCGCTGATGATAGTATATGTATGACCGCTCCTGGGGTGTTGATGATAGTACATGTATGACCGCTCCTAGGGTGCTGATGATAGTACATGTATGACCGCTCCTAGGGTGCTGATGATAGTACATGTATGACCGCTCCTGGGGTGCTGATGATAATACATGTATGACAGCTCCAGGGGCGCTGATGATAGTACATGTATGACCGCTCCTGAGGTGCTGATGATAGTACATGTATGACCGCTCCTAAGGCTCTGATGATAGTATATGTATGACCGCTCCAGAGGCGCTGATGATAGTACATGTATGACCGCTCCTGGGGTGCTGACTACTGACTGCTGTACATGTATGATCGCTCCAGGGGCGCTGACCACTGACTGCTGTACATGTATGACCGCTCCAGGGGCGCTGACCGCTGACGATAGTACAAGTATGACCACTCCAGGGGCGCTGATGATAGTACATGTATGACCGCTCTTGGGGGCGCTAACCGCTGACAATAGTACATGTATGACCGCTCCTGGGGTGCTGATGATAGTACATGTATGTCCGTTCCTGGGGCGCTGACCGCTGACGATAGTACATGTATGACCGCTCCTGGGGTGCTGATGATAGTACATGTATGACTGCTCCTGAGGCGCTGATGAAAGTACATGTATGACTACTCCTAAGGCGCTAATGATAGTTCATGTATGAACACTCCAGGGGCACTGACCGCTGAGGTTAGTACATGTATGACCGCTCCAGGGGCGCTGACCGCTGATGATAGTACATGTATGACCGCTCCAGGGGCGCTGACGATAGTACATGTATAACGGCTCCTGGGGACGCTGACGATAGTGCATGTATGACCGCTCCTGAGGCGCTGATGATAGTACATGTATGACCGCTCCTGAGGCACTGATGATAGTACATGTATGATGGCTCCTGAGGTGCTGATGATAGTACATGTATGACCGCTCCTGAGGCGCTGATGATAGTACATATATGACCGCTCCGGAGGCGCTGATGATAGTGCATGTATGACTGCTCCTGGGGTGCTGATGATAGTGCATGTAAGACCGCTCCTGGGGTGCTGATGATAGTACATGTATGACCGCTCCTGAGGCGCTGATGATAGTACATGTATGACCGCTCCTGAGGCGCTGATGATAGTACATGTATGACCGCTCTAGGGGCGCTGGGCGCTGTACATGTATGACCGCTCCTGGGGCGCTGACTGCTGATGATAGTAAATGTATGACCGCTCCTGAGGTGCTGATTATACTACATATATGACCGCTCCAGGGACGCTGACCGCTGACAATACTACATGTATGACCCCTCCAAGGGCGCTGATGATAGTACATATATGAGCGCTCCTGAGGTGCTGACTGCTGATGATAGTACATGTATGACCGCTCCTGAGGCGCTGATGATGGTACATGTATGACCGCTCCTGAGGCGCTGCTGATAGTAAATGTATGACTGCTCCTGAGGTGCTGATGATAGTACATGTATGACCGCTCCTGAGGCGCTGATGATAGTACATGTATGACCGCTCCAGGGGCGCTGATGATAGTACATGTATGACCGCTCCTGAGGTGCTGATGATAGTACATGTATGACCGCTTCAGGGGCGCTGATGATAGTACATGTATGACCGCTCCTGAGGTGCTAATGATAGTACATGTATGACCGCTCCAGGGGCGCTGATGATAGTACATGTATGACCGCTCCAGGGGCACTGATGATAGTACATGTATGACCGCTCCTGAGGTGCTGATGATAGTACATGTACAACCGCTCCTGAGGCGCTGATGATAGTACATGTATGACCGCTCCTGAGGCGCTGATGATAGTACATGTATGACCGCTCCTGAGGCGCTGATGATAGTATATGTATGATCGCTCCTGGGCTGCTGATGATAGTACATGTATGACCGCTCCTGGGGTGCTGATGATAGTACATGTATGACCGCTCCTAAGGCGCTGATGATAGTACATGTATGACTGCTCCTAGGGTGCTGATGATAGTACATGTATGTCCGCTCCTAAGGCGCTGATGATAGTACATGTATGACCGCTCCTGAGGCGCTGACCGCTGATGATAGTACATGTATGACCGCTCCTGAGGTGCTGACCGCTGATGATAGTACATGTATGACCGCTCCTGAGGTGCTGACCGCTGATGATAGTACATGTATGACCGTTCCTGGGGCGCTGATGATAGTGCATGTATGACCGCTCCAGGGGCGCTGACCGCTGATGATAGTACATGTATGACCGCTCCTGAGGTGCTGACCGCTGATGATAGTACATGTATGACCGCTCCTGAGGTGCTGATGATAGTACATGTATGACCGTTCCTGGGGCACTGATGATAGTACATGTATGACCGCTCCTGGGGTGCTGATGATAGTACATGTATGACTGCTCCTGAGGCGCTGATGATAGTACATGTATGACTGCTCGTGAGGTGCTGATGATAGTACATGTATGACCGCTCCTGGGGTGATGATGATAGTACATGTATGACCGCTCCTGAGGCGCTGATGATAGTACATGTATGAAAGCTCCTGGGGTGCTGCTGATAGTACATGTATGACCGCTCCTGAGGCGCTGATGATAGTACATATATGACAGCTCCTGGGGTGCTGATGGTAGTACATGTATTACCACTCCTAAGGCGCTGATGATAGTACATGTATGACCGCTCCTGGAGTGCTGATGATAGTACATGTATGAACGCTCCTAAGGCGCTGATGATAGAACATGTATGACCGCTCCTAGGGTGCTGATGATAGTACATGTATGACTGCTCCTAAGGCGCTGATGATAGTACATCTATGACTGCTCCTGAGGTGCTGACCGCTGATGATAGTACATGTATGACCGTTCCTGGGGCGCTGATGATAGTACATGTATGACCGCTCCTGAGGCGCTGATGATAGTACATGTATGACCGCTTCTGAGGCGCTGATGATAGTGCATGTATGACTGCTCCTGGGGTGCTGATGATAGTACATGTATGACCGCTCCTGGGGTGCTGATGATCGTACATGTATGACTGCTCCTGAGGCGCTGATGATAGTACATGTGTGATCGCTCCTAGGGTGCTGATGATAGTACATGTATGACCGCTCCTAAGGCGCTGATGATAGTACATGTATGACCGCTCCAGGGGCGCTGATGATAGTGCATGTATGACCGCTCCTAGGGCGCTGATGATAGTACATGTATGACCGCTCCTGAGACGCTGATGATAGTACATGTATGACCGCTCCTGAGGCGCTGATGATAGTACATGTATGACCGCTCCTGGGGTGCTGATGATACTACATGTATGACCGCCCCTGGGGTGCTAATGATAGTACATGTATGACTGCTCCTGAGGCGCTGATGATAGTACATGTATGACTGCTCCTGAGTCGCTGATGATAGTACATGTATGACCGCTCCTAGGGTGCTGATGATAGTACATGTATGACCGCACCTAAGGCGCTGATAATAGTACATGTATGACCGCTCCAGGGGTGCTGATGATAGTGCATGTATGGCCGCTCCTAGGGCGCTGATGATAGTACATGTATGACCGCTCCTGAGGCGCTGATGATAGTACATGTATGACCGCTCCTGAGGCGCTGATGATTGTACATGTATGACCGCTCCAGGGGCGCTGATGATAGTACATGTATGACTGCTCCTGAGGCGCTGACCGCTGATGATAGTGCATGTATGACCGCTCCTGAGGTGCTGACCGCTGATGATAGTACATGTATGACCGCTCCTGAGGTGCTGATGATAGTACATGTATGACCGTTCCTGGGGCACTGATGATAGTACATGTATGACCGCTCCTGAGGCGCTGATGATAGTACATGAATGACCGCTCCTGGGGCGCTGACCGCTGATGATAGTACATGTATGACCGCTCCTGAGGCGCTGATGATAGTACATGAATGACCGCTCCTGGGGCGCTGACCGCTGATGATAGTACATGTATGACCGCTCCTGAGGCGCTGATGATAGTACATGTATGACCACTCCTGAGGCGCTGATGATACTTCATGTATGACCACTCCCGGGGCGCTGACCGCTGATGATAGTACATGTATGACCGCTCCATGGGCGCTGACCGCTGATGATAGTACATGTATGCTTGTTCCTGGGGACGCTGACGATAGTACATGTATGACCGCTCCTGAGGCGCTGATGATAGTACATGTATGACAGCTCCTGGGGTGCTGATGATAGTACATGTATGACCGGTCCCTGGGTGCTGATGATAGTACATGTATGACCGCTCCGGAGGCGCTGATGATAGTACAGGTATGACAGCTCCTGGGGTGCTGATGATAGTACATGTATGACCGCTCCTGAGGCGCTGATGATAGTACATGTATGACCGCTCCTGAGGCGCTCACTACTGACTGCTGTACATGTATGATCGCTCCTGAGGCGCTGATGATAGTACAAGTATGACCGCTCCAGGGGCGCTGATGATAGTACATGTATGACCGCTCCTGGGGGAGCTGACCGCTGACAATAGTACATGTATGACCGCTCCTGGGGTGCTGATGAGAGTACATGTATGACTGCTCCTGAGGGCGCTGACCGCTGACAATAGTACATGTATGACCGCTCCTGGGGTGCTGATGATAGTACATGAATGACCGCTCCTGAGCGCTGACCGCTGATGATAGTACATGTATGACCGCTCCTGAGGCGCTGATGATAGTACATGTATGACCACTCCTGAGGCGCTGATGATACTTCATGTATGACCACTCCCGGGGCGCTGACCGCTGATGATAGTACATGTATGACCGCTCCATGGGCGCTGACTGCTGATGATAGTACATGTATGCTTGTTCCTGGGGACGCTGACGATAGTACATGTATGACCGCTCCTGAGGCGCTGATGATAGTACATGTATGACAGCTCCTGGGGTGCTGATGATAGTACATGTATGACCGCTCCCTGGGTGCTGATGATAGTACATGTATGACCGCTCCGGAGGCGCTGATGATAGTACAGGCATGACAGCTCCTGGGGTGCTGATGATAGTACATGTATGACCGCTCCTGAGGCGCTGATGATAGTACATGTATGACCGCTCCTGAGGCGCTCACTACTGACTGCTGTACATGTATGATCGCTCCTGAGGCGCTGATGATAGTACAAGTATGACCGCTCCAGGGGCGCTGATGATAGTACATGTATGACCGCTCCTGGGGGCGCTGACCGCTGACAATAGTACATGTATGACCGCTCCTGGGGTGCTGATGACAGTACATGTATGACCGCTCCTGGGGCGCTGACCGCTGACGATAGTACATCTATGACCGCTCCTGGGATGCTGATGATAGTACATGTATGACTGCTCCTGGGGACGCTGATGATAGTACATGTATGACAGCTCCTGGGGTGCTGATGATAGTACATGTATGACCGCTCCTGGGGTGCTGATGATACTACATGTATGACCGCTTCGGAGGCGCTGATGATAGTACATGTATGACTGCTCCTGAGGCGCTGATGATAGTACATGTATGACCGCTCCTGGGGCGCTGACACTGTACATGTATGACCGCGCCTGGGGCGCTGACCGCTGATGATAGTACATGTATGACCGCTCCTGAGGTGCTGACCGCTGATGATAGTACATGTATGACCGCTCCTGAGGCGCTGATGATAGTACATGTATGACCGCTCCAGGGGTGCTCGCCGCTGTACATGTATGACCGTTCCTGGGGCGCTGACTGCTGATGATAGTACATGTATGACCGCTCCTGAGGTTCTTATGATAGTACATGTATGACCGCTCCAGGGGCGCTGACCGCTGACAATAATACATGTATGACCGCTCCAGGGGCGCTGACACTGTACATGTATGACCACTCCAGGGGCGCTGACTGCTGACAATAGTACATGTATGACCGCTCCTGAGGTTCTAATGATAGTACATGTATGACCGCTCCAGGGGCGCTGACCGCTGACATTACTACATGTATGACCCCTCCAGGGTCGCTGACGATAGTACATGTATGACCGCTCCTGACTTGCTGCCTGCTGATGATAGTACATGTATGACCGCTCCTGAGGGGCTGATGATAGTACATGTATGACCGCTCCTGAGGCGCTGATGATAGTACATGTATGACCGCTCCTGAGGCGCTGATGATAGTACATGTATGACCGGCTCCTACGGCGCTGATGATAGCGCATGTATGACTGCTCCTGGGGTGCTGATGATAGTGCATGTATGACCGCTCCTGAGGCGCTGATGATAGTGCATGTATGACCGCTCCTGAGGCGCTGATGATAGTGCATGTATGACCGCTCCTGAGGCGCTGATGATAGTACATGTATGACCGCTCCTGAGGCGCTGATGATAGTATATGTATGACCGCTCCTGGGGTGATGATGATAGTACATGTATGACCGCTCCTAGGGTGCTGATGATAGTACATGTATGACCGCTCCTGGGGGCGCTGACCGCTGACAATAGTACATGTATGACCGCTCCTGGGGTGCTGATGACAGTACATGTATGACCGCTCCTGGGGCGCTGACCGCTGACGATAGTACATCTATGACCGCTCCTGGGATGCTGATGATAGTACATGTATGACTGCTCCTGGGGACGCTGATGATAGTACATGTATGACAGCTCCTGGGGTGCTGATGATAGTACATGTATGACCGCTCCTGGGGTGCTGATGATACTACATGTATGACCGCTTCGGAGGCGCTGATGATAGTACATGTATGACTGCTCCTGAGGCGCTGATGATAGTACATGTATGACCGCTCCTGGGGCGCTGACACTGTACATGTATGACCGCGCCTGGGGCGCTGACCGCTGATGATAGTACATGTATGACCGCTCCTGAGGTGCTGACCGCTGATGATAGTACATGTATGACCGCTCCTGAGGCGCTGATGATAGTACATGTATGACCGCTCCAGGGGTGCTCGCCGCTGTACATGTATGACCGTTCCTGGGGCGCTGACTGCTGATGATAGTACATGTATGACCGCTCCTGAGGTTCTTATGATAGTACATGTATGACCGCTCCAGGGGCGCTGACCGCTGACAATAATACATGTATGACCGCTCCAGGGGCGCTGACACTGTACATGTATGACCACTCCAGGGGCGCTGACTGCTGACAATAGTACATGTATGACCGCTCCTGAGGTTCTGAGGATAGTACATGTATGACCGCTCCAGGGGCGCTGACCGCTGACATTACTACATGTATGACCCCTCCAGGGTCGCTGACGATAGTACATGTATGACCGCTCCTGACTTGCTGCCTGCTGATGATAGTACATGTATGACCGCTCCTGAGGGGCTGATGATAGTACATGTATGACCGCTCCTGAGGCGCTGATGATAGTACATGTATGACCGCTCCTGAGGCGCTGATGATAGTACATGTATGACCGGCTCCTACGGCGCTGATGATAGTGCATGTATGACTGCTCCTGGGGTGCTGATGATAGTGCATGTATGACCGCTGCTGAGGCGCTGATGATAGTGCATGTATGACCGCTCCTGAGGCGCTGATGATAGTGCATGTATGACCGCTCCTGAGGCGCTGATGATAGTACATGTATGACCGCTCCTGAGGCGCTGATGATAGTATATGTATGACCGCTCCTGGGGTGATGATGATAGTACATGTATGACCGCTCCTAGGGTGCTGATGATAGTACATGTATGACCGCTCCTAGGGTGCTGATGATAGTACATGTATGACCGCTCCTGGGGTGCTGATGATAGTACATGTATGACAGCTCCAGGGGCGCTGATGATAGTACATGTATGACCGCTCCTGAGGTGCTGATGATAGTACATGTATGACCGCTCCTAAGGCTCTGATGATAGTATATGTATGACCGCTCCAGAGGCGCTGATGATAGTACATGTATGACCGCTCCTGGGGTGCTGACTACTGACTGCTGTACATGTATGATCGCTCCAGGGGCGCTGACCACTGACTGCTGTACATGTATGACCGCTCCAGGGGCGCTGACCGCTGACGATAGTACAAGTATGACCACTCCAGGGGCGCTGATGATAGTACATGTATGACCGCTCTTGGGGGCGCTAACCGCTGACAATAGTACATGTATGACCGCTCCTGGGGTGCTGATGATAGTACATGTATGTCCGTTCCTGGGGCGCTGACCGCTGAAGATAGTACATGTATGACTGCTCCTGGGGTGCTGATGATAGTACATGTATGACTGCTCCTGAGGCGCTGATGAAAGTACATGTATGACCACTCCTAAGGCGCTAATGATAGTTCATGTATGAACACTCCAGGGGCACTGACCGCTGATGTTAGTACATGTATGACCGCTCCAGGGGCGCTGACCGCTGATGATAGTACATGTATGACCGCTCCAGGGGCGCTGACGATAGTACATGTATAACGGCTCCTGGGGACGCTGACGATAGTGCATGTATGACCGCTCCTGAGACGCTGATGATAGTACATGTATGACCGCTCCTGAGGCGCTGATGATAGTACATGTATGACGGCTCCTGAGGTGCTGATGATAGTACATGTATGACCGCTCCTGAGGCGCTGATGATAGTGCATGTATGACTGCTCCTGGGGTGCTGATGATAGTGCATGTAAGACCGCTCCTGGGGTGCTGATGATAGTACATGTATGACCGCTCCTGAGGCGCTGATGATAGTACATGTATGACCGCTCCTGAGGCGCTGATGATAGTACATGTATGACCGCTCTAGGGGCGCTGGGCGCTGTACATGTATGACCGCTCCTGGGGCGCTGACTGCTGATGATAGTAAATGTATGACCGCTCCTGAGGTGCTGATTATACTACATATATGACCGCTCCAGGGACGCTGACCGCTGACAATACGACATGTATGACCCCTCCAAGGGCGCTGATGATAGTACATGTATGAGCGCTCCTGAGGTGCTGACTGCTGATGATAGTACATGTATGACCGCTCCTGAGGCGCTGATGATAGTACAAGTATGACCGCTCCAGGGGCACTGATGATAGTACATGTATGACCGCTCCTGGGGGCGCTGACCGCTGACAATAGTACATGTATGACCGCTCCTGGGGTGCTGATGACAGTACATGTATGACCGCTCCTGGGGCGCTGACCGCTGACGATAGTACATCTATGACCGCTCCTGGGATGCTGATGATAGTACATGTATGACTGCTCCTGGGGACGCTGATGATAGTACATGTATGACAGCTCCTGGGGTGCTGATGATAGTACATGTATGACAGCTCCTGGGGTGCTGATGATACTACATGTATGACCGCTTCGGAGGCGCTGATGATAGTCTATGTATGACTGCTCCTGAGGCGCTGATGATAGTACATGTATGACCGCTCCTGGGGCGCTGACACTGTACATGTATGACCGCGCCTGGGGCGCTGACCGCTGATGATAGTACATGTATGACCGCTCCTGAGGTGCTGACCGCTGATGATAGTACATGTATGACCGCTCCTGAGGCGCTGATGATAGTACATGTATGACCGCTCCAGGGGTGCTCGCCGCTGTACATGTATGACCGATCCTGGGGCACTGACTGCTGATGATAGTACATGTATGACCGCTCCTGAGGTTCTTATGATAGTACATGTATGACCGCTCCAGGGGCGCTGACCGCTGACAATAATACATGTATGACCGCTCCAGGGGCGCTGACACTGTACATGTATGACCACTCCAGGGGCGCTGACTGCTGACAATAGTACATGTATGACCGCTCCTGAGGTTCTGATGATAGTACATGTATGACCGCTCCAGGGGCGCTGACCGCTGACATTACTACATGTATGACCCCTCCAGGGTCGCTGACGATAGTACATGTATGACCGCTCCTGACTTGCTGCCTGCTGATGATAGTACATGTATGACCGCTCCTGAGGGGCTGATGATAGTACATGTATGACCGCTCCTGAGGCGCTGATGATAGTACATGTATGACCGCTCCTGAGGTGCTGATGATAGTACATGTATGACTGCTCCTGAGGCGCTGATGAAAGTACATGCATGACCGCTCCTTAGGCGCTCACTACTGACTGCTGTACATGTATGATCGCTCCTGAGGCGCTGATGATAGTACAAGTATGACCGCTCCAGGGGCGCTGATGATAGTACATGTATGACCGCTCCTGGGGGCGCTAACCGCTGACAATAGTACATGTATGACCGCTCCTGGGGTGCTGATGATAGTACATGTATGTCCGTTCCTGGGGCGCTGACCGCTGACGATAGTACATGTATGACCGCTCCTGGGGTGCTGATGATAGTACATGTATGTCCGTTCCTGGGGCGCTGACCGCTGACGATAGTACATGTATGACCGCTCCTTGGGTGCTGATGATAGTACATGTATGACTGCTCCTGAGGCACTGATGAAAGTACATGTATGACCACTCCTAAGGCGCTAATGATAGTTCATGTATGAACACTCCAGGGGCACTGACCGCTGATGTTAGTACATGTATGACCGCTCCAGGGGCGCTGACCGCTGATGATAGTACATGTATGACCGCTCCAGGGGCGCTGACGATAGTACATGTATAACGGCTCCTGGGGACGCTGACGATAGTGCATGTATGACCGCTCCTGAGGCGCTGATGATAGTACATGTATGACCGCTCCTGAGGCGCTGATGATAGTACATGTATGACGGCTCCTGAGGTGCTGATGATAGTACATGTATGACCGCTCCTGAGGCGCTGATGATAGTGCATGTATGACTGCTCCTGGGGTGCTGATGATAGTGCATGTAAGACCGCTCCTGGGGTGCTGATGATAGTACATGTATGACCGCTCCTGAGGCGCTGATGATAGTACATGTATGACCGCTCCTGAGGCGCTGATGATAGTACATGTATGACCGCTCTAGGGGCGCTGGGCGCTGTACATGTATGACCGCTCCTGGGGCGCTGATTATACTACATATATGACCCCTCCAAGGGCGCTGATGATAGTACATGTATGAGCGCTCCTGAGGTGCTGACTGCTGATGATAGTACATGTATGACCGCTCCTGAGGCGCTGATGATGGTACATGTATGACCGCTCCTGAGGCGCTGATGATAGTAAATGTATGACTGCTCCTGAGGTGCTGATGATAGTACATGTATGACCGCTCCTGAGGCGCTGATGATAGTACATGTATGACCGCTCCAGGAGCGCTGATGATAGTACATGTATGACCGCTCCAGGAGCGCTGATGATAGTACATGTATGACCGCTCCTGAGGTGCTGATGATAGTACATGTATGACCGCTTCAGGGGCGCTGATGATAGTACATGTATGACCGCTCCTGAGGTGCTGATGATAGTACATGTATGACCGCTCCAGGGGCGCTGATGATAGTACATGTATGACCGCTCCAGGGGCGCTGATGATAGTACATGTATGACCGCTCCTGAGGCGCTGATGATAGTACATGTACAACCGCTCCTGAGGCGCTGATGATAGTACATGTATGACCGCTCCTGAGGCGCTGATGATAGTACATGTATGACCGCTCCTGAGGCGCTGATGATAGTATATGTATGATCGCTCCTGGGCTGCTGATGATAGTACATGTATGACCGCTCCTGGGGTGCTGATGATAGTACATGTATGACCGCTCCTAAGGCGCTGATGATAGTACATGTATGACTGCTCCTAGGGTGCTGATGATAGTTCATGTATGTCCGCTCCTAAGGCGCTGATGATAGTACATGTATGACCGCTCCTGAGGCGCTGACCGCTGATGATAGTACATGTATGACCGCTCCTGAGGTGCTGACCGCTGATGATAGTGCATGTATGACCGCTCCTGAGGTGCTGACCGCTGATGATAGTACATGTATGACCGCTCCTGAGGTGCTGATGATAGTACATGTATGACCGTTCCTGGGGCACTGATGATAGTACATGTATGACCGCTCCTGAGGCGCTGATGATAGTACATGTATGACCGCTCCTGGGGTGCTGATGATAGTACAAGTATAACCGCTCCAGGGGCGCTGATGATAGTACATGTATGACTGCTCCTGAGGGCGCTGACCGCTGACAATAGTACATGTATGACCGCTCCTGGGGTGCTGATGATAGTACATGAATGACCGCTCCTGGGGCGCTGACCGCTGATGATAGTACATGTATGACCGCTTCTGAGGCGCTGATGATAGTACATGTATGACCACTCCTGAGGCGCTGATGATACTTCATGTATGACCACTCCCGGGGCGCTGACCGCTGATGATAGTACATGTATGACCGCTCCATGGGCGCTGACCGCTGATGATAGTACATGTATGCTTGTTCCTGGGGACGCTGACGATAGTACATGTATGACCGCTCCTGAGGCGCTGATGATAGTACATGTATGACAGCTCCTGGGGTGCTGATGATAGTACATGTATGACCGGTCCCTGGGTGCTGATGATAGTACATGTATGACCGCTCCGGAGGCGCTGATGATAGTACAGGTATGACAGCTCCTGGGGTGCTGATGATAGTACATGTATGACCGCTCCTGAGGCGCTGATGATAGTACATGTATGACCGCTCCTGAGGCGCTCACTACTGACTGCTGTACATGTATGATCGCTCCTGAGGCGCTGATGATAGTACAAGTATGACCGCTCCAGGGGCGCTGATGATAGTACATGTATGACCGCTCCTGGGGGCGCTGACCGCTGACAATAGTACATATATGACCGCTCCTGGGGTGCTGATGACAGTACATGTATGACCGCTCCTGGGGCGCTGACCGCTGACGATAGTACATGTATGACCGCTCCTGGGGTGCTGATGATAGTACAAGTATAACCGCTCCAGGGGCGCTGATGATAGTACATGTATGACTGCTCCTGAGGGCGCTGACCGCTGACAATAGTACATGTATGACCGCTCCTGGGGCGCTGATGATAGTACATGAATGACCGCTCCTGAGCGCTGACCGCTGATGATAGTACATGTATGACCGCTCCTGAGGCGCTGATGATAGTACATGTATGACCACTCCTGAGGCGCTGATGATACTTCATGTATGACCACTCCCGGGGCGCTGACCGCTGATGATAGTACATGTATGACCACTCCATGGGCGCTGACTGCTGATGATAGTACATGTATGCTTGTTCCTGGGGACGCTGACGATAGTACATGTATGACCGCTCCTGAGGCGCTGATGATAGTACATGTATGACAGCTCCTGGGGTGCTGATGATAGTACATGTATGACCGGTCCCTGGGTGCTGATGATAGTACATGTATGACCGCTCCGGAGGCGCTGATGATAGTACAAGTATGACAGCTCCTGGGGTGCTGATGATAGTACATGTATGACCGCTCCTGAAGCGCTGATGATAGTACATGCATGACCGCTCCTTAGGCGCTCACTACTGACTGCTGTACATGTATGATCGCTCCTGAGGCGCTGATGATAGTACAAGTATGACCGCTCCAGGGGCGCTGATGATAGTACATGTATGACCGCTCCTGGGGGCGCTGACCGCTGACAATACTACATGTATGACCGCTCCTGGGGTGCTGATGACAGTACATGTATGACCGCTCCTGGGGCGCTGACCGCTGACGATAGTACATCTATGACCGCTCCTGGGATGCTGATGATAGTACATGTATGACTGCTCCTGGGGACGCTGATGATAGTACATGTATGACAGCTCCTGGGGTGCTGATGATAGTACATGCATGACAGCTCCTGGGGTGCTGATGATAGTACATGTATGACCGCTTCGGAGGCGCTGATGATAGTACATGTATGACTGCTCCTGAGGCGCTGATGATAGTACATGTATGACCGCTCCTGGGGCGCTGACACTGTACATGTATGACCGCGCCTGGGGCGCTGACCGCTGATGATAGTACATGTATGACCGCTCCAGGGGCGCTGACCGCTGACAATAATACATGTATGACCGCTCCAGGGGCGCTGACACTGTACATGTATGACGACTCCAGGGGCGCTGACTGCTGACGATAGTACATGTATGACCGCTCCTGAGGTTCTGATGATAGTACATGTATGACCGCTCCAGGGGCGCTGACCGCTGACATTACTACATGTATGACCCCTCCAGGGTCGCTGACGATAGTACATGTATGACCGCTCCTGACTTGCTGCCTGCTGATGATAGTACATGTATGACCGCTCCTGAGGGGCTGATGATAGTACATGTATGACCGCTCCTGAGGCGCTGATGATAGTACATGTATGACCGCTCCTGAGGTGCTGATGATAGTACATGTATAACCAGTCCTGAGGCGCTGATGATAGTACATGTATGACCGGCTCCTACGGCGCTGATGATAGTGCATGTATGACTGCTCCTGGGGTGCTGATGATAGTGCATGTATGACCGCTCCTGAGGCGCTGATGATAGTGCATGTATGACCGCTCCTGAGGCGCTGATGATAGTGCATGTATGACCGCTCCTGAGGCGCTGATGATAGTACATGTATGACCGCTCCTGAGGCGCTGATGATAGTATATGTATGACCGCTCCTGGGGTGTTGATGATAGTACATGTATGACCGCTCCTAGGGTGCTGATGATAGTACATGTATGACCGCTCCTAGGGTGCTGATGATAGTACATGTATGACCGCTCCTGGGGTGCTGATGATAATACATGTATGACAGCTCCAGGGGCGCTGATGATAGTACATGTATGACCGCTCCTGAGGTGCTGATGATAGTACATGTATGACCGCTCCTAAGGCTCTGATGATAGTATATGTATGACCGCTCCAGAGGCGCTGATGATAGTACATGTATGACCGCTCCTGGGGTGCTGACTACTGACTGCTGTACATGTATGATCGCTCCAGGGGCGCTGACCACTGACTGCTGTACATGTATGACCGCTCCAGGGGCGCTGACCGCTGACGATAGTACAAGTATGACCACTCCAGGGGCGCTGATGATAGAACATGTATGACCGCTCTTGGGGGCGCTAACCGCTGACAATAGTACATGTATGACCGCTCCTGGGGTGCTGATGATAGTACATGTATGTCCGTTCCTGGGGCGCTGACCGCTGACGATAGTACATGTATGACCGCTCCTGGGGTGCTGATGATAGTACATGTATGACTGCTCCTGAGGCGCTGATGAAAGTACATGTATGACTACTCCTAAGGCGCTAATGATAGTTCATGTATGAACACTCCAGGGGCACTGACCGCTGAGGTTAGTACATGTATGACCGCTCCAGGGGCGCTGACCGCTGATGATAGTACATGTATGACCGCTCCAGGGGCGCTGACGATAGTACATGTATAACGGCTCCTGGGGACGCTGACGATAGTGCATGTATGACCGCTCCTGAGGCGCTGATGATAGTACATGTATGACCGCTCCTGAGGCACTGATGATAGTACATGTATGACGGCTCCTGAGGTGCTGATGATAGTACATGTATGACCGCTCCTGAGGCGCTGATGATAGTACATGTATGACTGCTCCTGGGGTGCTGATGATAGTGCATGTAAGACCGCTCCTGGGGTGCTGATGATAGTACATGTATGACCGCTCCTGAGGCGCTGATGATAGTACATGTATGACCGCTCCTGAGGCGCTGATGATAGTACATGTATGACCGCTCTAGGGGCGCTGGGCGCTGTACATGTATGACCGCTCCTGGGGCGCTGACTGCTGATGATAGTAAATGTATGACCGCTCCTGAGGTGCTGATTATACTACATATATGACCGCTCCAGGGACGCTGACCGCTGACAATACTACATGTATGACCCCTCCAAGGGCGCTGATGATAGTACATATATGAGCGCTCCTGAGGTGCTGACTGCTGATGATAGTACATGTATGACCGCTCCTGAGGCGCTGATGATGGTACATGTATGACCGCTCCTGAGGCGCTGCTGATAGTAAATGTATGACTGCTCCTGAGGTGCTGATGATAGTACATGTATGACCGCTCCTGAGGCGCTGATGATAGTACATGTATGACCGCTCCAGGGGCGCTGATGATAGTACATGTATGACCGCTCCTGAGGTGCTGATGATAGTACATGTATGACCGCTTCAGGGGCGCTGATGATAGTACATGTATGACCGCTCCTGAGGTGCTGATGATAGTACATGTATGACCGCTCCAGGGGCGCTGATGATAGTACATGTATGACCGCTCCAGGGGCGCTGATGATAGTACATGTATGACCGCTCCTGAGGTGCTGATGATAGTACATGTACAACCGCTCCTGAGGCGCTGATGATAGTACATGTATGACCGCTCCTGAGGCGCTGATGATAGTACATGTATGACCGCTCCTGAGGCGCTGATGATAGTATATGTATGATCGCTCCTGGGCTGCTGATGATAGTACATGTATGACCGCTCCTGGGGTGCTGATGATAGTACATGTATGACCGCTCCTAAGGCGCTGATGATAGTACATGTATGACTGCTCCTAGGGTGCTGATGATAGTACATGTATGTCCGCTCCTAAGGCGCTGATGATAGTACATGTATGACCGCTCCTGAGGCGCTGACCGCTGATGATAGTACATGTATGACCGCTCCTGAGGTGCTGACCGCTGATGATAGTACATGTATGACCGCTCCTGAGGTGCTGACCGCTGATGATAGTACATGTATGACCGTTCCTGGGGCGCTGATGATAGTGCATGTATGACCGCTCCAGGGGCGCTGACCGCTGATGATAGTACATGTATGACCGCTCCTGAGGTGCTGACCGCTGATGATAGTACATGTATGACCGCTCCTGAGGTGCTGATGATAGTACATGTATGACCGTTCCTGGGGCACTGATGATAGTACATGTATGACCGCTCCTGGGGTGCTGATGATAGTACATGTATGACTGCTCCTGAGGCGCTGATGATAGTACATGTATGACTGCTCGTGAGGTGCTGATGATAGTACATGTATGACCGCTCCTGGGGTGATGATGATAGTACATGTATGACCGCTCCTGAGGCGCTGATGATAGTACATGTATGAAAGCTCCTGGGGTGCTGCTGATAGTACATGTATGACCGCTCCTGAGGCGCTGATGATAGTACATATATGACAGCTCCTGGGGTGCTGATGGTAGTACATGTATGACCACTCCTAAGGCGCTGATGATAGTACATGTATGACCGCTCCTGGAGTGCTGATGATAGTACATGTATGAACGCTCCTAAGGCGCTGATGATAGAACATGTATGACCGCTCCTAGGGTGCTGATGATAGTACATGTATGACTGCTCCTAAGGCGCTGATGATAGTACATCTATGACTGCTCCTGAGGTGCTGACCGCTGATGATAGTACATGTATGACCGTTCCTGGGGCGCTGATGATAGTACATGTATGACCGCTCCTGAGGCGCTGATGATAGTACATGTATGACCGCTTCTGAGGCGCTGATGATAGTGCATGTATGACTGCTCCTGGGGTGCTGATGATAGTACATGTATGACTGCTCCTGAGGCGCTGATGATAGTACATGTGTGATCGCTCCTAGGGTGCTGATGATAGTACATGTATGACCGCTCCTAAGGCGCTGATGATAGTACATGTATGACCGCTCCAGGGGCGCTGATGATAGTGCATGTATGACCGCTCCTAGGGCGCTGATGATAGTACATGTATGACCGCTCCTGAGACGCTGATGATAGTACATGTATGACCGCTCCTGAGGCGCTGATGATAGTACATGTATGACCGCTCCTGGGGTGCTGATGATACTACATGTATGACCGCCCCTGGGGTGCTAATGATAGTACATGTATGACTGCTCCTGAGGCGCTGATGATAGTACATGTATGACCGCTCCTAGGGTGCTGATGATAGTACATGTATGACCGCACCTAAGGCGCTGATAATAGTACATGTATGACCGCTCCAGGGGTGCTGATGATAGTGCATGTATGGCCGCTCCTAGGGCGCTGATGATAGTACATGTATGACCGCTCCTGAGGCGCTGATGATAGTACATGTATGACCGCTCCTGAGGCGCTGATGATTGTACATGTATGACCGCTCCAGGGGCGCTGATGATAGTACATGTATGACTGCTCCTGAGGCGCTGACCGCTGATGATAGTGCATGTATGACCGCTCCTGAGGTGCTGACCGCTGATGATAGTACATGTATGACCGCTCCTGAGGTGCTGATGATAGTACATGTATGACCGTTCCTGGGGCACTGATGATAGTACATGTATGACCGCTCCTGAGGCGCTGATGATAGTACATGAATGACCGCTCCTGGGGCGCTGACCGCTGATGATAGTACATGTATGACCGCTCCTGAGGCGCTGATGATAGTACATGAATGACCGCTCCTGGGGCACTGACCGCTGATGATAGTACATGTATGACCGCTCCTGAGGCGCTGATGATAGTACATGTATGACCACTCCTGAGGCGCTGATGATACTTCATGTATGACCACTCCCGGGGCGCTGACCGCTGATGATAGTACATGTATGACCGCTCCATGGGCGCTGACCGCTGATGATAGTACATGTATGCTTGTTCCTGGGGACGCTGACGATAGTACATGTATGACCGCTCCTGAGGCGCTGATGATAGTACATGTATGACAGCTCCTGGGGTGCTGATGATAGTACATGTATGACCGGTCCCTGGGTGCTGATGATAGTACATGTATGACCGCTCCGGAGGCGCTGATGATAGCACAGGTATGACAGCTCCTGGGGTGCTGATGATAGTACATGTATGACCGCTCCTGAGGCGCTGATGATAGTACATGTATGACCGCTCCTGAGGCGCTCACTACTGACTGCTGTACATGTATGATCGCTCCTGAGGCGCTGATGATAGTACAAGTATGACCGCTCCAGGGGCGCTGATGATAGTACATGTATGACCGCTCCTGGGGGAGCTGACCGCTGACAATAGTACATGTATGACCGCTCCTGGGGTGCTGATGAGAGTACATGTATGACTGCTCCTGAGGGCGCTGACCGCTGACAATAGTACATGTATGACCGCTCCTGGGGTGCTGATGATAGTACATGAATGACCGCTCCTGAGCGCTGACCGCTGATGATAGTACATGTATGACCGCTCCTGAGGCGCTGATGATAGTACATGTATGACCACTCCTGAGGCGCTGATGATACTTCATGTATGACCACTCCCGGGGCGCTGACCGCTGATGATAGTACATGTATGACCGCTCCTGGGGTGCTGATGATAGTACATGTATGACCGCTCCCTGGGTGCTGATGATAGTACATGTATGACCGCTCCGGAGGCGCTGATGATAGTACAGGCATGACAGCTCCTGGGGTGCTGATGATAGTACATGTATGACCGCTCCTGAGGCGCTGATGATAGTACATGTATGACCGCTCCTGAGGCGCTCACTACTGACTGCTGTACATGTATGATCGCTCCTGAGGCGCTGATGATAGTACAAGTATGACCGCTCCAGGGGCGCTGATGATAGTACATGTATGACCGCTCCTGGGGGCGCTGACCGCTGACAATAGTACATGTATGACCGCTCCTGGGGTGCTGATGACAGTACATGTATGACCGCTCCTGGGGCGCTGACCGCTGACGATAGTACATCTATGACCGCTCCTGGGATGCTGATGATAGTACATGTATGACTGCTCCTGGGGACGCTGATGATAGTACATGTATGACAGCTCCTGGGGTGCTGATGATAGTACATGTATGACCGCTCCTGGGGTGCTGATGATACTACATGTATGACCGCTTCGGAGGCGCTGATGATAGTACATGTATGACTGCTCCTGAGGCGCTGATGATAGTACATGTATGACCGCTCCTGGGGCGCTGACACTGTACATGTATGACCGCGCCTGGGGCGCTGACCGCTGATGATAGTACATGTATGACCGCTCCTGAGGTGCTGACCGCTGATGATAGTACATGTATGACCGCTCCTGAGGCGCTGATGATAGTACATGTATGACCGCTCCAGGGGTGCTCGCCGCTGTACATGTATGACCGTTCCTGGGGCGCTGACTGCTGATGATAGTACATGTATGACCGCTCCTGAGGTTCTTATGATAGTACATGTATGACCGCTCCAGGGGCGCTGACCGCTGACAATAATACATGTATGACCGCTCCAGGGGCGCTGACACTGTACATGTATGACCACTCCAGGGGCGCTGACTGCTGACAATAGTACATGTATGACCGCTCCTGAGGTTCTGATGATAGTACATGTATGACCGCTCCAGGGGCGCTGACCGCTGACATTACTACATGTATGACCCCTCCAGGGTCGCTGACGATAGTACATGTATGACCGCTCCTGACTTGCTGCCTGCTGATGATAGTACATGTATGACCGCTCCTGAGGGGCTGATGATAGTACATGTATGACCGCTCCTGAGGCGCTGATGATAGTACATGTATGACCGCTCCTGAGCCGCTGATGATAGTACATGTATGACCGGCTCCTACGGCGCTGATGATAGTGCATGTATGACTGCTCCTGGGGTGCTGATGATAGTGCATGTATGACCGCTCCTGAGGCGCTGATGATAGTGCATGTATGACCGCTCCTGAGGCGCTGATGATAGTGCATGTATGACCGCTCCTGAGGCGCTGATGATAGTACATGTATGACCGCTCCTGAGGCGCTGATGATAGTATATGTATGACCGCTCCTGGGGTGATGATGATAGTACATGTATGACCGCTCCTAGGGTGCTGATGATAGTACATGTATGAATGCTCCTGGGGGCGCTGACCGCTGACAATAGTACGTGTATGACCGCTCCTGGGGTGCTGATGACAGTACATGTATGACCGCTCCTGGGGCGCTGACCGCTGACGATAGTACATCTATGACCGCTCCTGGGATGCTGATGATAGTACATGTATGACTGCTCCTGGGGACGCTGATGATAGTACATGTATGACGGCTCCTGAGGTGCTGATGATAGTACATGTATGACAGCTCCTGAGGCGCTGATGATAGTACATGTATGACAGCTCCTGGGGTGCTGATGATAGTGCATGTAAGACCGCTCCTGGGGTGCTGATGATAGTACATGTATGACCGCTCCTGAGGCGCTGATGATAGTACATGTATGACCGCTCCTGAGGCGCTGATGATAGTACATGTATGACCGCTCTAGGGGCGCTGGGCGCTGTACATGTATGACCGCTCCTGGGGCGCTGACTGCTGATGATAGTAAATGTATGACCGCTCCTGAGGTGCTGATTATACTACATATATGACCGCTCCAGGGACGCTGACCGCTGACAATACTACATGTATGACCCCTCCAAGGGCGCTGATGATAGTACATGTATGAGCGCTCCTGAGGTGCTGACTGCTGATGATAGTACATGTATGACCGCTCCTGAGGCGCTGATGATGGTGCATGTATGACCGCTCCTGGGGTGCTGATGATACTACATGTATGACCGCCCCTGGGGTGCTAATGATAGTACATGTATGACTGCTCCTGAGGCGCTGATGATAGTACATGTATGACTGCTCCTGAGGCGCTGATGATAGTACATATATGACCGCTCCTAGGGTGCTGATGATAGTACATGTATGACCGCACCTAAGGCGCTGATAATAGTACATGTATGACCGCTCCAGGGGTGCTGATGATAGTGCATGTATGGCCGCTCCTAGGGCGCTGATGATAGTACATGTATGACCGCTCCTGAGGCGCTGATGATAGTACATGTATGACCGCTCCTGAGGCGCTGATGATTGTACATGTATGACCGCTCCAGGGGCGCTGATGATAGTACATGTATGACTGCTCCTGAGGCGCTGATGATAGTACATGTATGACCGCTCCAGGGGCGCTGATGATAGTACATGTATGACCGCTCCTGAGGCGCTGATGATAGTACATGTAGGACCGCTCCTGAGGTGCTGACTACTGACTGCTGTACATGTATGACCGCTCCAGGGGCGCTGATGATAGTATATGTATGACCGCTCCTGAGGCGCTGATGATAGTACATGTATGACTGCTCCTGAGGCGCTGATGATAGTACATGTATGACCGCTCCTAGGGTGCTGATGATAGTACATGTATGACCGCACCTAAGGCGCTGATAATAGTACATGTATGACCGCTCCAGGGGTGCTGATGATAGTGCATGTATGGCCGCTCCTAGGGCGCTGATGATAGTACATGTATGACCGCTCCTGAGGCGCTGATGATAGTACATGTATGACCGCTCCTGAGGCGCTGATGATTGTACATGTATGACCGCTCCAGGGGCGCTGATGATAGTACATGTATGACTGCTCCTGAGGTGCTGATGATAGTACATGTATGACCGCTCCTAAGGTGTTGATGATAGAACATGTATGACCGCTCCTGAGGCGCTGATGATAGTACATGTATGACCGCTCCAGGGGCGCTGATGATAGTACATGTATGACCGCTCCTGAGTCGCTGATGATAGTACATGTAGGACCGCTCCTGAGGTGCTGACTACTGACTGCTGTACATGTATGACCGCTCCAGGGGCGCTGATGATAGTATATGTATGACCGCTCCTGAGGCGCTGATGATAGTACATGTATGACCGCTCCTGAGGCGCTGATGATAGTACATGTATGACCGCTTCTGAGGCGCTGATGATAGTGCATGTATGACTGCTCCTGGGGTGCTGATGATAGTGCATGTATGACCGCTCCTGGGGTGCTGATGATAGTACATGTATGACTGCTCCTGAGGCGCTGATGATAGTACATGTGTGACCGCTCCTAGGGTGCTGATGATAGTATATGTATGACCGCTCCTAAGGCGCTGATGATAGTACATGTATGACCGCTCCAGGGGCGCTGATGATAGTGCATGTATGACCGCTCCTAGGGCGCTGATGATAGTACATGTATGACCGCTCCTGAGATGCTGATGATAGTACATGTATGACCGCTCCTGAGGCGCTGATGATAGTACATGTATGACCGCTCCTGGGGTGCTGATGATACTACATGTATGACCGCCCCTGGGGTGCTAATGATAGTACATGTATGACTGCTCCTGAGGCGCTGATGATAGTACATGTATGACCGCTCCTAGGGTGCTGATGATAGTACATGTATGACCGCACCTAAGGCGCTGATAATAGTACATGTATGACCGCTCCAGGGGTGCTGATGATAGTGCATGTATGGCCGCTCCTAGGGCGCTGATGATAGTACATGTATGACCGCTCCTGAGGCGCTGATGATAGTACATGTATGACCGCTCCTGAGGCGCTGATGATTGTACATGTATGACCGCTCCAGGGGCGCTGATGATAGTACATGTATGACTGCTCCTGAGGTGCTGATGATAGTACATGTATGACCGCTCCTAAGGTGTTGATGATAGAACATGTATGACCGCTCCTGAGGCGCTGATGATAGTACATGTATGACCGCTCCAGGGGCGCTGATGATAGTACATGTATGACCGCTCCTGAGGCGCTGATGATAGTACATGTAGGACCGCTCCTGAGGTGCTGACTACTGACTGCTGTACATGTATGACCGCTCCAGGGGCGCTGATGATAGTATATGTATGACCGCTCCTGAGGCGCTGATGATAGTACATGTATGACCGCTCCTGAGGCGCTGATGATAGTACATGTATGACCGCTTCTGAGGCGCTGATGATAGTGCATGTATGACTGCTCCTGGGGTGCTGATGATAGTGCATGTATGACCGCTCCTGGGGTGCTGATGATAGTACATGTATGACTGCTCCTGAGGCGCTGATGATAGTACATGTGTGACCGCTCCTAGGGTGCTGATGATAGTATATGTATGACCGCTCCTAAGGCGCTGATGATAGTACATGTATGACCGCTCCAGGGGCGCTGATGATAGTGCATGTATGACCGCTCCTAGGGCGCTGATGATAGTACATGTATGACCGCTCCTGAGATGCTGATGATAGTACATGTATGACCGCTCCTGAGGCGCTGATGATAGTACATGTATGACCGCTCCTGGGGTGCTAATGATAGTACATGTATGACTGCTCCTGAGGCGCTGATGATAGTACATGTATGACCGCTCCTAGGGTGCTGATGATAGTACATGTATGACCGCACCTAAGGCGCTGATAATAGTACATGTATGACCGCTCCAGGGGTGCTGATGATAGTGCATGTATGGCCGCTCCTAGGGCGCTGATAATAGTACATGTATGACCGCTCCAGGGGTGCTGATGATAGTGCATGTATGGCCGCTCCTAGGGCGCTGATGATAGTACATGTATGACCGCTCCTGAGGCGCTGATGATAGTACATGTATGACCGCTCCTGAGGCGCTGATGATTGTACATGTATGACCGCTCCTGAGGCGCTGATGATAGTACATGTATGACCGCTCCTGAGGCGCTGATGATTGTACATGTATGACCGCTCCAGGGGCGCTGATGATAGTACATGTATGACTGCTCCTGAGGTGCTGATGATAGTACATGTATGACCGCTCCTAAGGTGTTGATGATAGTACATGTAGGACCGCTCCTGAGGTGCTGACTACTGACTGCTGTACGTGTATGATCGGTCCAGGGGCGCTGACTGCTGACGATAGTACAAGTATGACCGCTCCAGGGGCGCTGATGATAGTACATGTATGACCGTTCCTGGGGCGCTGACCGCTGACGATAGTACATGTATGACCGTTCCTGGGGCGCTGACCGCTGACGATAGTACATGTATGACCGCTCCTGGGGTGCTGACCGCTGACGATAGTACATGTATGACCGCTCCTGGGGTGCTGATGATAGTACATGTATGACCGCTCCTGAGGCGCTGATGAAAGTACATGTATGACGACTCCTGAGGCGCTGATGATAGTTCATGTATGACCACTCCTGAGGCGCTGATGATAGTACATGTATGACTGCTCCTGAGGCGCTGATGATAGTACATGTATGACTGCTCCTGAGGCGCTGATGATAGTACATGTATGATCGCTCCTGAGGCGCTGATGATAGTACATGTATGACCGCTCCTGAGGCGCTGATGATAGTACATGTATGACCGCTTCTGAGGCGCTGATGATAGTGCATGTATGACTGCTCCTGGGGTGCTGATGATAGTGCATGTATGACCGCTCCTGGGGTGCTGATGATAGTACATGTATGACTGCTCCTGAGGCGCTGATGATAGTACATGTGTGACCGCTCCTAGGGTGCTGATGATAGTATATGTATGACCGCTCCTAAGGCGCTGATGATAGTACATGTATGACCGCTCCAGGGGCGCTGATGATAGTGCATGTATGACCGCTCCTAGGGCGCTGATGATAGTACATGTATGACCGCTCCTGAGATGCTGATGATAGTACATGTATGACCGCTCCTGAGGCGCTGATGATAGTACATGTATGACCGCTCCTGGGGTGCTGATGATACTACATGTATGACCGCCCCTGGGGTGCTAATGATAGTACATGTATGACTGCTCCTGAGGCGCTGATGATAGTACATGTATGACCGCTCCTAGGGTGCTGATGATAGTACATGTATGACCGCACCTAAGGCGCTGATAATAGTACATGTATGACCGCTCCAGGGGTGCTGATGATAGTGCATGTATGGCCGCTCCTAGGGCGCTGATGATAGTACATGTATGACCGCTCCTGAGGCGCTGATGATAGTACATGTATGACCGCTCCTGAGGCGCTGATGATTGTACATGTATGACCGCTCCAGGGGCGCTGATGATAGTACATGTATGACTGCTCCTGAGGTGCTGATGATAGTACATGTATGACCGCTCCTAAGGTGTTGATGATAGAACATGTATGACCGCTCCTGAGGCGCTGATGATAGTACATGTATGACCGCTCCAGGGGCGCTGATGATAGTACATGTATGACCGCTCCTGAGGCGCTGATGATAGTACATGTAGGACCGCTCCTGAGGTGCTGACTACTGACTGCTGTACATGTATGACCGCTCCAGGGGCGCTGATGATAGTATATGTATGACCGCTCCTGAGGCGCTGATGATAGTACATGTATGACCGCTCCTGAGGCGCTGATGATAGTACATGTATGACCGCTTCTGAGGCGCTGATGATAGTGCATGTATGACTGCTCCTGGGGTGCTGATGATAGTGCATGTATGACCGCTCCTGGGGTGCTGATGATAGTACATGTATGACTGCTCCTGAGGCGCTGATGATAGTACATGTGTGACCGCTCCTAGGGTGCTGATGATAGTATATGTATGACCGCTCCTAAGGCGCTGATGATAGTACATGTATGACCGCTCCAGGGGCGCTGATGATAGTGCATGTATGACCGCTCCTAGGGCGCTGATGATAGTACATGTATGACCGCTCCTGAGACGCTGATGATAGTACATGTATGACCGCTCCTGAGGCGCTGATGATAGTACATGTATGACCGCTCCTGGGGTGCTGATGATACTACATGTATGACCGCCCCTGGGGTGCTAATGATAGTACATGTATGACTGCTCCTGAGGCGCTGATGATAGTACATGTATGACCGCTCCTAGGGTGCTGATGATAGTACATGTATGACCGCACCTAAGGCGCTGATAATAGTACATGTATGACCGCTCCAGGGGTGCTGATGATAGTGCATGTATGGCCGCTCCTAGGGCGCTGATGATAGTACATGTATGACCGCTCCTGAGGCGCTGATGATAGTACATGTATGACCGCTCCTGAGGCGCTGATGATTGTACATGTATGACCGCTCCAGGGGCGCTGATGATAGTACATGTATGACTGCTCCTGAGGCGCTGATGATAGTACATGTATGACCGCTCCAGGGGCGCTGATGATAGTACATGTATGACCGCTCCAGGGGCGCTGATGATAGTACATGTAGGACCGCTCCTGAGGTGCTGACTACTGACTGCTGTACGTGTATGATCGGTCCAGGGGCGCTGACTGCTGACGATAGTACAAGTATGACCGCTCCAGGGGCGCTGATGATAGTACATGTATGACCGTTCCTGGGGCGCTGACCGCTGACGATAGTACATGTATGACCGTTCCTGGGGCGCTGACCGCTGACGATAGTACATGTATGACCGCTCCTGGGGTGCTGACCGCTGACGATAGTACATGTATGACCGCTCCTGGGGTGCTGATGATAGTACATGTATGACCGCTCCTGAGGCGCTGATGAAAGTACATGTATGACGACTCCTGAGGCGCTGATGATAGTTCATGTATGACTGCTCCTGAGGCGCTGATGATAGTACATGTATGACTGCTCCTGAGGCGCTGATGATAGTACATGTATGATCGCTCCTGAGGCGCTGATGATAGTACATGTATGACCGCTCCAGGGGCGCTGGCCGCTGTACATGTGTGACTGCTTTCGGGGTGTTGACTGCTGTACATGCGTTACTGCTTCGGGGGGCGCTAAAGCTTCAGTAACCAGCAGCACGTTGGTGAGAGGAGGAGGCGTAACAGAACACTAATAGGGGTCAGAAATGCTCTTTTCTCCTTAGGGAGAGCAACTATATACTATAAACTAAGTGAGGAGACTCAAATGGCCACGCACGCTCCTCTGGGTAATATGCAAATAAGGGAGATGGAATAAATCCTCCACAGTGCCACCTATTGAAAGGCAGCATTCCTAAGAGTCAAAGAGGGACTTTTTATACAAGTCTTGTTACAATGACTGGGAATCAAAAGCAAAGCCAGACTCCATGTACATACAGCTGTTTCCGGGTTATTGCCCATCATCAGTGTACAGTAGGAGTCGAACACTAATAAGCACTTCCAGCTGTGGCCACCAGATGGCGGTCTGAGGACACTCACTGTGGTGCTCTATGAGTGAGGTGACAGCTGCACCGCTATATATAACCAGCGACGGATCAGTATCACCGCTGCAAGCTTCTTACCACTAGAGGCGCCACTGCCCCTCGCTCTCTGCAGCGCCCTGAGGCCGCCATGCTGGCTGCGTCTAAGCATCTGTCATATGCATCCTGGTCTCCATAAACATGGCGGCGGCTCCTGCAGCGGAGACACTCGTGATCAGCTGATATCAGGAAGTGTCGGTCCAGCGGCCGGGCCGCAGCAAGGAGGTGAGCGGAGGGAGCGGGATACGGGGAGGCTTCAGGACAGGCTCTGAGCTCAACCTTCATGCGGGTAGCCACCGAACAAGTATCACACAAGGGGCTTAGATACAGCAGATAGGATTGGATACACAGCACAGCAGTCAGTATCACACAGGATAGGGTTAGATACACAGCACAGCAGACAGTATCACACATGATGGGATTAGATACAGCAGATAGGATTAGATACACAGCACAGCAGACAGTATCACACATGATAGGATTAGATACACGGCTCAGCAGACAGTATCACACAGCATAGGATTAGATACACAGCTCATCAGACAGTATCACACAGGATAGGATTAGATACACAGCTCAGCAGGCAGTATCACACATCATAGGATTGGATACACGGCTCAGCAGGCAGTATCACACAGCATAGGATTAGATACACGGCTCAGCAGGCAGTATCACACAGGATAGGATTAGATACACGGCTCAGCAGACAGTATCACACAGGATAGGATTAGATACACGGCTCAGCTGACAGTATCACACAGGATAGGATTAGATACACGGCTCAGCAGACAGTATCACACAGGATAGGATTAGATACACAGCTCAGCAGGCAGTATCACACAGGATAGGATTAGATACACAGCTCAGCAGGCAGTATCACACAGGATAGGATTAGATACACGGCTCAGCAGACAGTATCACACAGGATAGGATTAGATACACAGCTCAGCAGGCAGTATCACACATGGTAGGATTAGATACACGGCTCAGCAGGCAGTATCACACATGATGGGATTAGATACACGGCTCAGCAGGCAGTATCACACAGGATAGGATTAGATACACGGCTAAGCAGACAGTATCACACAGGATAGGATTAGATACACAGCTCAGCAGACAGTATCTCACATGATAGGATTAGATACACGGATCAGCAGACAGTATCACACATGATGGGATTAGATACACGGCTCAGCAGGCAGTATCACACAGCATAGGATTAGATACACGGCTCAGCAGGCAGTATCACACAGGATAGGATTAGATACACAGCTCAGCAGGCAGTATCACACAGGATAGGATTAGATACACGGCTCAGCAGACAGTATCACACAGGATAGGATTAGATACACAGCTCAGCAGGCAGTATCACACATGGTAGGATTAGATACACGGCTCAGCAGGCAGTATCACACATGATGGGATTAGATACACGGCTCAGCAGGCAGTATCACACAGGATAGGATTAGATACACGGCTAAGCAGACAGTATCACACAGGATAGGATTAGATACACAGCTCAGCAGACAGTATCTCACATGATAGGATTAGATACACGGATCAGCAGACAGTATCACACATGATGGGATTAGATACACGGCTCAGCAGGCAGTATCTCACAGGATAGTATTAGATACACGGCTAAGTAGACAGTATCACACAGGATAGGATTAGATACACAGCTCAGCAGACAGTATCACACAGGATGGGATTAGATACACGGCTCAGCAGACAGTATCACACAGGATAGGATTAGATACACAGCTCAGCAGACAGTATCACACAGGATGGGATTAGATACACGGCTCAGCAGACAGTATCACACATGATGGGATTAGATACACGGATCAGCAGGCAGTATCACGCAGGATAGGATTAGATACACAGCTCAGCAGACCGTATCACACAGGATGGGATTAGATACACGGATCAGCAGGCAGCTCCTGTGGTTCTCCGGGTTGCTATGGCACTCTGTCCCTAGCGACCGCCTCCTGACTGTCCGCCTTTGTATTTGCAGACATGGCGGACTCGGTGACTCTGTTCCAGCAGGACTCCAGCGGCGTCACGTATCGCATCCCGGCGCTGCTCCACATCCCGCAGCCTCCGATCTACTTGGCCTTCGCTGAAAAACGCTCTTCGCCTAAAGACCAGGACGCCTTGTACCTGGTGATGAGGAGGGGTGTGGTGCGGGGCGGAGGGGTGCAGGTACGGCATCTCGGGATGAGGGGCGGCCAGACACAAGAGTTAAAGGGGAAGTAACCGTTGTTCTGTGCTTTGCCTCCTCAGTGGGAAGACATGATTGCGGTGAGGCACGCCAAGTTACCGTCCCACCGCACCATGAACCCGTGCCCGCTGTATGACGCTGCCACCCAGACCGTCTTCCTCTTCTTCGTCTGCATCAAAACAGACTGCTCCGAAAGGTGGCAAATCCTCACCGGCAGGAACGCCGCTCGGCTCTGCTACGTCACCAGCCACGACCACGGCAAATCGTGGAGTCTTCCAAAAGACGTGACGAAGGAGGTTCTGGGTCAGGACCTCAAGAACTGCGCCACTTTTGCCGTGGGGCCGGGTCACGGCTTGGGTTCGCCTTCAGGGAGATTGATCGTGCCGGCGTACCTGTATTACATCCACTCCCGTGTCTGTGGCCTGCCCGTTCCGTGGAAGACCAAGCCGCACTCCCTGATCTTCTACAGCGGCGACCACGGCGAGACTTGGCACAGGGGCAGCGGGCTGTGGAGGCAGAAGACGGTGGAGTGCGAGGTGGCCGAGGTGGCTTGTGCCAACGGGTCCGACCTTCTGTACTGCAGTGCAAGGACCAGTCAGCACTACCGGGCGGAGGCGACCAGCAGCCCCCAGTCCATGGAGTTTGGTGATGCCCACTTCAATAAAAGCCTCTGCGAGCCGCCGCACGGGTGCCAAGGTAGTGTGGTGAGCTACCAGCCCGCGGAGGTCCACCGGGAGGAAGAAGATGGCGGCGACGAGCCCCACGAGCGCTGTCTTCAGAAAACCGCCATGTCTTGGCTGCTTTACTCCCATCCAACCAGCAGCCAGAAACGCGTCAACTTGGGCATCTACTTGAATAAGTCTCCGCTGGCGCCGTCCAGCTGGACTCTGCCATGGATCATCAACGAAGGCCCCAGCGGGTACTCGGACTTGGCGGTCTGCCAGGATGCCCACACCTTCGCCTGTTTGTACGAATGTGGAAAGGAAGCTTGTGAAAAGATCGACTTCCGGAGGTTCACGGTGGAAGAGCTGCTGCAGAACGCCACCAAACGCTAAAACCGCAGCGCCGCGCTCACGCTTGTGTCACGGCTTCCGTGGAGCATCCGGCAGCTCAATGGCGACGTGTGCGGCGCCATATTCACCGTATAAGCCAGGCTGTATTTACACGGGCGAGTTTTCCGTGTGAGTTTTGTGCGTTGCGAGACGGACGGAAATAGAAGCCGCTGTTCTCAGTGGGTCTGTTTAAACGCGCCATTCTTCCTT
Source organism: Eleutherodactylus coqui (assembly GCF_035609145.1). Classification (NCBI taxonomy): domain Eukaryota; kingdom Metazoa; phylum Chordata; class Amphibia; order Anura; family Eleutherodactylidae; genus Eleutherodactylus; species Eleutherodactylus coqui. The sequence continues at coordinate 526,194,814 of NC_089837.1, read as the reverse complement.
TCGCAGATGGTAAAACTGTCCTATTATCCGGTAGGATCGCAGAAGACTCGCCCGTTATTTGCTGTGGGCGAGTTAAAAATCGCATCGTCCGCGCGGGATCAGAGATTATTTACATTTCAAAAAACATGCAATTCGAACACGCGTGAAAAATCGTATGTTCAGCGACGGCATTTTCACGCAAATCGCAACACAGTCGCAGTGAAAATAGCATTTTTAGAGGCGCTGTATCGGTCAGAGTTTCTGGGACCGTCATCACGCTCACCCGTGTAAATACAGCCTGAGCGGGGTCGTTTACAGCGAACCTGGAAGCCATGACGCCAGTGTGGGCGGAGCCTAAAGTGTGCGCATGCGCGTGTAATCCGCGATCGATAAGTCTGAGCCACAGCAGGAATAAGAGACTGAGCTTCTAGAGATGCAGCGAACGCCCCCCCCCCCCCTCTATGTAATGAAGCCAATCACGTACGGATGTTCCACCGCGGGTCCCACGTCAAGGACCGACGCGTCACTTGTTTTCCCATAACATGTGCTTTATGGCTGCAGTGTGTCGGCTGCGGCGCCGATCCCCGTTCTAATGAGACGCGGATCTGCTAGATGGTCCGTGGCCGTAAGCAGAGGCCGACCCCCGGATCTCCACCAGAGATGCATCCATGACACCGCGGAGCCGAGGTTCGCCCAACGCACAAGCCACAACCGACACGGCGGTCCTCCGTTTCTGCGACGCAGATCTGCGGGATGCATTTTTTCTGCTTTTCAGTCCGATTACGACAATACAATAATTATGTATGTTTTTTCGGTTTTACCACTTCTGCACAATAACGAACCTTTCCCCTGGAAAATATATATATATTTTTTCATCAACGCACCGATGACCTTCTTTGTTCTCCGCGGACGGAGCGCTGGGGGCGCCAGTGGGGGGGGGATTGGAAGCGAAATGGAAAAAAAAATTAGCTTTTTTTTCATGTAGCATTTCCTGTGCGTTGTACGGGTCGCCACGGACGCTGCGATACCGAACGTGGGGTTTTGTTTTTTTTCTAAACAAGAACAAGTGCGCATAAAGTTTTTTTTCCCTTTAATATTTTTCCTGTTGGATTCCATTTTCCACATTTTTATGTTCCTGTAAGGGATGTGAATCTGCGGCCCTGGGATCTCACTGATAATACACTGCAGTACTTCTGTGCTGCAGTGCATTATTGTCATTCATGGCGATCACAGGTCATGGCAGACCCGGACGATGAAGTCCCCTACCTCTGTGAACCCTTTACATGCCATAGTCAACATTGATTGTGCCATGTAAGGGGTTAAGAGCGGGGATCGGCGCTCTCCCAGAACCCTCCTGTGCAGCAAGAGGCTGGCTGTCGGTCACAGCTGACTCCTGCTGCAGGTGGTATAGGCTCAGCTTCTGAACTTGCACCATCTATAGGGAGTAGAGATGAGCGAACCTACTCGGCCACGCCCCTTTTTCGCCTGAGCGCCGCGATTTTTGAGTACTTCCGTACTCAGGCGAAAAGATTCAGGGGGCGCCGTGGGTGAGTGGGGGGTTGCAGCGGGGAGTGGGGGGGGGAGAGGGAGAGAGAGAGGGCTCCCCCCTGTTCCCCGCTGCTACCCCCTGCTCCGCTACGCCTCCCCGGCGCCCCCCGAATCTTTTCACCCGAGTACGGAAGTACTCGAAAATCGCGGTGCTCAGGCGAAAAAGGGGCGTGGCCGAGTATATTCGCTCATCTCTAATAGGGAGTGAATGTAGAAGCATTCACAGGAGCTCCTCCCCCGCCGGGACGTACGTGTATATCCTGAGCGCGGTGTGCGGGTTAGACCGTGCAGATTTTGGCGCAGAATCCCCTACCGGAAGCCTCTGTCAGCGCGGCCGCAGCGCTCCGTCATTGGATAAGGACTTCATGCAATAATCTGTATCTCAGAATGATGTTTCCACCTGCGGGTTTGAAGTGTCGCTTTTCTTGATGCCGTTTTCCGGATGTTGATCAGCCAATCGTATTTGTGCAATAATGTAAATCCGCTGCAGGAAGCCGCATCTCGGACTTTTCCTGCGCAGTTATACCGCATGAACGTAACTTAAGCGTCTGATCACCAGCTTTGCCCGCCCGGAGGCAGATGGGGTAGTGGGTCCATGTCGTCCGATGTTTGGGTTGTCATGGCGACGGACGCCATTCACGACAGACTGGAGATCATTGCGTGTAACGTTTCCGGGGGCGATGGATTTGATGCGTGACGATTAATGGGGTCAATTCTGAATCAATAGAATGAAAAGTTCTGAAACTTTCTGATCTGCTTTATTCTTCAGTTCCCTCGCCATTTGCAGGATCTCTGCTAACTGTCAGCGAATGTGAACTTTGTTATAAGGACTTCCCACAGCTGAGGGTTTGTACCACTGCATCCAGGCTGGACATTCCCCTATGAGGTAGACGGCCGGGACTCCAGACTGCCACCTGTTACCTGCACTGACACATTGTAACAGACTACCAGAGATGTGATGTGTCTAGGCTGCGTGCAAATGTAACAAAACCTCAACTGTGAAAAGTATTAGAGGTTTTAAGCTTGTAGATGTAAACAAAGTTTCCATTCACTGACAGGCAGCAGCGTTCTTGGAAATAATGAGGAATTGAAACACAAAGGCTAGCCTTAGACGTGTCAACTATAGTGAAATCTGCTAGGTCAGGAGCCGACAACCTCTGGTTCTCCAACTACTAGTAAGCTACAACTCCCAGCATGCTCTGACAGCCTGTAGACTACAACTCCCAGCATGCCCCGATATCCAGCTCACTCCGATTGTAAGCTTGCCCTGAGAAGCATCAGACTACAACTCCCAGCATGCACTGATATCCTGCTCACTCCAACTCGCAGCATGGACTAGCAGCCTGTAGACTACAACTCCCAGCATGCCCCAATATCCTACTCACTCCCACTGTCAGTTTGCCCTGAGAAGCATCAGATTACAACTCACTGGATTCCCAGCAATCGGTCCACTCAATTCCGATCCTGCCTGCAGACCAGAAGACCCAGCATTTTCTGACAACCTCAGACTTACCTCTGCAGCTCTGTGTCCCTGGAGAGGTTCAGGCTGCTCTATGTGCTTGGCTGATTTACAGTTACTTCCTACACCTGTTTGTGCAGCTGCAGGCTCAGAGTTTAGTAGATGTTCCTTGCTTGTGGAGCTTCAGGTTCAGTGCTCAGTAGATGTTCCCTGCTTGTGGAGCTACAGGTTCAGTGCTCAGTAGATGTCCCCTGCTTGTGGAGTTGCAGATTGAATGCTTAGTGTTCCCTGCTTGTGGTGTTGAAGGCTCTGAGCTTAGTGGGTGCTTCCTGCTTGTGGAGCTGCAGGTTCAGTTCTCAGTGGGTGTTACAGGTTCTGAGCTCAGTAGATGTTCCCTGGTTGTGGAGCTGCAGATTGAATGCTTCGTGGGTTTTCCCTGCTTCAGGTTCAGAGCTCAGTGGGTTTCCCTGCTTGAGGTGTTGCAGGTTCAGAGCTCAGCAGGCGTAATCTCCTCCTGCCTTCTTTCTCAGTACTCTAGCCTTTGTCTCATTTCCGCCTTGTTCAAGCAGATTTCTGGGACATCATGCCGCCCAGAGCTCTCCATTGTATATACTGTATGACCTTCCGTGTGTGAATAACACCAACCTGCTGCAACCACAGATGCCTTTACTGTTCTCATGACTACTGTTAGTCTGCTGCCATGTAGACACATAGGTCTGTATACACTAAATGGGAGAATTACAATAATGACTGTTAGAGAAACGCTTCATTTTCTTTTATTTTAGATGCATTGCAGCAAAAGTCTATATACCCTCCCAGGGGGCGGCTGGGGCTGACTAATAAAACATGTCAATCAGCAGCTGTGATCTACTTGTGTCATTTACAACATCGCCGCCACCCTGCCCTCCTGATCTGGATTAGATCGGTCAAGAAACTTCATATACTGACAGTATCACACAAGATAGGATTAGATACACGGCTCAGCAGGCAGTATCACACAGGATAGGATTAGATACACGGCTCAGCAGACAGTATCACACATGATAGGATTAGATACACGGCTCAGCAGACAGTATCACACAGGATAGGATTAGATACACGGCTCAGCAGGCAGTATCACACAGGATAGGATTAGATACACGGCTCAGCAGACAGTATCACACAGGATAGGATTAGATGCACAGCGCAGCAGACAGTATCACACAGGATAGGATTAGATACACAAATCAGCAGGCAGTATCACACAGGATAGGATTAGATACACAGCTCAGCAGGCAGTATCACACAGGATAGGATTAGATACACAGCTCAGCAGGCAGTATCTCACATGATAGGGTTAGATACACAGCTCAGCAGACAGTATCTCACATGATAGGATTAGATACACAGCAGACAGTACCACACGACAGGATTAAATACACGGCTCAGCAGACAGTATCAGACGATAGGATTAGATACACGGCTCAGCAGACAGTATCACACAGGATAGGATTAGATACATGGCTCAGCAGACAGTATCACACTGGATAGGATTAGATACACAGCTCAGCAGACAGTATTACACAGGATAGGATTAGATACACAGCTCAGCAGGCAGTATCACACATGATAGGATTAGATACACGGCTCAGCAGACAGTATTACACAGGATAGGATTAGATACACAGCTCAGCAGGCAGTATCACGCAGGATAGGATTAGATACACAGCTCAGCAGGCAGTATCACGCAGGATAGGATTAGATACAAAGCTCAGCAGACAGTATCACACAGGATAGGATTAGATACACGGCTCAGCAGACAGTATCACACAGGACAGGATTAGATACACGGCTCAGTAGGCAGTATCACGCAGGATAGGATTAGATACACGGCTCAGCAGACAGTATCACACAGGACAGGATTAGATACACAGCTCAGCAGGCAGTATCACACAGGATAGGATTAGATACACGGCTCAGCAGACAGTATCTCACATGATAGGGTTAGATACACAGCTCAGCAGACAGTATCTCACATGATAGGATTAGATACACAGCTCAGCAGACAGTATCACACAGGATAGGATTAGATACACAGCTCAGCAGACAGTATCTTACATGATATGATTAGATGCACCGCTTAGCAGGTTGTATCACACAGGATAGGATTAGATACACGGCTCAGCAGACAGTATCACACAGGATAGGATTAGATACACGGCTCAGCAGACAGTATCACACAGGATAGGATTAGATACACGGCTCAGCAGACAGTATCACACAGGATAGGATTAGATACACGGCTCAGCAGACAGTATTACACAGGATAGGATTAGATACACAGCTCAGCAGGCAGTATCACGCAGGATAGGATTAGATACACAGCTCAGCAGACAGTATCACACAGGATATGATAAGATACACAGCTCAGCAGACAGTATCACACAGGATAGGATTAGATACACAGCTCAGCAGGCAGTATCACACAGGATAGGATTAGATACAGCGGCTCAGCAGACAGTATCACACAGGATAGGATTAGATACACAGCTCAGCAGGCAGTATCACACAGGATAGGATTAGATACACAGCTCAGCAGACAGTATCACACATGATAGGATTAGATACACAGCAGACAGTATCACACGACAGGATTAAATACACGGCTCAGCAGACAGTATCACACGATAGGATTAGATACACGGCTCAGCAGACAGTATCACACAGGATAGGATTAGATACACGGCTCAGCAAACAGTATCACACAGGATAGGATTAGCTACACGGCTCAGCAGGCAGTATCACGCAGGATAGGATTAGATACACAGCTCAGCAGACAGTATCACACAGGATAGGATTAGATACACAGCTCAGCAGACAGTATCACACAGGATAGGATTAGATACAGCAGCTCAGCAGACAGTATCACACATGATAGGATTAGCTACACGGCTCAGCAGGCAGTATCACGCAGGATAGGATTAGATACACAGCTCAGCAGACAGTATCACACAGGATAGGATTAGATACACAGCGCAGCAGACTGTATCACACAGGATAGGATTAGATACACAGCTCAGCAGGCAGTATCACACATGATAGGATTAGCTACACGGCTCAGCAGGCAGTATCACGCAGGATAGGATTAGATACACAGCTCAGCAGGCAGTATCACACAGGATAGGATTAGATACACAGTTCAGCAGACAGTATCACACAAGATATGATAAGATACACAGCTCAGCAGACAGTATCACACAGGATTGGATTAGATACACGGCTCAGTAGACAGTATCACACAGGACAGGATTAGATACACAGCTCAGCAGGCAGTATCATACAGGATAGGATTAGATACACAGCTCAGCAGGCAGTATCACACAGGATAGGATTAGATACACAGCTCAGCAGGCAGTATCACACGATAGGATTAGATACACGGCTCAGCAGACAGTATCACACAGGATAGGATTAGATACACAGCTCAGCAGGCAGTATCACACAGGATAGAATTAGATACACAGCACAGCAGACAGTATCACACGATAGAATTAGATACACGGCTCAGCAGACAGTATCACACAGGATAGGATTAGATACATGGCTCAGCAGACAGTATCACACATGATAGGATTAGATACACAGCTCAGCAGACAGTATCTCACATGATAGGGTTAGATACACAGCTCAGCAGACAGTATCTTACATGATAGGATTAGATACACAGCACAGCAGACAGTATCACACAGGATAGGATTAGATACACGGCTCAGCAGACAGTATCACATAGGATAGGATTAGATACACGGCTCAGCAGACAGTATTACACAGTATAGGATTAGATACACGGCTCAGCAGACAGTATCACACAGGATAGGATTAGATACACGGCTCAGCAGGCAGTATCACACGGGATAGGATTAGATACACGGCTCAGCAGACAGTATCGCACAGGATAGGATTAGATACACGGCTCAGCAGGCAGTATCACACAGGATAGGATTAGATACACGGCTCAGCAGGCAGTATCACACAGGATAGGATTAGATACACGGCTCAGCAGACAGTATCACACAGGGTAGGATTAGATACACAGCTCAGCAGACCGTATCACACAGGAAAGGATTAGATACGCAGCTCAGCAGACAGTATCACACAGGATAGGATTAGATACACAGCTCAGCAGACCGTATCACACAGGAAAGGATTAGATACACAGCTCAGCAGACCGTATCACACAGGAAAGGATTAGATACGCAGCTCAGCAGACAGTATCACACAGGATAGGATTAGATACACACCTCAGCAGACCGTATCACACAGGAAAGGATTAGATACGCAGCTCAACAGACAGTATCACACAGGGTAGGATTAGATACACGGCTCAGCAGACAGTATCACACAGGATAGGATTAGATACACGGCTCAGCAGACAGTATCACACAGGATAGGATTAGATACACAGCTCAGCAGACAGTATCACACATGATAGGATTAGATACACGGCTCAGCAGACAGTATCCCACAGGATAGGATTAGATACAGCGGCTCAGCAGACAGTATCACACAGGATAGGATTAGATACACGGCTCAGCAGACAGTGTCTCACATGGTAGGATTAGATACACGGCTCAGCAGGCAGTATCACACAGGATAGGATTAGATACACTGCTCCGCAGACAGTATCACCTATACTGGGCTTGGATACAGGCTTGGGTGTCTCTCTGGCGCCTCTTAGCTGCGGCTCTCAGGATTGCAGGGCAGATCCTGGTGTTTTCCTGTATCAGGATACAGAGAGGAAACAGATGGTGAGAGAACAGCGGCGGGTGCGGCGGGGGTCTGGTCCAGTGCTGGGGGGCACACAGTACAAGGCAGTGCGAGGCAGCAGCGCCCAGCGCAGACCACAGCCAATTGGAGAGCTGGGAAGTTCTGGGAGTTTCCATCCAGACAGCAGCCACATCTGCAGCCGGCCGCTCCGGGACCGCGCTCTCCGGTAGGTCCATCACACATAGTCACCGACTAAACGACTCGCATGACTCTACAGGTGAACTGCGGCGGGCGATACGGTCTGATACGTTGCTTCGTGAAAGCCGCAGCTACCCGCTGTGCCCCATATGAACGAGCAAACGTGGAAAGCGTGCGGCATCACTTTCACAAGCGCAAGAATGGCTGCCAGTCAGCGACAAAGCGACACGGCCATCCGTTATTCCTGCGGTCTCGCAGGTGTCACATTTGGGAGGGTGAAAATGTATCCGGGGCGATTTAATGCGGCGTAACGGCGTTATGGAAGTCATCCGCAGTCGGGAATATCATGACTGGTGGGGTTGGGGGCCTCGCGACAGAAGACTGCGCTTAGATACCGCGATACATCACTACGACTCCCAACGAGCGTCCTGATACTAACGGGGAAAGCGTCCTTGTTGCCCGTGGCGACCAATCCCGAAAACTGCCAAAATCTTGGAAAATGTTGACTGAAAACCCTGTTCCCAAGTGGGGCTGTGAAATGCATCAAACTTAGTTCGGCGCAAGTTATTGATGTACGTCATTCTCGCGTGCGTGAAAAATGTACGTAAAAATCGCATTTTGTTCCAATAGTAAAAGAAAAAAAACGGCGTCGCCCGTATGAAGTATTTACGCTGGCGAGTGCGATATCGGTCCGGAAAACTCCAAAGACGGACGGTCGCACTCTTAAACTCGCGATTTCGCCTACGAGTGTGATGTGTTTTCGCAAGAAAAACGAATCGCATTTCATCGCAGTACTCGCCATTTTCACTTGCGGTTTTCACAAACATGAAAATCACGTTTTAATAAGATAATTTAAAAATGGCGTCATGTAACGCACGTGAACACGCGACTGCAATGCGACAGTTTAACTTAAAGGCAAGTTTTCTGCAAATCGCAGATAATTAAGACATGCGGCGATCTCAGAGCGTCGCTGCGAGAGAAAAATCGTGCATGTGAATAGATGTATTTAAAATAACGGGTCCTGTTTTCGTGGGTCTCGCAGAACCTGCACGAGAAAATCGCCGGTATAAATATGGCCTTAGAAAGGGGCAAATTGATGTATGTTTCAATATGGCCACCTTTGGCGCACTCTGGGCGGAGTCAGCTTGAGGCATTTGGCTTCACACTATATGCCTACTGAATGTTTATGGACGATGTTCCCACTGCCGCCATCTCTATGAGGAATGTTCCAGAATGGGGATTTAAAGGGGCAGTGCGGTGTAAATAATAGAGAGTGTAGACTGAGCGCCGTTTAGTAGAGGGGGCCTCGGCGCGGCTCTGTATACACAGATCTGCTGGCAGCGACTCCGTACAGCCCCCATCATGACATCAGCGGCCAGACAGAAAAACAACACTGGAGCTGCGGTACCCTCACCACTGTGCAAATAGTCAGAGGGGGGAGGGAGGATCTGGGGAACTACAAGTCTCAGCATTCACACGGAATACTTGGCATGGTCTGAGCAGCGATGTGTATGCTGCAGTGTGATGTTATGTGTATTGGGCCGGGCTGACACGGGCAGATGATTACTGCGTATTACGCGTGCGCTGTACGCCCCTTTAGGTACCCAGTAATTCGCAGGAAATCAATTACATTGCTTTAGGCCCCCGCCCATGGGCGAGGCGGAATATGGCTAGCGATATACTGCCACGGGGGAACAGAGGAGAGAACTGTCAGTTCTCTGCGGAGAGCCTTTCTGACAGTCAAGCTCACTGCGGTAAAACGCGGCATGCCACAAGCTTGTCGGAATTGCGTAATATGCAAGCACAAAAAAGAGCGCAGCATGTTCCACTTTGCCACGTGTATACGTGCGATACGCGCATGCCCAAACACAACGGCATGGGAAATCTAAACAAAAAATAAACAGGAGGACTAGGCGTGACGGCGTGCGTGAGATACGCTGTCATGCGCAGTACAATATTGCCGCTATACGCCACAGCCCCCCCCCCCCCCACAGCCCCACCCATGTTTACACTTGCCGCCCTGGTTGTACTAGTATGTCATGTACCTGATGCGTGTTTAGGATGATGTGTAACGGTGCAGTGAGGCGTAGAGAGTATACCGAATCAAGTAACGGAATGCGATAATTAGACTGCAAAGATGCGAGACGACCTGTGGGTAGCCTAAGTGATGGCCATAATGTGGCGCTATCCCTACGGGCCCATGGCCAGGAGGACGATGTATTCAGTGGTTACGCTGCAGTAAAGTAGCAAAAGATGCCGAAAAGTATGATAAAGTTCATGTGCCTTGCTACTGCCAGGAGGAGCTATAGAGGGTGTATTTGGAAGGTGAGAGACGCCCAGTGACTGTCGCTTTAAATAAGAGTTTAATGCCAGTTATTACGTAACGCTAAAAGCAGCCGCAGCTCTTCCAGAAGCCCGGGACATCTCCCCGCTGCCCGTGAGCCTCCCGGGTGTCCTTGCAGAGTTGGTCAGTATGGGCATAAGGAGCTGCTGATGCCGGACTATCAGAAGGAAGCAGTAACGGTCCGAGACTCTATGATGCCACGGGGCTTGCCAGTAGGATGGAACCCGGGTGTGGCTGGCTGATTGTTTTCGGATTCGTGCAGCAGGACGGGGCGGGCTTCTTAATGGGTCCCAATAGGTAAAACCTTTATTCTGGGGGGCTAATGGGTTGTGAAAGGAGGAGGCTGGAGTTTAGGGAGAACATAAATGGTCTCACAGACGCGCAGTGCGCCCCCCGGAGGTCCCGCCAGACACTGAGGGCTCCGTCATCGGCCGGGTACATAATATCATTATTTACCGCAGTAATCACATTATAGCGTTTGCTTCACATCATGTCCTCACCAGCCGGAGACCAATCCTAGGGCCGAGCTCGCGGGGCGAGACGAGCGCGGACCGATGGCGGACTACTGAACCTGCTATTCCTATGCGAGTGATGCCGCTGCGGATGGCGGTGCTGGATCGCGGGAGCGGGTATAAAAAATACGCCACCCCGCTTCCCGTCTCGTCCCTTAACAGCGCCAAAGCTTGGTTTATGGTGGAACGTGACAGGTTCCCTTTAAAAATCGCATTGCACTCGTGCTACGTGCGCATGTACTTGTAAGGGCGATGCAATTCGTAACTCGCCTACAGAAAATAACGGGTGGTTCTCGTAGAACTGGACCCGCTGCATCACTTGTGTAAGTGAACCCATTGGAAACAAAGGGTTAAGCCATCACACGAGTTCTGGGCGTCACGCAAATGCGCAGAACTTGGGTGATTTTCTCGCCCGTGTAAATCCCTTACAGGGATGGATATGTCGCCATTTATAATCTGCCGGTGATCATGTGACCATATTCCGTCTTCTAGGACCGCCATCTACAACCGCCATGAAAGCCACGCAACCTGAGAAGACGCCGCTGTTCAAGAAAGAGTCCAGCGGCGCTGTGTACCGGATGCCCGCGCTCATCTACATCACAGGGGAGAACGTGTTTCTGGCGTTCGCAGAGAAGCGTAAGAGCGAGAGTGATGAAGTGGAGAAGCTGGTGATGAGGAGGGGGATCTACAAGACGGGATACGTGTCTGTAAGTCTGCTGCCGAGCTCTCGACGACTCCTGAAACCAACGGGAAGTCCAATAGTCCAGAATGGGACGGTCCTCTAACTGCCAGACTATTGGAATGCTTTGTGAAAGAGTTTGTTCCCTTCTGAACTATTGGTAGGTGATCAATAGATGATTGGCGGGGGTCCGCCACTCCGCTGTCTGCTGGGCTGCTGTCGTGTCTGGAGCTGGAAGCTGACGCTCTGCATGGTCACAGGTTGGTAATGCAGGGGCAGCGCCCACTGAACTTCTGGGGTCCTGAGCGGCAGACCCCCCACTGATCAACTATTGATGACCTACCAGGTCAGTGGCCAGAAAGATGCTATTCTGATACTTCTGGGAAAGCGGAGTGATAACCAGTCTGGACACCATTAAAATCCACAGGAGTTTATCCAGCTTTGCAGGAAAAGTATGAGGAGTGCGGTGGGAAGGAGAGGAACCGTTATATAACTTGGCAGACATGCCGCTCAGGGTTCAGGGAAAGCGGAGTATTTCTGTAGCAATTTGTTGTCTTCTACATTTTATACAGATTTAGATACTTTTTAACCAATAATATTTTTGTATATGTTTATAATAATTTATGATGCACTGACCGCCCCCTTTACCAGCCCCGTCTAGTAGCGTTGGACTCCTCAGCCTTTCAGAACCGCAGCAATTCGTAGATTCCACCCAATCATTAAACCGTTCTGCAGGAATATCGGCCCCTGCGGACAGGAAGCTTCTTGTAGTCCCTGCAGATTAGCTGGCGGTGCTGACATGTTCTGATCGGCTGACAGGAAGGGGTCAGCGATTCATGCTGCTTCCGCCAAATTCTGACCTCCCATCAGCAACAGAAATCTAAACCCATCTGACCAGGAGATGTTTTCCTGTGGCTCAGTGATACAAGTTTTGCGCTCTTTTGCCCGCTGGAGTCTCGTCTTTCTGTTTCTCTTTAACACAATGGCGCTGGAACTGGTCGTCTGCTGTTATAGCCCATCCGTGCGGAGGAACGGCGGGTTGTGCGTTCGGACACGTTAGTTGGAGTCCCAGCGTTGTATTCAGCTGACTGTGCAGCCTGTTGCTCAGAACGATTCCTGACATCCTCCTCCGACCCCTTTCAGTGATGAGTTGTTCTCATCCACAGGATCTCCTTTCGCTGGATGTTTTCCCCAATCGCGCCATTCTCGGTATACTCTCCAAGCCGTTACATGAGAAACCTTCCCCCCTGTGGTTGGCGGTGAGCCCCCGGCTAGTCTAGCACCGATGACCGGCCTTGCAGGAAGTCGCTCCGATCACTTGATTTTCCCATCTAATGTGGATTCACACTGAAACTGATCCGCGGAAAACTTGTCATGTGATTTTATGCCGCACTCCGGGGTCACAGGGGGAATTGCCCTACAGGGTAGCGCCAATCGTGAGAGGGGCTCTAGTAAAGGGGCGGTCAGTGTATATTTTTATCATATATATATATACTTTTTTCTACAGTTTTACAATAATTTATATTTTTTGTATATTTATGTAACAAATCATATCTATTTTTTATGCTTTTAGTGGGAAGGCCTCCAGAGTTTACATGACATCTGCCTGAAGAATCACCGTATGATTAACCCCTGTCCGGTCTACGAAGACGCCACCAAGACCTTGTTCCTCTTCTTTAACTGCCTCCCCAGTGGTGTGACGGAAGAGCGCATGAGAAAGTGGGGAAACTGCTCCAAGCTCTGCTACTCCACCAGCAGGGACTGTGGCAAGACGTGGAGCGCCCCCACAGACATCACCGACGTGACCAGCGGCATCAGGAACCTGGCCACCTTCTTTGTGTCTCCCGGTCATGGCATCCAGACCCAATGTGGGAAGCTTGTCGTCCCAGCCTACGTGTATGTCGCCAAATTCTGGTGCATCCGCTGGTGGTCCACCAAAGCCCGCACCTTTTACCTCTACAGTGAAGACCAAGGCAGCCGGTGGCGCGTATCAGAACGGATTGAAAAGCACGAATGCGGCGAATCCCAACTGGCAGAAATTGTGTCCGAAGACGGTCAGAAAATGCTGTACTGCAACGCGCGGAGCCCCTCCAAGAAACGCGTGGAGGCGCTGATGTTGAATGTCGGAGGGGAATTTAAGATCGCCGAAAAAAGCCGCAAGTTGAAGGAGTCGGAGAAAGGCGGCTGCTCCGGCAGTGTGCTGGGCTTCCCGGGACTGGAAGAACCAGGACAGGAGCGACGTCACTGGCTTCTCTTCTCGCACCCCGCAAAGAAAGACCGCCGAGACCTGGGCGTCTACCTGAACAAGTCACCGCTGATGTCCGAGGCCTGGTCCAAGCCCTGGGTCATTCACGACGGCCCGTCCGGATACTCGGACCTCGCTGATTGTAAGGACGCCAATACATTCGCGGTCCTGTTCGAGAGCGGATCCGAGACGCCTTACGAGGAGATCAACTTTTGTCTTTTCACCGTGGAAGACGTCTTGGAAAACATCAACAAGAAGAAAAGCCTATTCGCCCGATTCAGGAAATGACGACATCAAGAACCGAACGGCGTTTCACCCCAAAATCAAAAGCTGCGATAAATATAAGATCCGGTGGCGCCGCTCCCAAAAAAGTGGTAAAAAGTCTATTCAGCTGTTTTATACATCTTATCAGTGCCTGGAAAAGTTGGGTGACAACTAATATGGCGTCCATGTTTGTAGGGAATACCTCAATTTTAGCCTTTTGACTCCGTCGAACCCCAAAATGAATATTGACCCCCTAAACTGTGCCTCCTAATTGTTCCAGATCCCGTGGGACAGTCTCAGATTTCCCGGGAAACATACTAGCTATCCCAATACCTGCGCCCTCCGCTCGCACATACAGTTGAATATAATGGTGGAGCAGGGGTCCGCCATGTTGCAGTTGCTATGGTATATAAGGGGTTAAACTGCCAGGATCTGAGGTATCTCCATTACTGGCGGGTAGAGCACGAGCCCCGCTGTCAGTAGTCAGCCGAGCCACCGCTTTAAAAACATGTCTGTGCAGATGTAAGGGCTCCTTCACACAGACGTACGCACAATTGCGCATGTTTCTGCGCAACACATTTGCAAACAAAGTACATTTGCGCGCGTATCGGTGCATTTTACTGTACTTTTTGCGCTCGCAGGGTCGGTTCGCATGGACACCCCGGGATTTAAAAGGCAATTTAGCCTAATAAGGTCCAGATGTGTTCTTTTTTTCACAGAATTGCGCAGCGTATTGCACATTCCCGTAGACTTCTATCTTTGGTGTGCTAATGAGCACAAAAATAGAGCATGCCGCGTTTTATTTCACATGCGCAAAAAAGTGGAATGAGAACGAACCCGTAAATAAATACAGACCCCAGTAAGCCGTAGGCCGGCTCACGCAAGCGTAATTTAATGTATTCGCTCATAATCCGCGGTGAATGGAGTCGATGAAAATACATTGATTTATATTGATCCATTCACACTTGCGTATAATCCGTGCGTATAAAAGAACGCAGCCTGTTCTATCTTGGAGCGTTTTGCACGCGATGGAGCGCTATTGTTCTCTCTGGGCGCGTACGAAAAATGCTGCACATACAGTTACATTGCGTACGTGCGCCGTTTTTACAATTGAAGGAAAGTTTTTTTAAAAAAGGAAGAAACCAGGAAGCCGCGGGACGGCGTGCGTGAGATACGCCATAATACGCAGCCATTACAAGCGCGGTTATCACAGCTCCATGGCCATTAAAACGCTGCGATTTTTACTTAGCATTTACTATACGGACATGTGAGCCCGGCCTTAGTCTGCGGTGTGTGCGGGTCGTGTATGTGGGTCGGGGGACATCGCTGATAATCTGGGAAAGCTGGGTGGCGGCCATATTGGTTGTCTCCCATCTTTCCGGAACCCCTGAATGTTGCGCCTGCCTTGTCATACAGTGATACAATAATGACTGGTCACTCCAGACTCCCCGGAGGGAACCATCTTGGCAGCCATATTGGTTGTCACTAGAGATGAGCGAATATACTCGTTTCGAGTAATTGCTCGATCGAGCACCGCGATTTTCGAGTACTTCCGTACTCGGGTGAAAAGATTCGGGGGGCGGGGGGAGGTGTGGTGGAGTGGGCGGTAGCAGCGGGGAACAGGGGGGAGCCCTCTCTCTCTCCCTCAACCCCCCCCCCCCACTCACCCTTGGTGCCCCCCGAATCTTTTCGCCCGAGTACGGAAGTACTCGAAAATCGCGGCGCTTGGGCGAAAAAGGGGCGTGGCCGAGTACGCTCGCTCATCTCTAGTTGTCACCCATCTTTCCAATAGATGAGCAGAATCTGAACATGTGCCTGAAGGCGACTACGCTGCGATCTCCACCATATTGTAATCACTACACTGTTGGCTACGGGGCGATGGAACCACAGGGTGACGGACATTAGAGCACAAGTCTGCCTCTAAGCTTCTCTGAGGTAAACCGAAAGCTGACACCTGATTGGTTGCAACGAAGCAGCTGTTCACAGCAACCAATCACACTGCGGCTTGTACCATGACAGCAGCACTCAGATTGGTTGCCATGAGCAACCCCTCCATTAGCTTGTTTTGCACTGCTTTCTGTGTATATAACGCCTTGTGAGGAGAATGTTTGTGAACCCTTCGGCATTTCCATTGAATGCAGTTCCATTCACGCCTGCGTCCGGGTTCTAATAGCTCCGTCTACAATCCCAACGGATTCAAAAACAGAAAGAAACTAAGATTTCTGTTACTTTTCCTTTTTTGTCAGGTTTATTCACATGAGCGTTTTTGCGCAGCATAATAACCCATAGCTTTCATTGGTCCGTTCACATGAGCGCATTTTTCACGTGATGTGCGGTTGTGTGTAAAAATACACTTGTGCACCACAAGAGCCCGTTGAAATTAATAGGCGCACGAAAATGTGCATAACATACGCAGAAAACCTGCGTATTCGCTGCGCTTAAACTCAGAAAATCACCATTTTTTAACGTGCACAAACATGTGATGCGTTTGCCTACACAAATACACGCCGGAGTGGGCAAAATACACGGGTCACGCAAACATGCGGTCTACTTGTGTCAGTGTGAACGAGCCCTTAGACAGATCCATCCAAAAACGGAAACATTAATCTGTGTTCGCGCGGGACGGATCCGCTGCGGGATTTCCAGAGAGCAATTGATAAACTGAAATCCGCAAGACATAAAGTTGCTGTTTGTTGCGCATTTCGTGGCATTTTTCTGGCGGATTTTAGTGCGATTTGGATTTCCATTCACTTATATCACCTCTATGGTGATCAGAATCCGCTCGGCAACACAATTACGCAGCGGATACTTTGTAGACACAAAATCACTAAAGCTAAGGCCTCGTGCCCACTAGAAAAATACAATCCGCGCAGAATCTGCCGCAGATTTCCGCGGCGGACTCCGTGCGGAATTGCTTTAAATGGTATTTTTTTTGCATGCAGATATCCGCACACATTGCTATCAAAATGGAGCATGCCGCGTTTTTTCTCCCGCGCGTGAAAAACGCAATTCTTTTAAAATGCCATCCGCGGGTGCAAAAATCAATTTAATGGACCCGCGGATGGCAATGATTCCCTATGGGCGAAATCCGCTGTGGATTCCGCAATGCCATTTAACTAGCGGACATGAGGCCTTAGGCCTGTCTCACACGGACGGATTTCAGTTGCGGAATCCGCAATCGTTACCTGCACAGATGATCCGCGGTATTCTGCACACATTATAATCGAACATTTGCGTATCCTCTCAGATGAGCGGATGGCGGTTGTGATTTCTGCGAGTGGAAATAAAAACACAGCCTGTTATATTTTTGTGCGGACTCCGCACGGATGGCTTCCATTGAAGTCAATGGATGGCGTCTGACCCGCAGCCCATCCGCTATTGACACTGCTGATCGCCCACGGGCTAATTAACGGCGCCGCTGTCACTATGATGAGCGCAGTAAGCAGATTGCGCTGACCGCCGCACAACAGCCGGGGATGATATTGCAAGTGAATCTGCCACTGAATTCAATGCAATACCGAGCCACGCTGCTGCGCTCCGGTCAGCGGCGCCGGTAATCAGTTGACCCCCGCTAATCATCTATTGATGCCCTAAACCTCCATTTGTATCAGTTTGTCACTCATTTGCTTCCGTTTTTATGGATCTGTTTTTTTATTGTAAAGAATACTAATTTTCTAGTTTCGGTCTGAGCCTGCGCACAAGAAAAAACGGATCCGTAAAACGGGTGAAATAACCGATACAAGCACGAGGCGGACAACAGTGTAAAGAAGAAGTAGGGAGACTTCTGTCAGGGTTTCCGTTTTTTTGAAGATGACACTGCAGGCGGCATGAAAGAACAAAACGTAAGCCAGACGGAACGGCCACGAACCGCGGCCGCTGAAAACTCCACACTGAAATCAGTGGGAAGTAAAACAAAAACGCCCGTTTCCGCATTTTTTTGTCTCTATAACAGAACGTTAAAAATGAAATCCGAAACAGAAGTGAAGAGAGCCAGTAAGATGAAGCCGGGCGCGGGTAAAATGGTCATATTGCTGGGTGGGCGTGGCCGTGGCATGTGGTGGCGGATAGGCATTCAATCACTAATTAAAGGGGTTGTGCCAACTTTAACCCATTAGCAGTTTTTCCCCCTAATTTTAAAAAAATCGTACATTTTTAAAAGTTCAATAAATGTTTTATTTTTCGGTCTCTATGGTTACGGGGGGCCTGCTGGTTTCGCTGGATTTGCGGGTTTCTGCTGTAGTTTCCATTGGTACAATTTAATGTAACATATATTGTACTAGAAAACTAGAGAGGGATGGAAAAAAAACTATTCTGCCATCTTGTTTTCGCGGCGTACACATTGCGATAACTTTAATCTGCGGGTCGCTAGGATTACGGCGATAACAAATTCATAGAGTTTACAAATAAAATATCTTTGGAATAAAATTCAATGATTTGTGCCGCCATGACTTTTTTATCTTTCCAGTGGCTCGTTTATTGCGGCACTTCCTGTAGTTTCTTCATTTTGGAATTTTTGTGACTTTTTGATAGTTTTTTTTATAAAAAAAGAAGAAAAAAATTTCTTTGAGATGGCGTAAACAAAAATGTGTAATTCTGGCATTATTTCTGAAAACATTACCATGCGGAATAAATAAAGTGTTACCTTAATAGATCGGACTTTTATCGACGCGACAATACTCAATATGGTTTTATTTTTACTATTAATAACATATTTTTAGTCCTCACATTTCATCACTTATACAGTATACTGCAATACCGCAGTATTACATTATACCACATTTTGATAGGCGGTCTATAAGGCCTCATTCACACAGGCAATTTCCCAGCAGCGGGGGACTCCATCCACCTTTCTTCCCAGGGGATTTTCCCATTGCAGAGAGAGAGGGGGGCGTGGTTAGAGGGCTTCCCCAAGAGCATGGGGGATAGGGTTGGGCTAGAGGCATCCTCCCCCTATAGCCCTACCCTCTCTCTCCTATGTTATGGGGAATCCCTGTGAGAAGCTCTCTAGCCCCACCGCCTCTCTACACTATTGAAATCAATAGGAAAAGATTGCGATCCCCTGCTGCGGCTGTGACAGCTGCGGCAGGGGATTCCTTCAGCCCTGCAGGTATGCAAGGCTGTCGCATCCAGGGGTTTCACATGTCTTCAATGGGGCCAACAACAGCCCCATTGAAAACAGTTGCAGGACATCGCGATCAGCCGGGGTTGTTTCCATGTGATAGCGCCTCACTTCCAGGGGTTTTTAGGATTATGAGGGCGATCTCGGGCCGTGAATTACAGTCAGATGTTGCCCTCGCCAGTGTGCGGGAGCGCCGAATGCGTGATTTTCACCCGCATGAAGCTCAGGTTTTCTATGCGCGAAATAATGCTTATTCACACGATTTTTAGTGCAATTAAGCGCCAATTGTTTGACGAGCCTACATTCCACTTAAACCGAACCCGTGTGAATGAGGCCTAATGGCGTGCCACAGGCATTTATTCATGGCAGCCCTAGGAGCCTTCAGAAGATCCCTCGCAGCCAGTGAAACCGAACAAGACCCTGCGATCGGGACAACAAATGCGGCTGTTGCAGGGTGGTGTCCGCTATCACAGACAGCAGGCACCCACCCTGCATGGCGCGGGATCGGCTCGCGATCTCACTTCATATACGCCCCCCACGCCCAGGCTGTAAATGTACACCCTGTGGTGTTACGGGGTTAATGTTACTCCATGTCCACAGGAGAAGAGATAACTTGCTGATTGGTGGCGGGGTCTCACCGCCGGGACCTCCACTGATCCTTAGGAGGGTCCTGAAGGTGCCCATGAACGGCGCGGTGGTTGGACATGCTGCTGCTCCATCCATTTCTCCGGCAGCGCCCTCACACAAGGCTTTAAGTATTGAAAGGCTAAAAAGGAAAAAAAACCTACCCATAGTTGGTAGCGCCACGTTCATAACCGCATACCGTGAAATATCGCACCATTACCAGCGCGGGAATTCCGGAAAAAAATAAATAAAAAGAGAAAATGCCCAAACAGCCGCTTTCTGATCATCTCCAAAACGGGAATAAAAAGCCCCGTGTAACCTCCACAGGTACCAATAACAACTACAAGTCGCCCCACAAATCCCGAGCCCTCATACAGCTCCGCCCACGGAAAAATAACACGCTCTGGTCCTGGAATGTGGCGCCGCGCAAAACGTAGTGATAGAGAAAAGGCTTTATATTGTGCAAAAGTGGCCGAAACTAGACGTCACGCAGCGACGCCGACGGAAAACTGACCGCTGGGACGCAAAAGGGGAGACCACTGACTGCTTCTAAGGCTAAAATGAGTCACTGAGGGGTTAAAATGCCTTTAAGGCCGCATATGTTTACATGAGACATAAATTCAAAATCTACAATAAAAAGGACCTTTTTCGGGTTTTTCCAATTTTAAGGTGACTGTTAGCAGGTTAAAAGTAGACACAATCCGCTTCAAAGGGTTCTCAACGCAGCGCCCCCTGTCAGTGTCAGGATGTACCGCGGTCGCAGTGGAAGCCGCTGCTCTGACCGCTGTGCAGGGGCCGGCGCTCGGAATTGCAGGCGCAGTTCTCAATGAAATCAATGGAAGCTGCGCCTGCAGTTGGGAGCCCCGCCGGCCGCTACAGCTTCTAGTCTGACCCCGAGTATCCAAGCACTGACATCTGGGGGGGCTGCGCAGAAAACGCCTTTAACTAACCCAACTGCTTTTCTGTACCGCCATTATTAATTGGCGCACCATAAGATTCACACTGTACAAAGATTGTTGACCGAGCGGCAGATGGCAGCCAGGACGGCGCCTCCATCTGGCCACGTAGCAAACACTGGTCACAAATATTGTTCTGAGATGATTGGATTATTACAAATAGCCACAAAATGATTTCAGCAATCCAAGTCATTGATGGGAAAAGTATGTGACCCCCTAAGATTACAGTAAATGGACTGTGGCAGTCGGGTCTGGTGCCGGACAATATGGCCGCCTGCTGCATTGAGTCTTATGGTTTAGCAGGCAGCGGCCTCTGGCGGTGGACTGATGGGGCAGAGTCTACTCTGATCCTAGATGATGGCACCGACAGATCGGGCAGCAGCCGCGCACCGGATTGGATCCGGTATCATCCAATCAGCATCGTACAATCAGACTAAACCTCCTCGAAGACTCAGAAACCCAACAACTTCTATCTGACTGTCAGTTATATCTCATATTTAAAGGGCCGGTGACCAATCAGCTTCATCAACGTATAATGAAAAGATCTGTAACTCTGTAATTTCCTTTGTATTAAAAGTTCTCACCAATTTCAAAATCTGTGCTTGTTGTCAGTAAATTGGAACAGCCTTGTTTACAACTTGATAAAAACTTCTCTAGGGGTGCGTTCACACATAGCGGATTTGGTGCAGCGGAAAATACGCACCAAAATCCACGTCAAACTCTACATTAAAATTTAGGTCAAAATGCAGACCACTGATTGGGCTTTGATGCGGATCCGCAGCAATTGAAAGGGTCAGCGTCAAAATCTGCACCAAAATCCGCCACGTGTGGGCACACCAGTAAGGTTTAGTGGATCTGCGGGGGTCCGTCACTTGGGGGTCCCAGCTGATCCTATCACCTTGTTGAAGAGGCTGTGGCGGAATAGGAAGGATCTATGATACTGGACACAGCCGCTATCCAATGTACTGCACTGTGCCTGGTATGGACTAAAGGGACAGCGGTGGTGACCAGAGCGCCGCTGTCACCTCAATCAGCCGATTGGCTGATACTGAGATATCAGGGATACTGAGCGACGGACTGGTCAGATATTGATGACCCATCCGTCCGTCACACTCAGGTAATCACTGCGGGCCGGCCGTCACACTCAGGTAATCACTGCGGGCCGGCCGTCACACTCAGGTAATCGCTGCGGGCCGGCCGTCACACTCAGGTAATCGCTGCGGGCTGGCCGTCACACGCAGGTAATCGCTGCGGGCCATCCGTCACACGCAGGTAATCGCTGCGGGCCATCCGTCACACGCAGGTAATCGCTGCGGGCCATCCGTCACACGCAGGTAATCGCTGCGGGCCATCTGTCCCACCCAGGTAATCACTGCGGGCCATCTGTCCCACCCAGGTAATCACTGCCTGCCGTCCGTCACACGCAGGTAATCGCTGCAGGCCGTCCGTCACACCCAGGTAATCACTGAGGACCCTCCGTCACACTCAGGTAATCACTGAGGGCCGTCCGTCACACCCAGGTAATAACTGAGGGCCGTCCGTCACACTCAGGTAATCACTGCGGCCCGTCCGTCACACACAGGTAATAACTGAGGGCCATCCATCACACCCAGGTAATCACTGCGGCCCGTCCGTCGCACGCAGGTAATCTCTGAGGACCACCCGTCACACCCAGGTAATAACTGAGGGCCGTCCATCACACACAGGTAATAACTGAGGGCCATCCATCACACCCAGGTAATCACTGCGGCCCGTCCGTCGCACGCAGGTGATCTCTGAGGACCACCCGTCACACCCAGGTAATAACTGAGGGCCGTCCATCACACACAGGTAATAACTGAGGGCCATCCATCACACCCAGGTAATCACAGCGGCCCGTCCGTCGCACGCAGGTGATCTCTGAGGGCCATCCGTCACACCCAGGTAATCGCTGCGGGCCATCCGTCACACCAAGGTAATCGCTGCGGGCCATCTGTCTCACCCAGGTAATCACTGCCTGCCATCCGACACACGCAGGTAATCACTGCAGGCCGTCCGTCACACGCAGGTAATCGCTGTAGGCCGTCCGTCACACCCAGGTAATCACTGAGAACCATCCGTCACACTCGGGTAATCACTGCGGGCCGGCCGTCACACACAGGTAATCCCTGCGGGCCGGCCGTCACACACAGGTAATCCCTGCGGGCCGGCCGTCACACACAGGTAATCCCTGCGGGCCGGCCGTCACACACAGGTAATCCCTGCGGGCCGGCCGTCACACACAGGTAATCCCTGCGGGCCGGCCGTCACACACAGGTAATCCCTGCGGGCCGGCCGTCACACACAGGTAATCCCTGCGGGCCGGCCGTCACACACAGGTAATCCCTGCGGGCCGGCCGTCACACACAGGTAATCCCTGCGGGCCGGCCGTCACACACAGGTAATCCCTGCGGGCCGGCCGTCACACACAGGTAATCCCTGCGGGCCGGCCGTCACACACAGGTAATCCCTGCGGGCCGGCCGTCACACACAGGTAATCCCTGCGGGCCGGCCGTCACACGTAGGTAATGCCTGCGGGCCGGCCGTCACACGTAGGTAATCCCTGAGGGCCGTCCGTCACACGTAGGTAATCCCTGAGGGCCGTCCGTCACACGTAGGTAATCCCTGAGGGCCGTCCGTCACACGTAGGTAATCCCTGAGGGCCGTCCGTCACACTCAGGTAATCGCTGCGGGCCATCCATCACACGCAGGTAATCACTAAGGACCATCCGTCACACTGAGATAATCCCTGCGGGCCGGCCATCACACTCAGGTAATGACTGCGGGCCGGCCATCACACACAGGTAATCACTGCGGGCCGTCCGTCACACACAGGTAATCACTGCGGGCCGTCCGTCACACACAGGTAATCACTGCGGGCCGTCCGTCACACACAGGTAATCACTGCGGGCCGTCCGTCACACACAGGTAATCACTGCGGGCCGTCCGTCACACACAGGTAATCACTGCGGGCCGTCCGTCACACACAGGTAATCACTGCGGGCCGTCCGTCACACACAGGTAATCACTGCGGGCCGTCCGTCACACACAGGTAATCACTGCGGGCCGTCCGTCACACACAGGTAATCACTGCGGGCCGTCCGTCACACCCAGGTAATCACTGCGGCCCGTCCGTCACACCCAGGTAATCACTGCGGCCCGTCCGTCACACCCAGGTAATCACTGAGGACGGTCCGTCACACCCAGGTAATCGCTGAGGGCCATGTGTCCCACCCAGGTAATCACTGCCTGCCGTCCGTCACACTCAGGTAATCGCTGCAGGCCGTCCGTCACACGCAGGTAATCACTGAGGACGGTCCGTCACACCCAGGTAATCGCTGAGGGCCATCTGTCCCACCCAGGTAATCACTGCCTGCCGTCCGTCACACGCAGGTAATCACTGTGGGCCGTCCGTCACACAGGTAATAACTGAAGGCCATCCGTCACACCCAGGTAATCACTGCGGCCCGTCCGTCACACTCAGGTAATCACTGTGCGCCATCCGTCACACCCAGGTAATCACTGCGGCCCGTCCGTCACACTCAGGTAATCACTGCGGGCCGTCCATCACACTCAGGTAATCACTGCGGGCCGTCCGTCACACCCAGGTAATCACTGAGGACCATCCGTCACACTCGGGTAATCACTGCGGGCCGTCCGTCACACTCAGGTAATCACTGCTGCCAGTCCGTCACACACAGGTAATCGCTGCGGGCCATCCGTCCCACCCAGGTAATCACTGCCTGCCGTCCTTCACACTCAGGTAATCACTGCGCGCCGTCCTTCACACCCAGGTAATCACTGCGGGCCGTCCTTCACACCCAGGTAATCAGTGCGGGCCGTCCGTCTCACTCAGGTAATCACTGCGGGCCGTCCGTCTCACTCAGGTAATCACTGCGGGCCGTCCGTCTCACTCAGGTAATCACTGTGTCCGCAGCGGAAACAATCTGTCAAAAACACTCGGCCCCAGAAGAAGTTGTCGTTCTGCTGCAGACCGCGGCATGCGGCTCCATCTCAGGCAGATGTACGGATGATGAGAGTTGTGGTTAGATGGCGGTCTCGGCCCCAGCGGACACATCAGTCACACATTGGTTTCATTCCAACAACTCCTTCTAGGTGCTTAATCTTTTTGGCTGCGGCTCAGGAGGAGGAAGGAAACCTCTCGCAGAGCGGACGTCTTCTCAGTGATTTTCCTCAATCGGCGGAGGTGATATTCTTATTCCGGACGGGTCACATCAAGGCCGTACAGCGCAAAATGTGCCGAAACAGCAGAAGCGCGATAGTCACAGGAGCCAGAGGCTGACAGTTGGCCGCCCTTACTGCTCCCGCACGGGGTGTCGGCACCCAGCCTGCCCCGAGAGGTTAGGGGTGGTATCACTGGGCCGATATACGGGGGACAATTGCGCTGTAGCTCGCGGCCCGTTCTCTCCCAGCACCGCTCTACTTCACCGACTCCAGATTGTAGCCGGTCTAATTCCAGAGTGGCCGGGAGTGAAGTGTGGAGGAGGCACTACAAGACAGGTCTAATAATTAGTCGCAGGTCTGACCAGTCTGTGAACTCTAGGCCAGATCGCCGTCATATATGCCAGTTTCTAGTAAATCTCTCCTGGTGGCCGCATCCTCTCTTTTGGTGTTAAACCCCACCCACTTTTAGAAAAGCACCAAGTCGGGCGCAAAAAGGGCAAAAAAGTCACATTTTTACAGGAATGCAAAAAAACCCCCAGAAAACCAGGCTTAAATGGATTATAGATTCCCAGCACCGGGCTTTATATATTCATAAAACCAGATCTGCATTTAGTTATCCGTGCCCACTAGCTGCCCCTTCACATTAGAGGGCGTTCAGCCGACCGCTAGCGCTCCCGCCACCCCCGGACACACAGCGTACGGCTATCCTCAATGTAGGGAGCGGAGAAGGTGGCTATTAGACACTTCTGTCCCCCCCCCCCCCCCGTCTCCCCCCCAGACCCCCCGTCTCCCCCCCAGACCCCATCTGTCCCCCCCCAGACCCCATCTGTCCCTCACCGTCGGACATGCGCAGTACACAGTTTTCAAATCTCCTGCTTTTCCTGCAGATCAGACAGCTTCCATTGACTTCAATGGAAGCCGTCCACACGGACTCCCCGCTAAATTGGAGCATGATGCGATTTGTTTTCCACAAGTGGAATTCGAAAAATAGATCTGCATGTGTTGAGGTGCGGACGCCCCATGCTTCCCTACTGCGGATCTTCTGCAAATCAAATCCACTCATGGATATTGGGACTAAAGGATGTAGAGGGCGCCCCCTTGTTACAGTCCTGGGTATAATAGATGATGGGAGAGATCTCTGCATTGTCCCCTGATATATTATACATAGTTATTAGCGCGCCCCCCTTGTTACAGTCCTGGGTATAATAGATGATGGGAGAGATCTCTGTACTGACCCCTGATATATTATACATAGTTATTAGCGCGCCCCCCTTGTTACAGTCCTGGGTATAATAGATGATGGGAGAGATCTCTGTACTGACCCCTGATATATTATACATAGTTATTAGCGCGCCCCCCTTGTTACAGTCCTGGGTATAATAGATGATGGGAAAGATCTCTGTACTGACCCCTAATATATCTATATATAGTTGTTAGAGCGCCTCCTTGTTACAGTCCTGTGTATAATAGATGATGGCAGAGATCTCTGTATTGTCCTCTGATATATCTATACATAGTTATCAGAGCACCCCCTTGTTACAGTCCTGGGTATAATAGATGATAGGAGAAATCTCTGTACTGACCCTGATATATCTATATATAGTTGTTAGAGCGCCCCCTTGTTACAGTCCTGGGTATAATAGATGATAGGAGAAATCTCTGTACTGACCCTGATATATCTATATATAGTTGTTAGAGCGCCCCCTTGTTACAGTCCTGGGTATAATAGATGATAGGAGAAATCTCTGTACTGATCCTTGATATATCTATGTACAGTTATTAGAGCGCCCCCTTGTTACAGTCCTGGGTATAATAGATGATGGGAGAGATCTCTGTACTGACCCTGATATATCTATGTACAGTTATTAGAACGCCCCTCAGCTGTTGGCCTAAAATTTCCAGGGTCACTTTTTGGCCCCTTTTTTGAAAATCGGCACCACATTGGCAATGAACCAATCCAGTGGAACAGACCCCGTCACTAGAGTCCTTAAATTTAAGAAACAAGGGTATGTACCGTATATACTCGAGTATTAGCCGAGACAATAAGTTTCACCACAAAAAACTGGGAAAACTTATTGACTCGAGTATAAACCGAGCTGTACTCCAGTATATACTAGGTTTAAAAAACAAAAAAAACCCCTCCATACTCACCTCCCAGCCGCTGTCTGTGTGACAAGCTGCTTGAATTCTCCCCGCGGTCATCCCCCGCCGTCCTCTCTGCTCGGCTCTGTCAGTGCTGTGCAAGTAAGCGCTGTGATTGGATTGGCTGACGCTCAATCACAGCTGGCGCTCGATCCAATCACAGTGCTTTCTTACACAGCACTGACGGCAGGGGATTTGAAAGCCGAGCAGGGAGAGGGCAGTGGAGAGAATTCTAAAGCAGCTGTGATTGGCTGACGCTTGATCCAATCACAGCTCTTACACAGCGCTGACAGCGGGGGATGACAGAGCTGAGCAAAAAGGATAGCAGGAGATGACAGCAGAGAGAATTCAAGCAGCCTGCCGCACTTCCGTCGGAGACATAGACACCGGCTGGGAGGTGAGTATGGAGGTTTTTTTTAAGCCTTCCCTGACTCGAGGATAAGCCGAGGGAGGATTTTTCAGCACAAAAAGATGTGCTGAAAAACTAGGCTTATACTCGAGTATATACAGTATATCATATTACTTAATGCCCTTGAAACCCAGGGGTGTATGCCATCGGGGAGCGGCGATTTATCTTTTTTAGATGGCTCTGTATTCCTTCCTGGGTTTAGCACCATTTACACGCAACGATTTGTCCAAATGACGGATTTTGAGCGATAACCATTGAGTGTAAATGTTCGCCCATGTTGCGCCTACCGCGCACGCTTCGTTCATCGCGGAATTCAAATCCACGTCCCTGATAAGAGGGACGGCATGCTGTATTCTCCGCGGGAAGCGCCGATAGCATTGTATGCAGCCAGAAGCCCATGGCAGAACAAAGCACATGTATTTAGAGAACAGACCGCCCGCTGTTCTCCAAGTACATGCACACAAAGCTAATTAGCCCATTAGTAGCTAATGCAAAATGATCGCTCAAAACTGTCAGTTTCTGACGCATTTTGAGCGATCATCTTTGCGTGTAAATGTGGCTTTAGACCGGTGACATCAAGTGGAGAGTTTACTTTATCACTCTGCATCTCACCTGACATTATTGACCATACGAACAGAACTGGTTATTTTTAACAGAGGCGTGAGGTTTAGATTGACACTGAGAAAGAGCCCAGTGTGTGAGGCTTGAATCTTGTAGAACCGTCCCCTCCCCCCATCCGCTTCTATGAGGACGTTGTGAAGGATGCTGTGATAACAGTTTTGTTTTACTTCATATGAGTGCGGGAAGAAATCTTGTGTTTTGGAATCAGATCCATCCGTGGCTCCCGCAGGATGCTCTCCGGTGCGGGGGAGCGGGTGTCACTTTTTCTACCCTTAAAGGGGTTGTCCCGCGGCAGCAAGTGGGGGTATACACTTCTGTATGGCCATATTAATGCACTTTGTAATGTACATTGTGCATTAATTATGAGCCATACAGAAGTTATTCACTTACCTGCTCCGTTGCTAGCGTCCTCGTCTCCATGGTGCCGTCTAATTTCAGCGTCTAATCGCCCGATTAGACGCGCTTGCGCAGTCCGGTCTTCTTCCTGGTGAATGGGGCCGCTCGTGCCGGAGAGCTGGTCCTCGTAGCTCCGCCCCGTCACGTGTGCCGATTCCAGCCAATCAGGAGGCTGGAATCGGCAATGGACCGCACAGAGCCCACGGTGCACCATGGGAGAAGACCCGCGGTGCATCGTGGGTGAAGATCCCGGCGGCCATCTTGGTAAGGTAAGTAAGAAGTCGCCGCAGCGCGGGGATTCGGATAAGTACTATCCATTTGTTTTTTTTTAACACATGCATCGGGTTTGTCTCACGCCGAACGGGGGGGCTATTGAATAAAAAAAAAAAAAAACGTTTCGGCGCGGGACAACCCCTTTAAATTGACACGATTGCAAATAATCCAACGGGGCGAGGGGTTTGAGCTGCAGATTGCAGAAACCTGTGAGCTGTAATGCAGCCCGCATGAACTTCTACTACAAGGTTCCTTGTCTGTGCGCCCTATCCCGGCCCCAGTGGTCGTACAGCCCAGGCCTTATGAGGCGGCGGCGATTTGTTGGCGATTTCAGGCATTTCAGACGCAGCATGTCCTACATTGGTCCGTATTAAGGACCGAAATAGGTCATGGGAGTCAATGGGGTTGTGTAAATACGCAGTGAAGAAACACTGTTTATATGTGAAGGGAGAAAACGCAAGCAGGGAGGACTGCGTCCATCACTGCCGCCAACCAATCAGATTCCAGAATCCGAACTTATGGAGAATTATTTTTTGTTAAAAAATTAGTTTTAATGAGCAAAATAGAAAATATACATAATTTAACCCTTTCCTCTCATCACAAGCAGCGCTGTGTAGGGCCGTCCAGCCAGTCCCAGATATGTAAGGAGCCGTCATTAGCGGCGGACACCAGCGTCCTCTCTTTCCACGGGTGCCAGGAATGAACGGTGACCCTGGGGGCGCTCCCGTCCTCACACTTCCCCATGAAGGAGTGACCCCTGTGGGTGAACAGCGCACCGACCTCCTTCACAGATGCGTCCCAGCGTCTTGTATCGTAGATCTGGACTGTACCATCAAAGCCTGTGTGGGGGGAAACAAAAGTGGGAGTCAATATATACTGAAGACTGCGGCACATATCACAGTCATATCTGTCTCTGGGAAAGTTAGTCAAGAACTATCATGGCTGCCAGACTAGCTTTCCCAGGGTTCTGCATGCCTGGTTACACTTCTGCTCCCATGTAGCCACATAACCGGCAGATCGGAGGTTCGGAAAGCTGGGCGATTCCCGTCTGACGCCGCCCGTATTGGAGCTTTTACCTGATACGGAGACGCAGTCTTCCAGTCTGGGGGCCCAGCGGACGCACATCATCTCCTCCGCCGCAGAGGGGCCACCGGATGACTTGCCCTTGGCACATTTCAGGGGTGCCCCCATGTCCCGGGTGTCCGTAATCATGATGTGGCCCCTAGAAGACAGGCTGGCGATCATGGCACAGGCATCTTGGTTCTCCGGCTTTACAGCTGCGCTCCACTGTCCGTCACCGGGCACCTTCAGAGCAGCGCTCCCTTCGCCGGCGATTCCTGGTTGCCGGACATCGGCGATGATCTGACGGCCACTCAGGCAGCACAGGTGGATGGTACGGGGATCCAGGAAGGCGAGCGACCCGACCGCCTCACCGCTGGACGCAGCTGGGGATGGGAAGGGGCTCGTTAACATCTGATACACACCCCTGCTTAGATACCTGCTTTATAATGCACTCCGGTACAATGCATTGTGGGCGATATCCCCTTTATAAGCATTGAACCGTTTTATTAATGACATTTCATTTCCCACAATGCAACACTTCACAGGGAAGCGGGGAGAGGTTAGACCTGGCAGCCTGAGAGCGAACAGGAAACTACATCACCCACAATGCAGTACAGCAGGGGGCATAATGTGAGAACACCTAGGCGACTACAAGTGCGTCCGTTAACCTGCACCGCCTGCCTCCATGTACACCGCTCAGAGCCGCCATTTACCTAACATGTAGGTGCACCTGGCTGACTCGATTTCTGTCACGTGAACGCCATCGATCTGCGCCCCGTGGACCACGTGTGGTGACGCTGCCTCCGAAACAGCGATTTTTGTCCACGTTTCATTGCTGGCATCGGATGGAATGGATATTGTGGGCTGAATGACATCTGCAGTAGAAAGAACAGCATCTATGAGTCGTGGCACAAAACAGCAGCTACCAGAAAATAATAGCTGTAACCCCTTCTCGCTTCAGGATGTAAAAAGGTTAGTCCTTGCTGGGAAGCAGTTTCTGTGAATAGATGTACACTTACAACCTACTCCATCCGCAGTGACAGCAGGGATCAGGGAGAGCACCGATCCTCGTAGATAACCGCTTACATTGATCACAGCATGTAAAGGCTTCATAGATAGAGGGCGCTCCATCTGTGATGTCATCGGCCCTCCGCCATGTAATCGCGGAGAACCAATGGATTGCCAAGGCATAGAATTGCTCTGAGAAGCAATAATGCATCGCCGTCCAGGAGTATTGCGATATATTATGGAAGCCGACACAGCATCACAGGTTTCCTCCAGGAATAGAGAAAAATAGCAAAAAATTTAGCGAAAACTCACCGCTTGTTTTTTTTAAATAAAAAAAATTTAAAAACCAACGTTCGCTACCGATGCCTTCATAGCGACCCGCAAAACAGACTGAACACGGAGCAAAGACTATAAAAACATTAATTATTTTCATTTCTCCATAAAAAAAAAGGGCAATAAGTGAACAAAAAAAGCCGTATGTACCCAATCAACATCAAGGACCAATATGGAAGATACCGACACAGTAAGAGAGGAGAGTAAAAAAGGCTTCACAAAGAAGACGACTCCACGATTACCTCTATCTTCAGCTCCCACGCGCCAAATCTGAATATGAGCTGCCGAAAGACCGCCGGTCACCAGGAGACTGAAGGAAGAGCAGAGAAGATATCAATATTAATAGCCCTGACACTACTATAAACTACTAACCTACCTCCCCCCACGTCCAAGCATACAACTACTGTCCTGACGCCCCCCACGTCCAAGCGTACAACTACTATCCTACCGCCCCCCACGTCCAAGCGTACAACTACTATCCTACCGCCCCCCACGTCCAAGCGTACAACTACTATCCTACCGCCCCCCACGTCCAAGCGTACAACTACTATCCTACCGCCCCCCACGTCCAAGCATACAACTACTATAATACCGCCCCCTATGTACAAGAATATGACTACTATAATACTGCCCCTATGTACAAGAATATAACTACTATAATACTGCCCCCTATGTACAAGAATATAACTACTATAATACTGCCCCCTATGTACAAGAATATAACTACTATAATACTGCCTCCTATGTAGAAGAATATAACTACTATAATACTGCCCCCTATGTACAAGAATATAACTACTATAATACTGCTCCCTATGTACAAGAATATAACTACTATAATACTGCCTCCTATGTACAAGAATATAACTACTATAATACTGCCCCCTATGTACAAGAATATAACTACAATAATAGTGCCCCCTATGAATGAGAATATAACTACTACAATACTGCCCCCTATGTACAAGAATATAACTACAATAATAGTGCCCCCTATGTACAAGAATATAACTACTATAATACTGCTCCCTATGTACAAGAATATAACTACTATAATACTGCCCCCTATGTACAAGAATATAACTACTATAATACTGCCCCCTATGTACAAGAATATAACTACTATAATACTGCTCCCTATGTACAAGAATATAACTACTATAATACTGCCCCCTATGTACAAGAATATAACTACTATAATACTGCCCCCTATGTACAAGAATATAACTACTATAATACTGCCCCCTATGTACAAGAATATAACTACTATAATACTGCTCCCTATGTACAAGAATATAACTACTATAATACTGCCCCCTATGTACAAGAATATAACTACTATAATACTGCCCCCCTATGTACAAGAATATAACTACTATAATACTGCCCCCCTATGTACAAGAATATAACTACTATAACAATGCCCTCTATGTAGAAGAATATAACTACTATAATACTGCCTCCTATGTACAAGAATATAACTACTATAATACTGCCTCCTATGTACAAGAATATAACTACTATAATACTGCCTCCTATGTACAAGAATATAACTACTATAATACTGCCCCCCTATGTACAAGAATATAACTACTATAATACTGCCCCCCTATGTACAAGAATATAACTACTATAATACTGCCTCCTATGTACAAGAATATTACTATAATACTGCCTCCAATCTACAAGAATATAACTACTATAATACTGCCCCCTATGTACAAGAATATAACTACTATAATACTGCCTCCAATCTACAAGAATATAACTACTATAATACTGCTCCCTATGTACAAGAATATAACTACTATAATACTGCCTCCAATCTACAAGAATATAACTACTATAATACTGCCCCCTATGTACAAGAATATAACTACTATAATACTGCTCCCTATGTACAAGAATATAACTACTATAATACTGCCTCCTATGTACAAGAATATAACTACTATAATACTGCCTCCTATGTAGAAGAATATAACTACTATAATACTGCTCCTATGTACAAGAATATAACTACTATAATACTGCTCCTATGTACAAGAATATAACTACTATAATACTGCCTCCTATGTACAAGAATATAACTACTATAATACTGCCCCCTATGTACAAGAATATATCTACTATAATACTGCCCCCTATGTACAAGAATATAACTACTATAATACTGCCCCCTGTGTACAAGAATATAACTACTATAATACTGCCCCCTATGTACAAGAATATAACTACTATAATACTGCCTCCTATGTACAAGGGATATAACTACTATAATACTGCCCCCTATGTACAAGAATATAACTACTATAATACTGCCCCCTATGTACAAGAATATAACTACTATAATACTGCTCCCTATGTACAAGAATATAACTACTATAATACTGCCCCCTATGTACATGAATAAAACTACTATAATACTGCCTCCTATGTACAAGAATATAACTACTATAATACTGCTCCCTATGTACAAGAATATAACTACTATAATACTGCCCCCTATGGACAAGAATATAACTACTATAATACTGCCCCCTATGTACAAGAATATAACTACTATAATACTGCCCCCTATGTATAAGAATATAACTACTATAATACTGCCCCCTATGTACAAGAATATAACTACTATAATACTGCCTCCTATGTATAAGAATATAACTACTATAATACTGCCTCCTATGTACAAGAATATAACTACTATAATACTGCCCCCTATGTACAAGAATATAACTACTATAATACTGCCCCCTATGTACATGAATATAACTACTATAATACTGCTCCCTATGTACAAGAATATAACTACTATAATACTGCCCCCTATGTACAAGAATATAACTACTATAATACTGCCCCCTATGTACAAGAATATAACTACTATAATACTGCCCCCTATGTACAAGAATATAACTACTATAATACTGCCCCCTATGTACAAGAATATAACTACTATAATACTGCTCCTATGTACAAGAATATAACTACTATAATACTGCTCCCTATGTACAAGAATATAACTACTATAATACTGCCCCCTATGTACATGAATATAACTACTATAATACTGCCCCCTATGTACATGAATATAACTACTATAATACTGCCCCCTATGTACAAAAATATAACTACTATAATACTGCCCCGCTATGTACAAGAATATAACTACTATAATACTGCCCCGCTATGTACAAGAATATAACTACTATAATACTGCCCCCTATGTACAAGAATATAACCAGTATAATATACTGCCCCCTATGTACAAGAATATAACTACTATAATACTGCCCCGCTATGTACAAGAATATAACTACTATAATACTGCCCCCTATGTACAAGAATATAACCAGTATAATATACTGCCCCCTATGTACAAGAATATAACTACTATAATACTGCCCCGCTATGTACATGAATATAACTACTATAATACTGCCCACTATGTACATGAATATAACTACTATAATACTGCTCCCTATGTACAAGAATATAACTACTATAATACTGCCCCCTATGTACAAGAATATAACTACTATAATACTGCCCCCTATGTACAAGAATATAACTACTATAATACTGCCCCCTATGTACAAGAATATAACTACTATAATACTGCCCCCTATGTACAAGAATATAACTACTATAATACTGCCCCCTATGTACAAGAATATAACTACTATAATACTGCTCCTATGTACAAGAATATAACTACTATAATACTGCTCCCTATGTACAAGAATATAACTACTATAATACTGCCCCCTATGTACATGAATATAACTACTATAATACTGCCCCCTATGTACATGAATATAACTACTATAATACTGCCCCCTATGTACAAAAATATAACTACTATAATACTGCCCCGCTATGTACAAGAATATAACTACTATAATACTGCCCCGCTATGTACAAGAATATAACTACTATAATACTGCCCCCTATGTACAAGAATATAACCAGTATAATATACTGCCCCCTATGTACAAGAATATAACTACTATAATACTGCCCCGCTATGTACATGAATATAACTACTATAATACTGCCCCCTATGTACAAGAATATAACTACTATAATACTGCTCAAATGTACAAGAATATAACTACTATAATACTGCCCCCTATGTACAAGAATATAACTACTATAATACTGCTCCCTATGTACAAGAATATAACTACTATAATACTGTCCCTATGTAGTAAAGGGGTCACGGATAGCCATGATCACATTACTCTTGTTTTCAGATTGCTGGCTTCAGTGTCGGTCGGTGACTATGGAACTCGGTCTCCAGCGGTGAGAAGGACTGTACATAACAGGAAGGGCTGTTAGGGGGGAAATCCCTGCCGGTTCCTCTGCAGATGTCAGATATGAGGGGAGTCCAGACTGTGCTGATGGTAGGAAACCTACAATTACTGGGCTGACAGCTCCGTTTGACCCCGGGCGGCCAGCTGGCAGCACTACTGCATGTTATGGGCGGTTTCCCCTTCAGGCTCGTCGCACACAGCTGTCTTTTTTCAGCGTGTATCGCTGCACTCTTATTTTTGTCACCGCAGCCTCTCAGACATGCGCTCGATCACGGCGCATTCCAGTTCTGTTTTGCGCACCTCATCACTGATGGAGCATGCTAAAGCCGCATTCGGAGGCAGCACTCCACCCACCAAAAGTAAAGGCGAGGCAGAGCGCCATGATTTAAATCACAGAGCTCTGCCACGCTCAAATGCCAGGGAGCCCTAAAGCTGAGAGTCTATAGTGATGCAGCCCAGTGCAGATGAGCCAGCCTGATGCCCATCACCCGGGTACAGAATAAACCCACACAGGAGGCTTGTCGTCATTCAGTAACCTAAGAAAGCTGGCGATAAGTAATGTATACAGTGACTCCACCAGCAGAATAGTGAGTGCAGCTCTGGAGTATAATACAGGATGTAACTCAGGATCAGTACAGGATAAGTAATGTATGTATACAGTGACTGCACCAGCAGAATAGTGAGCGCAGCTCTGGAGTATAATACAGGATGTAACTCAGGATCAGTACAGGATAAGTAATGTATGTACACAGTGACTCCACCAGCAGAATAGTGAGCACAGCTCTGGAGTATAATACAGGATGTAACTCAGGAGCAGTACAGGATCAGTAATGTCTGTACACAGTGACTCCAGCAGAATAGTGAGTGCAGCTCTGGGGTATAATACAGGATGTAACTCCGGATCAGTAGTGTATGTACACAGTGACTCAACCAGCAGAATAGTGAGTGCAGCTCTGGAGTATAATACAGCATGTAACTCCGGATCAGTACAGGATAAGTAATGTCTGTACACAGTGACTCCACCAGCAGAATAGTGAGTGCAGCTCTGGAGTGTAATACAGGATGTAACTCAGAATCAGTACAGAATAAGTAATGTATGTACACAGTGACTCCAGCAGAATAGTGAGTGCAGCTCTGGGGTATAACACTGGATGTAACTCAGGATCAGTACAGGATAAGTAATGTATGTACACAGTGACTCCACCAGCAGAATAGTGAGTGCAGCTCTGGGGTATAACACTGGATGTAACTCAGGATCAGTACAGGATAAGTAATGTATGTACACAGTGACTCCACCAGCAGAATAGTGAGTGCAGCTCTGGGGGATAATACAGGATGTAACTCAGGGGAAGTACAGGATAAGTAATGTATGTACACAGTGACTCCACCAGCAGAATAGTGAGTGCAGCTCTGAAGTATAATAGAGGATCTAATCTTGATAGAATGCATCAATTGATGTCCAATGTTGGCCATACCCTCTATCAATGATTATATCTACAGTCAACATGCAGAAAGGTTTCTTGGCATTATGTAAAAAAAAGAAAAAAAAAGCATTTTTCAAGATCTCTGCTTTCAGTCAGTGAATGGGAACATGTCTGATTACACCCATGCTGCTGATGGGTTAGCGTCCGCTACCTGCTGCCGGGGACGTGTTTGAGGCTGTAGACGGGATGTTCGGAAAATCCTCCATATTCCACCTTTAGATCCCGCTCCGGACAGAGGCCCTGCGTGGGGGAGGAGGGAGAAGAAAGTGCAACTCAATTCCTGACCGCTGTTTACATGAAAATTACCCGGCAGGAAGACGCCCAGAAATCAGCGAACAATAGTGATGGGAAGTTCACAAGGGAGGCCATGAACTCTAGATCCCACAGGGGGCAGCTTTCCCAGGATCCTGAACGGTAACCTGTGTTAGGGGAGAGCAGGAGGGGCACGGAGGTTATTACTGCAGATTAGCCCCCAGAGGAAGCTGGGCATTACCAATGACATTACCACAAGCTGGTGCCCAGCTGTACCCGCATCCCATCACCCATCCGTCCTGCCCCCATCTTCCCAGAAATACGTGGATGATATTCAGCTGGGCGCCTGCCGATATGGAGTCATGTACTATGTGCCCCCATTACAACCAACATGTGCCTGCAGCTTCTGTGTCTGCTCCCCTCTAAGGAGTACATACACTCTCCTCCGAAAAGGAGGTTTCCAATATGGCCGCCGACCGCTCCCACAGCGGCTGTCAATCCAGTTTTCAGGCATCTCTAATGGCTCGTTCACACGTAATAAGCAGTGAATAGAACCCTCTGATTTCAGTGGATTGACGCACATGAGCGTATTTTTACGTGACGCGCCATCATGTGATAACATCCGCGGTGCGACCACTTCTGGTGTGCAGATGCTCTGCGTAAGAGCCGGCTGAATGCAGACGAAATACGAGGAAACCTGCGTGTTCGCTGCGCACAAAATCAAGGTCATCGATGTACTTTATTCTGTTTTGCGCACATAAATACACGCTGCAGCGGGCGAAATACTCCGGCAAAAGTGCATTTCAGTCTTGCAAACACAAATCATATCCGTGCGGCCGCAATGCTCTGACCCCGTGTGAACAAGCCTAAATGTCAGATCCGTGCAGTGTGGAGAATAGATGGAAGCAGACGGTATAAAACCCATAGAGCACACCGCCCCCTGCTGGTGGAGAGTGTGAGTACAAGCTCAATTCATATAACCAGATTTAAAGCGACGGTACAGTAATGTGGCCCTCGGGTTTACCTCCTTTTCTCACCTGATTCTCCTTCTCATGTAGCTTCTGTGGAAAAAGCAGCTGCAGAATCTCATTACTCCGAGCCCCCGTGTATCCGGCGATACAGATACCTGCAAGGGGAGGTAAGCGGTAAATACACTGATGTAGAGAAGAGTATTGGCCCCCCAGCAGTCAGGTGATGTGTAGCATTAGGTATAAAGGACAGGATCCCACAGGAGACCCCAGTATAGAAACCATCAGATGCCCCCCCTCCCCCAGTGAAGAGCCGACAACGGGGTCTGGTGGTGGGATGTCACCAAGTGTAGAGCCGACAACGGGGTCTGGTGGTGGGATGTCACCAGGTGTAGAGCTGACAACGGGGTCTGGTGGGGGGATGTCACCAGGTGTAGAGCTGACAACAGGGTCTGGTGGTGGGATGTCACCAGGTGTAGAGCTGACAGCAGGGTCTGGTGGGGGGATGTCACCAGGTGTAGAGCTGACCACGGGGTCTGGCGGGGGGATGTCACCAGGTGTAGAGCGGACAACGGGGTCTGGTGGTGGGATGTTACCAGGTGTAGAGCGGATAACGGGGGTCTGGTGGGGGGATGTCACCAGGTGTAGAGCTGACAACGGGGGTCTGGTGGGGGGATGTCACCAGGTGTAGAGCTGACAACGGGGGTCTGGTGGGGGGATGTCACCAGGTGTAGAGCTGACAACGGGGGTCTGGTGGGGGGATGTCACCAGGTGTAGAGCTGACAACGGGGGTCTGGTGGGGGGATGTCACCAGGTGTAGAGCTGACAACGGGGGTCTGGTGGGGAGATGTCACCAGGTGTAGAGCTGACAACGGGGGTTTGGTGGGGGGATGTCACCAGGTGTAGGGCTGACAACGGGGTCTGGTGGGGGGATGTCACCAGGTGTAGAGCTGACAATGGGGTCTGATGGGGGGATGTCACCAGGTGTAGAGCTGACAACGGGGCCTGGTGGGCGGATGTCACCAGGTGTAGAGCTGACAACGGGGGTTTGGTGGGGGGATGTCACCAGGTGTAGAGCTGACAAAGGGGTCTGGTGGGGGGATGTCACCAGGCGTAGAGCTGACAATGGGGGTCTGGTGGGGGGATGTCACCAGGCGTAGAGCTGACAACGGGGGTCTGGTGGGGGGATGTCACCAGGTGTAGAGCTGACAACGGGGGTCTGGTGGGGGGATGTCACCAGGTGTAGAGCTGACAACGGAGTCTGGTGGGCGGATGTTACCAGGTGTAGAGCTGACAACGGGGTCTGGTGGGGGGGATGTCACCAGGTGTAGAGCTGACAATGGGGTCTGGTGGGGGGATGTCACCAGGTGTAGAGCTGACAATGGGGTCTGGTGGGGGGGATGTCACTAACCAATCAGTACGGACATTGCAGCTTCCGGACCTTCCAGAGTCCCCTGTTGGCCAGGTTATTGGGGAATGGAAGCCATGCGGTGTGTGCGGTGCCCCAGAGTCATGGACAGCGAAGCCTTGTAGGAGCTGTGAGGACATCACACACATCGTCCGCCCTCGCTCCGGGGGTCTCACAGGACATTGGGACATCCATCAGTACCAGAACCCTCCGTAGAGACCGGCATGTGAAGGGTTACCACGGACGAGCGGCGGCACACAACATCACAGCAGTGACTGCACAGCGGCGCCTGCGAATGGGGCTCGGCGCGACCGACTGTCAGGATTGTACAGGCTGTCCGGTCGGGCATGCTGGGAGTTGTAGTCTCCCAACAGCTGAAAGGTCACCACCCACCAACATCAGCCACACATGTGCAGAGCTGACAGAGCGCTGGGTTCGGCCGCCGCCATCTCCGGGGGATTCAGATGCCATGAAGGAGGCGGAGCTTTATAGTTACACGGGCCACCATGTCATGAGAACACACGGCACACGCACTCTTCTCTCCCGTCCACTCGATGACCCTCGTCGCCTCCTGCAGCGCAAAGTCGTGAAGATCGTTATACCTGAAGGGGAAACACGAAAATCAGAGCGAGCGGCGACAGCCGGGCTATACTAGTATGGGGGCACAAACTGCAGATCACCCCCCACAGTGTGTCATCTACACAGCCTGGCACACTCACAGCTTTATAGACTCCAGCAGCCAGTCTTCACACTCCTCACTCTCCATTGCGGAGTGTCCCTCCAGCAGACCCGGCCTCCTGTCACCTTCCTCTTCCGCCCCGTGGCCGCCATCTTTCTTACGGGCAACTCCTCCACTACCTAATAAAAAGCCTCACAAATCTTCTCCGCTCACCCTATAATGTTACTACAAGTCAGTGAAAGGAAGAGAATTACGTATTTCATATCCTTACATGCCTTCACGGCTCACTGCCCAAAACAAACATGGCCGCCCTGCTATGTTACACGGGCCGAAACAAACATGGAGGTTCAGCCGCTTCCGGCGCGATATACGCATGCGCGAGGGCGCCAAACGCTTAAGTTGCAGCCAGGGCGTGCCGCGACTGTTTAGGAGACTGCATTCTCGCGCATGCGCAGTGAGACGGTGAGTAGCGAGGTGGTTGTGGCGCAGCAGGTATTTTTACCGCCTTCTCCCTTTAGTGAGGCGGCACTACAAGTCCCAGCAGGTCTGCAAGTGAGTTTTAGAATTACTTGTCAATGTTGTCACGTTATTTTGATGCTGAGTTGCACATTTTGGCTGCACAAATGCACATTGTGTTCCCTCATTCATATAAATGTGTGCACACTCCCATTGATTAAACACGCAGGTCTGCTGGTATGTTGCCCGCAGTCACGTGAGCGCTGCGCAAATGTGCACAGGGTAGACCGCGTCGTGTGTTTTCACGTGAGCGAAGGGCGTGTGAAGTAATGTGCGCAGGTGACCGAGCCCCCTGGAAGCCATGAGCTCTCTGCACCGTGTAGTGCGCAGCGCGACTCCAGCCGCGTGATCAGGCGCATCCAGGCGGGCGAAGACGTAATCTGAGCGAGACGCTCAGACCGATACCGCGTGTTTAAACTTGGCGCTCCGCGTGCGACGCAGCGTTGTATTTTTAAAATCTTTCCCCCGCCGGCGTGCGCTCCGGCCGCCTCACGCTCCCCGCTATTTACCGCGATTAGCACGGCGTCCTGAGCGCGGCACTGCTTGCGTTACAAGGGGGCCTCAGATCGGCGCTCAAACATGGCGATTTACGGGCGCCGCTGCGCTATTTTCGTCCATTTTAGTGTTTTAAAAGCGTAAAGTCTTTGGAAACGCGATAAGTTGCTGCAGTTTTGCGCGGCGTCCTCTGAGCACCTCGTGATTTTCACAGAGACGCAGAAATAACCGCCGCGGCTTCCAACAGCGTCAATGGTAGAAATCACATCGTGTGTGACCGCGGCGCACGCTGACCGCTTAAAAAAAAAAAAAATTTCCATAAGAAATGGCGGTGATTCCGTGTGCGGAAATACCGAATAATAGGAATCGCGGCGGTTTGTCAGTGCGCATCTTCGCTGAGGGAGAAAACACTCATATTAACGAAAACCCGGGAATCGTGGGGTTTTTTTGCGCACGAGTTCCGTTCGTATCGTTGGGCGGAACTTGTGCGTGAAAGTCGCCGTGCGACCGCCGTCGGGCTGCGATCACACGGCAGAGAGCGAGTTGCCCCTCGCACAGCAGGTGGACGCCGCGGCCCTGTGCCGTCTGATGTGCGGGACGTCGTGTGTCCTCGTCTCGCGTTGCGCTGTTGGTCCGCGTGACAAATCTCTCGTGTGCATGACCCGTTCACATGTATGTTCTTCGGCGTGAGCCGCCGGTCGCGGACAGAACTCGCACGGGATTCTTGCCCGTGTGAATGTAAAAAGGCGCCCATCTTTGTAACGGATTTTCGAAGTGAGGTGTGTTGGGGTTTTTTGCGCCATTTTCGCCGGCTCGTTAATTGCTGTTTCGGCCGTATTCATGAACCTTCTGTTCACCGCTGAACGTTGAGGCTTTCAGGCTGTGCAGAAAACGTACCAGCGAACCGCGTTGTTTTCCCGCTCGCAGCACGCGGTGACCTGCGTGTCCGACCGCACTGCGGGTATTTTTTGCGCGCACTTCGCAGTGTGTGTGTGAGAGGCGCAGTCAAGTCATGTAAAGATTGGTACCGCCTATGACGTGCGCAAAATCTGTGCGTGCGATATGCGGTAAGTTACTTCAGTTGCCTAAATCCTTATTCCCTGCGTATCGCGCCTATTATTTCTGCGCATATATTTACACGAGCAAGAAATAAGTGCCGCAGGGGCGCCCCCAGTGGTCAGTATGGGAATTGATTTGAATATGGGTTATTTTGGCGCATCGGAAACTCTGCCATTTTTTTTCTTTTTAACCTGCAATAGATAGACACGGCAATAAACCCGTAGAAGCCAGTGGCTTCTGTTCACCTCGCCTTACGCACGTAAATAAATGTGCGCACATTCGCACCCGTGGACATGACCCCTTACAGTCTATCAGCAGGCGCCCCATATAACCAGGAAATGCAAAAAAAAGTTACTTTTTCGTTTTTCTAGCTATGATTTTAAAACAAAATCCTAGCTTTTTCGTTTTCCCGCCGTCCGCGGCGCGAGGACCGCGCTGAGTTGTACTTAATACACTGAGAGATGCTCCAGCGTGTCTCAGGGGGGGAAATTGTGCCATTTTTAGGGATTCCTGCTTCTCTGGCGTCCTTATTGTGGTGTAAGTGACACCTTCTCCGTGTTTTGCGGTCGGTACGATTACAGCGACGCCGGATGTATCCGGCTGTTATCGCGATTTGAATAACTTCTTTCCGCTGCCGCACTCTGATCCGGGAGGTAAGCAATTAAAGGGGTCTTCCAGGCAAATATGCGTGGAATGCTAGGGATCCGAGCTCAGGACTTCCGGTGGCGCCCGCTGTTATGGCCACTGTA
Organism: Eleutherodactylus coqui; assembly: GCF_035609145.1. Classification (NCBI taxonomy): domain Eukaryota; kingdom Metazoa; phylum Chordata; class Amphibia; order Anura; family Eleutherodactylidae; genus Eleutherodactylus; species Eleutherodactylus coqui. The sequence goes on along the minus strand of NC_089837.1, from coordinate 526,151,765 downwards.
CACTGTGGTACGGCGCGGGAGCCGCTGCTCTAACCGCTGTATAGTGGTCGGCGCTTGTAACTGCAGGCTGCGGTCCTTTTCACACATGTGATACTAATGGCTTACTGATTTCTATTGGGCCGCTCACACCTGCAGGTTTTTTTTTCACATGTGTATCTCGCGTGTGAAAAAAAACAAGGCATGTCCTATCTTGGCGCAAATTCTGCACAAATAGACGCCAATATGGGCTCTGGGGATTGGATGTACGCAGACAGGTGGACATGTGTACTCGCACCCGGACATACACTCATCTGAGCCACCTAACTAACAAGACTGTCTGCACTAGATACAATGTAAGAAATGCTCAGCTGTAGGGTTTATTGGTCTTTGGTATGGTTTCATCTAAGAGGTACATATAGTAATAGTGACACCACCCCCCCAGTGGCCTCATAGCACTAGTGACCCCCCCCCCACCGTGGCCTCATAGTAACCATCGTAGTGGCCTTATAGTAATCGCCCTCCCCCCCCAGTGGCCTCGTAGTAATAGTGCTCCCCCCAGTGGCCTTGTAGTAATAGTGCGCCCCCCGTGGCCTCGTAGTAATAGTGCCCCCCCCCAGTGGCCTCGTAGTAATAGTGCCCCCCCCCAGTGGCCTCGTAGTAATAGTGCCCCCCCCCCAGTGGCCTCGTAGTAATAGTGCCCCCCCCCCAGTGGCCTCGTAGTAATAGTGCCCCCCCCCAGTGGCCTCGTAGTAATAGTGCCCCCCCCCAGTGGCCTCGTAGTAATAGTGCCCCCCCCCCCAGTGGCCTCGTAGTAATAGTGCCCCCCCCCCAGTGGCCTCGTAGTAATAGTGCCCCCCCCCCAGTGGCCTCGTAGTAATAGTGCCCCTCCCCCAAGTGGCCTCGTAGTAATAGTGCCCCTCCCCCAAGTGGCCTCGTAGTAATAGTGCCCCCCCCCCCAGTGGCCTCGTAGTAATAGTGCCCCCCCCCCCCCCAGTGGCCTCGTAGTAATAGTGCCCCCCCCAGTGGCCTCGTAGTAATAGTGCCCCCCCCCCAGTGGCCTCGTAGTAATAGTGCCCCCCCCCCCAGTGGCCTCGTAGTAATAGTGCCCCCCCCCCAGTGGCCTCGTAGTAATAGTGCCCCCCCCCAGTGGCCTCGTAGTAATAGTGCCCCCACCCCCCCAGTGGCCTCGTAGTAATAGTGCCCCCCTCCGGTGGCCTCATAGTAATGGTGCCCCCCCTAGTGGCCTCGTAGTAATAGTGCCCCCCCCCAGTGGCCTCGTAGTAATAGTGCCCCCCCCAGTGGCCTCGTAGTAATAGTGCCCCCCCAGTGGCCTCGTAGTAATAGTGCCCCCCCAGTGGCCTCGTAATAATAGTGCCCCCCCCCAGAGGCCTCGTAGTAGTAGTCCCCGCCCCCCCCCCCCCCCCCCCCCCGCCGGTGGCCTCGTAGTAATATGGCCCCCCCCCCGGTGGCCTCGTAGTAATATGGCCCCCCCCCCAGTGGCCTCGTAGTAATAGTGACCCCCCCCCCAGTGGCCTCGTAGTAATAGTGACCCCCCCCCCAGTGGCCTCGTAGTAATAGTGACCCCCCCCCAGTGGCCTCGTAGTAATAGTGACTCCCCCCCCCCCCCCCCCCAGTGGCCTCGTAGTAATAGTGACTCCCCCCCCCCCCCCCCAGTGGCCTCGTAGTAATAGTGACCCCCCCAGTGGCCTCGTAGTAATAGTGACCCCCCCCCCAGTGGCCTCGTAGTAATAGTGCCCCCACCCCCCCCAGTGGCCTCGTAGTAATAGTGCCCCCACCCCCCCCAGTGGCCTCGTAGTAATAGTGCCCCCACCCCCCCCAGTGGCCTCGTACTAATAGTGCCCCCACCCCCCCCAGTGGCCTCGTACTAATAGTGCCCCCCCCCCCCCAGTGGCCTCGTACTAATAGTGCCCCCCCCCCCAGTGGCCTCGTAGTAATAGTGCCCCCCCCCCAGTGGCCTCGTAGTAATAGTGGCCCCCCCAGTGGCCTCGTAGTAATAGTGCCCCCCCCCAGTGGCCTCGTACTAATAGTGCCCCCCCCCCAGTGGCCTCGTAGTAATAGTGGCCCCCCCAGTGGCCTCGTAGTAATAGTGCCCCCCCCCAGTGGCCTCGTAGTAATAGTGCCCCCCCACCAGAGGCCTCGTAGTAATAATGCCCCCCCCCCCAGTGGCCTCGTAGTAATAATGCCCCCCCCCCCCCCCGCCAGTGGCCTCGTAGTAATAGTGCCCCCCGCCAGTGGCCTTGTAGTAATAGTGCCCCCCCGCCAGTGGCCTCGTAGTAATAGTGCCCCCCCGCCAGTGGCCTCGTAGTAATAGTGCCCCCCCCCCCAGTGGCCTCGTAGTAATAGTGCCCCCCCCCCAGTGGCCTCGTAGTAATAGTGCCCCCCCCAGTGGCCTCGTAGTAATAGTGCCCCCCCCAGTGGCCTCGTAGTAATAGTGCCCCCCCCCCCCCAGTGGCCTCGTAGTAATAGTGCCCCCCCCCCCAGTGGCCTCGTAGTAATAGTGCCCCCCCCCAGTGGCCTCGTAGTAATAGTGCCCCCCCCCCAGTGGCCTCGTAGTAATAGTGCCCCCCCCCAGTGGCCTCGTAGTAATAGTGCCCCCCCCCCAGTGGCCTCGTAGTAATAGTGCCCCCCCCCAGTGGCCTCGTAGTAATAGTGCCCCCCCCCCGTGGCCTCGTAGTAATAGTGACCCCCCCCAGTGGCCTCGTAGTAATAGTGCCCCCCCCCAGTGGCCTCGTAGTAATAGTGCCCCCCCCCCAGTGGCCTCGTAGTAATAGTGCCCCCCCCCCAGTGGCCTCGTAGTAATAGTGCCCCCCCCAGTGGCCTCGTAGTAATAGTGCCCCCCCCCAGTGGCCTCGTAGTAATAGTGCCCCCCCCCCAGTGGCCTCGTAGTAATAGTGCCCCCCCCCCCCAGTGGCCTCGTAGTAATAGTGCCCCTCCCCCAAGTGGCCTCGTAGTAATAGTGCCCCCCCCCCAGTGGCCTCGTAGTAATAGTGCCCCCCCCCCCAGTGGCCTCGTAGTAATAGTGCCCCCCCAGTGGCCTCGTAGTAATAGTGCCCCCCCCCCAGTGGCCTCGTAGTAATAGTGCCCCCCCCAGTGGCCTCGTAGTAATAGTGCCCCCCCCCAGTGGCCTCGTAGTAATAGTGCCCCCCCCCCAGTGGCCTCGTAGTAATAGTGCCCCCACCCCCCCAGTGGCCTCGTAGTAATAGTGCCCCCCTCCGGTGGCCTCATAGTAATGGTGCCCCCCCTAGTGGCCTCGTAGTAATAGTGCCCCCCCCCCAGTGGCCTCGTAGTAATAGTGCCCCCCCCAGTGGCCTCGTAGTAATAGTGCCCCCCCAGTGGCCTCGTAGTAATAGTGCCCCCCCAGTGGCCTCGTAATAATAGTGCCCCCCCCAGAGGCCTCGTAGTAGTAGTCCCCGCCCCCCCCCCCCCCCCCCCCCCCCGCCGGTGGCCTCGTAGTAATATGGCCCCCCCCCCCGGTGGCCTCGTAGTAATATGGCCCCCCCCCCCAGTGGCCTCGTAGTAATAGTGACCCCCCCCCAGTGGCCTCGTAGTAATAGTGACCCCCCCCCAGTGGCCTCGTAGTAATAGTGACCCCCCCCAGTGGCCTCGTAGTAATAGTGACTCCCCCCCCCCCCCAGTGGCCTCGTAGTAATAGTGACTCCCCCCCCCCCCCAGTGGCCTCGTAGTAATAGTGACCCCCCCAGTGGCCTCGTAGTAATAGTGACCCCCCCCCCAGTGGCCTCGTAGTAATAGTGCCCCCACCCCCCCCAGTGGCCTCGTAGTAATAGTGCCCCCACCCCCCCCAGTGGCCTCGTAGTAATAGTGCCCCCACCCCCCCCAGTGGCCTCGTACTAATAGTGCCCCCCCCCCAGTGGCCTCGTACTAATAGTGCCCCCCCCCCAGTGGCCTCGTACTAATAGTGCCCCCCCCCCCAGTGGCCTCGTACTAATAGTGCCCCCCCCCCCAGTGGCCTCGTAGTAATAGTGGCCCCCCCAGTGGCCTCGTAGTAATAGTGCCCCCCCCCAGTGGCCTCGTACTAATAGTGCCCCCCCCCCAGTGGCCTCGTAGTAATAGTGGCCCCCCCAGTGGCCTCGTAGTAATAGTGCCCCCCCCCAGTGGCCTCGTAGTAATAGTGCCCCCCCACCAGAGGCCTCGTAGTAATAATGCCCCCCCCCCCCAGTGGCCTCGTAGTAATAATGCCCCCCCCCCCCGCCAGTGGCCTCGTAGTAATAGTGCCCCCCGCCAGTGGCCTTGTAGTAATAGTGCCCCCCGCCAGTGGCCTTGTAGTAATAGTGCCCCCCCCGCCAGTGGCCTCGTAGTAATAGTGCCCCCCCGCCAGTGGCCTCGTAGTAATAGTGCCCCCCCCCCAGTGGCCTCGTAGTAATAGTGCCCCCCCCCCAGTGGCCTCGTAGTAATAGTGCCCCCCCCCAGTGGCCTCGTAGTAATAGTGCCCCCCCCAGTGGCCTCGTAGTAATAGTGCCCCCCCCCCAGTGGCCTCGTAGTAATAGTGCCCCCCCCCAGTGGCCTCGTAGTAATAGTGCCCCCCCCCCCAGTGGCCTCGTAGTAATAGTGCCCCCCCCCAGTGGCCTCGTAGTAATAGTGCCCCCCCCCCCAGTGGCCTCGTAGTAATAGTGCCCCCCCCCAGTGGCCTCGTAGTAATAGTGCCCCCCCCCCAGTGGCCTCGTAGTAATAGTGCCCCCCCCCCAGTGGCCTCGTAGTAATAGTGCCCCCCCCCCGTGGCCTCGTAGTAATAGTGACCCCCCCCAGTGGCCTTGTAGTAATAGTGACCCCCCCCGTGGCCTCGTAATAATGGTAAACCCCCCCCCCCCCTCAGTGGCTTCGTAGTAATGGGGCACACCCCACCCCCCGGTGGCCTTGTAGTACTAGCCGCCCCCCCCCAGTGGCCTTGTAGTAATAGTGCCCCCCCACCCCCGTGGCCTCGTAGTAATAGTGCCCCCCCCCCCGTGGCCTCGTAGTAATAGTGCCCCCCCCCGTGGCCTCGTAGTAATAGTGCCCCCCCCCCCCAGTGGCCTCGTAGTAATAGTGCCCCCCCCCCCAGTGGCCTCGTAGTAATAGTGCCCCCCCCCCAGTGGCCTCGTAGTAATAGTGCCCCCCCAGTGGCCTCGTAGTAATAGTGCCCCCCCCAGTGGCCTCGTAGTAATAGTGCCCCCCCCAGTGGCCTCGTAGTAATAGTGCCCCCCCCCCAGTGGCCTCGTACTAATAGTGCCCCCCCCCCCAGTGGCCTCGTACTAATAGTGCCCCCCCCCCCAGTGGCCTCGTAGTAATAGTGGCCCCCCCAGTGGCCTCGTAGTAATAGTGCCCCCCCCAGTGGCCTCGTACTAATAGTGCCCCCCCCCCAGTGGCCTCGTAGTAATAGTGGCCCCCCCAGTGGCCTCGTAGTAATAGTGCCCCCCCCCAGTGGCCTCGTAGTAATAGTGCCCCCCCACCAGAGGCCTCGTAGTAATAATGCCCCCCCCCCCAGTGGCCTCGTAGTAATAATGCCCCCCCCCCCCCCGCCAGTGGCCTCGTAGTAATAGTGCCCCCCGCCAGTGGCCTTGTAGTAATAGTGCCCCCCGCCAGTGGCCTTGTAGTAATAGTGCCCCCCCCGCCAGTGGCCTCGTAGTAATAGTGCCCCCCCGCCAGTGGCCTCGTAGTAATAGTGCCCCCCCCCCAGTGGCCTCGTAGTAATAGTGCCCCCCCCCCAGTGGCCTCGTAGTAATAGTGCCCCCCCCCAGTGGCCTCGTAGTAATAGTGCCCCCCCCAGTGGCCTCGTAGTAATAGTGCCCCCCCCCAGTGGCCTCGTAGTAATAGTGCCCCCCCCCCAGTGGCCTCGTAGTAATAGTGCCCCCCCCCAGTGGCCTCGTAGTAATAGTGCCCCCCCCCCAGTGGCCTCGTAGTAATAGTGCCCCCCCCCAGTGGCCTCGTAGTAATAGTGCCCCCCCCCCAGTGGCCTCGTAGTAATAGTGCCCCCCCCCCAGTGGCCTCGTAGTAATAGTGCCCCCCCCCCGTGGCCTCGTAGTAATAGTGACCCCCCCCAGTGGCCTTGTAGTAATAGTGACCCCCCCCGTGGCCTCGTAATAATGGTAAACCCCCCCCCCCCCTCAGTGGCTTCGTAGTAATGGGGCACACCCCACCCCCCGGTGGCCTTGTAGTACTAGCCGCCCCCCCCCAGTGGCCTTGTAGTAATAGTGCCCCCCCACCCCCGTGGCCTCGTAGTAATAGTGCCCCCCCCCCCGTGGCCTCGTAGTAATAGTGCCCCCCCCCGTGGCCTCGTAGTAATAGTGCCCCCCCCCCCAGTGGCCTCGTAGTAATAGTGCCCCCCCCCCAGTGGCCTCGTAGTAATAGTGCCCCCCCCCCCAGTGGCCTCGTAGTAATAGTGCCCCCCCAGTGGCCTCGTAGTAATAGTGCCCCCCCCAGTGGCCTCGTAGTAATAGTGCCCCCCCCAGTGGCCTCGTAGTAATAGTGCCCCCCCCCCAGTGGCCTCGTAGTAATAGTGCCCCCCCCCCCAGTGGCCTCGTAGTAATAGTGCCCCCCCCAGTGGCCTCGTAGTAATAGTGCCCCCCCCAGTGGCCTCGTAGTAATAGTGCCCCCCCCCCCGTGGCCTCGTAGTAATAGTGCCCCCCCCCCCCGTGGCCTCGTAGTAATAGTGCCCCCCCCCAGTGGCCTCGTAGTAATAGTGCCCCCCCCCCCCAGTGGCCTCGTAGTAATAGTGCCCCCCCCCCCAGTGGCCTCGTAGTAATAGTGCCCCCCCCAGTGGCCTCGTAGTAATAGTGCCCCCCCCCCAGTGGCCTCGTAGTAATAGTGCCCCCCCCCCCGCCAGTGGCCTCGTAGTAATAGTGCCCCCCCCCAGTGGCCTCGTAGTAATAGTGCCCCCCCCCAGTGGCCTCGTAGTAATAGTGCCCCCCCCCCAGTGGCCTCGTAGTAATAGTGCCCCCCCCCCAGTGGCCTCGTAGTAATAGTGCCCCCCCCCAGTGGCCTCGTAGTAATAGTGCCCCCCCCCCCAGTGGCCTCGTAGTAATAGTGCCCCCCCCCCCAGTGGCCTCGTAGTAATAGTGCCCCCCCCCCCAGTGGCCTCGTAGTAATGGTGCCCCCCCCCCCCAGTGGCCTCGTAGTAATAGTGCCCCCCCCCCCCAGTGGCCTCATAGTAATAGTGCCCCCCCCAGTGGCCTCGTAGTAATAGTGCCCCCCCCAGTGGCCTCGTAGTAATAGTGCCCCCCCCCCAGTGGCCTCGTAGTAATAGTGCCCCCCCCCCCAGTGGCCTCGTAGTAATAGTGCCCCCCCCCCCAGTGGCCTCGTAGTAATAGTGCCCCCCCCCCCAGTGGCCTCGTAGTAATAGTGCCCCCCCCCCCAGTGGCCTCGTAGTAATAGTGCCCCCCCCCCCAGTGGCCTCGTAGTAATAGTGCCCCCCCCCCAGTGGCCTCGTAGTATCAGTGACACCCCCCCCCCCCCCTCAGTGGGCTCGTAGCAATGGTAACACCCCCCCCCCCCCCCCCCCGGTGGCCTCGTAGTACTAGCCGCCCCCCCCCCCCCCCCTCCACCAGTGGACTCATAGTAACCATCATAGTGACCCCCCTCATAGTAATAGTGCGCCCCCCCCCCCCCCCCCCCCGGTGACCTCGTAGTAATAGCGCCCCCCCCCCAGTGGCCTCATAGTAATGCAAGCAAGTGATTTGATTAGATCGAGCACCAGACAATCACAGCCAGTGCTCGATCACTGAATGGCTGTGATTGGCTCATCGAGCGCCAGCTGTGAATGGCTGGTGCTTGATCCAATCACAGCACTCGCTTTGCTGGAGGCGGGGTATTCAAAGCCCCATTTACCCGAAATAAACTGATATGTCAGCGCGGAGGACAGTGCAGCTTGCCACAGCGACGCCAGAGACCATTGCGAGGCATCGGGACGCCGCGGATCAGGTGTCTTATTTTGGGGGAAACACTGTGGCAGCAGTGGCCCCACCCCGCAGTGGCAGCAGTGGCCCCCGTGGTAACAGTGCCCCACCCCGCAGTGGCCCCAGTGGTAACAGTGCCCCACCCCACAGTGGCCGTAGTAATAGTGTGTCGTCGAAATCATTCCAACGAACGCAAGCTAGGAAAAACCTCCTCTGTTTTATACTAAAATGTTAATTTTTTTCTCGTTTTAATGTTTATTTCTTGAAATCTGTTTCCTCTGCAGGAATAGAAGATGACTGGACGAGCCAGAGCCCGCGCCCGTGGGAGAGCCCGCGCCCAGGAGCAGGCCCCGCAACGACCACCCGGACAGCAGGTGCTCATGTAGAGCCATTAATCACATAGTGGAAAGGTCACAGACGACCCAAATATGGAGATTTATAGGGCGCTAGTTGGGGGCTTTTACACGGGCCGATAATAGATCGGACTCCCACAGTCCAGCGGGAATGATTATCGTTCAGTGAACATGCATTCCCCGACTGAACGACCGATGAGTTGTTTAGTTCCTGCATGCAGAAAACTGAACAGATCATCCTTGTGAACAGGCAGTATCACTTATGAGCGACGGCCTGTTTACTGTGGATGCAGGCTGCGCTGGAACGATCTCGGTCCTCCGTTCCCAGGCATTTTGTAGCGAAAAGTGTTTTGTTTTGCTTTTTTGAAAATACGATCTTGTTTGTTCGCTGATATACTGGACTCCACAACTTCTGAGGGCCATGTAGTGTGCCTTTGGGAGCTCTCCTGTAGGACTCGGCCCGACGCACGGCCTGATAAGTTTGCATGGCAGACCTGGTGGCCATGATCAGTTCTCCGTCTGCCATCGGCCGATGGATGACGTCTGGAGCTTCCTGCCCCGTCAACAGCTTATATGTCATGATTGCTATTAATCCTGGCGGATAAGTGAACCATGTTTTCATAAACCAACTAAGGAGGTAGTAGTGCTCATCCAGGCAAGACAGTAGCGCTAAACTCAAACAGTACCTTTACAATCTTCATTAAAGTTTTCTCACCTGGTATGCAAACAAGCTAAAGATTCGGATGTTGTCCGCTCCCGCGGTCCAGGCGCGCCTCTGAGATTTGATAGAAATCTGCATAATTGTCCAACTTCACTAGAAATCTTGCGCAAGCACTCTGACCAGGGTTTCCTGCACAGCTATGTCCCTGCTAGCGGACGCATGCGCAGTGCACACCGAAGGTCCTGTAAGTCTCTAGAAGCCTTCCCAAGGTCCTTCAGGAACACTAAAGAAGTGAGTTGCACTATTGTGGCAGTTACTGCGCTGTGTGCGTGCGTGGGATTCCAAGCAGAGGAATAAAGGGGGCGCCATCGATCACTATTAGCCTGGATTTTGGCAGGCTAAGAGGATCAACTGGAATAAATACCGGGTGGGAAATATATAAACCGGAATATCAGGGTGACAGAGCTTCAAAAAAAGAGAATGATGCACTTCTGAAGGCTCATTGGGCCATTTATCTATAGGGCTCTGGTTATGTGGCGACTTGGTCACACGACATGAAGATCACAAAGTCGCATGACCAAAGTTGCCGTGTAGCCAAGCCTAACACAGGGTAATTCTCTCTTGATTACAGGTGCCAGAGGCTCAAGCCCCCAGGCCCACAGAGAGGCCACAACGACCACCAGCGCAGCAGCAGCCGCAGCCACCGGCCCCTGAGCCATTACTTGTTGGAAGAGGGCGCCAAAGAGGTCCGCCAGCCGTGGAGAGACGACCGCCTGAGGGTAACCCACCTAATATTCAGTGTTTAAGAAGAATTCTACATTAAGTAAATGCTCTCCCATAAAAAAAAATTGGCACCTGTGTCTTTTTTTTTTTTTGACCCTCACAACTACTGTAACGTAATGGGATGCCAGCACTTTCCATAGTGCAAGCAGCAGGACTGTCTGTAGGGGTTACTACTTCCGTGCGAGGGGTACGTGGCTGACTCTCTGTGGCCCAGGGTGTTGGGGGAAGCTGCTTTCTTCAGTTTATATGTACTGATGATGTTTTTTGGATTGGGCAAACATAAAATATAATTTGGTTCGTGAATTTTTATAATTGGGAATTAAAGGGGTTGTCCCGCGAAACAAAGTGGGGTATACACTTCTGTATGGCCATATTAATGCACTTTGTAATATACATCGTGCATTAATTATGAGCCATACAGAAGTTATTCACTTACCTGTTCCGCTGCTGGCGTCCTCGTCTCCATGGTGCCGTCTAATTTTCAGCGTCTAATCGCCCGATTAGACGCGCTTGCGCAGTCCGGTCTTCTCCCTTCTGAATGGGGCCGCTCGTGCTGGAGAGCTGCTCTTCGTAGCTCCGCCCCGTCACGTGCCGATTCCAGCCAATCAGGAGGCTGGAATCGGAAATGGACCGCACAGAAGACCTGCCGTCCACCGGGGGTGAAGATCCCGGCGGCCATCTTCGCAAGGTAAGTAAGAAGTCACCGGAGCGCGGGGATTCGGGTAAGTACTATCCGGGTTTTTTTTTTCAACACATGCATCGGGTTTGTCTCGCGCCGAACGGGGGGGGGGGGGGGGGGCTATTGAAAAAAAAAAAAACTTTCGGCGCGGGACAACCTCTTTAAAGGCTTCAAAGTACATTTTGCCTATAGCCCCGCCTTGCAGTAGCTTTCTAGGATCTGCTATCAGTCACACCCTATATTTGGGATTAGCAGCTCATACCTAGGGGGTTCATTGTTTATCTGCCTTGTAACTTTCTCCTGCTGACTGTTTCCCTCTTCTTAGTTCTGCAGCTCTCAGCTGGATTTCAGGACATATCGCTCGGGGAACGGGGAGGCCGTAGACGTGACTTCTATGACACCGGGGTGAACACCCGACAAACCATACAGCACGTCCAAGCATCTAAAACTGGTAATTGTGTTCCTTATATTGTAGTAGTAATATAAATGTGTTTCTTATATCAGCCTAGGCAAACATATATTTAGATTCATATATTCACCTTCATAGGAAATAGCTAGCAGTGAAATGGTTAACGAGCTCAGCATTATACCCTGGTATGTGCAAGTACAATGTTAAAGCTAACCCCTCCGCATCTTCTCAGTGCTAGCTATCCAGGGGGGGAACTTCTTATCTCTGACTGCACTCTTTCGGCCCAGATTGGAATATTAATAAAGTCTATGCTACTTGGCATATAGGAATTACGTGTTCACATAGCGACATACACCTGGGGCTTAACACATGTTAATCATTAGCGTCATTACATACTAGGCCAATCATGAGTTATGATTTTGGGGGGGCGTGCATGTAATTGGTGCGTCATGGTGAATTATATTTGTATTGTACTTCCTTTGAATAAATCAGAAGTGTATTTGGGCCCGACGGATCACATCTGCCAGTTCAAATACATATATTCATGCATGAAGCTTGAGTTTCATGCAAGTGCCATTTTTAATTTTCTCACTAAAATAGGCACTATTTTTCACGTTTCTGAACATTGCATGTTCAGTGTTGCAATATTCTCGCAAATGGCATTGCACTTGCATAGAAAATCGCAATTCCACAAGTGCAATAAACTCCGTCCGGTATTGCGCTAGCCTGTGTAAATTTGGGTTATGGCAGAGTTCACGCAGCAGAATTTTGGCTACGAAATACAAGCTGAAATTCCGCAGCAAATAAACCCCCTTCAGTAAGGTTTATACAACGCAGCAAAATCCATGTGGATTTTCTCAGCAGTGAGTAATTGCACCCTAAGATGTGATCTAATTTCCTCTTGACATCCTCAGGTGTTTCTGGGAGCTCCATTCAACTTGTGACCAACCACATCAAACTGGTCTCACGACCCCAGTGGGCCTTGTACCAGTATCACGTTGACTACAACCCCCCCATGGAGGCCATGCGTTTGCGGTTGGCCCTACTATACCAGCATGAAGAAACCATTGGGAAAGCGCGTGCGTTCGACGGAACGGTATTGTTTTTACCAAAAAGAATACCCAAGGTAAGCACGTGCTTCAGAAAATGGAGCTACAGGTCGATCATTGATGGACATGAGAACATAGATCTGCCTCGTCTGTCAGAACTTTATTTTTGCCTGTAGCGCTGATCCTCAGCCTGCAGCTTTCCAGGAGTTGTAAACTATAATTCTCAGCATGCCTTGACAGCCTAGGTCTCAGACTTCTCTATAATCTTTCTACTCTAGAGCCCCGTCTCTCTTTATACAAGACCATATCTTGGCTTTTCATGCAGTAGACTGGCATTGAGTGCTATAATTAACAACTAGACATAAACCCTTCTGCAATGCAGACATGCCCGGTAGTCATCCGTTCCGGGTATGACTAGGGTTTACTGTGTCTAGGCTTGTGAAAGCAGCTCACAAGTCTAGCAAATGGATTCCTGAAATATGTTATGAGTTTTACTGATTTGCGTTTGGTCCCTTTAGCAGGTCCGTTCACTCTGCTGTAATGGTTGAGGTGGTTAAAATAACAGAAACTTGTATTTAATATCTTTCTGCTTCTTGAAGACGGAGGTGATTAGCCAAACTCGAAATGGAGAGACTGTGAAGGTGACCATTACTCCGACTAATGAGCTCCCACCAACGTCGCCAACCTGCTTTCAGTTCTACAACATCATTTTCAAGAGGTCAGTTGTTGGTTCTTAAAGGGGTTGTCCCGCGGCAGCAAGTGGGGTTATACACTTCTGTATGGCCATATTAATGCACTTTGTAATGTACATCGTGCATTAATTATGAGCCATGCAGAAGTTATTCACTTACCTGTTCCGTTGCTAGCGTCCCCGTCTCCATGGTGCCGTCTAATTTCAGCGTCTAATCGCCCGATTAGACGCGCTTGCGCAGTCCGGTCTTCTCCCTGGTGAATGGGGCCGCTCGTGCCGGAGAGCTGGTCCTCGTAGCTCCGCCCCGTCACATGTGCCGATTCCAGCCAATCAGGAGGCTGGAATCGTCAATGGACCGCACAGAGCCCACGGTGCACCATGGGAGAAGACCCGCGGTGCATCGTGGGTGAAGATCCTGGCGGCCATCTTGCTAAGGTAAGGAAGAAGTCGCCGCAGCGCGGGGATTCGGGTAAGTACTAAACGGTTTTGTTTTTTTTTAACACATGCATTGGGTTTGTCTCGCGCCGAACGGGGGGGCTATTGAAGAAAAAAACAACCCGTTTCGGCGCGGGACAAACCCTTTAAGTCTTCCTCCTGACAGTCTTCCTCTTACTGGCATTTGTATTCACACATTATTTCTCCTCACTTTCTTGCTTTATTCCTATAAAGACCTCCATAATGTCAGACCCAGACTGTTCATAAACACAACTTGGTAGCGACAAAAAATCCATTTATTGCCGCAAGAAAACGCAGCCATATTGCTGCGATTTTCTCGTGTTGCCCGTGTGGAAGCGGCCTTAAGAAAACATCTGTATGTATTTTTTAATTTTTTTTAAAACTTGCTTTTATTTGCAAAAAATAACCGAAACCAGCCAACTACCCCGTTATACTAATGACCCAAACAATGCTGCACTGAGGGGAGCAATTATGGAGAGGAGTAATAAGTATAAATTCTATAGGAGGGACAGCCAGGGCGGTGACTGACACTGGGAGGAGGCAGAGTGCTCCCCCTTCTTCGTTGGCTCCAGCGTATAAATGACAAGCCTCACCTGCTTTTGTTTCTTACTTTCCAAAACCCAAGATAAAGGCACCTCCTCACTCTGTCCTGCACACAGCGGTATATTATATCCACATGCGTACTGCTGGTGACTGTAAGCCTGGCGAGGGGCGCTGTTCACCTCCTCTCATTCTCCCCTCTAGACTTCTGAAGATAATGAACATGAAGCAAATTGGACGCAACTACTACAACCCAAACGACGCAACAGAAGTCAGAGCTCACCGGTAATGTAATAAACAGTTATATGTGCATGACCCTTCTGTAATCGAGGTGAGGGGGCAAGCTGAACATAGTAATGTATGTACACAGTGACTCCACCAGCAGAATAGGGAGTGCAGCTCTGGAGTATAATACAGGATGTAACTCAGGATAAGTAATGTATTTACACAGTGACTCCACCAGCAGAATAGTGAGTGCAGCTCTGGAGTATAATACAGGATGTAACTCAGGGTCAGTACAGGATAAGTAATGTATGTACACAGTGACTCCACCAGCAGAATAGTGAGTGCAGCTCTGGAGTATAATACAGGATGTAACTCAGGATCAGTACAGGATAAGTAATGTATGTACACAGTGACTCCACCAGCAGAATAGTGAGTGCAGCTCTGGAGTATAATACAGGATGTAACTCAGGATCAGTACGGGATAAGTAATGTATGTACACAGTGACCCCACCAGCAGACCAGTGAGTGCAGCTCTGGGGTATAATACAGGATGTAACTCAGGATAAGTAATGTATTTACACAGTGACTCCACCAGCAGAATAGTGAGTGCAGCTCTGGAGTATAATACAGGATGTAACTCAGGATCAGTACGGGATAAGTAATGTATGTACACAGTGACCCCACCAGCAGACCAGTGAGTGCAGCTCTGGGGTATAATACAGGATGTAACTCAGGATAAGTAATGTATGTACACAGTGACTCCACCAGCAGAATAGTGAGTGCAGCTCTGGAGTATAATACAGGATAAGTATTGTATTCACACACAATCACTGTAAATACCTGAGGTACACTGTAAATTAAATTTATTGCATCAACACGAATTAAGCCCTTTAAATGCATCTTTAATCTAGAAGTTGTGTTTTGCTACTTTTGGTCACATGTGCGTCACTCGAGTTTTCACCCTAACATCCTGCCTCCTTTGCCATCAGACTTTCCATCTGGCCCGGTTTTGCCACATCCATCCTGCAATACGAAAGCAACATCTTGTTGAGCATCGACGTCAGCCATAAAGTTCTCAGGAATGAAACTGTTCACAACATAATGGAAAATATCTATGCCTCGGCTGGTCCTCAGAGATTCCAGGACTTCTGCGTCAAAGAACTTGTTGGACAGATTGTACTCACCAAGTAAGGGAGCCGCTGGGGACGGGATGAGCGGCGTGTCACCGTTGTATTTGTCGCCCTGTAGGTCCGGCTCATTCACGGTGTGACAGGCTTCACTGCATTACGGTCTCTTTACAGACATCAACTTCTCCTATTAGAGCCTTGCTGCATAAGGGGCTAACTGCACTGTCGATCTTGTTTCTGTGTCGCACTTCTGTGTTCCTTATGTAAAATGGAGGCAAGATGACAACTTAGGGGTATTAAGCTCACAGGATCACCATACTTAAATAAAATACTGTAGAAAATTGCTTTCTGCCACCATAGTTTGACTATCAAGACATTTCTTTTCAGAAGTCCCAGGCTGACATGATAGCCGGACAGCGCCCTCGCCATCTTAACACAAGAGGATCGATTGGGACATTTAGATTGCGCTGTCAGAACTGATAAAACCATTTAAACAGTTAACTGCTGCAATCAGTTATCTCTAATTGCGGCTGTTGTGGGCATGTGTCAGCTGTCAGAGGCAGCCGATATCCATCGTATATAGTGAGTTCAGCTCCTGAGCCCACGCCATACATGGCGCACACTGTGGACGGCTATAGACTTCCTAACTGCATGGGGGATGACAGGAAGGGGTTAATCTACATAAATTAATGATCCTATATATAAAATACTTCCTATTCTTCTGCAGGTACAACAATAAGACCTACCGCATCGATGAGATAGCCTGGAACATGACTCCGCAGTCCACCTTTAAGAAGGCAGATGGCAGCGAGATCACCTTTGTGGACTACTATAAAAATGTAAGATCTGCTGGGAGACGGCCGTCCACAAACATCTCAAGGCATTGTCCTTTAAGGGGGTTGTGCCAAGATAACCATTGATCATAGGGCAATTGGACGTCATATAGTGGAGTCCCCTCTTCTCGAGCTGGCAGCATTCTTTTATTACAGAACGTCAATTAATCTGAATGGTCATTCAGTAATTTTACACTTCACATCACAGTGGCCGCTGCGTGGGAAGTGTCTGGCTGGCCGCAGCTTCCCCAAGTGTCATCAACCATTTTCTGCGGGTGTTGGTTGCTAAACAGAGGACAACCCGGCTGTTCGCCTTGGGTATTATTTTGCAAGCACTTATGTTTTCTGGCACAACCCCTTTTAATGTGCTGTTCTTGTTTTGACCAAGCGTGACCACAATGGTAATATAGCTGGGAGAACGGAAACATCTGAACACTGTTGTGCCATGCTGTTTCTGCAACTCCTTTCACATTTGTGAGAATTACGGAAACCTAGCTCGGCGTATTTCCATAATTCCCTGCCACCGCATAGAGCTTGGCTGTGGAGGTTGTGGGGACTGCAGCTCAAGAGAAGTGTGGGCCGCGCACCCATCAGGACTACATGACATGTCATCTGAAAATGACATAAATCAAGCCAGGAAGAACCCCTTCCTGCCCCCAGGCTGTGAATGTACATACCTGGTGGGAAGAAGTTCCTGTGAATGCTCGTAGATTTATGCCCTATGGATGGTGCAGGCTTTATACAGCTCGCCTCCCGCTACGATAGTGAGGATCTGGGTTGATCGCAGCAAGTAAAAGCGTTCAGACTGAAGGACACTCCCTCTGATATCATAAGCCGTCTACCATGTAATCAATGAGAGCTAATGGGTTGCCATTGCCATGAGAAGCGATAATGCATTGCAGTACAGAAGTACTTGTTTTTGTGCACGTTATCTCTTTTAAACAAAAAAAATTAAAAACTGACACTTAGAAGTAGTAACACACAAGCAGCACTCATTCGTTGCTCCACAAGGGCAGGATCTAGTAGTGCAAAGCCTCAAAACGGAACTCGGACCACGGTTCCACAGTCCATGGAGAAAGTATAATGCAGAGGCAGCACTCGGATGCAATAAAAAGTATAGCAAACTTTATTCCTCCGTCATAAAACTTGGCTGCAGCGTTTCGACCCGTCTGCCACCGGTCTTTGTCAAGCATCTGAGTGCTGCCTCTGCATTATACTTTCTCTTAAAACTGACATTTGGTGTTGTCACATCCGTAACGACCCTTGCAGTCTATTGAGCGCACTCTTCATCCTGCATTGCTATTAATAAAAAAACAACAAAATGCTTTCTTTTTTAATTTTGTCTCCAAAAAAAGCAATAAAAGTAATCCAAAAAAGCAGTATGTACCCAAAGGCCCTGCTCTCACAGGCGTTTCGCTTTGCCGTAGTTTACTTTCGCTAAACACTCAAATAGAACACACCGCTCAAAAATCTTAGCACCGAAAAGCACCGTGTTCGAGCGGCTGTCTGCGCCCCTGTGAGAGGCTCCGCTGAAAACAATAGGAGCTTCTAACAGTGTTTAGTGCTGCACTAAAAAACGCTAAACGGTAGACAAGCAAAGCAGTGTGTGTGAGGGAGGCCTAAAGTTAATTACACACAGACAAGTGCGATATCGGTCCGTGAATCATTTCGGGGAAGTGGCGATCCTCTGCAGGGTCGGCAAGTGTTTCTCATTGTTTTCAATGGTAGACATCGCATTACACTGGGGTGCATATCGCACACGGTGCGATGCTTTTGCCAGCCTTATTGAAAACAATGGGAAATGCGATTCGAGTGAACACCCAAAGATGGGACATGCCACGTTTTTTTTTTTTTCCTACACAGCGATGCAATGCAGGAAAGAACGCTCATGTATATGACCCCATTCAAAAGAATAGGCTTCATATTCATGCAAGATTGGCCGTGTGAAAGCAGCCTAAAATGGTACCAATACAAAATCGCAATGCTTTACGCGATAAAAAAGCCAGAACTGAGGTGTTTTTTGTTTTTGCTCTCTGCCCTACAAATACAAATTTAAGAACTTATGCGATACAATACATGTTCCCAAAAATGGCATCAATAAAACCGACAGCTCGTCACACAAACTCCACCCCCCATATCATGCAGCCGTGTTCATGGAATACAAAGAATGTTATGGCTTTTGAAAAATGGAGATAATGCTGCTGGCAAACGTGCGAGATAATTATGCAAATTTCTGTTTTGCGAGATGCACAAATATGGACCCCATTCTTTTGAATGGGGTTACACACATGAGCGATCTTTCTATTTTCTCAGCATGTCCTATCTTTGAGTGTTCCCTCAGAACGTACTACCCATTTTTTTTCAAGGGGGTTGGCAAAACATTGCACGGCTTGCGAGGTGCACAGGAGTGCGATGCGAGGTTTTCCGATGAAAACAATGTGAAAACTCAGCTAAAAGCTGCAGTGGAGAATCGCTACTTCCCTGAAGTGTTGCACGATGTTTTTGATACAATAAGAGCTTGCATCCGCTGGGACATCGCACGTTGGCGAGCGTGATATTGGTCCGAGTTTCACAGCCAGCTATCACACTTTAGCATGTAAAAGTAGCCTAGAGGTCCAAAAAGAAAATCGTTGCATCTCTGGGTCAAAAATAGGTTGCATCACTAAGGAGTTAATGATTTTGGTTTTCTGTTATACTTGTGATCAGTCATTATTATTTTTTTACATCACCCTCAGCAATACAATCTACAAGTCACAGACATGAATCAGCCCCTAATTGTCAACATCCCGCGAAGGCCCAGGCCGGGTGTCGCTAATGGAGCAATTATTTTAGTACCAGAGTTTTGTAACCTTACAGGTAAGTGATTATTATTGCCTACGTGCCTTTGTAACAATGTTAGCGCACATGCAGGCGGAGGTCAGCTGACTGCCGGGCGGATCCACAGCCAGGTGCCCACTGCCAGTCGGCAGAGATTCACACTTTGCGGGTAACCTTAGGCCGCCTTCACACAGGCTGTAAAAGCTGTGGAGCTTCTGCTAGCGGAATTGCTGCAGGAATGCTGCAACGTTTACAGTACAAGCCATGTGGCGTACACTTCAGAAATCTTCACGTGGTTTGGAAATTTTCCATTACAAATCCGCAAACCATAAAATACAAGGATTAAAGTCTGCGACTGATCCGCAATTAGACACCCTGTGGATTTGACCATTGTGGATTTCCTGCAGGTATTCCATTGTAGATTGCCCACATTGTTTACAGCCTGTGTGAAGTTCGCTCCTGACGGTACGCACTTGTCAAACGTGTTCTGGGCTGCCGGCGTTGTGCTGCTGAGAGGCTGCTAGTAATGTGCGGTATGCTGCAACTGTCCGGGGGCCTCATGCTTCTTGATGGAATTGCTGTGTAGATCCGTTACAGGCACTTTACCATCCAGTCAACTTTCATTAACGTATTCTGTGCTGTTAATTTAAATGGATCTGTTAACTAGCAGAACATAAACACGCAGATGTGAAGGGGCTCTTGTTTTGCTTCAGTTCGCTACCAGTTCATCTGGCTTCCTTTTTAAGTTTCTAGAACAGATCTGTCAAAATCCTGGATCTGTTCGCCAGTTTGCATCACTTACAGCTCGTTGCAACAAAGTTTTGATATTAGATCAACAAGAGGTGATTTCCGACCAAGGAGAAGAACGTCGCAGCAACACGGTTCAGCCTGTGATCTTGGTTCAATTTTAGCCCCCGATTTGGTAGTTCAAACTGATTGAAGTTACATCCATGTATGCCGCTGGTAATGACCAGGTTTTTGGAATGCTGGGAAGATTGCTACAAGTTTTGGGAATATCGCCTGACTGCCGTCACCAGTCACTGGGTGCGAAGCATTTCTAGCTTAGATCACAGAAGTGAACTTGGTTTTACTAATCTTAGATCAGAAAGTGTTGATGCAACGTTTTTGTTTTCCTTAAACAAAGTTCAACAGCCTGTTTGGTGCAACCGGCCCTCGGACATCGATTTTGTTTTGTTCCCCCCTTTTCAAAAAAAAAAAATCCTTTAAAAATGAATGAAAAAATGCAGCTGTGAACGTAACCTTAAGTCGCAGCATGGCCTGTTCTGGTCTGACTCTGACAATTACCCATTCACGTCAACGGATGCACAAGTAACTGCATGCACTTAAACTGACACCGCCGTGCTCTCCATTTTTTCCCAGAACGACGCTAAGGAATGTTGGGCCTCCGTGATTTTGTTTTTTCCTTGGCTGCAAAAATAAAAAATACACAAGTGAAAGTTGGGAATGTACAGAAAATGGGTCTGTAGATCAAAGTTGCACGGTTTTTCACTGACCAAAATCAGACGCTCATGTGAATAAGCCATACCATAAGAATTTCTGCATTTTTCTCTCTTGCTATAGTGAGTATTTTTGCAAACTTCCGCTGCAGCGACTGTTGCACATTCATGTGAATAGCATTATGGGGAAAACCGTGTCTCCATCCTGGTTTCAGCAGCTGCACCAGTCAGTAGTTGGGGCTGAGGGATCTAGGAAGCGGGTTGTCCACGTCCGATGTAAAGTTATCACAATCCCTCTTTTGTAAGATGAAGTGCAGCAGTAGGAATCCTCCGCAGGATGCGCCCGCCTAATCTGCTGTAGCCCATATTTACATTTCTTCTTGCCTTATATGACAGGTCTGACAGACCGAATGAGAAACGATTTCACAGTCATGAAGGATCTCGCTGTTCACACTCGCTTAGCGCCAGACAAGAGGGAGCAGCAAGTGGGGAAGTTCCTGCAATACATCCACAGGTAAGTATTTTGCTGTGTGGCGCCCACTGCTGTTCTTCCCTATCTTTTTTGGAGGAGGACATCGCCCTCTAGAGGGGAGCTCATGTCTGCTTCATGTACGTTTGCTGCAGAGATCCGCTGCGTCAAGGGTTTTTATTCCCGTGGAGTATTATAGCAAGTACTGAGCCTTGTATACGGTATTCTGGTGTCAGTCCGGACCTACTTCAGCTCTTAACACTAGACTCCGCAGTGCTGTAATCGTATTGTAAAGAGTTGTCCGGAGATTGTTGGAGCTTTGTGAGGATGGTTTATAACTATCTTCTTCTTCTGGTTCTTCAGGGATGAAAGCGTACAGAAGGAGCTCCGTGACTGGGGGCTGAACTTCGATACCCGACTCCTGCAGTTTACTGGGAGAGTGGCACCACCAGAAAAAATTTTACTAAGTGGCAAAGCTGTAAGTATAAGGCTTCTTTCACATTACGTTTCCCCTCTCCAATGTTGGTTCTGCCCTGGGTTCCTTTCTCCTTGTAGGATACGGCATGGGGAGGGGAACCTGGACTACACCATAGGGGGAATGTGTAAGATGGCGGTTCCTAGCATTGACTTAAGCTTAATAGCTGAATTAGGAGTAGTTCAGTGCTGGGCCCAGAAGCAGTGGCTGGTCTGCCTCTGTTACATGTACATTTCATCACTCAACTTTCCACAGACCCTGTAGGGCGTGTAATATAGATTTAACATTCAGAGTGCATGGGAAGCTGGGTGATGTCTCTACGGGGCCCTCTGATAACGTGTTCTGAGTGACTACAGTTGTTTGATCTCGTTTGGTTGCAGGTAGACTATAATCCTCAGTTTGCAGACTGGTCAAAAGACATGCGAGGACAAAACCTGATCGGTGTCCGGGATCTGACTAACTGGCTGCTGGTTTACACCCGGAGGAACTACGACGCGGCAAATGCTCTTCTGCAAAACCTGTTCAAGATCACGCAGCAAATGGGCATCCGAATGAACCGGGCCGTGATGTAAGAGATCTATGGGTTCACCTGGGATCTTTGTCTGAACTATCTTAAATGTTATATGACCCCAATTTTTAAAAAAGTTGGGTGCTGTGTAAAATGTGAAGAAAAAATGCAATCATTTGGAAACCTCAATCTAACCATATTTTATCCACAATAGAACACATCAAAGGTGGGAAGGCAGATACTGTTCCATTTCATTTTTATAACTCCTTTAGAAATTGATGGCGGCAGCAGCACATCTCACAAACGTTGGGACAAGGGTTGCAAAAGGCTGGAAAAATTAGTGGTACTAATGAAATATAGCTGGGTGTCAATTTTCTACTGGGTCACACGACTGTATTAAAAGAGCATGTTAGAGAGGCCGAGTCTCTCAGAAGCAAAGAAGGTTCACCAATCTGAAAAACTGCGTCTAAAAATTGTGGAACAAGTTCAGAAAAAATGTTCCTCAGCATAGAATTGTGAAAACTTTGACTATCTCACCGTCTACAGTACATAATACCATCAAGAGATTCAGAGAATCTGGAGATATTCATGTGCACAAGAAACAAAGCCGATTGTCAATATCGGATGCCGGAGATCTACAGGCTCTCAGGCGCCACTGCGTTATAAACAGGCATGATTCTGTAATGTAATCACTGCCTGGGCTCAGGCATAGTTCCTGAAATCGCTGTCTGTGAACACAGCGCTCAGCGTAATCCACAAATACAAGTTAAACCAGTATCATGCAGAGAAGAAGCCGTATACCAACACAATCCAGAAACGCCGGCGTCTTCTCTGGGACAAAGCTCATTTACAATGGACTGAGGCAATACGGAAAACTGTTTTGTGCTCAGATGAAGCAAAGTCCTTTTAAGAAACTTCGGACTTGGAAGAAGAGGAACCGTCCAGCTTGTTATCAGTTCTCAGTCCTGCATCTCTGATATGGGGTTGCATTAGTGCCTATGGCACGGGCAGCTTACACATCATGGTGGGCAGTATATAGAGGTTGTAGAACAGCATGTGCTCCATCCAGACAACGGCTCTTTCAGGGAAGGTCTTGTATATGTCACAAAGACTATGCTAAACCACATACTGCATCCATCACAACAGCATGGCTGCACAGAAGAGGAGTCCGGGGGGGAACCAGCCGCCTGCAGCCCAGACCTTCCACCAATAGAAAACATTTGGCGCATTATGTAATGAGAAATCCGAAAATGACGACCCAGACCTGTAGAGCAGCTGGAATCCTCCATCCAACCAGAAAGGGACAACATTCCTCTTCAAAAAGTCCAGCAAATGGTTCCCTCACTCCCCTGGAGAGACAAAGGCAAACACAGTCCAGCCCCAACTCCTGCCAGATGTCTCTGCCATCAATTTCTAAATGAGTTAATTTTCTTACATAAAATGGACCAATGTTCTCTCCCCCCCCCCCGCCCTCCGCCTCTGATGTGTTCTACCTTCTACTGTGAATAAAATATGGTTAGATGAGCGTTCCAGATCATTGCTTTCTTTTTTTCCTTAAGTTGTTTACATTTTGTACAACATCCCAACTTTTATGGAATTGGGGTTGTATTTGCCTGTTGGATTTTTATTTTTGCAGGGTTGAGATTGAGGACACGGTCGGTGGATATTTACAAGCCTTCCAGCAGAACATTACAGACCGCACAGAAATGGTGTGTAGATACGGGACTAGCCGGGGACAAGAAGAGCTGACCTGTCCTCTATTGTACGCTTTCACCCTGATCTCTCTCCAGGTTGTCTGCATCCTGTCCAGCAATAATAAGATGAAGTATGACTCCATCAAGAAGTTCCTGTGTTTGGATTCGCCTGTCCCCAGTCAGTGCGTCATCGCCAGGACCTTGAGCAAACCCCAGACGCTGATGTCCATCTGCACTAAAATTGCCTTACAGATGAACTGTAAATTAGGAGGAGAGCTGTGGAGCGTGGAGATACCGGTACCTGCGCTGCTGCCTATATAGTATTGTCTATAAACTTGTATGCAACTAATCTGTACGGTTGGTTGGTTCACAGTCGGCCCATAAGGTTCACCTTCTTGATGCTCTTATTTAGTAGTGACCCAATATATACACATCTTAGCCTAATACGGTGTGGTTTGTTATCAAACATAGAACTACATGCTGTCTCACGCTCACTCATCACCATGGCATCTACAGGGTACAGTTGCCTGGCCCAAAACTCCTATGAAAGCGGTCTAAAAGAAAGCCTTTACTGCTCATAACCAATCACAGCGCAGCTTTCGTTTATTACACTATATGTAATCACATATAATGATCACAGCACCACTTTCATTTTACCCCAGCGGTATAGCACTGAAGATATAAATGTTTGTCTAAAGGTGCATTTACATGCACAGATGATCGCTTAAAATTCGTCAGAAACTGACAGTTCTGAATGATCATTTGCCTTAGCTACTAATGGAATAAATTAGTCCTTTAGTGCTTGTACTTGGAGACCAGTGGGTGGTCTGTTCTCTAAATACATCGCTATTGTTCTCCAGCGGGATAGCAGCTGTTAACAGATGTTGAAGACTGTTATCAGCGCTGCCCGCAGAGAGTCTGCGGTCCAGCTTATCTTATAGTCCCGAGGGACGAGAATTTCAAGCGGACCTGAACCTGGAGATGGCCGAAAAGTGCGCGATGGGCGCACATTTACACACGATTGTCGCTCAAAAGATGGCTTTTGAGCTATCGGAATCGTGTGTAAAAGGGCCTTAAGTCTGAAGCTTGTGGAAGTGGCACTTATTTCTTTTCTTCCAGCTGGACAAGATGATGATCATCGGCATTGATTGCTATCACGACACCCTGCAAGGGAAGAGATCAATCGCTGGCTTCGTTGCCAGCATGAATAAAGGCATGACGCGGTACGTTATCTACCAAGTTCACTTGTTTCCTTCATTCTTGCCCATACAACAATTTTTCCCTCTTAGTAGAAGCTCTACCCTCTGACTAAGGCGAGGAAGCACACAAGCGGTTTTCCAACCACCTTTTTGCATCTGTCATGCAGAAGTCCGCCCAGACCTGACCATGGGTTTCTTGACCCAACTCTTAGCATCAGAAGAATGTCCAATGATGCTTGCAGTTCGAGTCAGGAGACCCACGATCAGGCCGGGGCACACTTTCATATTACCGATGTGAAACGGTAGCCAAAATAAGCTAGTGTGCTCCTGGCATGGTGGAGATCTAGAGCGGACAACACACGGCCCCCGTTGTGGCATATAGGCAAGACTTATGCAGACATTTCAGTAAGTGATCTGACTTTTGTATTTCTATTGTAGTTGGTTTTCTCGGTGTGTTGTGCAGGACCAGAAACAAGAGATTGTTGATGGACTTAAAGTCTGTATGCAAGGTAAAGGAGAGAGACCGTTTACTATTAAAAAAAAAAATTAAAAAAAAATTATTTTTTTTTGCTGAGTATTATAGCAATGGATGACATGTTCTTGATTTTATTTTCTTTTGGGAGGGGGAAGAATTCATGGGGCAAGTTTCAATCAGTTAGAACAGATTGTTGTTCCCATAGAGAAGATAAACTTTGTGAGTCTTAAATTAGTGGAGATGGAAAAACAGAAGGAAACAAGCAGTCCGTCCAGTGATGTCTAAGGCCTCGTGTCCACGGGCAGAATACGGCCCGCGCAGATACTTGATGCGGATTTCCGCAGCGGTTGCACTGCGGATAATCTTTAAATTGTATGCATTTATTTGGGCTTGCAGGAAAAAAACAAATCCAACCTCCCAGCCTTTTCCCCATCTTCCTAATTGAATTTAACCTTCAAATCCACAGTGCATCCACAAATGTAGTTGCTGATGCACTGAGATTCTCCCGCATCCATAGAAATCAATGGGGCCCGTCCGCGCTAAAAAAAAGCTTGCTGCGTTTTTTTCCCCCCATGCATGAAATCAGCTAATTGAAATAAATCACAGCGGATGGCCAATGATTCCCTTTGGAAAAATTGATCTGCAGATTTTACGCAAGGATTTGCTAAATGAATTATGCCGTGGACATGAGGCCTAAAGGCATATTAAACAATCGCCAGTCTCTTTGATCAGCGCTAGTCATATGGCTCATATTGAGACTAAAAGCCCTTTTGTATGGGACGACTTGCCGGGTGCAGATGCCTGACAGGTCGTCCCAGCGATAATGGTTTCTGTGTAAAAGCACAGGAACGATTATCGCTGAGTGAATGGAGGCGGAGCGGACCGGGATCATTCCGCCTGCCTGCCTCTATCCACAGTAAAACAGGCAGTCGTTAATACGAGAATGGCTGTCTGTTGACATGGGCTGATCCGTGTCTCAGTTTTCAGCATACAGAACCTGGACGGCGAACAAGAAGTAAACACATTCTCTTTCGTCGTTCAGTTGGGGCAGCGTTTACACTGAATGCTAATCATTCAGATTCTCTCTGGATGCAGAAATCTGAATTGTTGCCCGGCCCTAACTCAAACTATTATTCTGATGACCCAAAATACCTCGGCCCTGAGTCTGTCGTCTTCGGTCGGTGCTGCACTATTATTGCTTTTACTTCACTACTGCATTGTGATGTTTTCCAGTTCTATTTCCTTATAAGCCGTGCTTTCCTCCACAGCCGCGCTGCACACCTGGTATAAGTGTAACGGCACGCTGCCCAACCGCATCATCATCTACAGAGACGGTGTGGGCGATGGGCAGCTCAAAACCCTGGTGAACTACGAGGTCTCACAGTTCATGGACTGCATCAAGTCTGCTGGGAAAGACTACAAGTAGGGACCTGACAGTTATTCTCTAAGCCAGGGGTCCCCAACCGCCGGTCCGCGGACCGGGGCCGGGCCGTTAGGTGTTTACTGCCGGTCCGCGGCACCGCCGGGAACTTTTGTTCTAAAAGGAACAATCCCATGGCCCCTTCAGCAGCGCCTCACACTAACCTGCTATAGTGTGAGCGCAGAGCGCTGCTGAAGGGGCGCATATATTGTATTTCAACCGCACTTCAGTAGCGGTGAGCGATTCCAGCAACCTCATTGGTTGTTGGGTACACACCCCCACACCTCAAACTGGGGGGTGTGTACCCAACAACGAATGAGGTTGCTGAAATCGCTCTCCGCTACTGAAGTGCGGCTGAAATACAAGGGTCCTTACTGGTGTGGAAGCAGCGCGCCGCAACCAATCACAAGGCGCCTTCTTGAAGTGCTGAGGACTGTAGCACCAAACAGAGCGTCCCACAAGTAGGAGGAAGAGCCGCCTCTGTGCAAGCAGCAGCAGCCTCCGCGCCTGTACACCTCTTAGGACCTAGGTCAGTTTTCAAGGTAATCCTGCCGGGGAGGAGGGGGAGGTTGGGGGAGTAAATTATATGCTGCCCTATGTGTGCGCTGGGGGGGAGGGGGAGTAAGTCATATGCTGCCCTATGTGTGCGCTGGGGGGGGGGGGGGTAGTAAATTATATGCTGCCCTATGTGTGTGCTGGGGGGGGGAGATAAATTATATGCTGCCCTATGTGTGTGCTGGGGGGGGGAGATAAATTATATGCTGCCCTATGTGTGTGCTGGCGGGGGGGAGATAAATTATATGCTGCCCTGTGTGTGCGCTGGGGGAGTGAGTTATATGCTGTCCTATGTGTGTGCTGGGGGGGAGTGAGTTATATGCTGTCCTCTGTGTGTGCTGGGGGGGGGAGGGGGAGATAAATTATATGCTGCCCTATGTGTGTGCTGCCCGGCGGGGGGGGGGGGGGGGGAGTAAATTATATACTGCCCTATGTGTGTTTCGGGGGGGGGGTGGAGATAAATTATATGCTGCCCTATGTGTGTGCTGCCTGGCGGGGGGGGAGGAATATATTATACTGCCCTATGTGTGTACTGTTAGGACGTTAAATATGCACTAAACTCCAACCCCTTCATAACCCCGCCCCATATAACCAAAGCCCCACCCATGTCCCGCCCAACCCTGCCGGGCCTTGTAAAAATGGTCTTGCTTGAAGCCGGTCCCTGGTGCCAAAAAGGTTGGGGACCACTGCTCTAAGCTACAGTATTTAACCCCTTGGGGTATGTTGGCATCCAACTATAGTTTTGTGGTGGTCACTTGTGTTTACAAATGCGTATGGGCATTAAGTTATATCGCTCCCTCTAGCTCCGGTTTAGGGGGCATCTGTTAGATGGCCAAGTATAACGAGAACCATTCTGGTCACACTTCTCCTTTTAAGTTGGTCGATATAAAATCATTTTACTGTGAGAAGAGAGTTTAATATTTGGTATTATTTTTCCAGCCCCAGACTAACAGTTGTCGTGGTGAAGAAAAGAATAAACGCCAGATTCTTTGCTGTGGTTGGCGGTCGTCTCCAGAATCCGCCACCAGGAACCATAGTTGACACTGAAGTCACCAGACCTGAATGGTACGTAGGATGTACACACAGTGGTTAGAGAGGAGACTGCTGGGAGTGGTAGTTTATTCATGAGACCCCTGACTCCTAACATCCTATCCCTTCCTGCTACATATGGCTGCTTTCTCCAGGAACATTGTAACTCTTGTGCAGGAATTATCAGGTATTCAAGTGAATGGGATTAAGCTGCAATGCCAAACACAACCATGAAAGGAGGGGCGCTGTTTCTGCGGAGCAGAGGTCGTCCGTCTGTGTGTCGTCGTCGCCCACCCCCCTTCCTCTAATCCACCACCTCGAATCCCTTCCTGCTCTGTAGACTTGCAGCACTGGAGGATGGTAGCGAACGCAAAGCACCATATATGTTTGCTGGGATAGGATTAGGTTCAGTAGCGGCACCATCTGCACTGGTTCTGACTTGCAACTTACAGCTTGACACTGGATCAGAACAAACGCCAGTCCTGGCAGTGTAACCCCTTGGGTGCTGTGGGGAATAGCAACCAGAGCATCTATGACCTCGTTGTACCTGACCATCTGGGTTTGCTGCAGATTTTAACTTTGAGGATGCTCTGGGGCCAATCCACATGCGGATTTGTAGATACAAATTCCAGATCAAGAATTGATGCTATTAAAACTCAGTGGGATAGTAAAATTATGTGGCTTTGGGGGCAAAATCTGTGTGAAAATTGCCTGTGAATGGAGTCTAAGCAGTAAGAGGCAGAGGACATCCTCTGTCATCCCACTGGTGTCCCTATAATGTTACAGGGGTACGTTCAGAGCTCTCGTCTAGAGGCCAGACGCTCCAAGGGTAAACTTGGAGTCTCATTCGGACTCCAACTTGGATGAGTATCAGGCCTCTAAGCTCTCCTCTGTAATCGTCTTATAGTGGCGGTAAATGAGACCCTTTGGGTTAAAGATCAGCCTCCAAGTTCATTTGTTGAAATCTTTTAGGCACCCGAAACATTCCTCAAAAATCTTCCCATTCGCATACGAGGTTAGAAGAGGTTTTAGCCAGGAAATGGAACATACCTGACAAATGCTTTAGCGAGCCTAAGCACTTGGGTGTCATGTTTTCCTTTCGAGAGCATTTGGTGAAGTGGTTCTCTCCACCAGTAGTGGATCCCCCCCATGTCCCGTCTGCCCAGTCATACTATCTTGCCTATGGCTGATGTGTGCTTTTAAGGACCTACGGGATAAAAAGCTAGAATCCTTTCTCTGAGGCTGTGGGTTCAGCACTTCAGTCTGTTTGCCTCAACTTGGGTCAGTAGAGCCACTATTGATTGCGCTAAGCAACTCCTTGAGCTGCTGATGCCGCTTCTAAGCTGTCAGAAACGCGCCTTCCCTTTGTCTGCTTGCGTGTCTTTTAGGTGCCTGTCTCGATAAGGTTATTTCAGAGTCTTCGTTTTGTTCCTTTCGTCACTCCTCGCAGGGCCAAAATCATAATCCCTCTATTAAACTATGACCTTTCTGGCACCGCCGACTCCAATCCTCCAAGTCCCCTTCCATTAAATCATTGACTTGCCTTGTTCAAGAAAACCTGGCATGCTCACGTCACGTCTCTGAAATCTGGGTTCGGGGAATCATCTCCTCAGATTACACCATAAAATTTTCAGCTCCTCCTCCAGATCGCTTCTTCTTTACTTCCACAATTCCAGCCACTTTCACAGGCCACCGCTTTAGATCCGTCTCACAGGGAGTAATAGTTCCTGTTCCTCCCTCAAAACGCTTCAAAGGCTTTTACGCCAACCTGTTCGTGGTGCCTAAGAAGGTTGGCAATGTCAGACCTGTTTGGGACCTGAAGAAGTTTGACTGCTTTCTCAAGGTCCGTCACTTTCACATGGTGTTGTCTGTCTTCCATAGACATCAAGGACACTTATCTTCATGTTCCCATATGTCGAAAAGCATCAACGATTCCTCTGCTTTGCTATCTGCTCAATCATTGCCAGTCTACGGCTCTCCCCTTTGGGTTGGCCATAGCCCGTCAGGTTTTCACAAAGTTTCTGACATCTGGCGCTGGATGTGCTGCAGGTTCACCTCTGAGGCGTTGTGTAACAACCTGGACTGTCTTTTTTTTTTTTGTCCTGTGAGGTAGCTGTTTTAGTAGCGATCAATTCCATCCGCAGAGTTTCTGAGCTAGCAGCCTTGTTGGCCAAAGCTCTGTCCACGGTCTTCCATCACGACAGGGTGGTCCTACGTCCCGTGCCCTCCTCATTACCTTCCACATGAATGAAGACCTTGTTTTGCTTTCCTTCTATCCCTCTGCCACGCACCCGAGAGAATCTGCTCTTCATAAGTTAGACTTGGTTCGTACCTTGAAGATATACCTCTCCCAAATGTTGTCTTTCAGATGCTCTCTTTGTGATTCTATATTGCCTGAGATATGGCCTAACATCTTCCAAACCAGTAATCACGCTGGGTCAGGTCTGCAATGACGTGTGGCCTATCATACCAAGGGCAGGGAGCCTTCCTTCCATATTACTGTGCACACAGGCGGTGGGCGCCTCTTGGGCAATACACAGCGGTGCCTGGGCTTTGCACATCTTCTCTAAATTCTTTCGGATACATGCCTTCGCGTCAGCTGACGCCTCTGTCGAAGAGTCTTGCAGGCGGCCGTAAACTGACCATATGTACTTGAATTAACTCATCCCACCCTTGAGGGCCTGCTCTGGAACATCCTATGGTCCCAGGTTGTGTCCCCCAATGCAAAGAACAAGAAAATCAGTTTTTTTGCTTGCCGTAAAATCTTTCTCACCTTGGCCCCTGGGGACCCAGCACCCACCGTTGTTATATGTTTACCTGTTTACCATACGTGTCATAAGTAGCTATTATCATGATGCTGATGTTGGAGAGTCTGCTTCCGGTAATGACGCGGCCTCCGCTGGGAGCAAAGAATCCAGAATCCTGCAGTGTTGGGTGGATCTTTCGGTCTGTAAGCTCACTGTGATTTATGCCCTTATCACCCATTAGTGCTCCCTTGTCTTCTGTCTCCCCTTCAGGTACGACTTCTTCATTATCAGCCAGTCTGTGAGGCAGGGAACCGTCTCCCCGACACATTACAACGTGGTGTACGACAGCGGAGGACTGAAGCCCGACCACATGCAGCGCCTTACCTACAAGCTGTGCCACCAGTACTATAACTGGCCCGTAAGTTACTGCTGCGGCGTCGCTGCCGATGATACTTCTGCAGCTCAACCCGGTTTATAATGTGTTTTTTTTCTCTTTTTTTCAGGGAGTCATCAGGGTTCCCGCTCCATGCCAGTATGCCCATAAACTCGCCTTCCTGGTTGGGCAGAGCATCCATCGAGAACCACACAATTCCCTGTCCAGCCTCCTCTACTATCTGTAGCTTCCGTGGAGCGCAGGGGACTTGCTACAGAGACTGTGGTGATTGTTCCAAATGTAACACTGTGCCCGTTGGCGCTCTGGAAAATGTTTGTTTGATTTTTGAAGGTTTTTGAGAAAATTTGCAAAAAGTAAATTTTTTGTTTTCCGTCTATAAAATGTAAGCCGTGACCAATCAGACGCTGTGGACGAGATTTGGTACGCTTAATAAAATAAGTTTCCTGCTATTATAGCATGCAACCCCACAGTAGGAGTCAACCAGATGTCTGCATTAGACCTGGCATGACTTTGCCAATAGGTGAATCTTCTGTTACGATGTATTTGCTGCACGGAGATGGTGAACGCCCAAATACATGGCTGGCAGAGGGGGACAAATCAGATTGTAATCCGTCTTCCAGCACTGCAGCCCCCTGCGATGGCTCAGACTGTGGAATGTAGATTCACTTTCATCTGTTTATTGCGTTTAGATTTGAAATCTCTTGGTGTGCGCCAAACATAAAGCTCCACTGTATGATGGGGGCAGATGTCATCCATAGGGCCCTATGCAAATAGCAAGAAAATATATGATGTACATCTGTCTGGAAGATTGGCACCTGAGGTCTACGGACCTGCGCAGGGTACCTCCTGGCACATAGAATAATAATCTTTATATAGCACCAACTTATTCTGCAGCGCATAGCCTCAAAGGGGTTGTGCCAAGCGGAACAACCACTTTGGGAATGCGGGCTATAGGGCAAACAGTTGATCGCCTCTAATCCTGCTCCTGGCAAGCTGTAAATGTACCCAGGAAAAGCTGCAGCCTGCCTGCCACAACCTCCGCAGGTGAAATGTGGTATTACAAGACAACTATTCATATGAATGGCCGTCCTTGGAACAGGGCGGCAGCTCTCAGTTCAGAGACCTAGAGGGGGGACCCCGCTCTATGATGATATGCTTCACCGGGCATAAAAACGGGATGCCATCTCGGCACAACCCCATTACAGCAGCTCTGTGTATGTGCTGCACATTTGGAGTTCTTTAGGTTGTATTTAATGTTTATTGAATTTGTAAAAACTTTTGTGTTTAAACTGCTTTTTTTTTTTTTTCCTTTTGCAATTTTTGTTTACCTTTCTCCTCGGTAAATAAACTTTGTGTGACCGTTCATTTATTGTGACGTCTGTCTGCTGCCGGCACGCGGATACCGTAGTGATGGCAGCTGATATGTAAGGGGGTTCTATAACTCTATAGTCATTAAATAGGCAATGATTCAACAACCATGAATTATTGTGCTTGCTCTGGTTGCCATGGTAACAGCCAGCGGACCTCGCTGTGTAGGTTTCCTGTGTGATCTCCACTCATGAGACTAGAATAGTGGACGTTACAGGAGTTTCCTCTAAGGATTCGTGATCAACTTACTAGACCGCAAATTAATAAACCTGCGGGCGCCTGACCTCACTTCAGCTGCACTTATTTGTACGGATTTGGTATGAACATCTTCATGTTACCGCTAAAACCTCCAGCGTTTCCCTCCTGCTCCCACTAGTAGGTGATGGTGAGCCACAGCAACTTTTTTTTTAAAGAATTTTGCAGTCTCTCATTGTAACTGCTGTTTCTCCAGAAGACTTTTCAATATTCAGCCTTCCTACGAGGCCCGGTCATCGGTGCTAGACTAGCCGCGGCCTGGCCTCCACTGCTAACTGCATGGGGCTTCTCAGGTAACGGTGTGGAGAGTAGACCGCCAATGGTGTGATTGAGGAAAACATCCAGCAAATGGATCCTGTGGCCGGAAACAACTAGTCACCAAAGGGGTCAGAAGAGGATGTCAGGAATTACATCACCTAATGGAATCTATGCCACAACAAAAGAGCTCCAATAAAGTGACCAGTACCCAGTGGAGGATATAAAGTCTACACACCCCTGTGAACGTTTGTCATGTTAAACCTGACAAAATGAACAACTTCAGTGTGACCCGTTATCTGTGGAAAAAGAACAAAATATATACCGTAGTAATGTGGTCACTGCGGTCTGGGGGTCTTCTGGTGATGGCAGTGTTGGCTTTGCACCAAACATCCCTTCTGGACTTCTGGCCAACAAGTTCCCCCTCGGTCTCCTCAGACAGAACACGTCCCCCACAGACTGCTGGCGGACGGGATGGAGGATTTTTGGTAAAACATAGCCAGGCTTGGATGTTCTTCTCTGTTAGAAAAGTCTTCCGTCTTGCCCCACCCCTCCCCCACAGCCCGGACATATGAAGAACATGGGAGATGTTGTCACATGACTACACAACCAGAACTTCCCAGAAACTCCTGCAGCTCCTTTAATGTTGTTGTCGGCCTCTTGAAGCCTTCTAGAAAGTTTTCTTCTGGTCTTTTCATCAATCTTTGAGGGACGTCCAGTTCTTGGTGATGTCATTGCTGGGCCAAATGTAATCCCCTGTGCCCCATGGTACATGTAATGTCTTGGAGATGTTTTGCTCCCCTTCTCCTGACTGATCCCTTCCCACAATCAGATCCCTTTGATGTTCTGTAAGATCTTTACCGACCAACTAAGAAAATGTCAGAAAAATCCCCCTAGAAGAGCCGAACTTTATATGGGGGACCCAGAATCCCTGTAAATACTGGCAGCGGAGTGCAGACTGCTATCTATCAGGAGGTCACATGTGATTGGCTAATTCTAAACCCAATCACATCCCCAATATAGGAGGGCGTGAACACTGATGTGCATTATTTTAGCTTTGTTTTTCAGTGGCATTGTACTGATAACGGGTCACATTGAAGGTGGAAATAAATCCAAAATAATTCCTTTTGGTCAGATTTTTAAACCTAACACAAAATATGGCCTTTTAGCAGGGGTGTGGACGCTTTATATTTAATCAGCTTATACTACTAAAATCAACGCTTTTACTACTTGGCCTGATTGTAAGATGGAATAAGCGCCTTCCTTTTTTGGGTGGGGGCCCAGTTCATTAGCTGCATTCCGCCCCCATCTATCGGTTAGTTTGAGCTTACAGATATCTCCATACACACCATCAATGATACTGTAGCGAGTACCAGGGATTGGGGTTCTTGGTCACATGGCCATACTCTAGTACACAGTAATGGATAGGGGACAAGAAAAAAACTCCTGGAAGAGAGGATGTGGTTGGGTGAAACAGTTGGGAGTCCCACCCCATCCCACCAAAGGTTCTCTATATCATGTTGGTGTCAACCCAGAATGTCGTCCTTCAGCTGTTCTGAATAGCAGAGGACTGATTGCAGTGTCGCCCTTCTATTGTAGCCTTTTAGCGGTTCTCATTTTTACAAGACCCGTTGACCTCCCGTTCTCTTGCATGGTATGAAAACAAAGAAACTACACTTTAGACAACACGATCTGCAAATGTTGTGTTGGTTTTGTGATTGTGTCATCAATGTCTCTTCCCTTTTACGAGCCCTGATGCAACTCTACATGGCTATTACGGGAGATTTTCTTTTGATCTGTTCTAGAATTGATTGTCTCCGCTGTAGTACAATGGAGGGTCCATTGTCTTCAATCGGCTTTTGTTTGAGAAGAAGGGGATTTTTACAAAATCAGGATCTTTTTTGAGTTCCAGTAAATAGGAATGGTTTGCAAATCTGAGAACATTGCCCCAGCCCACTGCCCAATCCTCTGTGGAGTTGTACAGCCGCGGTCATGGGAGGATGTCCTCGGGTCACCTCTCCAACAGACCTGACATGACCTGAACCAGGGGCTTGAATGAAATCGCTGTTTGACCTTTTGTCACTGTGGAAAGCCCCTGAGTGAGCCGATGCCCTCTCCATGACTAGTTATTGGGAGGCTGATGATGGCTAGAGCTAGTGGAGAGCAGAGGGACGGGCGTGCGCTCAAGCTGCTTCTCTGCAACAAGGTTTTTGCAATATCGAAGTTTTTGCCCCAGGTATAATTTTTAGAATGCCGATCTCCTATGTTTATGTAATACAGCTGAATCTGTCAATTAAAATATTCAGTTTCGGTGAAATGCAAATTGCTCCTCAGTTCCTTTGACATACACTGACCGGCCCTTTATTAGAGCCCTGGCCCTTTCCGGATTGGCACTTCCCTGTATGGAAATTGTCCCCGTGAGCCCCGGAGAGCAGCATAATATCACATGACAAGCTTGCCGTGGATCAGTTTCAGTGTGAATTCACATTAGATGGGAAAATCCAGCGATCGGAGCGACTTCCAACAAGGCCGGTCATCGGTGCTAGACTAGCTCAGCCTCATGGCCAACAGAAGGAAGGGGGGGGGGGGGGGTTCTTGTGTAACGATGGGGAGAGCATACAGAGAATGGTGTATTCAAGGAAAACCATCCAGCAAAAGGGGATCATGTAGATGGAAACCGCTCGTTACCAAAAGGGTTCAGAGGAGGATGACGGGAATCGTTCTGATCAACTGGCACTGCGTTATCGGAAACCAACCGCATACAATGTTGGTGCTCCAACTAACCTGTCCGAACGTCTAACTTGATGTGCCCTACCACGGATGCGCTATAGCAGCAGGCGCAAGCAGTTGTGTGTGAAATGTTCGGGGTGCCTGTTCTTTTAAGATGGTGGCTGTTTTTGGTGGCGCAACCTCACAGGGGCGTAGTAGGTGTGATCACTGAATGGTGAGTGGTCCGAAAGGTGGTTCAAAATACGGACTGCGAAAATGGCAAAGCCGAAAAGAAAGGGCAGCCGATAGGACAGTGTGTGGTCCCATGATAAAGAAACGCCAGTGTGAAGCGTGCCTTAAGTTTGGCCTGCATCTAGCCATAGACCAGGTAGGGAAAGGAGGCAATCGAGAGACTGCTCCAGTGCATGCTGCCGGCTGTCATCGTAAGCTGCTGCTCCGAATTTGGTGCAGGTGAGACCATACTCGTTCTTGAGCGCATCGGCTATTGTTAAAGCTTCAAGCAAGGATGTGGCCGAGCTCCAATAATATGCCCACTTGCTGGCTGTTACCATTCATCCATGTGCCTGAGCGGTCTACTGGAAGTTCCAACAGATGGTTTGGGTACTGAAAGTGTGTCCTTCAGCTGTCGCCCCATTACCTATTCCCTCCTGGTTGGCCCATCTAATCACCTGATGGCTCCTTCACATCAAAGTTGTGCGTTTTGTAAGCTCCATTGTATCTGAGAAACACAAGACTTGGTGGACAGGCTTGATCGAGTAGAAAGATTCCTGACATCCTCCTCTGACCCCTTATAAATGAACAGACACTACACAGTAAGGAGCAGCTGCATCCAATGCCTGAGCTCCAGCTAACGTGTCCACGTGCGGATGGGCTAGTTCCAGTTCCAGTTCCAGTGCCATTGTGTCATGAGAAACAAAAAAGGTGAGACTCCAGCGGGCAAAAGAGCACAAACTTGTATCACTGAACATCCCCTGGTCAGATGGATCCAGATTGCATTTGCTCCGTGCTGATGGGAGGTCAGAATTTGGCGCAAGCAACATGAATCGCTGACCCCTTCCTGTCCGCTGGTCAGAACATATAGTTGCTGCAGATTAGATGGAGGTGCTGATAAGAAGCTTCCTGTCCGCAGGTCTTCTTCGGCCACTGATCTATCCAAGCATTATAAATTTTTCTAGCAACTCCGCTTGCATTACATGGCCAAAATACGTGAGCCTGAGTCCGGCCATTTTGCCCTCCAGTAATATATTGGGTCTTATATGATTCAGGACTTCTCCTGGGCAACTAATAATAGTGAATGACATTCCATGGCTTTCTGATATCCCATGTCTATGGCGATTGACCTTCCAGCACCTCCCTGAGACATTCTAGAGAGCCCTTTATACTGCAGCACCTAAAATTTACTAATCCCATGCGGTGTAATGCACCAATACCGGATTCTCAGATATGATCTGCTGAATTAAGAGAGAGGTGTAGAAGCAATAGTAGCTTCCCACAATTACAAATGAGTCCAGATCTGCACGCTGAATGTTGTTTACCTGAAATCCGCACCAGTCTGACGAGTTCACCTTGTCCAAAACGGCTGTTCCCCCAGGACAAACGATAAACTCAAGGCCCCTAGACCAAATGGAGTCCGCTGCATTATTTTGCGTCCGGATGCTGAAGGACTGCATGCAGCCAGCAGTTGGCACAGGTGGTGGCATAGGTTGCAGATGCCATCTTGGATTCTGAGCTCCGGTGCACCTCCACACCGCTCTGTTCAGTACTTCAAAGGTGGCAGCCCAGCTCCGATCCCCTATCCAGCACCCTAGCCACCTGTCAAGGTAGGAAGCTAAAGAGGTGGAGGGGGAAAAACCCAGCACAGTGCACAGAGCTCCACGGCCGTGTAAGGAGAAGCTACATTTATTGCTCAGAAGATTTTTATTGACATTTTCAGGGTCCTACAAGAAACATCAAAGATATAACAAGTTGTAATAAAACTGTGTAACTTGTTGGGTCTTGTGCTTTATAACAATTGGCTCAAGTTTTCATATAGCGTTAGAGGGCGATCTATGTCAGCTCTGTATATCCCTCTCAAGTATGAATATACCCGAAGCCCTGGTTGGGATAATCGGAACGGGATCCACATATTGTGTTATTCTCCTGTTACTTAAGTTGCATCCACTCCAAAACCATGGGAATGTAATATAACGGTGTACCGAGGAACAGGGATGATGAAAAGGAGGGAAGCAGCGAGGAAAGAAAAGAAGCTGTGGCCCACGAGTCATGAACAGGGATAATCTCTTGGGTGCTTAAATAGATGGAGTTTCCCCTCTTACTGTACAATCCCGCTTGCTAGCCCGCTAGAGAAAGCTGGAGAGACTTGCCCAGGTGAAGTAGAGATCTGTACATTTTAGTTCATATGTCTGATGACATCACTGGCTTCTATCCATGCTATTCTTGGGATCACATTACTTTGTTTCCAGTATCTGGGGATGATTTGTTACATTGTCATGTTGAAATGTCTTAAACCAGTGGTCCCCAACCTTTTTGGCACCAGGGATCGGCTTCAAGCAAGACCATTTTTACAAGGCCTGGCAGGGTTGGGCGGGACATGGGCGGGGCTTTGGTTATAGGGGCGGGGCTACAAAGGGGGTTGGAGTTTAGTGCATTCTTATTTAATTATGACATTTAGAATGTCCTGGCAGTACACACATACGGCAGTATATAATCTACCCCCCCCCCCCCCCCAGCACACACATAGGGCAGCATATAATTTATCCCCCCCCCAGCACACACATAGGGCAGCATGTAATTTATCTCCCCGCCAGTAATAGACAGCCCCCATCCCTCAGTAATTAGCAGCCTCTCTCCCTGTAATAAGTAGCCCCCACCCCAGTAATAAGTAGCCCCCCCAGTAATAAGCAGGTCCCCCCCAGTAATAAGCAGCCCCCCCCATTAATAGGCAGCGCCCCACCCCCAGTAATAGGCAGTCCCCCTCCCCGTAATAGGCAGCCCCTTACCCTGTAATAAGCCCCCCCAGTAATAAGCAGCCCCCTAGTAATAAGCAGGTCCCCCCCCCCCCCCCCCCCGGTAGTAAGTAGCCCCCACCCCCCCAGTAATAACCAGCCCCCCTCCCCATAATAAGCAGCCCCCCCAGTAATAGGCAGCCCCTTCCCCTGTAATAACCCCCCCCCCCAGTAATAACCCCCCCCCAGTAATAAGCAGCCCCTTCCCCTGTAATACGTAGCCTTCCCCCCAGTAATAACCAGCCCCCCCTAGTAATAAGTAGGTCCCCCCAGTAATAAGCAGCCCCCCCTAGTAATAAGCAGGTCCCCCCAGTAATAAGCAGCCCCCCCAGTAATAGGCACCCCCCCCCCCCCCGTAATAGGCAGCCCCCCCCCCGTAATAACCAGCCCCCCCAGTAATAGGCAGCCCCTTCCCCTGTAATAAGTAGCCCCCCCCAGTAATAATCAGCCCCTTCCCCTGTAATAAGTAGCCTTCCCCCCAGTAATAACCAGCCCCCCCTAGTAATAAGTAGGTCCCCCCCAGTAATAAGCAGCCCTCCCCTAGTAATAAGCAGGTCCCCCCCAGTAATAAGCAGCCCCCCCAGTAATAGGCAGCCCCTTCCCCTGTAATAAGTAGCCCCCCCCCCCCCCCCAGTAATAGGCAGCCCCTTCCCCTGTAATAAGTAGCCCCCCCAACCCATATACTTACCTCCTCCCTGCTGTCGCTCTCTCACTCTGCTTGCCCGGATGTCAGTGTGCAGCCCGGAACGCTTCCTCCCTGAGTCCTCTCCTGCGGAACTAATGAGCAGGGGACTCGGCGAGGGGAATCTGGCTGCACAGACGTAAGTGTGTGAGCCGGGAACAGCGCGATTACCAGCGAGGAACTGCGGCTCCCCCGCTGGTAATCGCTTCAGTGGTCAGCGGCGTCGGCACGCCGCGGGGCACATAGCACAAGGCAGCGGGCCGGATTCGGGCTGCGGGCCTTGTGTTTAGAGCAAAAGTTCCTGGCGGTGCCACGGACCGGCGCTAACCACCCAACGGCCCGGCCCCGGTGGTTGGGGACCCCTGTCTTAAACCTTTTTTATCTTTAGATATTGATCGCAGGAACATGGACAAACGTGCCATCTCCGGGGTGATATCAACTGAGGTTCTACATACCGCCCTATATGACCTAGAGATGTCCTGCCGTAAGGGAGCTATAAGCAGACTCTCCCACCAAATGTGCAACACTGAACCAGAGTCTGACAAGTACCTCCAGCGTTGGTCTGATAGAGAAGGAAACATTTTGTGTAGTTTGGTTGGTGTTCTGTACCATTCTGAGACTATTTTAAAGTCAAGCTCTTGTAGCCCACTTGATACAATCATAAGTCTGTAAGTAGGATTTTGACCAGAGCTCTCCAGAGAAAGACCTACCCAACACTCTCTACCACTTCCCTGCTCAGTGAGGTTCAAAGCTCTCCATCTGTTCATATAGTAGCAGGCCATAGACTAGAGCAGCAGTTCCCAAACTTCCTTGGGGCTCCACAAGCGACAGTCAGGGGCTTAGACCGAGGTTCTCCATGGTGAGCAGCTGACGGCTGCTCACCACTGTAGTGATTACTGGTGGGGTGCCACAGCTCCCCTGACGGTAATCACGCTGCAACACGGATCTTGGTGCACACTCTAATGTCAGTGTGCACCCGGGATCCTCCTTCCCTGAGTCCTCTCCTCACTTCTGCAGGAGAGGACGCGGGGAGGAAGTGTTCCAGGCACACACACTGATGTCACTGTGCACCTAGGATCAGCGCTGAGAAGAGGAGGAGGGGTGCTGACTACAAGGAGGAGGTAAGTATATGGTTTGGGGGGCTATTATTACTAGACTACTGTGGGGTTAATATTACTTTGGCTACTGTGTGGTTAATATTAGTGAGGGGGTTAATATTAATGTGGCTACTGTGGGGGGGGGGGTCACTATTACTACTGAGGCTACTGTGGGGGGGGTCACTATTACTACTGAGGCTTCTGTGGGGGGGGGGTCACTATTACTACTGAGGCTTCTGTGGGGGTCACTATTACTACTGGGGCCACTGTGGGGTCACTATTACTACTGAGGCCACAATAGGGGTAACTATTACTACTGGGGCCACCAATATAGGGGGTCACTACTACAACAGGGGGCGGATTTGCTGTGGAGTTTACAGTAGCTGTAGCAGCAAAGTGTGCCTGACTCTGGCTACTATGGTGTTAATATTACTAAGGGGGTTAATATTACTGAGATGGGTTAATATTACTGTGGCTACTGGGGGGGGTCACTCTTACTACTGGGGCCACTGTGGGGACGCTATTACTACTGCGGTCACTGTGGGGGTCACTCTTATTACTGAGGCCACTGTGGGGGTTGGTATTACTACTGAGGCCAATATAGAGGTCAGTATTACTACTGAGACCACAATGGGGGTAACTCTTATTACTGAGGCCACTGTGGGGGTCACTATTACCACACGGGGTGGATTTGCTGTGGAGTTTACAGTAGCTGTAGCAGCAAAGTGGATGAGATTTTGAAAATCCCATCCACTTGCTGTGGAAAAAATTGCACAAAACCCGCGTAGATATTGACATGTGGTGCGGGATTTAGTTTAGCAGCATGTTAATTTAAATATAATGTATATCAATAGCCCATCCAGTGCTGTAGCGTTTCGCCCTGTGTTTTTTTTTTTTTTTAAACGGACCTGTACTTTTTATAATGACGGAGGCAAAAATCATGCTGTGATAAGCCACGCCCCCAACCCCTCCCCTGACACACCTTGGGGTTCCACGAGAAACTTTTGCTTCAAAAATGGCTCCGTGGCTGAAAAAGTTTGGGAACCGCTGGACTAGAGAAAAAACTTGTGTGGGTAGTTTAGGGGAGATACCTAGATTCTCAAAAGAGGAAGGAGGAAGTAAGGAAAAGCCCTTTATGTGTTCGCTGTAAACCTCAAGTAGCGGGACTGATACATAGGATGTGGCAGTGTCCAAAACTGAGCCGATACCGGAGGGAGGTCCACTCACTGATTAATACTGTATATACAATAGATCTGGAGTTTACTCCATTAGTTTGTATCCTAGGATATAGAAGTGATCTACCAGTGGAGGAGCGCGAACAACTAGCGGCAGCGAGACCCTTATATATCGCAAGAAAACTGATAGCGCCGCCTTGGCTGGATGAGTCCCCCCCCCCCCCTCCCCTACATTGAGGGAATTTAAGGATAAGGCCAACTGACTCTTAACATGGGAGAAAGGCTTATACATTAAAGGTAAAACAGGACGCAAATACAGTCCGAATGGTTGGATGCATTTGGTACTACTGAACTGGCACATTAGGTAAACTGAGAGTACAAGGGAAGCGATACGTAGGGTATATCCCAGTCACAAGAGAGAGCAAAGCGGAGACCCCTGAAATAATCACAGGCCATGTATGTGAATGTATCGGGTGTATATCACAATATAGTGTGGATATACAATAGCAAAGGTTATAAGCTTGTTGTATGGGGGATGGGTAAAGTGCGGCACTCACTGAAGGGTGGATGGAGCTCATTGAAAGCACAACTGCCTATTACTCAGGATGCTGGATGATCTGTATATTAGACATACGAGAAAGGCCCAAGGGGGGGGGGGGGACACTTTTTGTTTTGTTCTTTATTTATATTTTTGTTAAATAAGAAAAGTGAAAATCCAAATAAAAAATATTTAATATAAAAAAAGAGTTCT
This sequence comes from Eleutherodactylus coqui, assembly GCF_035609145.1. NCBI lineage: Eukaryota > Metazoa > Chordata > Amphibia > Anura > Eleutherodactylidae > Eleutherodactylus > Eleutherodactylus coqui. The sequence continues at coordinate 526,109,516 of NC_089837.1, read as the reverse complement.
CTCACCCCTGGGGCCCCTAACGTCTCGCACCCCTGGGGCCCATGACGTCTCACACCCCTGGGGCCCCTGACATCTCACACCCCTGGGGCGCATGACGTCTCACACTCCTGGGGCCCATGACGTCTCACACCCCTGGGGCCCCTGACATCTCACACCCCTGGGGCGCATGACGTCTCACACTCCTGGGGCCCATGACGTCTCGCACCCCTGGGGCACATGGCGTCTCGCACCCCTGGGGCCCATGACGTCTCGCACCCCTGGGGCGCATGATGTCTCGCACTCCTGGGGCCCATGACGTCTCGCACCCCTGGGGCCCATGACGTCTCACACCCCTGGGGCCCATGACGTCTCGCACCTCTGGGGCCCATGACGTCTCACACCTCTGGGGTCCATGACATCTCGCACCCCTGGGGCCCATGGCGTCTCACACCCCTGGGGCCCATGACGTCTCGCACTCCTGGGGCCCATGACGTCTCGCACCTCTGGGGCCCATGACGTCTCGCACCTCTGGGGCCCATGACGTCTCGCACCCCTGGGGTCCATGACGTCTCGCACCCCTGGGGCCCATGACGTCTCACACCCCTGGGGCCCATGACGTCTCACACCCCTGGGGCCCATGACGTCTTGCACCCGGGGAGATGTCACTTCTAGGAGGAATGAAAGGTAATGCTGTGGTAGAGTAGTTGGTTACTGGGGATTACCTACTAATGGAGTGAGAGGACCAGGTTGTGAGATCACATGACTCTGTCTACGAAGTCTTACCACGCGCTACGTAATGTTGTTAATAGAGTTGAAGACCCCGTTCTTTCCAAATCCAGTCCCCGAGGAATCCAGAAAGTCCCCTGTATCTGAAAAAAGACTTGGATCTTGTTCCACCTTCACCCATAGGTTAGTTACAGAGTGGTGCAAGAAATCCAGAATACAGTTACCTATCGTGGCCTTATGGTGCCGTTCAATATCAGGTAGTCCTGCACCTCCGGCCCTGTTGGGTCTGACGGTGAGTCTCACCAGATGAATGTGATCACTTTCTTCAGCTTTGTACAATAACATTTGGGTAAATCCCAGGGCTGGTCTGAAAAATATAGGATTTGGGGCAGAATATTCATTTTGAGTGCATTCATTCTTCCAAGCCAGGGAAGTGGCAGTTTTTGCCATTGCTTGCCTCTAGAGTTGGTATAAGAGGTTTATAAAGTAGATCAAAGATTCTTGGAGGTGTTCGGCTTCATCTGGAGGACAGATATATTTCGTTTTTTTATTTTTGTGTGTTTACTTCAAAATTGCTAAGTATGTAATAAAGTCCTGTACGACCACAGGCGGCCTATTCTAGGGTTTGGGACAATTAGTAACAGATCATCTTCAAAAGGGATAGCTTCTGCTCCTGCTTCCTTATGTATACTCCTTGGACCGAAGCATTATGTCTGAGGGAGTTGGCTAAGGATTCCATCCCCAATATATACCAGTAAGGTGATATGGGGCACCCCTGTCTTGTTCCATTCCTAATCAGGAAGTGGGCTGACAGATCCCATTGACTTGTATCTGTGCTGATGGGTTATGGTAGACAGACCTGATCCATCAACGTATTCTTGGGCCTAGGCCTATTTTTTTTAGGGTCATTTCCATGAAATCCCATTTGACCCTGTCGAAAGGCTTTACTGCGTCTATGGATGGCAGACATAATGGTTCTCCACATCTACGGGATTTTGCAATTAATGATAGGGTTTTAGTGGTGTTATCTCCGGCCTCTCTGCCCTGGGCAAAACCAACCTGTTCCCCATGTTTAAGGTGTAGACTATATGGGCTCAGTCGGAGAGATGGGTCTGTTGTATTAGTCAGTAAGCCCCTGTCACACGGGACACTGTAAGAGCTGTGACAGGACCCCATATAGTAATAGGGCCACTATGGCTCCCTACCTAGCAGTAAGACCCCTGGGAGCCCCCGCTTAGGACCTTTTCTGTGGCCCTAAATACAGACAGTTCTCTGTCGCAGGTAAAATGTATAACTGTCATTAATACATACTTTATCTTCAGGACGCATGGCTCCGCACCTTGTACTCCAGCCGTTGTGAGAGGTTGGATACATTCATGGTATATCCAATGATAACGCCCCTCTGTGGCTCCTTATAGTGCCAGGCCCAAATTCCAGTCTGTCCAGTGGAGCAGTAACTATCTCCATCGGATCACTCACAGACACACCGGACTTGCCGATGTGGCGGTCTGTACAGGGCCTGACCCCTGCCTGCTCTCCGTCTCTCAGCTCGGTGTGTCTGGAAATTGGGGGGGTTGCATAAGGTCACGTGTGGCAAGTCCTGTGTGTCTGCATGTGACCTGATAAAGATAGTTAATGCTGTTGCTGGATGGACTGCAGTGGGCATGTGATGGGGGTGGAATTGAGACCTGTCTTTTGCCTCTTGGGGCAGTGGGATAGCCCCCCAACATACAAGACTATCCTGTCAACTCCAAAAAAGCAAGTCAGCACTTCCAAGAAATAAAAGAAATGTGAAGATGCACATCAGCCATAGCTGCAACAATTACAGTAAAGGCCCATTTACACGCAACGATTATCGCTCAAAATTTGCTCAAAAGCCATTGTTTGAGCGATAATCATTGTATTGACCAATCCTATATCAGCACAAGAACTCCTATTTTGTGATGTAACGTTTGTCCATAAAAGCGATTGTATTCCTTGGAATAAATCAGAAGGATACTGGCTTGTTACAGAGCATTGTGGTAATCTGTTACCTTTTCTGCACAAAACTTCTGATTAACTAATTTGGCCCACATAGTGAACTCAGAGGTGCCCAGTTTCGCTCCGACTACACACTCTTTGGCTGAACAATGATTTTTAGATGAGCATGAAATCCATTGTTCAACAGGAGAGACCTGTGTGATTGCTGTCCGTGGTGCTGTATTCTCCAATGAAGCTGCTGATTACATTGTATTCAGCTTGCAGCCCCGCGGCAGACCAGAGGAGCTGAATGCAGAGAACAGACCACCTGCTGTTCTCTGCATACAGCTCTAGGAGGCTCATTTACATGCAAATGAAGGTGATAAGCTGCTAAAGGACATTAGTGTCCATTAGCAGTTTATGCAAAACAATCACTCAAAACCTATCTTTTCAACGATTATCTTTGCGTTTTAACACCTGCTCAGAACCAATGTCTAAATAAAACTACACAACTGTCGTTTATACTAGCTGCATATAAATGCGAGATTCTTAGCACATATTTTGATCAAAACATCTAGGCCCATCTGCCGCGGCCAGGCACTTGTTTCTGTTGCTCTAAGGGTTGCAGCAATTACTTAAGTGCACATTCATATTCATTTATTTGTTAGTAGTGCTTCCTTTTGTTCTTTGTATGCATTGCATTGTTGGGGGAGTGGCTGCCTTTACTTTGGTCCTGTACTTCATTCACCCATCTCTGGGTGGCTTAATGAGAGTATACAGCAGGTATCCAGCTTCCTCTGACTCTGTTGGAAGCCTCTGGCCCCAAAAAGGTGTATTTCTTTTAGAGCTTGGTACCCATCCAATAAGGTTCCCCTGGATGTGGTGGATGGGCCCACATGCTTTGATCAAAATGTGCACTAAGAACCTTGTATTTTTATTAGAGATGAGCGAGTATACTCGCTAAGGCACATCACTCGAGCGAGTAGTGCCTTAGCCGAGTATCTCCCCGCTCGTCTGTAACGATTCGGGGGCCGGCGGGGGTGACAGGTGAGTTGCGGCGGTGAGCAGGTGGGAGTGGGGGGGAGAGAGGGAGATCTCCCCTCCGTTCCTCCCCGCTCTCCCCCGCCACTCCCCGCCGGCCCCCGAATCTTTAGAGACGAGCGGGCAGATACTCGACTAAGGCACTACTCGCTCATCTCTATTTTTTATGCATTTCGTATAAACACACTTTTACACATATATTAGGTGTCCGAGTGCTGAGGCGTGAGGCTGGGAGGAACGCCTTCATATTTCCCATTAATTTACGATCCACTTCTGACCTTGGCTTACAAATCTGCATACGGGGAAGGGGGGGGGGGACCATCTTGCCTGAGCTGGAGTTTACCGAGTTTAGAGAAATGATTTACAGCCACCTTATGGACCATAGATACAATGCACAGAGGGGGACCCATTCATTTATATGGGGGGATGTTGTGTGCATGCAGTGTGACCTGTGCAGGGAGGGGAGGAGGTAGGTCATCAATAGTTGATCGCTGTGCATCCACCACTCGGGATCCCTGGAAACAAGGTGATCGCCCGACTTGCTGTCAGTGCTGAGGGGCTGGATGCCATCATTGCGGTTGGAGCAGGAAGCCTAATGGGCGGAGTCTCTCCCATTGCAATCAATGGAAGCTAAGCACCCTATTACACTTCAGGCTCTGATCCCAACGTGACACCGATGACAACATCCAGCCCCTGACAGCAAGCCGGGCAATCAGCTGATCACCGGCGATCAAGTGGTGCATCCACAGTGGTCAAATATTGATGACCTATACCAAGGAAAGGTCATTAAGAATATTTGCCCGGAACCCCCCTTTAAATTGTAGACCCACTATAGTGGTGTATGTAGCACTGGTTGCCCATTGATACAATACCAGCCGGTACAATCAGAAAAACATCACTTTATTTCCTTTACAAGAGGCCTCGTACACTTAATGGTTGCAGAACACTATAAGAGGCACAGTATGCTTGATGAGGGCAGAAGTAGACTTGAATGCACAATCCGTGCCCCACGTCTTTCAGGGCTCATCTCTCCCTCCCTTATACTCTCTGTTCTTCAGGGCTTATTCAGGCAAGCATGTCCGATTTTGGTCAAAAAGAAACAGATTTTAACCATTTGTGGATGTCCATCTGCATCAGAATGTATTGGGTGTGCCCGTTTTTTACTTCCATGGGTCATTCATTTTTTTTTTCATGTGGAAAAAAACTGAGGGAAGCCCAAGCATCTCCTTAATTCGTGGAGCTTAGCCCCGCCCCAGCCCCGCCTCTTCCCATTGCAAATAGTGCAGAGGGGCGGAGAGGGGGGGGCGGGAGCTCAGTTCCTGCTCCTGGCTCTTCCATCCACCCCCCACCCCCCCACCCCTGCACATGAGGACAACGTATATCGGCTCGGCGTAAAAACCGAGCCGATATATGTTCGTGTGACTTCACCCTAACAGTGCATATAATTAATCTATGGGAAATGGCGCACACATGGATGCCCGTTATGTGCAATACGCATTTTTGCACACGACTGCCATGAATGGTGACTGTCATCCAAGAATTTTGGACCAGAATAGGACATGCTGCTATTTCTCTTTTTCACATGTACCATCGGGCTGTGTTAAAAAAAATTATGTATGATACAGGGGGATGCAAAAGTCTGGACACGCCCATTTAAGTCTTATAATTAGGAGGAAACTGACTCCAATGTGCAAAAGTATTAATTGGGGAGGAAGTAGGCTCCATATTTTGGCGGAGGAGACTATTTCAGTGGCCATCTTTAAACCCGCTATATCAAATTCAGCTCAAATTTTTTCAGATGGGAAGGGGGTCATGTGATGTATCGGTCTTGGCTAAATCCGCCAAAATCGTTGCGTCCTTAAGCCCAAAATAGGCCGTGTCATGAAGGGGTTAAAGCTTTTGCACTTTTATCTCTGGGCCATTTAAAGTCCCTTGAGTATGCAGAAAAAATACACAATATGTTTCACTTGAGGCCGGATTCACACGTGAGATTTGGGCGTTGCGAGACACATGAATCTCGCACAAATATAAGCCGAATGGAGTCATACGCACGACTGATGGAGGAAACCAATCGTGGCATGCTCTGTTTTTTCAGTGCCCTTGCATTGCTGCGCCAATTGTTCTCATTGCAGTGGCATCGCACCACGTCCTAGGTGCTCGCCATGTGATGCGAGGTTTCCCCATTGAATCCCCCGTCGTGTCCAACAGCCACAGCGAAGAATCGCCACTTCTCCAGAGTGATATGAGGCAGTTTTGCTACAAAAACGTCTTGCATACGTGGGAAAATCGCATGTTGGCGAGCGCGATATCTGGCCGTGTTTCACAGACACATAATGGACATATCGGACACATCATGTAGAGCACTTTGTGAAACTCCACCCTTGCTTAAAGGGATTGTCCAGGGTTGTCTTCCAAACACAGCGCCACCCTTGTCCGTGGGTTGCATGTGGTATTGCAGCTCAGCTCCCATTCACTTCAATGCAGCTGAGCAGCAATACCACACCGATACCTATGGACAAGGGTGGCGTTGTGTTTGGAAGAAAGCAGCCATGATTTACTAACCCTGGACAATCCCTTTAACTGAGAAACTGACATGTTCAGCGTGTTTCTGAGTCAGTTCTAAGACCAATATATCACATGACCCTCTTCCTATTTGAAAAACCTGAGCTGAAATCAATATATTGGATCTAAAAATGGCCACCGAAAGCATCTTCTCAAATAAAAACTGCAGCCACCATCACAATTAGTACTTTCACACACTACATGTCAGGTGTGTCTAGACTTTTGCCTCACCCTACAGTTCCATTGACTGTAATGGATCCATGTCCTGTCTGTGTGTGGTCAGTCGCACAGACCTGAAATACGCCCTTGTGAATGAGCCTTAAAGATGAGGAAGCTCCACAAGGTCTTCCTCCTAAAAACAACTTTCAGAAATGCGCAGCCACTTCTATCTAGGAAGGCATTCGCTGCCGGCGGGGATGAGGTATTCAAACATCGATCGACAAACTATTATGGAACGTTCCTAAAAAGTTGATGCGAATTTCTTGGTGAACTTCTCAGCCGATCCCCGTATTGTAACTGATGTTTCCACTTGCAACCATCTTATAATGTCCAACAAAACACTTAAAACTGACCATTGTATCAGCACAGCAGAGGTTAGAGCAGCAGCAGAGCTTGGTGACGAGGTCTGTAGTCATCAGTGATTGGCATTCTACCGGGGAGTAATGTTTCTCCTTGTGGAGAGCACCACAAGAGTAGGCGGAGTCTTAGAGGCCATGCAATGCTCCCTGGGAAAAAGCTATGCAAATAAGAGATGGAATAATCCTCCACAGCGCCACCTATTGGAAGGTAGCTACCCTATGGGTCAATATCCAACTTTATAACAGGTCTTCTGTTGTGTTGGGGCAGCCATTTTTCGAAAAGTGATAACAGGAAGTGCAGCCATATTGGTTTTCGCTACTGAATTATCTTCTCATAGTCCGTTTGTGAAGAATAACCCTATGGAAGCTTTCACGCAGGAAGGAATTACGCCGCAAGACGCAGCCAAATCCGTGGTTTTTGATGTGGAATTTCCATTTTCAATTCCGCATCAAAATCTGCATTTAGCCTGGAGATTCTCGTGCGGAATGTACCGCGGCTCGTGGTGCGTCAGGCGGCCTACTCCGCCCCGTGTAGACGATAGCGGCGTCCGCGAGGTCTGTCTTGTGGCTATTACCAATATTGAAATTCACAGATCGGAAACGTAACATTCTGAATAAATAAAGCGCTGTCGCACATTTCCTATCGTTCACATTTTCGAGGGATTGGAAGGTTTACGGCGCGTCGTGTAGAACTCGCGAACATTCTGTAGCTGTCAAAGCAATTTCCTGAAGGGATCCGCGGCTTGTAGGCGATATTCTGCTATATCCGGCGTTGGGGTACGTGCACACGGACAATATTGCTGTGTGCACACACACGGGTAGTCCTAGTAAAAAAAATGGTGGCACATCCTATTCTAGCCCGATTTGTGGATGAGAATAGCGCATGCTGTGCGCGGTCTTCAGCACGTCGGACAGAACACGGACGGGCTGTTAGATGCAAATTGTGCCCAAGAATCTCAGGCGGAACTTCGTAATTGCCCGTGCGCAGGTACCCTTAGTGAGGATGATTTAGGTCCCAGGAATACAGCATCTAGAAGAGGAGAGACTCAGGGTTAGAACACTACAATGCAGCGTGACAACTGGCAGATACCGTTAGGGACCTTTCACACAGGGCGGTCACTGAGTGACAGCTGAGTGCTGCCAATTCATCAATGAATGGCTGACCGCTGCCTGTGATTAGCTGAGCGCTGTGACCAATCACAGGCAGCGCTCAGCTGTTATTCAATGATGGCTGGGCACTGGCTTTAATAGGTCACAGCGCTCAGCCAATCATAGGCAGTGCTTTTAATCCCCTGCCTCCAGAAGACGACTGCTGGGGACGTAGAGAAGAGCCGGACGGCTCGTCTAGGTGAGTTATTTATTTTTTTTAACTTTTTTTACGGCTAGGGAGGATTTTCAGGGAAGAGCTTATATTTCAAGCCCTTCCCTGAAAATCATCACTGCGGGAGATGTCTGCAACCCACTGCTTTCAATGGGGTGGCAGCAGTGCCAGCCCCATTGAAAGCAATGAGATAGCATGGTAGACCTCTGCCACAGCTTTGACAGCTGTGGCAGGGAAATCCTTCATCCCCGCAGTGCCCGCGGGGATGAAGGAATCCCCTGCCATAGCTGTTACAGGTGTCACAGCTGTGTCAGGGGAGCGCAATGTACTCCTTATGTTATCAATGGGGGTAGCGCTGCTGCCGCTGGCCCCATTGAAAACAGTGGGCAATAGTGCAGATTTTTCTTAGCGCTGCGAGGCTTCAGTGAAAACATCGCAAATAAGAATGAAACCATTGAAAATCATTGGTTTCATTATCTTGCGTTTTCACTCCCATCACAAGAAAGCCTATCGCCTCCATATCTGCCATGTAGCTCAGCCTATTAGACCTTGCCTTCAGCTGAGCCGGATAGGCTGTCAGCATATACATAGTATACCGCAATACAAAAGTAATGCAGGGTACTTTCTAGCCATTGAATAATGGAATCTTCAAATCCCCTTCAAGGCCTAAAACTTGGTGCCCGAAAAAGTTCAATAACTCTTAGTTAAAAAAAAAAAGCATTGTACAATTAAAACCAATCTTAAGACTTTTTCAGACAGGCATATATCAGTCGGGTTTTTATGCCCGGCCGATATACACTGCCACTCTCTGCAAGCAGAGAAGGCAGGACGGGAGCTAGTGCACTGAGCTCCCGCCCCCTCTCTACCCCTCGCCACTGTTTGCAATGGGAGGGAAGGGGCGGAGCTAGGTTTCACCCTGTCCCGCCCCCTTCCATTGCAAACAGTGGCAGGGGGCGGAGAGGGGCAGGAGCTCAGTGCACTAGCTCCCGTCCTGCCTTCTCTGCTTGCAGAGAGTGGCAGTGTATATCGGCCGGGCATGAAAACCCATCTGAATAAGCCCTTAATCCTTTAATGACACCTTTTTTTTTTTTTCTTTTTTTTTTTCCTCCCCACTTTCAAAAAAATCCTAACTCTTTATTTATCCATCAACACAGCGATACCAAATATTTTTTTTAATTTTGATTTTTTTTAAACTTTTTATTAACATTTATTTTTTTAATAATACTTTTTTTAAACCCAGTTTTACATTTGTTCTTTTTAGCCCCCTGCATATAATGTAATACCATAGTGTTACATTTAGAAATGAGCGAACGTACTCATTTCGAGTAATTACTCGATCGAGCACCGCGATTTTCGAGTACTTCTGTACTCGGGTGAAAAGATTCGGGGGGCGGGGGGAGGCGTGGCGGAGCGGGCGGTAGCAGCGGGGAACAGGGGGGAGCCCTCTCCCCCCACCACTCCCAGCTGCAACCCCCCGCTCACCCTTGGCGCCCCCCGAATCTTTTCACCCGAGTACGGAAGTACTCGAAAATCGCGGCGCTCGGGCGAAAAAGGGGCGTGGCCGAGTAGGTTCACTCATCTCTAGTTACATTATATCGCGGTCTGACAGCAAGTCTATCATGCAACACCACAGGCATGGCTTCATAGGCATTCTGCAATGGCAGCCTTCAGAGCCTTTGGTAACTGAACAGCACCCCGCAATTTAATCGCGAGGGGGACATTCTGGGCCTTTGAACTCCAATTGTGGCATTTGAAGGGTTAAAGCCATGATCAGCTGTTTCAGGTGGGTGTCAGGTGTCATAGACAGCCAACACCCGCATTGTATGGAGCAAGATTGATCCCCCTTTATACATCTCCGAACCTCCATGACGTAACTGTACGGCATGGAGCGTTAAGGGGTTAAATTGTTTTAAAAATACACACTTATTAATTATCACCTGAACAGATAAAATATTTAGCTATTTATCCCATAAAGTGAAAAAAAAAACTGTCTAAATTGCTATTTTTCCTCAGTTTCCCTCATAAAAATGCAATAAAAAGCGTTCAGGGCTCAACAAGCTCTACAAGCTGAAGAAGAGGTCACTGCACACAAGGGGCCTCCGAGAGCCTCTTATAGGCCAAGGGGGGGAACCAATTTTAGGTCCTCCGGTGACAAGACCGTCCATCTAATCACTACAACTCTCATCATTACAGATCTGCCTGAGATGGAGCCGCAGGACGGGTGTGCAGCAGAGCGACAACTTCTTCTGGGGGCCAGAGTGATTTTTGACAAAGTGTATACTTTGCTTCAGTTTTTCGCCTTTTCAAGATCTCTGCTTGCAGTCAATATTTTTGTTTACAGCCGGAGACTGAAAGCTTGTGTAAGCCTAAGGACGCTAGTACACGAGCTCAAGCGGCAATTGCCAGTTGGCATCTATGAGTTCAGGTGCCGCCTGGCAATTGTCAAAGTAACCTGAGCTTTAGCACCTTAATACTTCTCACAGCTGAGGATTTGTTACAAATGCATCCAGCCTAAATCATCCTCCAGAGCTCCACACTGATACATGTTACCTACACCGATACATTGTAACAAACTATTAGGACAGGAGGGAGATCAAAGAATCCAACCCCCTGCTCAGTGCAGGATCACTGAATCATCCCAGACAGATGTCTGCCAGCCTTTGTTTGAACACTTCCATTGAAGGAGAACTCCCCACCTCCTGTGGTAACCTGTTCCACTCACTGTCTAATATTTAATCTGTGTCTCCTCCCTTTCAGTTTCATCCCATTGCTTCTAGTCTTTCCTTGTGCAGATGAGAATAGGGCTGATCCCTCTGCACTGTTACGGCCCTTCAGATATTTGTAGACCGCTATTAAGTCTCCTCTCAGCCTTCTCTGCTGCTAAACATTCCCAGATCCTTTAACCGTTCCTCATAGGACATGATTTGCAGACCGCTCACCATCCTGGTAACTCTTCTCTGAACTCACTCCAGTTTGTCTATGTCTTTTTTAAAGTGGGGTGCCCAGAACTGGACCCAGTATTTCAGATGAGGTCTGACTAAGGAAGAGTAGAGGGGGATAATGACCTCACGTGATCCTGACTCTATGCTTCTCTTAATACACCCCAGGATTGTGTTTGCCTTTTTAGCTGCTGCATCACATTGTTGACTCATGTTCAGTCTATGATCTATTAGTATACCCAAGTCTTTCTCACATGTGCTGCTTAGCCCAATTCCTCCCATTCTGTATGTGCTTTCTTCATTTTTCTTGCCCAGATGTAGGACTTTGTATTTCTCCTTGTTAAATACCATTCTGTTAGTGGCCGCCCACTGTACAAGCTTGTCTAGATCTTTTTGAATACTCTCTCTTCCCTAGTGTTAGCTATCCCTTCTCGCTTTGTGTCGTCGGCAAATTTGATCAGTTTCCCATCAATTCCCTCCTCCAAATCATTTATAACAATGTTGCCCAACACTGGGCCTAGGACAGAGCCTTGTGGTTCCCCACTTGATACATTCTTGCACTTGGCTGTGCAGCCATTTATGACCCCTCTTTGAGTACGATCACTCAGCCAGTTGTGAATCCACCTAACAGTTGCCTTGTCAATCCCAGATTTGTATGGTATGAGATACTTTGTCAAATGCTTTACTAAAGTCAAGATATACTATATATACTGCATTGGTGCTGCTGATGTTTTTTAGTATTCGATACAATGTAACACACCCTCAGCTATGAAAAATAGTACAGTAGGTCAGGGTGGGTCTTGATTCTCAGGGTGTAAATATGATTTGCACTCATTCACTGACAGCAAGCAGATAGGTTAAAATGCTGAGAAATTGAATAGCAAACTCTATTAGAAGTTGCATATTTCATTATACACAGATTAAGCTTTATTTACTTAAAGGGGTTGTCCAAGAATGCAACAAAATGGCTGCTCTCTATGTAGCCTTCGGCAACCCGTCCTAGGGCGGAACAATGCACATGCAGACCGAATAGCAAGGAGGGTGGAAGTTAATGCTACACTGTTCAGGACCAGCAGCTGGCCTGTCCCCTTCAATCTGCACATGTTTTCTCCTGTCCATGCATTCCTGGACAACCCTTTGAAAATTGAGATAGTCCTTGTGCTATTAAGGACACCCCTTCCATCAGCTCTTTGGGGGAGGGTGATGTTGGGTGGGCGGAGCCCAAGTAAGGCGGGTCTATATTGGCAATTTGTCAATGAAGTTCCCCTGGACCGCTAGCCTAAGATACAAGAAGACATAATGTACAAGAAAATATTCAGATTCCTCCGAGCGCCAGCAAATATTTACGTTACCTGAATTTTCGAGGGCATCCAAATGCCCCTACGAAACTTTCATGCGTAAAGCAGTAACGCCGGCAGTAGCCCTGGTGATTACCACACATCCATAAAGAGAACCTGGTGTCATCAGTACTGCTGGCTGCAGGAAAACAGACAGGTCAATGACATTGGCCACGCCAAGCCGCCGCACTCTCTTCTATACCGGTTTTACGTATGCCGCTGTGTTGTACAGTTTACCACCCAAAGAGATACAGGAACCCTGCACTATAGTAATACTGTGAGGTTGTCACAGCCCCACCCCTTTTGGTGACATCACTGATTAGCATAGTACAACTTCAGGTAGCAGATACTTTATATTCATGTAGAACCACAATGTAGCTTTTTTATTATAAGTTAAATTGGCCAAATGACTAGAGATGAGCGAGCATACTCGCTAAGGGCTATTACTCGATCGAGCATTGCCTTTAGCCAATACCTGCCCGCTCGGAAGAAAAGATTTGGGTGCCGGCGGTGGGCGGGGAGCGGCGAGGGAGAGCGGGGAGATCTCTCTCTTCCTCTCTCCCCCGCTCCCCCCTGCTCACTGCCGCAACTCACCTCTCACCCGTGCCGCGCCGAACCTTTTCTGCCGAGCGGAGAGATACTCGCTAAGGACAATGCTCGATCGAGTAATTGTCCTTAGCGAGTATGCTCGTTCATCTCTACAAATGACATTAATGAAAATTGAGTTGATCGGAAAGATAAAACATTCTGAACCTTGCCAAACTGTTGAGGTTCGAAAAACCCCACCCCACCTCATACAATAAGATACAGTACTTTAGTCATTTGGGTTCCTTGAGCAGAAAACTTACAAAAAAATAGACATCGAACCTCCAGGAACCATCAATGCACACGACTGCACCCTCCCTGGAGTCTCTCTGGAAGGATAAGGTGCCAAAAATTATTTTTACAAGGGCTGAAACACCACGAAAGCCTTATAAGTCGTAGTCAAGAGAAACCTTAAACGGGTTGTTCAGGGAGGCAAAATCCTTACAATCCCCCAATGATATGACAGGCACAGAGAGGGTCCATACCAGACAGGGTCTGGGTAAGGATTTGCCTCCCTGGACAACCCCTTTGAATTAGATTTTTTTGTGAGGGTCTTATGAACTGGAGAGATAATAGTGACTCTTGAAGGACCAGACAGGTAAGTCACTAATGGACATTGGGCCTCAGGTTGAGTCTGAATTCACGTATAACGGGTAAACTACCTAATACTGATCTTCTCAAGTGTCAAAAAAAGACATTCATTGGTGGAGTCCAACCCTTGGAAACTGCAAGAGCTGTACAACGCTTCAACCTTTTTGAAAATCTGACAAAACATTCGACAGAAAGGGACAGTCAAGTCAAAGGAACTTTCCTGTAACAGAAACCTCTCAGAGCTCCTAGCGGTTAAGGCACCCCCTTCTTTCAGGTGATTAGTAGTGGTTTGAGTCATAGACTCCACCGATGTGATTCTTTGAGAAGTGGGAAGATCCTAACCCAAAGTTGAGTAAAAGATTAAGAGCTCATGAATAGATGAGAGAGTAACTCTTACTGGACCAGACAGATGAGCCTGTAGCTACTGAATTTAGGACACCAACAAAGTTGTATTATGGTAGGGCAGAATCAGAGATGAAGAAAGGACTTGAAAATCTACTATGGCAAGTTTATGATACTTTCTTCAAAAAGTGGTACAAGAAGACACCAGGAATCAAGAGCATTGTGGAGGATAATGCCCCATCACTTGGGTTTGTGGTCAAAAACAGAATGAGATCCTAAGAGATCATTTCTACATACAGTATGACAAGGAGAGGCGGATCTCGGATGCCATTGATTAGATTGAGTATGAATCAACATTCGACACGAAGGAGCAGCCAAGTCAAGGGCATCTTCCAATTAAAGAAATATTTGAGAGGTCCTATGCACTCCTTTGCACCCCTTTTTCGGGTAGTTAGTGTTGGTTTGAACTTATAGACTCCACTGATGTGATCCTGTGAGATGTGAGAAGATCATGACCCAATGTCAAGAAAAACCCTAAGAGTTCCTGAATAGATGAGTGGGAGAGAATAACTCTAACTGGACCAGACAGATGGGCCTGTAGCTACCAGACACTGGACAATAGCAAAGTAATATCATGCCAGAGCAGGAACTGTAGTGTTGCCATACACAGAAAAGGATCCCACCACTGGGACAACCTACTTTAAAGGAACCTTCAGGCTTCTCATAGGATCTTATCATGTTTTGGATTACATATACATACAGTCAAGCAGTGCTTTCAAAAAATATTATGGAAGTCACCAGAAGTGGGGAAGACTGTATTTGTGGAGAACAATGCTCCACCACTTGTATTTGTGGTCCAAAGTAGATAACATCCTACGGGAAGCTTGAATGTTCCTTGGAGGTCTAAAAAATCTACACACCTCTGTTAAAATGCCATTTTCTAGTCATGTTAAAAAAAATCCGACAAAGATGAATCATTTCTTGTGACCGGCTGTCCTTACAATATTATTGGAAAACAAACTGAAATATTTTAGGGTGGAAAAATAACCAAAATTTAAATAATGCAGTTACATCAGTGTTCACGCCCTCCTATATTGGGGGATGTGATTGGGTTCAGAGATGGCCAATCACATGTGACCTCCTGATAGATAGTAGTCAGCGCTCCACTGCCAGTATTTACAGGGATTCTGGTTCCCCCATATTAAGTTCGGCTCTTCTAGGGGGATTTTCCTGACATTTTCTTAGTTGATCAGTAAAGATCTTACAGAACATCAAAGGGATCTGATTGTGGGAAGGGATCAGTCCGGAGAAGGGGGCCAAAACATCTCCAAGGCATTACATGGGGCACAGGGAAGACCGTCAGCAAGAAAGGGACGTCCCTCGAAGATTGATGAAAAGACCAGAAGAAAATTGTTCCAGGAGGCCAAGAGGCCGACAACAACATTAAAGGAGATGTCCCGAGGCAGCAAGTGGGTCTATACACTTCTGTATGGCCATAATAATGCACTTTGTAATATACATTGTGCATTAATTATGAGCCATACAGAAGTTATAAAAAGTTTTATACTTACCTGCTCCGTTGCTAGCGTCCTCGTCTCCATGGTGCCGACTAATTTTCGGCCTCCGATGGCCAAATTAGCCGCGCTTGCGCAGTCCGGGTCTTCTGTAGTCTTCTATGGAGCCGCTCGTGCCAGAGAGCGGCTCCGTGTAGCTCCGCCCCGTCACGTGCCGATTCCAGCCAATCAGGAGGCTGGAATCGGCAGTGGACCGCACAGAAGAGCTGCGGTCCACGAAGACAGAGGATCCCGGCGGCCATCTTCAGCGGTAAGTATTGAAGTCACCGGAGCGCGGGGATTAAGGTAAGCGCTCCGGTAAGCTTCCTTTACTTCCCTGCATCGGGGTTGTCTCGCGCCGAACGGGGGGGGGGGGTTGAAAAAAAAAAAAACCCGTTTCGGCGCGGGACATCTCCTTTAAAGGAGCTGCAGGAGTTTCTGGGAAGTCCTGGTTGTGTAGTCATGTGATAACCATCTCCTGTATTCTTCATATGTCTGGGCTGTGGGGGATAGGGGCAAGATGGAAGACTTTTCTAACAAAGAAGAACATCCAAGCCTGGCTATGGTTTACCAAATCTTCCATCCCATCTGCCAGCAGTCCATGGCGAACGTGTTCTGTCTTAGGAGACCGAGAGGGAACTTGTTGGCCAGAAGTCCAGAAGGGATGTTTGGTGTAAAGCCAACACTGCCATCACTAGAAGACCCCCAGACCGCAGTGAGGATGGTTGGGGCAGCAATATGTGGGGGGCTGTTCTGCTGCTGGAACTAGGGGTTTAGTCAAGGGGGAGGGGATTATCAACAGTCCCAAATATCAGCCCATTTTGGCACAAAACCTTCAGGTCTCTGCTGAAAAGCTGAAGACGAATTACCCCTTTCAGCACAACAACGACCCAAAACAGACAGACAAATCACCAAGAGAACGGCTTCACCAGAGGAAGATCAGAGTTTTCAAATGGCTGAGCCAGAGCTCAGACCTGAATCCCATTGAAGATCTATAGGTTGACCTGAAGAGGGCGCTGCACACGAGATGCCCCCGTAATCTGACAGATTTGCATCACTTTTGCAAGGAAAAGTGGGTGAAAATTGCCAAATCAAGCCGTGCCAGGCGGATAGACACCAACCCAGCAGACTGACCGCTGTCATAACGTCAGAGGGGGCAGCAACAAAGTATCAGTTTTAGCTTGTGAATATTCATGTATCACATTAGTTTAGAGTTTTTTTCCACCTTAATGATTCCAGTTTGTTTTCCAGTGTCATTGTACAGATCCCGCTCACATGGAAGGCGGACAGAAATCGGAAATGATTCATCTTTGTTGTATTTTATAATATGGCATTTCAGCAGGGGTGTCCAGACTTTGTGTATCCACTAGAACTCGGCCCATTGGTGCCATCCCTCTTCTACATCTGGCTAATGAAAAATTTGGAAGGAGACCCGATCTTGAATATTGTGGAATAACCCGTCCATGGGTCCGAGCATTAAACTGAGGTTTTGCAGTCCTAATAGAATCTTTGGAAGTAAAGTCTAACACGATGGAGATCTGGAAATTGGTTCTCTAAACCCCCCAGCATGGTGCTCCAGGGGCTCCTGGTTCTACCCATCAGTGGCTTCCCTCATCTCATTGACCCCCAACAATGAAATCAATGCAAACGTATCTATAGCTATGCAGAACATGAAGCCTAGATTATATATTGCCGTGTCTTCAATCACAGGTGTAGTAGAGCTGAGTTCCCCTTTGGCACAACTCATGGTAATACCTTGATCTGTTATCCAGTATGCTACCTAGATGTCTAGAGCGCCCCCGACCCATTGCATTATCTTGGCCCAGGAGAGATATAGCAATCCACAAATGGAAAAACTCAGCTCTGCTACATCCAATAAAAGGCAGTCAGGCGCTGAAGGCAACATGTATACCAACCGAGTTGTAGTGCTGAAGTAAACAAGAGCAGCAGGACGAGGGTCCGGAGGCAGAGCATGGTGTAGTGGTGTTGACGAGCTTCTCACACTGTCCCTGTATTTATCAGCTAATGCCATACAATAATAGAGCGGGGCAGCCGGCCAGGACGGGGACAATGTTGTATGCAAAGCGTCATTCAGGCTCCAGTCTAGACAACAAGTAAGCTGTATTTCTATGTTGAATAATGGTCTGAAGAGAAATGGGCCAAAAACAAACTTTTTTGTATTTCTCTGCTGGATGAAGATGGTCGGAGGCGCCGGTGCGAGCAGACATAAAATCGAAGAGAATCACAATAATATAAATTTTAAATGGACCATCTGACCTGACAGACAAGAACATTTACCAGATCACCGCAATTGAAGCACTACGGTATGAACCCAACGATGACTATAACATCCAGCAGTCGTCTTATATCAAGAGCGGGTTGTTAGGGTGGGGTTCTAGACAGACCGTTCAGCTGATGCTGTTTGCTTCCGAATTAGTCTTAGATATGAGTACTCAGACGACGCAAATGGACGACCACATGCACCATGGGATTGTCAAAAGCGAAGTAGTTTATTATTTGCAAAGTACAGAATTTAAAAAGAAGAATTTGTTACGTAATGATTCAATCACTGCGCATGTCCAGGGTCGCTGGACATCTGGAGAAACAATTAATAATACTCCTTTCAAAGACACCCGGTTTCCCAGGACAGTACATCAACATATTATGATCAGTTTATCAAAGTAAAAAGTATTCAAGGATACTTTCCCAGAAGGGAAGAAAAAGGGAGGATAGATAAGAACTCGTGTGAGAGAAAGGGAGGATAGATAAGAACTCGTGTGAGAACAAGAACAGAAAGAAATACAGAAAGATAATATTTCAGACAGAGAAAATCTAGAATTAACCCCTCACATTCCCCCATTTGGACATAGGGTCCACCATCATGCTAGGTACATTCACCCGAGTGGTGCCAGCTCCTGCCAGATTCCCTAGAGTCATGTGGTGGTCCCAAAGTCCATCTGGGTTTAAGTTTAGCAAAAGCCTTTTCACTACAATGTGTGATACAAGACATGGTTAACTTTAAAGCAACATATATGACGAGCAAAATCATCACTTGAAGCATACTTTGTAAAATTCCCATGAACCACCCTCCTAAACCAGAGAACCAATTAGCGGGATTGAGAAGGCTAAATGTGTTACCCCACTAGCTATCTCTGGTTTCTGAGTTTTCATTTGTCCATGCAAGCAGTTCTTTCGACGGAACAGGAACAGCCAGGAAAGGAAGACTAGTGGCAGTTACTGGTGCGTGTGTGCAAGTCCAACAGTCCTTCACCTGTGAGGTGTTCAGTCCATCTACCAGTATTTGGTGGTGTCTAACAAAGTGGTTCTGGGCATTGTCATTTTGCACCCGCTCATAGGGGTGAAGCATGGAGTGAGAAGTCCAAAAAGTCCATCAACAAACAAAATATTCTTCATTTTCCTTCTCATAGGGGGGGCAAAGCAGGGCGTGAAAAGTCCCATTAGTCCCAAGACAAGCAACAGTTCCTTCAACTTTTACCGAAGTAGGTGTGGTCAGCAGGACTTGATAGGGCCCCTCGAATCTGGGCCCTAGGGATTTCCGGACACGCCTCTTTACGACCACCCAGTCTCCAGGTTGTAGAGAGTGTGATCCCTCTAAGTTGTCTGGGTCTGGAATGGAAGAAAAGACTAGATTCTGTGTTACTGTTAGTTGGTCACACAGGTGCTTTACATACCCGGCTACTGTGTCATAGCCCTGCTGTAGGGCCTGTGGATGATACAGCCCCAATCTTGGCACAGAGCCAAACAACACTTCTTTTACGTACCATTTAGTCTTTTAACTTTGTCTGAACTCTGCGGGTGGTATGGGGTGTGAAACGCTTGTTCCACCCCAAGGGCTGACATCACCTCTCGCATCACTTCACCTGTAAAATGTGTACCTCTGTCACTCTCAATTGTCTCTAGTACCCCAAATCTACATACAAGTTCTGACACACGTTTAGTCGCTGTGCATTGTGCGGTGGCTTTGGACAGGTCCACGCACACAAGGACGTACTCATACCTGCCTGATTTGGGAAGCTGGATGTAATCGGTTTGTAATCTCTGAAAAGGATACAGTGGTCTGGGTGTGCACTTCCGAGGGGGGGTCCTCACCACTTGTTGTGCAGGGTGCACACTTCACATGCCTTCGCCAACCTGTCGAACCCTGGAGCATACCATACCTTGTCCACAACAGAAACCATGGCATTCCGAGAGGCATGCACTTTCCCGTGAGCTAGGACGGCGAGGTGGGGGTAGGCAGCCACTGGTAAACACACTCTGTCTCCCATTCTCCATACATCATCTACGTACCTAGCTCCTGCCTTGGTCCACTGCTCCACTTCATCCTGTGTGGCGCCAAATCCCACATCAACACGAGTGGTGGGACCAAGATCTAACTTACAGCACACAGGGCTTGGGGGGTCTCGAGTCCTGTCCAGGAGAGCTGCAGCCTTGGCTGCTCTATCGTTTCCCTTGCTCTCTGGTGACAGCCCCTGCGTGTGTGCTTTAACCTTTATTATGGCCACCTGTTCGGGCAACATGATGGCCTGCATTAATCTACTTACTGATACACCATTCTTAATGGGCTTGCCTTGTGCCGTGAGAAAGCTCCTGGACAGCCAGATGGGTCCATAATCGTGTGCAGTACCAAAGGCGTACCTGGAGTCAGTGTAGATGTTAGCAGTGGTACCTTTGTACAGGCCTCAGTTAGAGCACGGAGCTCAGCCTCCTGCGCTGACATGTGTGGCGGCAGTGGTTTTTGTACAAGCATCTCATTCAATGGGACTACTTCAAAACCTGTTACAAACCTTCCTTCGTCATTCAGGTATCTAGATCCATCCACAAACAGCTCAAACTGTAGGTTCTGCAGGGGCTTGTCTGTGACATGCGCAAACCCAGCCGTTTCCTGGGCCATGAGGGCCACACAGTCATGCTGGTTTCCTGTGTCAAATGCCTCCTGCTCGTCAGTCAGGGAGTTGTAAAACAACTGATCCCCTGTACTTACTCCCCCATTTGAATCTACGTCACCTAATGGAAGTAAGGTGGCTGGATTCAAGGTGGTGCACCTTTGGAATGAGATGTTCGAGGAGGAATGCACTGCGAGTTCAGACAGATGACGACGGCTTACCTGAGTCAGGATACCATGTATGTCCTGTGGGGTGTAGATCACCATGGTGTGATCTAGGACAACGTCAGAACTTTTTTCCAGTAGTGCCTGGACTGCTAGAACTGCTCGGACGCATGATGGAGACCCTCTAGCCACCGCGTCAAGATGGGCACTGTAGTATGTTACAGGTTGCTTTTTGTCACCATGCATTTGTGTCAGTACAGCGGTGGCATGTCCCGCCATCTCAGTGACGTACATTAGGAAAGGTTTGTCATAGTCTGGCAGCCCCAGTGCGGGTGCACTGGTTATCTGTACTTTCAGCTGATGGAAGGCTGACTCGGTCTGCGGGGTCAGGGCACATGGCCGTGAACCCAAACAGTCGTACAGAGGCTGCATGGTCATGGAGGCAGAGCGTATCCATGGCCGACAGTATGAGTCCACCCCAAGAAGGTATGCAACTGGGCATGGGAGGTGGGAAGTTGCATGTCACTTACCACCTTCGTGCGCTCCGGCGTCAGGTGTTTAGTACCTGGACCTAGGCAGTGGCCCAGGAACACTACGTGAGATTTGCAGAACTGAAGTTTCTCTTTGCTGGCTTTGCAGCCATTCTACTCTGATGGAGGAAACACGAAGGGTTAGTGATGCATTGAGGCAACTATTTGGGTCAGGAGCACACAAAAGTAAGTCGTCAACATATTACAAGAGGGCGGTGCCCTTGGGAAATGGCCAGGCGTCTAATACCAGCTTCATGCATCTGGTGAACTGGGTTTGGGCTATTCCGTGCCCCTTGTGGCAGCACTGTCCAACAGTACTGCTTTCCTCTAAACAAACAAATACTGACAGTCTGGCTGCCCTTTATACTCTTTCTCTTAACGGGGAACAAAAGGGGTATTGGCTGGGGAGACATATTCCTTAAGGGCTTTAAGTTGACATAAAGAAGAGACAGTGTCTGCAATTGCATCTTCCTGGGCATGTGCCAGGGGGTACTGACGGACCAAGGGGGCTTTTTCCCCTTCCTTTAGGTACACCATTACCGGTGGGACTGACAGTCTGCTGAGGTCCGTCTGTTTGGTGGCCCAAAGGCTCGAAGGAACGACACTAAAAACTTGTTCCTTTGCGTGCGTAAGAGTGAAGACAGGGAGAGGTGTCGCTTGGTCTGCTGCCATCCGACAGAAGGTCGGGTGACTTTCAGACCCGGGGTGTATACGAGCCTCACCGGACGGGTGAAGTTTGATACAACATCCCAAGGGTCCCATCACATCAGTTCCCAATATGCTTTCAGGACCTTCCAGCACAAGGAAGCGCGTGAGGCATCGCGACCCTTCAAATATTACCTCTAGCGGTTCAGTTTCTGCCAGCTGAATTGGCACTCCTGAAACCCCTTGCACCGATTACTGCTAGACAATCAAGCTGGTATTCTATTTCAAATAGATCAGAACCTTGTTGCAAAAAAAAAAATTTTAAAAATAGCTGACCTGCAATACCTAGATAACCTATGTCTTCTCCTCCCCCCTTTGAACTAGGATACTTAATTGGAAGAAGAGTAGCCGGGTTCAAAGTAGTAGCAACATTGAAAAAAATGAAAAGAGCACATTGTAGCTAGATTTGATGGGCCAGAAATAAGTGCTTGGGTTGCACTTGCGTGTATATGCTCCGGATGTCATGAGGGGTGAGGACCACTAGGGGGTAGTCCAATACCAACTCCGAAGATTTGTCAACCATTGCCTGTACTGCTGCCACCTCACACACACATGAGGGAGCTCCTCGAGCCACTGGATCCAGCCTCATGGAGTAGTATCCAAGTGGTCATGGTTGTCCTCCGTGCCTTTGTGTCAATACTGTCGTCACATGGCCAGAAAATTCAGTACAGAAAAGAATAAAGGGTAAAGTGTAAAAGGATGGAGAGCTGATAATTGAGCTTCAGGGGTGAGAGAGAAAAGAATGATTGAAAGACAGTCATAGAGTAGTTGCATAAGAGAGGAAACAGAGTGGATCCATGGGCGGCAGTATGAAACAAGGCCCAGAAAGGTACGGAATTTGGCAGCAGGTGTAAGTACAGGTATGGCTTTTGGACAGCAGCCTTTTGTCCCTATGTCAGATGTCCAGTTCCTTGAGCTAAGCAATGACCAGGAGAACAACCTTTGTTTTGCAGAATTGGAGTTTGTCTTGGAGGTGGCTTACTATTTGTCAGGACCTGCGGAAAGCTGAGTTTCTGCAGTAGCTGTCAAGACAAATACATGAGCCGGATCCACCAAGAGAGCAGTTAGTTTACAAAACTCTTCTGAACTGTCACCTGAGATCTCAACCCGTACCGATTCATCTGGTGAGAATTTGATGGATGCAGATAAGGCTTGTAAGATATCAGTACAAAGACATGAATTACAACAAGGCAGAATAATCCACAAACATCTATCCACATTGGAATATTATATTCTTTAAGCAAATTCATTATTAATCTGATCCTGCCTGCAATGTCTCATCAAATTTGAGAAGAAAAAAAACCAAAAAACTTTTCCTAACTGCCCAAGCTCCTCACCCCTCCTTTGTGGACAAGAGAAGGATGAAACATTACGTACTTTTACATCATCTAGCTCCACCCCTTCGATACTGGCCGTTTGCGTATTTCCCCTACAGAACATTCTCTCAGAGACAGTACAATACTAACAGCATTTAGCAGTGATACAGACATCCAACCAATCACAGAACTGACATTTACCCAAAAAGCAAAAATATACCTTAAAATCCCTATATGTTTTCTATTTTTAAAACCGTATAATTCACGTAATTCATTACAAGTTTCTTATTTCATCAGCATTCATCCTTCTTTCTATGACCCTGAATTTTATCTCTCTATGAAACAGAACAATAGCTAAAATATTAATAAGCAGCTAGAACATTCAGACTTTAAACAACATTAATCATTAGTAATTACAAGAGGTATATTTCTCTGCACAGACTATGAAACACAGACGGCAGGGGATAGTTAAACACATAGAAAAGACAACATGCTAAGCGCTTCTAACAGCGCAACATTTTTTTCGCATTTTTGACCCTTGTATTCTTAAAGGCCCCCACAGATGTGAGTGGGGTATAACTTTCTTACACTTGTATGAAGGAGACTAAAACGTATAACAAAGATTAGATTACATAACATCAAGACATACAAGACAAACAATAGTGGTTATTTGTCACATAATTATCCACAGATTCTGCATGAACTTGCTTTATGTCCCAAAGGAACACAAACTAAAAGAATTCCCTTTCTCTGATAACCCATTACTGCCGTATCTACGCTTGCCTCAATCCATCTGTCTAACATACTTTTATCCAACCTTTGACTATCTCTGAATCTTTACCAAATTTGCTGGTCTAAGACTCCCTTCTCCCAAAATTCTAAACACCTGCTTTT
Organism: Eleutherodactylus coqui; assembly: GCF_035609145.1. Lineage (NCBI taxonomy): Eukaryota > Metazoa > Chordata > Amphibia > Anura > Eleutherodactylidae > Eleutherodactylus > Eleutherodactylus coqui. The sequence continues at coordinate 526,085,490 of NC_089837.1, read as the reverse complement.
CTCAACAACTTACTACATTCTCTCCCCACGGCTAACTTGCTTTCTCTGTCTTTTGCTATTTCTCTAGCTGTTTCCATATAGGCATACTCCTTGCCCTGTACATTTCCCACATTGTCTGTTGATTTTTCTAAACCGGCGTATCTGATATCTTTCATGCTTTTTCCCGTACTGTTGCCAGAACTCATAGTTAAAGGTTCCCGCTTTTCTAAGTCCTATCCGCTTGTATACTTTACAGGCTTGCCTACAGATGTCTTTCCCCTCCCCTTCTCGTATTATCTCGATGGGTGTCAGATAAGTCTTAGACTGGTCGGACCCCATTTTGACTATTGGACTTACCTCTTGATTTACCACTATCACACAGTGTAAGGATGCCCACAGCTTCCTCTGGTAAATCTGGCGGTCCCACAGACCTTTTAGTCCCTTCTGCCAAGTCCGCGGCTGGCAGGACACTTATTTGCACTATGGACTTGTTCCTCTGTTTTTACCTCAATCACGCAGTATAAGGATGCCCACAGCTTCCTTCGGGTAAATCAGGCCAGTCCCTTCTGCCAGGTCCGCAGCTGGCAGGAATTCTATTTGCAATCTCTTTACTTCTTACGGGCATAAGGGGACCACGGCTTGCCTTGCTGGGCGGCTTTAGTAATTTTGTCTTTTACAAATTACAGCTAACATTATGAGTCTGGCAGTTAAAGCAAGAATAAAAGCAATAATTTCTACAGCACACAGCAGACAGCATGGCAATCTACACACAAGGGTTCTTCCGTCTAGTACGGTTACTAAGAACACCAAAAATAACAGGCAGAAGCGTCCTATAAACATGCAGCGACTCACCTCCTGTCAACACGGGACTGAAGTCAGGGGAGCCCAGAGCTGGAGTGGCAAGTCAAGGGCTTACCTTACACTAGTGTTTTGTAGATCTGGGGTCCCATGGCCTCTGGTCCGGCTGGTCGGCAGGTAGGGTCGTCAGGTATCGGCTGCAGGTAAGGAGTTAGCTTCTGCCCCACGTTTAGGCAGCCAAGTAATGTTAGGGGGGTCTAGACAGACCGTTCAGCTGATGCTGTCTGCTTCCGAATTAGTCTTAGATATGAGTACTCAGACGACGCAAATGGACAGCCACATGCACCATAGGATTGTCAAAAGCGAAGTAAGTTTATTATTTGCAAAGTACAGAATTTAAAAAGAAGAATTTGTTACGTAATGATTCAATCACTGCGCATGTCTGAGGTCGCTGGACATCTGGAGGAATAATTAATAATACTCCTTTCAAAGACACCCGGTTTCCCAGGACAGTACATCAACATATTATGATCAGTTTATCAAAGTAAAAAGTATTCAAGGATACTTTCCCAGAAGGGAAGAAAAATGGAGGATAGATAAGAACTCGTGTGAGAGAAAGGGAGGATAGATAAGAACTCGTGTGAGAACAAGAACAGAAAGAAATACAGAAAGATAATATTTCAGACAGAGAAATTAAAGCTTATTTTTCTCTATTTTATTTGAGACAGGAGAAAATCTAGAATTAACCCCTCACAGGGTTATACAGTCGCCTATGGATTTATGCTATCTAACATACAGTAATGGCTTTATTAGATCCCCGGCCCTCTCATGATCGCTCCTACCCTGTAGGGTAATTCTCCCCGTGACCCCGCAGTGCGGCATAATATCACGTGACAAGTTTTTCGCGGATCAGTTTCAGTGTGAATCCACATTAGATGGAAAAATCCAGCGATCGGAGCGACTTCTAACGAGGCCGGTCATCGGTGCTAGACTAGTCGGGTGCTCACTGCCAGATGCGGTGGGTTTTCTCGTGCAACGGTGTGGACTCATCAGTGAAAGGGGTCAGAGGAGGATGTCAGTAATCGTTCTGACCAACAGGCTGCACAGTCAGCTGAATACAATGCTGGAGCTCCAACTAACATGTCCGACCGCACAACTCGCTGTTCCTCCACACGGATGGGCTATAACAGCAGACGACCAGTTCCAGCGCCATTGTGTCTAAGAGAAACAGAAAGACTCCAGTGGGCAAAAGAGCGCAAAACTTGTATCACCAAAATACAACATCTCCTGGTTAGATGAGTCTAGATTTCTAATTGCTTATTGGAGGTCAGAATTTGGCGCAAGCAGCATGAATCGCTGACCCCTCCTGTCAGTCGGTCAGAACATGTCAGCACCTCCAGCTAATCTACAGCAACTACAAGAAGCTTCCTGTCCGCAGGGGCCGAGATTCCTGCAGAACCATTTCATCACCAAGTGGAATCTACACCACGATGAAACAATCTACCAGCGAGGGATCTATAGGAAGAATCACAGATTGCCCCGGTAATGGTGAGACCCGACTTCTTGTGCATTAGTTTGTACGCCAGTTTTCTGAAAAGCCAATCTCAGTAAATATGCACCATTGTATGTAGCATTCTTCTGATACACAGCAGTGATCCTAACTGGGGAAATGTGTACTGGGATTACATCAGAAGGGGGAAAAAGACCTCAAATATAGACAAGTATGTAGATATTACAGTCCTCCCACTAGGGGGCTCTCTTGTTCCAAGTGACTCTGAGAGATTTCTTAAAGTCCTGGATTGTAGGTTCTCACTGGATCTTCTTTGACCCCCCATAATGACATAGATAGATATTAGATAGACAGATAGATAGATAAGAGATAGATAGATAGATAGATAGATAGATAGATAGGAGATAGATAGATAGATAGATAGATAGATAGATAGATAGATAGATAGATAGATAGATAGATAGATAGATAGATAGATATGAGATAGATAGATAGATATACACAAGAGTGATCCTAACTGGGGAAATGTGCACTGGGATTACAGCAGAAGGTGGAAAAAAGACCTCAAATATAGACAAGTAGGTAGATAATATTACAGTCCACCCACTAGGGGGCTCTCTTGTTCTAAGTGACTGTAGATAGATAGATATATAGATAGATAGATATAAGATAGATAGATAGATAAGAGATAGATAGATAGATAGATAGATAGATAGATAGATAGATATGATGTAGATAGATAGATATGAGATAGATAGATATGAGGTAGATAGACAGATAGATAGATATGATGTAGATAGATAGATAGATAGATAGATATGAGATAGATAGATAGATAGATAGATAGATATGAGGTAGATAGATAGATAGATAGATAGATAGATAGATAGATAGATAGATAGATAGATATGAGATAGATAGGAGATAGATAGATATGAGGTAGATAGACAGACAGATAGATAGATAGATAGATAGATAGATATGATGTAGATAGATATGAGATAGATAGATAGATAGATAGATAGATATGAGGTAGATAGACAGAAAGATAGATATGATGTAGATAGATAGATAGATAGATAGATAGATAATGAGATAGATAGATAGATAGATAGTAGATAGATAGATATGAGATAGATAGATATGAGATAGATAGATAGATAGGAGATAGATAGATAGATAGATAGATAGATATGAGATAGATAGGAGATAGATAGATAGATAGCTAGATAGATATGATGTAGATAGATAGATAGATATGAGGTAGATAGATAGATAGATAGATTTGAGATAGATAGATAGATAGATAGATATGATGTAGATAGATATAAGATAGATAGATAGATCGATAGGAGGTAAATAGACAGATAGATAGATAGATAGATAGATATGATGTAGATAGATAGATAGATAGATAATGAGATAGATAGATAGACAGATAGATAGATAGATAGATAGATAGATAGATAGATAGATATGAGGTAGATAGGAGATAGATAGATATGATGTATATAGATAGATAGATAGATAGATAGATAGATAGATATGATGTAGATAGATAGATATGAGGTAGATAGATAGCTAGATATGGGATAGATAGGAGATAGATAGATAGATAGATATGATGTAGATAGATATGAAATAGATAGATAAATAGATATGAGGTAGATAGATAGATAGATAGATAGATAGATAGATAATGAGATAGATAGACAGACAGACAGATAGATAGATAGATAGATATGATGTAGATAGATAGATAATGAGATAGATAGATAGATAGATATGAGGTAGATAGAAAGATAGATATGAGATAGATAGGAGATAGATAGATAGATATGATGTAGATAGAAAGATAGATAGATAGATAGATATGAGGTAGATAGATAGATATGAGATAGATAGATAGATAGATAAATAGATAGATAGATAGTAGATAGACAGATATGAGCTAGATAGATAGATAGATAGATAGATAGATAGGAGATAGATAGATAGATAGATAGATAGATAGATAGGAGATAGATAGATAGATAGATATGAGATAGATAGATATGAGATAGATAGATAGGAGATAGATAGATAGATAGATAGATAGATAGATAGATATGAGATAGATAGATAGATAGATAGTAGATAGATAGATATGAGATAGATAGATAGATAGATAGATAGATATACACAAGAGTGATCCTAACTGGGGAAATGTGTACTGGGATTACAGCAGAAGGTGGAAAAAAGACCTCAAATATAGACAAGTAGGTAGATAATATTACAGTCCACCCACTAGGGGGCTCTCTTGTTCTAAGTGACTGTAGATAGATAGATAGATAGATAGATATGATATAGATAGATTTGAGAGATAGAGATAGATAGATAGATAGATATCAGATAGATAGATAGATAGATATAAGATAGATAGATAGATAGATAGATAGATGATAGATATGAGATAGATAGATATGAGATAGATAGATAGATAGATATGAGATAGATATATAGATAGATAGATAGGAGATAGATAGATATGAGGTAGATAGACAGATAGATATGAGATAGATAGATATATATGAGGTAGATAGACAGATAGATAGATATGATGTAGATAGATAGATAGATAGATAGATAGATAGATATGAGATAGATAGATAGATAGATAGGAGATAGATAGATAGATAGATAGATAGATATGAGATAGATAGATAGATAGATAGATATACACAAGAGTGATCCTAACTGGGGAAATGTGCACTGGGATTACAGCAGAAGGTGGAAAAAAGACCTCAAATATAGACAAGTAGGTAGATAATATTACAGTCCACCCACTAGGGGGCTCTCTTGTTCTAAGTGACTGTAGATAGATAGATATATAGATAGATAGATATAAGATAGATAGATAAGAGATAGATAGATAGATAGATAGATAGATAGATAGATAGATAGGAGGTAGATAGATAGATAGATAGATATGATGTAGATAGATAGATATGAGATAGATAGATATGAGGTAGATAGACAGATAGATCGATATGATGTAGATAGATAGATATGAGGTAGATAGATAGATAGATAGATATGAGATAGATAGATAGATAGATAGATAGATAGATAGATAGATAGATATGAGGTAGATAGATAGATAGATAGATAGATATGAGATAGATAGGAGATAGATAGATATGAGGTAGATAGACAGACAGATAGATAGATAGATAGATAGATAGATAGATAGATAGATAGATATGATGTAGATAGATATGAGATAGATAGATAGATAGATAGATAGATATGAGGTAGATAGACAGAAAGATAGATATGATGTAGATAGATAGATAGATAGATAGATAGATAGATAGATAGATAGATAATGAGATAGATAGATAGATAGATAGTAGATAGATAGATATGAGATAGATAGATATGAGATAGATAGATAGATAGGAGATAGATAGATAGATAGATATGAGATAGATAGGAGATAGATAGATAGATAGCTAGATAGATATGATGTAGATAGATAGATAGATATGAGGTAGATAGATAGATAGATAGATAGATATGAGATAGATAGATAGATAGATAGATAGATAGATAGATAGATATGATGTAGATAGATATAAGATAGATAGATAGATCGATAGGAGGTAAATAGACAGATAGATAGATAGATAGATAGATAGATAGATAGATAGATAGATAGATATGATGTAGATAGATAGATAGATAGATAGATAGATAGATAATGAGATAGATAGATAGACAGATAGATAGATAGATAGATAGATAGATAGATAGATAGATAGATATGAGGTAGATAGGAGATAGATAGATATGATGTATATAGATAGATAGATAGATAGATAGATAGATAGATAGATAGATAGATAGATATGATGTAGATAGATAGATATGAGGTAGATAGGAGATAGATAGATAGATAGATATGATGTAGATAGATATGAAATAGATAGATAAATAGATATGAGGTAGATAGATAGATAGATAGATAGATAATGAGATAGATAGACAGACAGACAGATAGATAGATAGATAGATATGATGTAGATAGATAGATAATGAGATAGATAGATAGATAGATAAATAGATAGATAGATAGTAGATAGACAGATATGAGCTAGATAGATAGATAGATAGATAGATAGATAGATAGATAGGAGATAGATAGATAGATAGATAGATAGATAGATAGATAGATAGATAGATAGATAGATAGATAGGAGATAGATAGATAGATAGATATGAGATAGATAGATATGAGATAGATAGATAGGAGATAGATAGATAGATAGATAGATAGATAGATAGATAGATAGATATGAGATAGATAGATAGATAGATAGATAGTAGATAGATAGATATGAGATAGATAGATAGATAGATAGATATACACAAGAGTGATCCTAACTGGGGAAATGTGTACTGGGATTACAGCAGAAGGTGGAAAAAAGACCTCAAATATAGACAAGTAGGTAGATAATATTACAGTCCACCCACTAGGGGGCTCTCTTGTTCTAAGTGACTGTAGATAGATAGATAGATAGATAGATAGATATGATATAGATAGATTTGAGAGATAGAGATAGATAGATAGATATCAGATAGATAGATAGATAGATATAAGATAGATAGATAGATAGATAGATAGATAGATAGATGATAGATATGAGATAGATAGATATGAGATAGATAGATAGATAGATATGAGATAGATATATAGATAGATAGATAGGAGATAGATAGATATGAGGTAGATAGACAGATAGATATGAGATAGATAGATATATATGAGGTAGATAGACAGATAGATAGATATGATGTAGATAGATAGATAGATAGATAGATAGATATGAGATAGATAGATAGATAGATAGATAGATAGATAGATAGGAGATAGATAGATAGATAGATAGATAGATATGAGATAGATAGATAGATAGATAGATAGATATACACAAGAGTGATCCTAACTGGGGAAATGTGCACTGGGATTACAGCAGAAGGTGGAAAAAAGACCTCAAATATAGACAAGTAGGTAGATAATATTACAGTCCACCCACTAGGGGGCTCTCTTGTTCTAAGTGACTGTAGATAGATAGATATATAGATAGATAGATATAAGATAGATAGATAAGAGATAGATAGATAGATAGATAGGAGGTAGATAGATAGATAGATAGATATGATGTAGATAGATAGATATGAGATAGATAGATATGAGGTAGATAGACAGATAGATCGATATGATGTAGATAGATAGATATGAGGTAGATAGATAGATAGATAGATATGAGATAGATAGATAGATAGATAGATAGATAGATAGATAGATAGATAGATAGATATGAGGTAGATAGATAGATAGATAGATAGATATGAGATAGATAGGAGATAGATAGATATGAGGTAGATAGACAGACAGATAGATAGATAGATAGATAGATAGATAGATAGATAGATATGATGTAGATAGATATGAGATAGATAGATAGATAGATAGATAGATAGATATGAGGTAGATAGACAGAAAGATAGATATGATGTAGATAGATAGATAGATAGATAGATAATGAGATAGATAGATAGATAGATAGTAGATAGATAGATATGAGATAGATAGATATGAGATAGATAGATAGATAGGAGATAGATAGATAGATAGATATGAGATAGATAGGAGATAGATAGATAGATAGCTAGATAGATATGATGTAGATAGATAGATAGATATGAGGTAGATAGATAGATAGATAGATAGATAGATAGATATGAGATAGATAGATAGATAGATAGATAGATAGATATGATGTAGATAGATATAAGATAGATAGATAGATCGATAGGAGGTAAATAGACAGATAGATAGATAGATAGATAGATATGATGTAGATAGATAGATAGATAGATAATGAGATAGATAGATAGACAGATAGATAGATAGATAGATAGATAGATAGATATGAGGTAGATAGGAGATAGATAGATATGATGTATATAGATAGATAGATAGATAGATAGATAGATAGATAGATAGATAGATAGATATGATGTAGATAGATAGATATGAGGTAGATAGATAGCTAGATATGGGATAGATAGGAGATAGATAGATAGATAGATATGATGTAGATAGATATGAAATAGATAGATAAATAGATATGAGGTAGATAGATAGATAGATAGATAGATAGATAGATAGATAATGAGATAGATAGACAGACAGACAGATAGATAGATAGATATGATGTAGATAGATAGATAATGAGATAGATAGATAGATAGATAGATAGATAGATATGAGGTAGATAGAAAGATAGATATGAGATAGATAGGAGATAGATAGATAGATATGATGTAGATAGAAAGATAGATAGATAGATAGATATGAGGTAGATAGATAGATATGAGATAGATAGATAGATAGATAGATAGATAGATAAATAGATAGATAGTAGATAGACAGATATGAGCTAGATAGATAGATAGATAGATAGATAGATAGATAGATAGATAGATAGATAGATAGATAGATAGGAGATAGATAGATAGATAGATAGATAGATAGGAGATAGATAGATAGATAGATAGATAGATAGATAGGAGATAGATAGATAGATAGATATGAGATAGATAGATATGAGATAGATAGATAGGAGATAGATAGATAGATAGATAGATATGAGATAGATAGATAGTAGATAGATAGATATGAGATAGATAGATAGATAGATAGATAGATATACACAAGAGTGATCCTAACTGGGGAAATGTGTACTGGGATTACAGCAGAAGGTGGAAAAAAGACCTCAAATATAGACAAGTAGGTAGATAATATTACAGTCCACCCACTAGGGGGCTCTCTTGTTCTAAGTGACTGTAGATAGATAGATAGATAGATAGATAGATAGATAGATATGATATAGATAGATTTGAGAGATAGAGATAGATAGATAGATATCAGATAGATAGATAGATAGATATAAGATAGATAGATAGATAGATAGATAGGAGATAGATATGAGATAGATAGATAGATAGATATGAGATAGATAGATATATAGATAGATAGATAGGAGATAGATAGATATGAGGTAGATAGACAGATAGATATGAGATAGATAGATATATATGAGGTAGATAGACAGATAGATAGATATGATGTAGATAGATAGATAGATAGATAGATAATGAGATAGATAGATAGATAGATAGATATGAGGTAGATAGATAGATAGATATGAGATAGATAGGAGATAGATAGATAGATATGATGTAGATAGATAGATAGACAGACAGATAGATATGATGTAGATAGATAGATATGAGATAGATAGATATGATGTAGATAGATAGATATGAGGTAGATAGATAGATAGATAGATAGATAGATAGGAGATAGATAGATAGATATGACGTAGATAGATAGATATGAGATAGATAGATAGATAGATATGAGGTAGATAGATAGATAGATAAGAGGTAGATAGATAGATAGATAGATAGATATGATGTAGATAGATAGATAGATAATGAGATAGATAGATATGACGTAGATAGATAGATATGAGATAGATAGATAGATAGATAGATATGAGGTAGATAGATAGATAAGAGGTAGATAGATAGATAGATATGATGTAGATAGATAGATAGATAATGAGATAGATAGATATGAGGTAGATAGAAAGATAGGAGATAGATAGGAGATAGATAGATAGATAGATATGATGTAGATTGATAGATATGAGATAGATAGATGTGAGATAGATAGATAGATAGATAGATAGATAGGAGGTAGATAGATAGATATGAGATAGATAGATAGATAAATAGATAGATATGAGATAGATAGATAGATAGATAGTAGATAGATAGATAGGTAGATGGATAGATAGATAGATAGATAGGAGATAGATAGATATATAGATGGATAGGAGATAGATAGATAGATAGATAGGAGATAGATAGATAGATAGATATGAGATAGATAGATAGATAGATAGATAGATATGAGATAGATTGATAGATAGATAGATAGATAGTAGATAGATAGATATGAGATAGATAGATAGATATGAGATAGATAGATAGATAGATAGATAGATATACACAAGAGTGATCATAACTGGGGAAATGTGTACTGGGATTACAGCAGAAGGTGGAAAAAAGACCTCAAATATAGACAAGTAGGTAGATAATATTGCAGTCCACCCACTAGGGGGGCTCTCTTGTTCTAAGTGACTGTAGATAGATAGATATATAGATAGATAGATAGATATAAGATAGATAGATAGATAGATAGATAGATAGATAAGAGATAGATAGATAGATATGAGGTAGATAGATAGATAGATAGATATGATGTAGATAGATAGATATGAGGTAGATGGACAGATAGATAGATATGATGTAGATAGATAGATATGAGGTAGATAGATAGATAGATAGATATGAGATAGATAGATAGATATGAGGTAGATAGATAGATAGATAGATAGATATGAGGTAGATAGACAGATAGATAGATAGATAGATAGATATGATGTAGATAGATATGAGATAGATAGACAGATAGATAGATATGATGTAGATAGATAGATAGATAGATAGATAGATAGATAGATATGAGGTAGATAAATAGATAGATAGATATGAGATAGATAGGAGATAGATAAATAGATAGATATGAGATAGATAGGAGATAGATAGATAGATAGATAGATAGATAGATAGATAGGAGATAGATAGATAGATAGATAGATAGATAGATAGTAGATAGATATATAGATAGATAGGAGATGGATAGATAGATAGATAGATAGATAGATAGATAGATAGATAGATAGATAGATAGATAGATAGATAGGAGATGGATAGATAGATATGAGATAGATAGATATGAGATAGATAGATAGATAGATATGAGATAGATAGATAGATAGATATGAGATAGATAGATAGATAGATAGATAGATAGATAGATAGATAGATAGATAGATATGAGATAGATAGATAGATAGATATGAGGTAGATAGACAGATAGATAGATAGATAGATATGATGTAGATAGATATGAGATAGATAGATAGATATGAGATAGATAGATAGATAGATAGATAGATAGATAGATAGATAGATAGATAGATAGATATGAGATAGATAGATAGATAGATAGTAGATAGATAGATAATAAGGGAAAAAGCAGTGAAGAAAGTTCTTTGTGAGGACAAGAAGTGTTGGATGGATGGGGCTGATGTTGCTCTCCGTCCCTCCCCTCAGTGTGGTCTCTCCCAGAATTATTAGACTGCTGAAGGCTGCAGGAGCTGCCAAAACCACAATTCCCGGGGATAGTCTGGCAGCTCACACCCGCCTGCACAATTCTGCACATTCTCACCCACTGAGCCATCACCGGTCGTCTCAGAGGCATCACTCTGCAATTGTTGGGGATTTTTTGGTGTTCTGCACTTCTTCCTCTGGGATGTGTCCAGGTGTGTGGATTGTATTATTCTTCTACCTGGGACATATAGAGGTGACCTCTGGGGACATCTACAGCTCTATGCTGACAATCCAGCAGGCCCTGGACACTGAGAAGGTGTTGACAGAGCACTTAGCGGCGTACCTGGAAGAGGAGACCTACCGGCTGAATGACCTCCACAGGTATGTTACTAGTCATTGTACCCTATTCTAGGACTCATGAGCTCTGGCTGATACGTCCAGCTGTGGGGCTGCGGCTGCTGTCTGACTACAAGCTCTATCCGGCTGAAGGTGCCGCAGATTGCACAAAATTAAAAAAAAATATATTTAAAAAATATCCCAATTTAAACTGAATCCTGAACTTCTGGCGTATGCAGCACCCAGCAGGAGGAATGATGGACATGTAGCAGCTGTAGAACCTCTTAGCCCCGCCCCTTTATTGGCAATACTTAGGGGGAAACAAAAAGTTGCAGTGGACTGAAAAGCCCGACAATCCAACATCATATTGTGAGAAGTTTATACACCATTGTGCCAGGATTCTTGGCCCAAGAGCTTGCATTCTATAATTATGAGTCATACAATTAAGATATATATATATCCCACAGTACAGAGCATGTTTTCTGTAGACATACAAGGTCGCTCCAGCTACAATGCAGTGGGATAGTAGAAGAAGCTGTGACAGGGGGTAGCAGCAGTACTGTCAGCAGGGTACTAGAAGACGTTCTGGTGGGCAAAGTATTGCACCATGTGGGTACTGTTTGCCCAGATGGTATCACAGAGTGCTGACAATCCAAAGTGGGGTACTCTGGGCAGTGTAGGAAGGGTTGTGTGTGTGCAGCAATGGGTGGCATTGTATGGCACCCTCTGGGCACTGAATAGCATTATTTACCCACAGACTGTATGGCACAATGTCAGGATGGGCAGGTCCAGTTTGCCATACAATGAGTAGCAGGAGTGTGTCAGGGTCGGTGCTGGTCAATATGATGTGATTGTTCCCAGCAAGAGAAACCAAGTAACATTGTAGATATGAGACCTTTTAATGGCTAACAAACACACATGATGTTACAGCGAGCTTTCGAACCTCACAGGGTTCTTCCTCAGGCATAATGGAATATATCCGAAGAGGCATGCATATATATATACACAGATACTTGTGACAAGGCACAGACATGGGGGGATTAATTTGCACCTAAAACAATACCAGAACAGGGTGAGTAGAGAAATAAATAAATGCTTAAATAGTCCACTGAAGAAGATGTGAAGGTTTTATGGTCTCTGAATTAGTTTTGGAGGGTCACCAGGCCAGCGTGTTATCTGCGCTGTAGATTTCTCATACTCCCCAGTCACACATGAATCCTCTTGAAGAATTTAGGCCTCTGTTGAAAGTGTCAAAAGTTATAAATCTCTACTCCCAATTCTTCTATGGCTTTGTGATTTGAAATTGCCTTTTAATATGGTGACTTTCATGTGTTCTATGTTGTTTCCGTGACTAGAAAAGTGCTCTGCCGCAGGTAATTCTTTCTTTCCTTAATCGTATGGCGGTAAGACCTCATTCTCCCTTTAGTTTTTGTCCTGTTTCTCCATAAAGGCCCCCAGCAGGACATTTACTGCAGCGGATCAGGTACACAACATCAGACATGACACAACTTTTATCAGTATGATGAGATGACAGTAGAAGGAGGTGAAGCTCCATGAAGTGCTGGGCACTGAGGGGTTAACCCCAGAATGTTGGCATTCTCCACAATAGCAAATCATCCAGAATCCGAGTCCGCTGCCATCTGAGCTGAGATTTTTGCTTTGAGAGTTCAGTGCGGAGTATTCCACCACCGTGCATCATCTATAATGTATGCGGAGAGCCGAGCTATGAGCATCCTATGTCCCAGCGGGCGTACCACAGGGCTGTATTTTTGGCCCATGTCTTGTCCGTGTGTTTCACTGAACCCATTATGGCCAAAACAAATTGAACCGTATTAAGGACGAGAATCGGACATGTGATGTTCCCTGCCATCAGGGATCGGGCTGTACCGTTATGTCCATGCGCTGTCCAAGACCAATGGTGCCTGATGTTCAACGTGCATACATCCATGTAAAGCCAACCTTATATTAACATCTTATGTGATACTGTCTGCTGAGCTGTGTATCTAATCTCATCCTGTGTGATACTGTCTGCTGTGCTGTGTATCTAATCCTATCCTGTGTGATACTGTCTGCTGAGCCGTGTATCTAATCTCATCCTGTGTGATACTGTCTGCTGAGCTGTGTATCTAATCCCATCCTGTGCAATACTGCCTGCTGAGCTGTGTATCTAATCCCATCCTGTGCAATACTGTCTGCTGAGCTGTGTATCTAATCCTATCCTGTGTGATACTGTCTGCTGTGCTGTGTATCTAATCCTATCCTGTGTGATACTGTCTGCTGAGCCGTGTATCTAATCTCATCCTGTGTGATACTGTCTGCTGAGCTGTGTATCTAATCCCATCCTGTGCAATACTGCCTGCTGAGCTGTGTATCTAATCCCATCCTGTGCAATACTGTCTGCTGAGCTGTGTTTCTAATCCTATCCTGTGTGATACTGTCTGCTGAGCTGTGTATCTAATCCCATCCTGTGCAATACTGCCTGCTGAGCTGTGTATCTAATCCCATCCTGTGCAATACTGTCTGCTGAGCTGTGTATCTAATCCTATCCTGTGTGATACTGTCTGCTGTGCTGTGTATCTAATCCTATCCTGTGTGATACTGTCTGCTGAGCCGTGTATCTAATCTCATCCTGTGTGATACTGTCTGCTGAGCTGTGTATCTAATCCCATCCTGTGCAATACTGCCTGCTGAGCTGTGTATCTAATCCCATCCTGTGCAATACTGTCTGCTGAGCTGTGTTTCTAATCCTATCCTGTGTGATACTGTCTGCTGAGCTGTGTATCTAATCCCATCCTGTGCAATACTGCCTGCTGAGCTGTGTATCTAATCCCATCCTGTGCAATACTGTCTGCTGAGCTGTGTATCTAATCCTATCCTGTGTGATACTGTCTGCTGTGCTGTGTATCTAATCCTATCCTGTGTGATACTGTCTGCTGAGCCGTGTATCTAATCTCATCCTGTGTGATACTGTCTGCTGAGCTGTGTATCTAATCCCATCCTGTGCAATACTGCCTGCTGAGCTGTGTATCTAATCCCATCCTGTGCAATACTGTCTGCTGAGCTGTGTTTCTAATCCTATCCTGTGTGATACTGTCTGCTGAGCCGTGTATCTAATCCTATCCTGTGTGATACCGCCTGCTGAGCTGTGTATCTAATCCCATCCTGTGTGATACTGCCTGCTGAGCTGTGTATCTAATCCCATCCTGTGTGATACTGCCTGCTGAGCTGTGTATCTAATCCTATCCTGTGTGATACTGTCTGCTAAGCCATGTATCTAATCCTATCCTGTGTGATACTGTCTGCTGAGCCATGTATCTAATCCTATCCTATGTGATACTGTCTGCTGAGCCGTGTATCTAATCCTATCCTGTGTGATACCGCCTGCTGAGCTGTGTATCTAATCCTATCCTGTGTGATACTGTCTGCTGAGCCATGTATCTAATCCTATCCTGTGTGATACTGTCTGCTGAGCCATGTATCTAATCCCATCCTGTGTGATACTGTCTGCTGAGCCGTGTATCTAATCCCATCCTGTGTGATACTGTCTGCTGAGCTGTGTATCTGATCCTATCATGTGTGATATAGCCTACTGGGTGGTATCTAATTCTATCATATGTGATACTGCCTGTTGAGATGTGTATCTAATCCTATCCTGTGTGATACTGTCTGCTGAGCTGTGTATCTAATCCTCTCCTATGTGATACAGTCTGCTGCTGTATCTAGGCCTGTGGTGTGTGATACTGTATTCCGAGCTGTGTATCTAATCCTCTCTTCCCTGATGCTGCTGTATCTAAGCCTGTGGTGTGTGGTACACTCTCGGAGCAGCACACAGCTCTACATTCATCTATAGGACTTTATGATAATGTATTCCTGGCGGGTGATAATTTATGCAGACGGGATACAAATGGGATTTGCGCTGGTTCTGCTCCAGGACACGATAGAAGCCCCCAACAAAAGCTTCATTTAGAAGGTGGTGCAGCAGAGGCGCTGCGGGAGGGGGGGGGGAGCTGCGCACATCCACAGGGGGCTGCTGACAGCGATGCCTCCTCACTGGTGCGTCCATCTGCACACTTCATGGTAAATTCATGTAAACGGAAATCGTCACAAAGTAACAAAACTGAGACTTTTATTTTGCAACAAGGAAAACCAGTATTACTCAGTTTAACCGTTTCATGACCGCTGAACACCCAGAAACATCCTGCGGTCCCGAAGGGTGTATAGAGCGAGTCCACTGCACACCTGGCGGCTGTCAGCTGTCCCTGCAGCTCTGATTGTGACAGTTAACTGTTTATATGCCGCAATCAAAGCTGATCGTGCGCCTAAACAGTTAGCACCCCATTGATACTCCCCACCCCTGCGCAGACCGTGCCTGCAGGCCAACATGGCAGCCTGGAGCCTACCGAAGGCTCCCAGAGCTGCCATGCAAGATACTTATCACGTCCTGCCTCAGCAACTTCAAAAATCACTGTATATAGTCTATAGTACAAGCAGTCAAATGATCGCAAGTTCAAGTCCGCTGAGGGCAAAATAAAAGTGTGAAAAAAAGATCTAGTAAAGTTTTTTAAACAGTTTAACAAAGAAAAAAATATTAAAAGTTCCAAAACCCTCTTCTTACATTAAAAACTAAATTAAAAATGCTGACATATTTGGTATTAATAAATGTCCAAACTATTAAAATATCCCAATATTCATCCGGCACGATGAGGCCATTTATAAAAAAAAAATGTAAAAAGGGCTGGGGTTTGTATCTCTGCTTCCAAAGAATTTGAATAAACAGTGCTCAAATATTAGTATGAGCCCCAAGATGGTATAATGAAAACCAGAACTCACCCCGCAAAAAATAAGCCCTCACACCGCACCCATAGGTGTCAAAAAATAAAAAAGTTTTGGGTCTCAGAATACGGTGACGGAAAGCAATTTTTGTTTAAGAAAAATAGTTATTTAGTTTGAGGGCTTATTTAGACGACCGTATATCGGCTGGGTTTTCACGCCGAGCCAATATACGGTGTCCTTATCTGCAGGGGGGGGATGGAAGAGCCAGAAGCAGGAACTAAGCTCCCACCCCTTCCCCGCCCCTTGCCACTATTTGCAATGGGAGGGGAGGGGGCGGGGCTAAGCAGCGAGCCTTAGCTCTGCCCTCGTCTCGCCCCCTCCTATTGAAAATAGTGGCAAGGGGCGGAGAGGGGGCAGGAGCTCAGTTCCTGCTCCTGGCTCTTCCATCCTCCTCCCCCTGCAGACAAGGACACCGTATATCGGCTCGGCATGAAAACCGAGCCAATATACAGTTATCTAAATAAGCCCTCAAAAAGTAGAAAAACATTAAAAAAACCTAGAGAAATGTAATATCACTGAAATCGTACTGACCTGTAGAACAAAGTGCAGATGTCATTTTTACTGTACTGGGAATGCCATAAATACCAAAATTGCATTTTTTTTCATTTCTCCAACTTAAGGGCTTATTCAGACGACCGTATATCGGCCGCGTATTCACGCCAGCCGATATACGGCATCTCTCTGCAGGGGGAGGAGGCTGGAAGAGTCGGGAGCAGTGCTCTGAGCTCCCGCCCCCTCTCTGCCTCCTCTCCGCCTCCTCTTATTACAAATAGTGCAGAGGGGCGGACAGGGGGTGGAGAGGAGGCAGAGAGGGGGCGGGAGCTCAGAGCACTACTCCCGACTCTTCCAGCCTCCTCCTGCAGAGAGACACCGGATATCGGTCATCTGAATAAGCCCTAAAAATGTTTTTCCATACATCATACGGTACATTAAATGGGGCCATTAAAAATACAACTTGTACAAAAAAGAAGTCCTCATACGGCGATGTCAATGCAAAAATTAAAAAGTTATAGCACTTGGGTGGTGGGAACGAAAAAACTAAAATAAAAGAGTGATAAATGGCTGGTGCTGAGGGGGTTAAGAAACACTCCAAGAAATAACTTGTCTTGCTACCGTTACGTAATCGCGTCTATGACTAACTAAGGCCTACAACTCATAAATGCATGACCGCCAATAACAATTCTTCACACCTTGCAAGAGATGATTACAATGTTAGTAGCGCAGAACAGACGGGATACGGTATGTTTTCACAATATCTGCATTTTACCACAAGTCAGACCCTCTGTAACTGGCGGGTTTCCAAAGACTCCAACACTATGGTTCACTAGTCCTAGGCTTGATTCCAGTAAAGCTCCCAGTCACAGCTCTCAGTTAAGCATACGAACCTTGCAATTGCTAAAGTCCGAACAAATAGCATTTGCTTTGCTATGCTGCTAGCAGCCCTGCTCAGTCACTCAAAAGTCCCTTTTAGTGTGCACACTGTTCAGCCTTTATTGAGGCCAGCCTCACTTACGACCTGATATAGATGCACTCAGTCACACGCTTCCACTGTCTTCCAAACAATTTGCTGCCTGGCTTCTCCAGCAGTGTCTCAGGCAGTGCAGCCGTTGCCAGCGGTGCAGCCACTCTCTGTTTCTATTCCTTTTTGGAGTTCTTGTCCCTTCTGCAGCACCTTGCTCTACTAAGATCAAGATGACCGTATCTAACACAGATTATGGGTCACCTAAAAACTGGAAAAACTTTAATTTTTCTTTGGAATATTTAATTTTTTTCAATTAATCTCATCTATTTTCTTCTTTAATCCCCCTGGGGAACCTGTGATTGTTTGTACAATACACTGCAGAGCTTCTATTGGACTTCTGATGTCTGCATATTGAAGGGGTATTTTGGCCAGTTTTAGCTGAAGACCTATCCTATGCCTAGGTCATCAGTAGATGATGGATGGGGGTCTGCCACTCGGGACCCCATCCATCAGCTGATTGTCTGACCTGCTGTCCAATGCAGCAGCGATCAGAGGAAGCAGTTGAAGCGCTGGCTTCACTCCCATTGAAATCAATACTTTCTGCTCAAGACATGACGACCATGACAGGAGCAGTGTAACGCTCTCAATGATTGCGCTCTGACTTCCTTCATTGATGACTGATGACGACATCTGGCCCACTGCACTGACAGCGGGACAGACGATCAGCTAATGGACAGGGGCCCCAAATGGGGTTACTGTTATTACTGGGGCCACTATGGGAATAGCTATTACTACTGGAACCACTAAGGGGGCCTTATTATTACTGGGGACACTAATGGGATCATTGTTACTAATGGAGCCACTATGGTGGGTCACTATTACTACTAAAGCCACTATGGGGGACACTATTACTACTGGGGCCACTATTGGGACCACTATTACTGCTGGGGCCACTATTGGGGGTCCCTATTACTAATTGGGCCACTATGTAGGTAACTATTACTACGCAGGACACTATGGAGGTCACTATTACTACTAAAGCCACTATGAGGGGACACTATTACTACTGGGGCCACTATTGGGATCACTATTACTGCTGGGGCCACTATTACTACTGGGGCCACTATGAGGGGACACTATTACTAATTGGGCCACTGTGTGGGTAACTATTACTACGCAGGCCCCTATGGGGGTCACTGTTACTACTGGGGACACTATGTAGGTCACTATTACTACTAGAGCCACTATGGGGATAGCTATTACTACTGGAACCACTAAGGGGGCCTTATTATTACTGGGGACACTAATGGGATCATTGTTACTAATGGAGCCACTATGGTGGTCACTATTACTACTAAAGCCACTATGGGGGACACTATTACTACTGGGGCCACTATTGGGACCACTATTACTGCTGGGGCCACTATGGGGGTCACTATTACTAATTGGGCCACTATGTAGGTAACTTTTACTACGCAGGACACTATGGGGGTCACTGTTACTACTAGGGACACTATGGAGGTCACTGTTACTGCTGGGGACACTATGGAGGTCATTATTACTACTAGAGCCACTATAGGGGACACTATTACTACTGGGGCCACTATTCGGATCACTATTACTACTGGGGCCACTATTGGGTGTCACTATTACTACTGGGGCCACTATGGGGATCACTATCACTACTTGGGGCCACAATGGGGGTCACTATCACTACTGGGGACACTATGGAGGTCACTATTACTACTGGGGCCACTATGGAGGTCACTGTTACTAATGGGGCCACTATGGGGGTCACTATTACTACTAGGGCCACTATGAGGGTCACTATTACTACTGAGGCCACTATGGAGATCACTATTACTACTGGGTCCACTAACGGTAAGTTAATGCTACTAGGGATCACTAGTGCGGTCACTATTACAACTGGGGCCATTAATGGGGTCACTATTACTACTGGGGCCAATATAGAGGATAATATTACTACTGGGGCCACTATTGAGATCACTATTACTACTAGGGCCACTATGAGGGTCACTATTACTACTGGGGCCACTATGGAGATCACTATTACTACTAGGGCCACTATGAGGGTCACTATTACTACTGGGGCCACTATGGAGATCACTATTACTACTAGGGCCACTAACGGGAAGTTAATGCTACTAGGGATCACTAGTGGGGTCACTATTACGACTGGGGCCATTAACGGGGTCACTATTACAAGGAGGGGGTCACTGAAGGACACTATTACTGTGTCGGGGGTCACTGAAGGGCACTATTATGGGATAGAGGGTGTGGCTTTGCATAAAAGGGCGTGGCTTGTCATAAAAATTTGCTGCTATTTTTGTCCCTCTTTTCGTTGTTCAAAAACTGGGTGTTAGGCTGTAAGCCAGATTCAATCCCACTGAACAGGAGAGATGTGGCAGGTAAACAGTTAACTCTTTCCTCGTTCTCCATAAGAAGATTGATGGGTGGCGGAGATTTGGCGAAGAAATGCAAATATTTACTGCTGACATTCACTTCTCGCCTCCGGGGCGACCGGCTCGGTCTTGTGTTATTTCACAGGTCAGATGGCAGCAATGTGAAGAAAGTAAAACTTCTGCCAAGTGATAAATTCCGCAGCTGCTGAAATCTGAACGCGGCGGACAAATACGAAGGAAAGTCGCCCCAAAGAACCCAGACATCCAGCAGGGCTGACAGTCTTCTTTATCACCTTTCTGGCTGCTCCAATAAACATAATCAGTGACTCCAGCTCAGCTGCATTGTCTAGTGGAGTCGTCTGAAATCCACCTGCTGATGTATCCTCCATGCTTTACACTGCAGGATTGCACTATTAGGACACAGCTGTAAACAGTGACTCCAATGCTGCAGTGTGTATTGATGTCTAACATAGTCTAGAACCTACATCCTATCTCATTAAAGGTTCAGGCTGCTGCTCTCTTTCTGCCATGCTCTGCACTGCAGCTCTGCTCCATTGAAACCTAGCTGTCATCAGCTGTGATCCAGCTTAGCTGCATTGTGTATTGAAGTCTGAGGTAGTCTGAAATTCCCCCCCTGCCTCATCAGAGGCTGCTGCTCAGTACTTCCATTATGCCTAACCGTTTACTTACACAGATGAAGAATTGGCGCGCTGCAACAAGCGCAGAACAACAAAGTATGTTGATCGATGCCTGCTCACTGCCGTTCATACAACCCATATGATCGGCTTCGTGAGGACGAGCCCCCATTAAGGGCTCCTGCACACCGGCGTATTTGTTCTTGTACACGCCTTAGCGCAATGCATTTGCGCTATGAACTAAGTGCTTTTGCGCAGTGTCTGCACATTGTACTGTACATTTTGTGCACCCAAGGCCTGTTCATATGTGCGTCAAACACCCCTCCCCCACACTCTGATTTAGCTTAACGAGGTCCAGATGAGTTCTTTCCCCAGGTTTTGCGCTGTTTTTTGCGAATCCCCTTGCGTATTGCATGCACAATTGCGCACCCAGCACAGACGTCTATGGGAACCCTTGGTGTGGAAATGCTCACAAAGTAGAGGATCCATTGAAATCAGGGGGTTCTAGAGATGAGCGAGCCCCCAAATGCTCGGATCCGCGTTATTCGAGTTGAGCTTTTCGTAAAATCCGAGAGCTCTACTGGAGTAACGAACCCCATTGACTACAATGGGAGACTTGAGCATTTTTGTATGTGGGACGCCGGGTGCCGAGCTTTTTTTTTTTCTAGGTCTCTCTCTCTCTCTCTCCCTACCAGAAAAATACTTTGCCAATGACGCGCGCTACATCGCGGTGGGGAGGGGCCAAAACAGGCATGTCACAGTGGGGAGGAGCCAAAAACTGGGGCGGGATTATAATACGGCACGCTGCGGTTTTTATGAATACCCCAATACTAATCAAGATCCCCCTATCTGTTACACACATAATAGGGACCAAACGTATGCCTATACTCCTAATAAGCCACAGAATAAGGGAGAAAACAAGGAAAAAACTAAGATAATGGGCAAAGAGGACTGGAAATGAAGAAATAGTGTCAGCGGTCTCATTAGATGTACAGTAAGAGGACAGCTGACAACGCAGATTAGGATCGACCGCTGTGCAGGATATCTCAGGATGGATTATTGTAGGGCCGGAACGATATGACCATAAGAGACCCTATATGATAATCTGTGACGCTCCGATTATCAGACGCATTTCACCAAACAATGACTTTGGCTCCTCGGGGCCCCGAGCCGTAGAGCGGCGACGCAGTAACCAAATACCGCCGCTTGTACTTAGATCATAAAACCAGCGGAAGTAGATGTTACTATCAAAGAGAACAAATACGAGATGCCCAAGTGCTCTGAATAAGGTTAATACTGAGATGTAGACCCCATTATTATAAGATCAGCGCTGTGATGGCGGTAGATCGGCACCCATCTTTCCAGGTCAATCTGCCACCTTTCTGGTCTGGGGAAAGTTAAGTTGACCTTGACAGATGGTGACCTGTACTTTCTGCCAATCAGAGCTCATCAATATTCATTCCACCTTTACTGGAGAGGTCATTGATGTCAGAGACCAGCAAGGAAACCCCTTACCACAGGGGGATGTCCGCTGCTGTGTCCCCCAACTATTTGTCTCCCATCTTGCATCAAAAGAAGTTTTGCGGATGAGAGATCTTGCTTTGAAAGAATATTCCAGATGGATCTTTCACCCATCGCTCTGAACAGGTACGACCAGTTTGGACAACTGCAGCGGCCAACGCGAACGGCTGAGTCTGCGGAAAGAGCGTTCACCAGATGATCGTTCGTCCAGCGGTTGTTCAGCCATCACCCTCTGGCCCTCTGATGTACATGGCCGCCTGTAGCGTTCCCTTGTCTTGTCGCACATTCCCCCTCCGGAGGGAATAATCCCGCTGTGTAAATCACTTACGTGGCTGAATGAGTCACCCAGAGATTCCTGATATCTGAAGTCACAGGAGCCGCAGATCCGAATCTATCACTTAACCCTTCCCAGGTGACCATATATGTCCTCCATAATGTATCATCCATACGTTGTCTTGCAGGTTCTACAATAAGGTCAGCGCTCTCCACCGTATCGCTGATACTTCCGTGTCGGACCCCATTTTTGCCTACACCTTGTTAAAGAGGCTGCAGTCCGAATGGATGAACGTGGTCGATAGTCTAGAAAACAATGACAACCTCCGAGGTAACGAGACCAGAAGGGGGCAACACTAATATACACCTGAGGATGTTTATACAAATAGGGACTATGGTAAGGTATAGCATAATGCCACCTTACATTGATAGATAACAGTTCCATACAGGCGCCCTGCAGACAGTCCGGGTGGTCACAATACAGTAATATTCAATGGCTCACAGGTGACGTCATCTCTAAATATAGTCATTCACTTTCCTTTTTTTCTTCATCCAGCCCAGACCGCTATGATGATTTCCCCCTGATTGCAGAGTTTACTGGCAAGACATCCCCTGTATAGAAACACAAATAAATTTAGACCCCATTGATGACCCCATAAGAGTAACAGCAATAGAACCCCCAGAACAGTCAGTAACAGCCATAGTGCCCCCAATAGATGTGACAACCAAACTACCTTCCATAACATTAACAGCCATAGATCCTCCATGACTTCCACTGCATCTTCATAGTGTGATTGCCATAGAGATTAAGTCCAGAGGCTGTGAGCAAGGCGGATGTACGCCACCCACCATAGCAGCAACGTTTCAGGGGCTCTCCAGGCATTATTTACCACTGAGCCCACACTCTGTAAGTAGGTGGATATTCGGGCCTCTAAGATAGGTGATGACAACCTCTGTGGGAGCTGTCATGCTGCCACCATAGTTGGAGCAAAATAGTTTCTGTTGGGGTGGAACAAGTACTGGTTCACTGTCCCACCAAGTTCTTCTCATTGTAGGCAGAAAGAAAGAGTCGTCATGTCAGGAAAGGTCAACCTACAAACCTAGCTGGTGCCACCATTTCAGTCTTGTATCTAAACAGTCAAGATTGGCTGCTGTCATGTGGAGTTCTTCTAGGTGCTACCAAGTCTGTCACATAACTCGATCGTCTTTTCTCAGTCCTGAAGGATGGTTACAAGAAGGTGGAGAAGAACCTTCCAGTTTTGGAAGATGTTGAAGGAGCAGCCAAGGGTCTCATGAGGTTACAAGATGTCTACTCCTTGAATGTGAAGGGATTGACACAAGGAGTATTCCAGAGTGGACGTAGTTCACAGCTTGGTGTCCTGTACAAGCCGGACCAGGTCTCCAGCATGTCGGCAGATGACTGCTTCCATATTGGCAAGGTATCTTCAAGTTCATTTCAACTCCAAGAAGCTGTAGTAGTCTTGTTCATCCAGAACATTCGGTCTTCCACATTCTTCTGAGATTCTCTCCATCCTGTGCCCAAGTAGCAGTTCTACATAGTAACCAATAAATACCAGCATATAGTGCCTACAGAACACCAAACCCTGTGCCACGAGGTAAGGTTGCAATTTGCAGAAAGAAAGTTTTAAGTTAGGTGAGTTTTATGGTACACCCAGACATTAGACATGCCCATGTTTAGATAACAGACAGTAAGGGAAGCATATATCAGTCTTTCCTAGTGGTCTAGTGTAGGAAAGGGGTTATTTCAAGTTTCTCTAGTGGTCTAGGAAAGAAGAGGGGTTTATGACAACTATAGTGAAGTGGAAGGGTTAATGCTTGCTTCCCTAGTAGTCTAGAATATTGGAGGTGGTTATGCTTTCTTCCTGGTGATCTAGGGTGCTGGATAGATTAATTCCCTGGTGGCCTTGAATAGTTGAAGGGTTATTGCTTGCTTCTGAAATGGTCTAATGGGAGGGTAAATGCATGTTACCTTGACTGTCTAGGGTACTGGATGAGTGAATGCTTTCCAGGTGGTCTAGGGCAATGAAAGGATTAGCACTTCTTTCCCTGATGATATGGGGCAGTGGATCAGTTAATGCTTCCCTGGTGGTCTAAGGTATTAAAAGATGCTTCCTAGGTGGTCTAGGGTTGTGGAGGGGTTGGTAAACAATTTGCATATTGCCATACTAGAGCAAAAATTTGCATCTTGTCCTTTTTTCCTTTAAAGAGGAGGCAGAGCTTAGCAGAAAGGGGTGGGGCCACTGGCAGACAAACAAATTTGCTTACATTTATGTGTAAACTATAGTGTAAATCTACACTAGCTACAATGTGGCGTAGGCTTGTGCTACAATTTTACTCTTTGGCAGCTGGGTGTGCACCCCCTTATAAATTTGTCACATTGTAGTCCGACATACTTATTTTTAATGAATGCATTCAGAGTTTTGCGCCTCGGCTCGCGGCATCGGGGTCTAACGATGTATGGAATCATTAGAAAGAGTTGAGCCGCAAAGTTGACATTTGTTCTCCTTCATGTCTACATGATCTAATTTATGTAACTCTAGTCTAAGCTAATGAGATGAAAACTCGCCAACGTGGTGAGAAGTCTGAGAGTCTGGAATCCATCTACAGCGAGTCACACTAATCCAGAACACATGTGGGAGCGCTGAGGGGGGGGGGGGCGCTGCTCGACGCCGAAAGAGTTCTGTACTGAGTAAAATATATATATATGCATGAAATGATGACAATTATCACGAAAAGATGCAAAAAATGGGCTTCAATAAGTTTTATTTAGGTTTTTAAAAATAGTAAATTAAGTAAAAAATGAATTTTAAAACCGCAAGACACAATATAGGAGAGATGTGTCTGCGTGTACAGGGGTGTATATACGGTCCTCCCTCTACAGGCCTCCAGCACAACAGAAAACCACAGATAATGAGAAGACTCTGCTGACTCCGCCCTCTAATGATAATGAGAGGACTCTGCTGACCCCGCCCTCTAATGATAATGAGAGGACTCTGCTGACCCCGCCCTCTAATGATAATGAGAGGACTCTGCTGACCCCACCCTCTAATGATAATGAGATGACTCTGCTGACCCCGCCCTCTAATGATAATGAAATGACTCTGCTGACCCCGCCCTCTAATGATAATGAGATGACTCTGCTGACCCCGCTCTCTATGAGATGACTCTGCTGACCCCGCCCTCTAATGATAATGAGATGACTCTGCTGACACCACCCTCTAATGATAATGAGATGACTCTGCTGCCCCCGCCCTCTATGATGAGATGACTCTGCTGCCCCCCCCTCTAATGATAATGAGATGACTCTGCTGACCCCGCCCTTTAATGATAATGAGATGACTCTGCTGCCCCCGCCCTCTAGGATGAGATGACTCTGCTGACCCCGCCCTCTAATGATAATTAGATGACTCTGCTGACCCCATCCTTTGATAATAAGAGGACTCTGCTGACCCCGCCCTCTAAAACATTACTGCTGACCCCACCCTCTAATGATAATGAGATGACTCTGCTGACCCCGCCCTCTAATGATGAGATGACTCTGCTGACCCCACCCTCTAATGATAATTGGATGACTCTGCTGCGCCTGCCCTTTGATAATAGGAGAACTCTGCTGACCCCACCCTCTAAAAAATTACTGCTGACCCCGCCCTCTTATGATAATGAGATGACTCTGCTGACCCCACCCTCTAATGATGAGATAACTCGACAGACCCCGTATCTTATGGTAATGTGTTGACTCTACAGACCCCCACCCTCTAATGATAATGAGATGAGTGTGCTGACCCCACCCTCTAATGATAATTGGATGACTCTGCTGCGCCTGCCCTTTGATAATAGGAGAACTCTGCTGACCCCACCCTCTAAAAAATTACTGCTGACCCCGCCCTCTTATGATAATGAGATGACTCTGCTGACCCCACCCTCTAATGATGAGATAACTCGACAGACCCCGTATCTTATGCTAATGTGTTGACTCTACAGACCCCCACCTCTAATGATAATGAGATGAGTGTGCTGATCCCACCTTTTATGCCAATGAGAACTCTACAGACCACGCCCTCTTGTGATGTGATGACTCTGCTGACCCCGCCCTACAATAATAAGATGCCTCTGCTGACCCCCTCTAATGCTAATGCTATAACTCTACAGACCCCGCCCTCTTATAATAATGCGATGTCGCATTTTCTGCCATTTATCCAATCCCATAATCCCTTGTGGCTTCCCCCTACAGATAGCGTATGACATGCAGGATTTTTACCATTCTATTCCATGGCTGGAGGAAGCGGTCAGTAAGTTCCAGGATTCCTACGGCCGCTGGTTCACGGAGGACCAGGGTTCCCTGCAAGACGCTTTGGATTATTTAGCATTTTCTTACTACAAGGTAAGGGATGTCAGCGGCTGCTCCTTTTTTACTATTTTACTCTGTTGTCAGCCATGCCTTTGTATCGTGAAAATCAGGCACAGTAGAAGGAAAGCTCACAGAATATCAGGAATATTCATAGGCCAAAATATCCAGTCACAGCCACAACAAGTTTCTAGAGATTCACAGTAAAGTGTTTTGTATCCTTTTATTAAAATTTCAATTTTTTTAGTAATCAGATAATACATAAAAAAACCTAACTGCACCCTATAATGTCCCAAACTATAATATCTAGATGAGCAAGCAGAGTAACCGCCCCGAAAAGGGTAACACCACACTGGAACCTGACCTGCATCATCCTATCTTTCCCTGATTAAAAGTGGGGAGGGCACAAGATACCCGGGTCAGGGCAAAAGAGACAAAACATGCAACATAACAATAATATGATATGATGTTTTGATAACCAATTATCTGACTATTGATTATAAGTGATATCTGTTTGTGACATCAGTTATTGAGCGGAGATCCCGGATGAGCCATTTGATAAAAGTAATCAGTATAGTTTGATGTCATGAGGGTTTGACATAAATAGATATTTTTACTTGTATTTTTTCATTTTGGTGGTATTTTGGACTTATCATTATTATTATGTTTTGCATCAGGTTTTTTTCCTGACCTGGAGATCCAATATCTCTTTCTCCAGGTTCCAGCTGGGGTTACCCTTTTCGGGGTGGTTACTCTGCTTGCTCATATAGATATTATAGTTTGGGACATTATAGGGTACAGCAGGGTTTATTATATACGAGTAATTTGATTACTAATGAAATTGACATTTTAATTAAAGGGGTTGTCCCGCACCGAAACGGGTTTTTTTTTTTTTCAACCCCCCGTTCGGCGCGAGACAACCCCGATGCAGGGACTTAAAAAAAAAACAGCACAGCGCTTACCTGAATCCCCGCGCTCCGGTGACTTCTTACTTACCGGTTGAAGATGGCCGCCGGGATCCTCTCCCTCCGTGGACCGCATCTCTTCTGTGCGGTCCATTGCCGATTCCAGCCTCCTGATTGGCTGGAATCGGCACGTGACGGGGCGGAGCTACACGGAGCTACACGGAGCCCCATTGAGAAGATAAGAAGACCCGGACTGCGCAAGCGCGTCTAATTTGGCCATTAGGGCGAAAATTAGATGGCAACCATGGAGACGAGGACGCCAGCAACGGAGCAGGTAAGTGAAAAACTTTTTATAACTTCTGTATGGCTCATAATTAATGCACAATGTACATTACAAAGTGCATTAATATGGCCATACGGAAGTGTATAACCCCACTTGCTGCCGCGGGACAACCCCTTTAAGGACACCTTACACTAGAAGAAAAGCCTAATAATTGCTACGTCTCCATTGAAAAATGAATCCCATAGTAATAAGACTCGCTGTCTGCGCTCCACTCCACCACCCGACACATCTCGCACTAGTCTCCAGTGCTGACTGGTTTCCCTTTCCCTCCCGGGGCCGGGGAGACGGCGGAGCTATATAATTAGTTGCAGAACTTCTAGCTGTTTATACCACAAGTCATACATTGTGACACTGACATAAGAACTGACTAATATCAGCAACTACGTCTAGCCTGTAGAGCTGATATAAGCAGAATGCCACTGTTGGCATTTAAGGCAAAGCATAGGTTAATGGTGACA
The DNA here is from genome assembly GCF_035609145.1 of Eleutherodactylus coqui. Taxonomy (NCBI): domain Eukaryota; kingdom Metazoa; phylum Chordata; class Amphibia; order Anura; family Eleutherodactylidae; genus Eleutherodactylus; species Eleutherodactylus coqui. The sequence continues at coordinate 526,056,354 of NC_089837.1, read as the reverse complement.
CTCTTTTGATTGAAGATGGGGAAGAGGCTAATAAGATCGCGAATGCTCCAGAAGAGTGAAGGGATTAGTGACAGTATTCCTGGTGGTCTAGGGCATTAATGATCTAACTCCATGGCTCCAAGAGCAGAATAGTGAGTGCATCTCTGGAGTATAATACAGGATGTAACTCAGGAGCATTACAGGATAAGTAATGTATGTACAGTGACTCCAGCAGCAGAATAGTGAGTGCAGCTCTGGGGTATAATACAAGATGTAACCCAGGATCAGTACAGGATAAGTAATGTATGTACACAGTGACTCCAGCAGCAGAATAGTAAGTGTAGCTCTGGAGTATAATACAGGATGTAACTCCGGATCAGTACAGGATAACTAATGTATGTACACAGTGACTCCACCAGCAGAATAGTGAGTGCAGCTCTTGGGTACAATACTGGATGTAAATCAGGATCAGTACGAGATAAGTAATGTATGTACACAGTGACTACCCCAGCAAAATACTGAGTGAAGCTCTGGAGTATGATACAGGATAAGTAATGTATGTACACAGTGACTCCACCAGCAGAATAGGGAGTGCAGCTCTGGAGTATAATACAGGATGTAACTCAGGATCAGTACAAGATAAGTAATGTATGTACACAGTGACTCCACCAGCAGAATAGTGAGTGCAGCTCTGGAGTATGATACAGGATAAGTAATGTATGTACACAGTGACTACCCCAGCAGAATAGTGAGTGCAGCTCTGGAGTATAATACAGGATGTATCTCAGGATCAGTACAGGATAAGTAATGTATGTACACAGTGACTCCACCAGCAGAATACTGAGTGCAGCTCTGGGGTATAATACAGGACGTATCTCAGCATCAGTACAGGATAAGTAATGTATGTACACAGTGACTCCACCAGCAGAATAGTGAGTGCAGCTCTGGGGTATAATACAGGCTGTAACTCAGGATCAGTACAGGATAAATAATGTATGTACACAGTGACTTTACCAGCAGAATAGTGAGTGCAGCTCTGCAGTATAATACAGGATGTAACTTCAGTACAGTCAATGAATGATAACATATGCATTATCTCCCTGCTTGTTATGATATATATTCCCTTTAGCGCTGTACTATTACCCAGCATTCAGTGCTTCTGAATTATTACATACAGTGAATTGACAGATTTGCCTTTGAATATCCCAGTAAAGTTTTGCAGTGAAACTAACATTGTGGAAAGTAAAAGTAACCCTTGGAACCTCCCGTCACACCCAGCTCATGTTATACCCCATGTGAGCTTGTCTGGCAATCTATTATATGTGTGAGAGACAGAGGATTAGTGGAGTTCTGGGTAAGAAAGGGGGGAGTCCTGATGCATATGGAAAAATCATCAGTAAACTCCTCTGGGTCCCCCCACTCCAGAATATTCCTGCACTGACTCATTTTTCAGTCTGTGCTTTCTACAATGTGACATATTTAAAGGGCCGGTAGCCCTATAAGTCAGTTGTCTGATTTATTTGGCTGAACAGCAGTCCCATGTAAACTGTGTGCTATGTGGGTTTTGTATGGCAGGATTATGCCCACACTGTATGCTAATATTATGTGAGCTCTGTGTGGGATTACTTCACAGCATATAGCAGTATTAGTGTATAAATATTAATACACTGACCACCCCTTTATTAGAGGCCCCACCCCTCTCACAATTGGCGCTCCCCTGTATGGTAATTCTCCCCGTGACCCTGGAGTGCAGCATGAAAGTTTTCCGTGGATCAGTTTCAGTGTGAATCCACATTAGATGGGAAAATCCAGCGATCGGAGCGACTTCCAACGAGGCCGGGTCATTGGTGCTGGACTAGCCGGGGGCTCACTGCCAACCGCGGTGGACGAGGGGGGGTTTCTCATGTAACAGTGTGGAGAGTGGCATAATTGCAGAAAACATCCAGTGAAAGCGGATCCTGTGGACGGGAACAACTCCTCACTGAAAGGGGTCGGAGGAGGATGTCAGGAATCGTTCTGACCAACAGGCTGCACAGTCAGCTGAATACAACGCTGGAGCTCCAACTAACGTGTCCAAATGCACAACTCGCCGTTCCTCCGCACGGATGGTATAACAGCAGATTACCAGTTCCAGCGCCATTGTACGAGACTCCAGCGGGCAAAAGAACGCAAAACTTGTATTACTGAGCAGCAGGAAAACATCTGGTTGGATGGATGCAGATTTCTGTTGCTGATGGGAGGGCAGAATTTGGCGCAAGCAGCATGAATCGCTGACCCCTTCCTGTCAGCCGGTCAGAACATGTTAGCGCCGCCATCTAATCTGCAGCAACTACAAGAAGCTACCTGTCCGCAGGGGCCGATATTCCTGCAGAACAATTTCATTACCGAGTGGAATCTACACCATAAGGAAATGCTGCAGTTCTGAAGGCTGAAGGGGGTACAATGTGCTAGTAGATGGGGGTCTCTAATAATGTGAACAATAAGGGGGAACCAGCCGGGGGCCTAGTAGATTCAGGCCCATTTACATGCAAAGAAAATCTTTTAAACGACTGAAATATTAAAATATTTAGTGATCTTTTTGCATAAAGTGTTAATAGCTATTAACACTTTATCATCTTCTTTTGCATGTAAAAGGACCTCCAGGATCTGTTTGCAGAGCCCAGCCTGTGATTAAGCACACGCCCAGCTGTACTCACTGCTGCATTGTTCTGCTCTCTGCTCCCTGCAAATTACAATGTTATCTGCCGGCTGCCCACGGAGATAACCGTTTGCAGTCTGATAAATGCATTTGCTTTATCTCCAGTAGCTGAAAGACAGATTTTAAGTCTTCCTTAAAATCATCGCTCAAGTGAAAACTGCCGGATGCCGCGTTCACATGTAACGATTATCGCTCATTTATGGCGGTTTGAACGAACTGTGAGTGATAATCGTTACGTGTAAATGGGCCTTCATAAGGGATGCCCCCATATAAACCACTAACAGAAAAGAGCCTCATGTTAAACTACGGCGTACGTGCCGTATGCAAAATATCGTCATCTCAGGGGATGGCTAAGGGTTAAACGTGACGCCATATTAGAGGTTTCCTCCGGTATTACTGACTGTCTCTTCTTCTTCCAGACGGGGAATGTGTCTCGGGCGTTAGATCTCTCCAGGGAGTGTCTGCTGTACGGTATGTGAACCACCGCTCATCCCTCTGCCGTGGAACGTCTCCTCAGCAGATCTGTCATATAGTGCCTACATGGAAACCATCAGCAAGCAGGCTGCTGCTGACTGATCCTTGTGGCTGCTGCTGACTGATCCTTGTAGGACTTCATTCTAAATATGGATACTGCGGGAATCACAAATACTCTTTGCCAAAAACACTCCGGCCCCCAGAAGAAGTTGTTGTGTTGCTGCAGACTCCGTCCTGCGGTTCCATCTCCGGCAGATCTGTAAATGATGAGAGTTATAGTGATTAGGTGAACGGTCACCGGAGGCCCTATAAGTGTTTCTCCCCTTGTATTTCAAGGGTTAGATTCTGTGGCGCAGTTTCTCAGCATTAATAGCCACGCTGCGGATTCGTCACCACGTGCAGCAGCTTTACATCCCTCCGCAGGGCTGCTGTAAACGCTGCGCAGCGTTCGCCCCGATTCCGCAAGCAGACGTTCTGCGGTGAATCAGCGTCCTTTCACGCAGGCCCCTCAGCGCCCGGCCGGCGTCCCAGCGGTTATTCCTTCTGTGCGTTGATCGCTTGGTGGATAGAGGCGGAGCGGCCGGAGATCTTCCTGGCCACCATTCACAGTAAACAGGCCGTCGCTCGCAGATGACTGCCTGTTCACACGCAGCGATCGCCATTTGATTTTTATGCCTGCAGACTCTGAATGGCGAGAGAATTCTTGTCTGTCGTTCAGTCGCTGCCGACATTTACACCCAACGATTATCATTCAGATTCCCGCGAAAATCTGAACAATTATATCTGAGGATAAAACGGCCCCAACTGAGGCGTTCCCCGTTGTAGAACTTTTGCCCTCACAACTATCGGCGGAGGGGCAGCGGTGCTACCACTGATCACAGAAATCAGAACCTCAATCAGCATTTCTCTGCAAAAGACCAGTAGTTGTACCACAGCAGCCGCCAGGGCGCCCCCCACTGACACACATCCTGAATTGCATGTGAAACAGTCCCTCTGCTGATGTGTCAGTCTGCACTGCTGTTCTGGCATTCTATTCATATATCCAGGCAAACGCTCCCTTTTATTCTCTCCTAGATCCTTATAACATGCGATTGGCTCTAAATGTCGCCAAATACGAGAAGATCTTGGATGAAACTCCGGCTGGAGAAGACGTCTTGGCGCCAAACCTGCTGAGGCCGAACGTCACCCATCTGAGGACACGAGACCTGTATGAGGGGCTCTGCCGGACTTTGGGGTCCCAGGTATGTGGTATTATGCCGTCCAGGTCACCCTGTAGGGACATGATGTTCTCCCCTCTTCCTGACTCTTCTCCGCCTCTCTGGCACGTCTCCACGATTTCTTCCTCAGTCTTTTCATTCTTCTTATAAGGGACCTGCAGAAGTCTGTGCAGCCCTCAGAGTAGTCTGTGTGCAGCAGCGGGTGTATGGGACAATGGTGGCTAAGTATATAGAGGTGCCACCGCCTGCACTAGAGGGTACATAGGACTCGCTATCAGAGGTCCCTCCGTCACTCCTTGTCTTCTTGTCTTCCTCTACTCTAGACTTTTCGTTATGAGGATCCAAGACTCAAATGCTCTTATGATGCAAACAGCCCTTACCTCGTACTCCAACCCCTGAAGAAGGAGGTGGTGAACACAACTCCTTATATAGTCCTTTACCACGACTTTGTCACTGACTATGAGGCGAAGAAGATTAAGGAACTTGCTGCTCCATGGGTGAGTTTAAGCTCCAGACATCTCCATCCAATCATAAAGTGTAATGGTGGAATCACTGTGTACATACATTACTTATCCTGTATTATACTCCAGAGCTGCACTCACTATTCTGCTGGTGGAGTCACTGTGTACATACACTACTTATCCTGTACTGATCCTGAGTTACATCCTGTATTATACCCCAGAGCTGCACTCACTATTCTGCTGGTGGAGTCACTGTGTACATACATTACTTATCCTGTACTGATCCTGAGTTACATCCTGTATTATACTCCAGAGCTGCACTCACTATTCTGCTGGTGGAGTCACTGTGTACATACATTACTCATCCTGTACTGATCCTGAGTTACATCCTGTATTATACCCCAGAGCTGCACTCACTATTCTGCTGGTGGAGTCACTGTGTACATACATTACTTATCCTGTACTGATCCTGAGTTACATCCTGTATTATACTCCAGAGCTGCACTCACTATTCTGCTGGTGAAGTCACTGTGTACATACATTACTTATCCTGTACTGATCCTGAGTTACATCCTGTATTATACTCCAGAGCTGCACTCACTAGTCTGCTGGTGAAGTCACTGTGTACATACATTACTTATCCTGTACTGTTCCTGAGTTACATCCTGTATTATACTCCAGAGCTGCACTCACTAGTCTGCTGGTGAAGTCACTGTGTACATACATTACTTATCCTGTACTGCTCCGGAGTTACATCCTGTATTATACCCCAGAGCTGCACTCACTATTCTGCTGGTGGAGTCACTGTGTACATACATTACTTATCCTGTACTGATCCTGAGTTACATCCTGTAGATCTTTTTATTATAAAAGTGAAAAACATAACAATAAACAGAACATAAATATCGCTCACTTGGCATAAGACATAAACATAAAACAAAAGCAAATTATCACTTGTGTTATCTGTACTTTGCCTTACTGCAGGACAAAGGAACAAAAGCCAAAGGTCCATCTGGTCCAAATAATACACACCGCACACTACACCAACCTGCACTCCAAACTACCTACTCACTCATTCTCACCAATACATATACATTACATATAACAATAAACCCATATGTAAGAAAGCATATCCCTAACTCACAGGATCCAGCCTGAAATCCCAAAAAATTGACTAATAACCGAAGCAATGATATAATAACAATAATGCAAACAATAACAAAAGTAATAATAACAATAATAAGAAGAACAACCGAATACCTTATTTTTTTTTATTTATTTTTTTTTAATGCCCACCACCTAAAGAATAAAACCTTACATAATCCTAAACTAACCCTATACCCAGACCAAACCACCACACCCCCCAAACAACCCCCTACGGTGCAGCCTGGGAGCCACGCCTGCATCCCAAGTCCGTGCTCAATGTCTATGTCCAGGACGAGCCGAGCTGCACCGCATACACACACCCTGCCCGCCGCAGCCTGAGGGCCACGCCCGCACCAACAGTCCGTGCCCAGTGTTCATTGTCCGGGACGTGTCAAGCTACGGCTGAGGCATAAATCCCCCCCCCTCCCCCCAATAAACCCCCACCCAACCTATCTATAACCCCTAGCCCTATATACAAAACAAAACATATAACATCTCTTATACTACACAACTACAAACCAACACTACATATTAATACCCGAAAGCCTAAGGTTCAGTTACCTGCAGCCGTACATACTTTATCTTTGACCGAAAACAAAAACTCTACTAGTGTCACACACATCCCTCCACCAGGACTGGATATGATAAGCCGGGCACCGACCAAATAGAGAAACACTATCCCTATAGTTAATCTGTCCCTACAATGTCCCTACTCCTTCCCTAAAACTTACCCTCAGAGAAACTGTCCCTACCTCTCCCTATTCTGTCCCTACAAAGAGCCTAACAATAAGAAGACTGTCCCTAACGAAAGACAAACCCTCTCCATAGGAGAGAGGCCTTAGTCGTGCCCGACCTCTCATAATCCAGAGAGCGCACCTTCACCAGGTCACCCAGGATGTTTCTATTCACCTCATCCGCGGGGAGGATTTTCTCTTCCGTCGAAACTAGACACCGTGCGTTCCAAATGTGAAACCTGACCACTAGGCTGACTAAGAATAAAGTGCACCGGTCCCTGCCACCAAGGTCCCCGAATGCCCCATAGACCCATTCCGCATACGAGAGGCGTGCCAACCTGGGCCAACCAATGGAGGCTCCCACCCGTTTGTACACCTCTGTATTAAAGGGACACTGAAGCAGGAAATGCTCCATGCTTTCCAGTACGTTGCTGCACTCCTGGCGGGGGCAACCCCTATCCACCAGAGGCCTGCTCTTCAAGTTGCCCCTTACATACAGTCTCCCGTGGAAACAGCGCCAAGTCAAGTCCCAAAACTTCAAGGGGATCCTGTCAGAATTCAATAAACGTAACCCTCCCTCCAGGTCCCGACTTGGGCAGTCCTTGAGCGCCAGGGGCTTCTGGAAATGGGTCAACAGAACCCTCTTATCGAGGAGTTTCCTCGACAGAGTTCTGATCTCCCACATCCCCAGACCCCACCGACGTATCATCTTCAGAACCACGGTAGTGTAAGCCGGAAGATGCCCGTGCGGCGTGCGAAGATCCTTCACTCGCCCTCCAGTCTCCCATTCCTGGAAGAAAGGCCGAAGCCATCCCCAACAGGAGAATACCCACGGAGGAGCCCTCTCTTGCCAGAGGTTGCCTATATTGATCTTAACAAAGGTGTTTACGAGAAACACCACGGGGTTGACCATAGATAACCCCCCTAGTCTCCTCGTGCGATATGTGACATCTCTCCTTATTAGGTTCAACCTGTTCCCCCACAACATTAGGAAGAACAGGTTGTAGACCCGGGTCCAGAGAGGCTCTGGCAAAATGCATACGCTGCCCAGGTAGATGAATAAAGGGAGCAGGTATGTTTTGATCAGGTTAACCCTTTCCCGAAGGGTCAAAGACCAACCCTTCCACTGGGCCACCTTCTGAGTGGCACCATCGAGCCTGACCACCCAATTTTGCATGGGGTAATCTCCCCGGCCAAATTTGATGCCGAGAACTTTAGCCGAGTCCTGGGGCACTGGAAGGGTGTCCGGGAGACTAAATGTAGGATCTCCCCTTCCTAACCAGAGACTTTCGCACTTATCCCAGTTGATGCCGGACCCAGATGCTTCCGAGTAGCGATCCACCTCTTCCATCACGTACTCTGCCTCCCCCCTGTGACGTCATCAGCGTACGCTGCCACCCTGAGGGCGGCTTCCGGCACCGCCCGATCCATCCCGACCCCCGCCATAGGCCCACCATCAATCATCCTAAGGAAAGGATCAATGGCAAACACGTACAGCAAGGGGCTCAGAGGACAACCCTGACGGACGCCAGACCCAACCTCAAATGGGTGGCCGACCCAACCGTTCACTAGCGGGAAAGTCTCAGCCCCCGCGTACAATGTCTTGAGCCAATTGACAAACCCCACTGGCAGGCCATATCTCAGAAGAACAGACCAGAGGTACTCGTGATTAACCCGATCAAACGCTTTGGCCTGATCCAAGGACAGCAGGTACCCCTCCCAGTGACCAGCCCTACCCTGCTCCACTGCTTCCCGGACACCTAGAACAGCACTAAAGGTGCTACGACCTGGAACAGAGCAATGCTGGGCGCCCGAGAGGAGCCGGGGTGCAAACTTGACCAGCCGATTAAACAGTACTTTTGCCAGAACCTTCCTGTCCGTATTGAGAAGCGCTATGGGACGCCAGTTCTCAATACGGCTCGAGTCTTTACCCTTTGACAGAAGGATCAAAGCCGACCTCCTCATTGACTTTGGGAGAGTGTCCGAGGAAAGACACTCATTGAAAACCTCAGTCAAGAGGGGACTCAAGAGGTCCTTAAAGGTCTTATAGTACTCAGATGTTAAGCCATCCGGTCCTGGCGATTTTTTGAGCGCAAGCCCATCAATCGCCAGTTTAACTTCCTCTATGTTGATCTCCTCCGTCAAAACATTAAGGGAGATGTCATCCCCTGGCTCAGGAACAGCTTCAGCCAGGAAAGCCGACATCACATCTTGATCTAGATCCCTCTTTCTCAAAAGGTGCGAGTAGAAGGATCTGATGACTTCCAGAATCCCTGATCTGGACCTGTTCAGAGATCCCGTACCGTCGATCAGTCCAGTGACAACTTTACGATTCACTGACATCTTGCAGTTTCTGTAAGGGTCAGGTGAGTGGTACTTCCCGAAGTCCCTCTCAAAAACCAAAGATGCGTGCCTATTATACTGACACCCTTTGAGCAAAGACTTCACTCTGGAGATCTCCTCACGGCTACCTCCAGTCGAGACGAGATGTTCGAGTTTCCTCCTCAGGCCCTGATAAAGACGGTACTTACTCAGGCTCCTGAGGCTAGAGAGCTGGCGGAAGAACCTCGCCGCCCTGATCTTGAGCATCTCCCACCACTCTGACTTACTGCTACAAAAATCCAGTAATGGTACCTGGCTCTGCAGAAAATCCTCAAAGGACTGTCTTATCTCTGCTTCCTCCAGGAGTGATGAATTCAGCCTCCATAAGCCTCTACCCATCCGGGGGGTCTCTGCAACATTCAGGGAAAACAAAATCAGACAGTGGTCGGAGAATTCCACCTCAACAACAGAAACTGGTGAAGAGATGGCTTCCTCCTTCAAATAAAACCTATCTATTCTAGACCTGCACTCGCCTCTATAATAGGTGAAACCCGCGTGGCCTGGGGTGTGCCGGATGTGGACATCCACCAGGCGAGCTTCGCTAGCTATGCTATTAAGCGCGACGCTATCATAAGTCAGCTTGCCTAGGGAGCCTCCCCTGTCACGGGTCCTCGTGACTGCGTTAAAGTCACCCCCAAAGATCACCTGCCGACTGGTAAAAAGGTACGGCTTGATCCTCATTAAGAGATCCTTGCGGTCCCGCTTGGTTTGGGGACCGTAGATGTTGATTAGCCGAAGCTCTTGTCCCTTCATGAGAACATCCAGGATCAGGCACCTCCCTATTTCTAACTCGATAACCCGTCGGAATTCAACCGCTGCGGTAAAAAGTACCGCAACTCCGCTATATGGCTCGGCCACAAGAGACCAGTAAGATGGACCAGACCTCCATTCCCTCCTTGCCTTATGCACAGCTGCCAAATTTGGCAGCCTGGTCTCTTGCAAAAACAAAATGTCGGCTTCAACGCGGCCGAGAAAATCAAAGGCCGCAAATCTAGCCATATCAGACTTAATGCTGGCAACATTAATGGATGCCAGCGTCAACGGAGCGGGTGCCGCCATCATTGGTGATTGAGTTAGATGGCTTTCTTCTTCCCACCCCCCTTCTCATCAGGGTCTGAGGATGACCCCTTGCCACGTTTCTTGGACACTGAAAGGTCCATGGCAAGGGGCTCCTCAACCTCATCCTCCTTGCCACTGGGCTCTGGGCCAGCCCTCCCCCTGGAGGTCACCAAACCCCCACAAGAGGAAGGCTCAGCACCCCCTGTAGGCCCCACGCTTGTCCTAGGCACCTCTTCCTCCGAGGACGAGAGAGCTTGGTACCTGTTGGAGAGCCCAACAAGAGGAGAGTTTGGATTGCCTTCCTGCACCTGGCCCGTTGCAGGGGAAGATTTCCCTTCCCTTTTTTTCATTTTCTTGGAGCCCTGCTTGCGCTTTTTCTTTTGCCACTCATCCTTGCCCTCACCCACACTTTCATAGTGGGAAGAATCTGAATAAGTGGCATCCTCTTCCCTTTGGATCCTCCTGACCTCCTCATCCAGCTCCCTGTCCCCTGGAGCCTCAGCCACATGATTTGCGTCCGGAGCAGGGGCCAGCATTGACCCACCTGCCACCTGGGTTTCCACCAGCTCCCTGCCCCTTCCGCGCTTCTCTTGGCGCCTTAGCTTGGCTGCCCCAGCATGTTTGTTCTTCCTTGGCTCCTGGGCTCCATCGCCTCTGCTGGTCCCCTCCCCTGCAGAAGCAACCTCACGGCTCTCCTCCGCTGGGGCCCTGACCGCATTGGCGAAAGAGCGTGGACAGCGACTGAATGGGTGACCGAGGTCACCACACAGGTGACACCTAATCTCTGTACAAGATGCCGCAAGATGACCTACCTCGCCACACAGAGCGCACTTGATGACGTTACAGGCTGCACTCAAATGTGTGGGGTCGCCGCACTTGTGACAGAGCTTCGGCTGCCCCTGGTAGAAGGCCAAGATACGATCCCTGCCAAGGAAAGCCGCGGATGGTATGTGGGCCACCGAATTCCCTGAACGCTTAAGTTTCACCATAAACGTCCAGGCTCCGGACCAGATGCCGTGTTCGTCCCGGTTCTTATTGGGCATATCCACCACCTCTCCGTACCGACTTATCCAAGTCATGATATCGTAACAAGAGAGGGACTCGTTACGAGTCAAAACGGTCACTCTCTTGACTCCAGTCTGGCGGGTTACCACTTGTGCAGCGAAACCGCGCCAGCCGGGCTCGTCCTTCATCAGCTCATAATTCCCCCAGAAGAGCTCCAGGCCCTCCGGGCGAGCAAAGCTGATGTCGAACTCAGACGTGCCATAAGGATGGATCAGGGCATAGATGTCATTTGCCCTGAAACCCATCTTCAGCAGAAGCTCCACCACCTTACTCCTGGATGGGCATGCGTCATTGCCTCTCCACTGAAGACGAGCCACATTCCTACGGCCAATGTCCTGCCCGGTTGTCGGCAGGGACCAGACGGTCTCCCCCCTTTGTTCTCGGAAGGCAGCAAGACCATGTCTCTCCACCCAGAGAGACAAATCCACAACTCTGCCCCCTACATTCATCGAGCTCTCCCCCCTCCTCAAGGCCTCCAGGAGGCGCTGTTGCAAAACGCCGTCCCCAGAGCCCAAAGACGAGGAGGACGCATCCCCCCTGGAGGGGCGACTGGATCCTGACCCACCCCCTGACTACCCTCCAAAGCCCCACCCTCCCGTACAAAAGGTGGCATACCAGCCGGGGAATCGGGGACACCTGTTCCTGCAGGAACAGGGGCAGCAGGAACAGGGGCAGCAGGGGTACCAACAGCCGCATCCATTACCGCACTCACTTCTCCATTAGCTGCTGGACCAGGACCCATGTTACCTTTACTCTTAATTTTCTCTTTATGCCCTGAGGGCAAGTCCATGGCACCTTCGGTGGGTGGCTGAAGATGTACTTCAACATGTCTTTTGACATTGGTGGCTGTAGCTCCGCCCACCTTAGCCACTCTTGGATTTGCAGTTCCTCCAGCTTTCCTTCCAGCAGCAGAAGGATGTTTAGCATGTGTGGGAGGATCGGCAGACTCAGCCACCACCCCCTGCGCCCCCTCTGCACCGGAAAGGCGTTTTAGGGACACAGGGGGAACAGCTAAGCCACCACCGGTGGGACCTGGCGCCGGATCACGCCCCCCTCCCACTGGGACGTGACCAACAGCGTCAGCACCTCTGGACTGGCCGCGACTCTTCGCTTTCCCAATGCTCTTCTCCACCTCCTTTACTCCTCCATTCCCACTACTAGCACAAGTGGGCTTAGAGTTTTGGGCCGCATTAACCCTCTCTTCCCCAGTCCCCTGCACCGGACCCACCACAGAGCCCGGGACTAAGAGCTCAGGGTTACCAACCTGGTCTGACTTTTCAGCCAAACCAGAGTGCTTGGTGACATAAACGAACTTTTCTTGAATATACGTTTTTTCCTTTTTCCTCCTCTTTTTGCTTGAGGTTTCTGGGGGCAAATCCTTTCCAAAGTAGCAGGATTGTAGCCTCTCTGGGGACTCCTGCAGCTGTATCTGCCGCATTATCAGCGCCCCCTCTCCACTGCTGCTGCAGCTGTCGTCGGTGTCCTCCTGGTCAGATTCGCCTGACGTGGGGGGCAGGCTGACCTGTTCAGCTGGGATGCTGGGCCCAGTAGTCCCACCTGGCAGCGACGATTGCTGCTCACCAGAGCACCCAGCTCGCCCATCCTCAGCACTGTCTGATTCGCCTGTGCTGCTGCTTGAGCACCTGGCAGAGCGCTCTTTAATAGCACCGCTGCTCACAGATGCCATTTTGCTAAACCTTTCGTCGTTTAACAGTTTCTCTTTGAAAGGCCCACTTCTTTGCAGAATCCTTTCCCTTTCTTCCTCATAAAACTCAATGGCCTCCTCACAGGCTTCAATCTGCCGCGATATGGCTAACTTCCTGGTGCGGGATCTGGCCCGCTCCGCATCATAGCGGGCAACGTGCAGCTCCTGCCTATATTTATTCAGCTGCCTCCCGACATGCCCAAAGTCCTTTATGTACTTGGCAATACGGGTTGCCACATCCGTCACTGACTCGCCCTCCTTGCGATCAGCCCAACTTGCCTGCAAACGTTGTTTTTCCGCATGGTCCTCCACTCTCTTCCTCTGGCTGCGGGTCCTCTTGGGCTCCTCCAGGGGAGTCAGGGTGACATTGCTGCCACTCCGACCAGGTGTTCTCCCCTCCTGGGGTGCAGTCCTCCCTCCCCCCGACCGAAGCCGGAGGGAGGAGGTCTGGGACTCCATGGCTGGAGCAAGCCCAGCACCTGTAGCCTTTGCTGGGTAGGTTTTTCTCCAACTGGTGACCACACCCTGGATCCTGCAGAGCTCTCACACACCCAACCTTCTCCAGAGATGCACTCACTATTCTGCTGGTGGAGTCACTGTGTACATACATTACTTATCCTGTACTGATCCTGAGTTACATCCTGTATTATACTCCAGAGCTGCACTCACTATTCTACTGGTGGAGTCACTGTGTACATACATTACTTATCCTGTACTGATCCTGAGTTACATCCTGTATTATACCCCAGAGCTGCACTCACTATTCTGCTGGTGGAGTCACTGTGTACATACATTACTTATCCTGTACTGATCCTGAGTTACATCCTGTATTATACTCCAGAGCTGCACTCACTATTCTGCTGGTGCAGTCACTATGTACATACATTACTTATCCTGTACTGATCCTGAGTTACATGCTGTATTATACTCCAGAGCTGCACTCACTATTCTACTGGTGGAGTCACTGTGTACATACATTACTTATCCTGTACGGATCCTGAGTTACATCCTGTATTATACTCCAGAGCTGCACTCACTATTCTGCTGGTGGAGTCACTGTGTACATACATTACTTATCCTGTACTGACCCTGAGTTACATCCTGTATTATACCCCAGAGCTGCACTCACTATTCTGCTGGTGGAGTCACTGTGTACATACATTACTTATCCTGTACTGCTCCTGAGTTACATCCTGTATTATACCCCAGAGCTGCACTCACTATTACCCTATAAGTAAACCCCAGGCAGGTGATTCCCTGTACCATCAGTATGTGACATGTATATTATGGGATCTTGGAAGGTGTTGGCGTCTTACATGATCCCGCTGGTCATACAGTTATTGTGGGCAGACTATAAAGGCGCCTCCTCTAAGACGCTTTACGAGACTGTAGAGACGGGACGTTCTGCATTACACATTCTTAGAAGGCGTCTTGGTGCCGATCCATCGACCATTATGATGCAGCTTTTCCCTTGTGCTCATAAAATCTGGCGGAGACCCCGGAGAGCGCGGAGGATGAGGAGGAGGATGGAGAAGTCTCTGAACATCTTGGAAAGCTCTTCTATACACAGAGATCCTTCAAGATGAAAGGAAAGCCGGGTGAATAATACACGGTAATAAAGTTGCGCAATACGCCCCGATTATCTCTTCATCATCTCTTGCAGCTGCAGCGGTCGGTGGTCGCCTCCGGGATGCAGCAGGCGCAGGCGGAATACAGGATCAGCAAAAGGTAATAAACTGCTTCAGGATCTCTGCATAAAGCTGCCAGGAAGAGTTGTAGAGGTCACATATGCTAAAACTAGTGCCCCCATAATAATGACAGTCATAGATCCCCCAGACTATCACAGAGCCTATAGAAGAGTGCTGGCCCAACAGCACTGCCATAATCTGTGCCTTAGCACTATCTACAGTGCCCCCATAACAATGCCTGTCAAAGTGTCACTATAACAGTGCCAGAAACAGTGTAGCCATAGCAGTCCCAGGTACCCATAATCATGTCAATCACAATGGCCCTATAACAGCACCAGAAACTGCACCACCATTACTGAAGGCAGAACAGGTACCCCCATAACAGTGCACTATGCCATGCGCCCATAATAATGCCAGCACAGTAGGCCTATAACACAGGCAGAAATAATGCCGCCAGGACTGTAGGGACAGAGTACACGGGCCCCACCAATAATAACAGTGCCAGTCATAGTGCCCCTGCAATAATGTCCCTCCAGAAGGTTATCGGAGAAATACTGCCACTATAGTGTTGGAAACAACCCCCCCCCCCAACGCTGGTAGAAAAAGTACCGCCATACTAATGCTAGAAGTCCCCCAATAATGATGCTATAAATGTCCCCCATAACGATGAAGGGGGGGGGGGGGATACTCCTACAAGAATGCTAGAAAAAAAACCTCCATAACAATGATAGAAAATGTACACCTTTAACAATGATGGAGGCAGTACCCCCATAAGAATGCTATAAAATACCCCCACAACGATGGTAGATAATATATATAACAATGTTAGAGACAAGTACAATAATATATACAATACCCCAATAACAGCGCTATAAAATACTTGCATGTCAAAGCGAGACCCCCCCCCCCCCCCCATAACAATATTATATAAATACTCCTATGTCAATGGCAGAAACAATACCCCCAGAACAATACTAAAAACTCCCCCATAACACTGTATAAAAATACCCCATAACAACAGTAGAAACCAATACTCCCACGATGCTAGAGACAAGTCCCCCATAACGATGGAAGAAGAATTACATAAGATTACTAGAAAGAAACACCCCAATAACAATACTAGAGGCAATACCCCATAACAGTGCCATAAAGATATCCTTGTAACCGTGCTAGAACTATACCCCCATATCATTAGCAGTGCTACAAAAAAATACCGCCATAACAATGCCAGAGATAGTGTAGCCATAGCAATGCCAGAAAGACCTGCAGCAATGGTCAAGACAGTGACCCCATAACAATGCCAGAAATAATACCCTATAACAGTGGCAGAAACGGTTCCCCATAGGTATGCCAATTACAGTACCCCCATAATAGTGACACAACAGTGCCTCACAGCAATGCCCCCCCCCCCCCCCCCCCATAGGAATGGCATCTCAGTGCTGGTTACACTGTTCCCCATGGCAGAGGCAGGCTCTGATACCCTCACAGTGCCCCCATAACCACACAAAGCAAGCACCCCCTGTAGCTCTACCAATCAACGTGCTTTGAGACCACTGATACAATGGTGACCCCCATGAGTGCAAACAGTCACTATTAGAAGTCAGGCCTCCTTCACGCGCATGAGGGTAGCATTTTTTTAATGAACTTTGCTTTTTTGCGCGCGGCATCGGCGTACTTTACTGGACGCATCTTCATTTGTGCGCAGAAAACAAAGACGCATCAATTGTAAAGACTAATTAGTGTAATGAGTTCCAGATGCGTTCTTCCAGCGGGATTCCGCAGCGTTTCACACATAACGAGTTTTATGGGCCCTGCGGTGCGTTAATGTACAGGGACACGCAGCATGTTGAAATCAATGGCCTCAGTGTGCGCCCACATACATCGGTGTGAATCGGCCTCGGTTGCCTTCTCTCTCCCCCCGTAACGAGGCCGTCTCTCCCCCATCGTCTTGTCTTGCAGTGCCTGGCTGAAGGATACGGCCGACCCGGTCACCAGGAATCTCGACACGCGGATTGCAGCAGCGACCGGCTTACATGCTAAAGCTCCGTACGCCGAGTACCTGCAGGTGGTCAACTACGGCATCGGGGGGCACTATGAGCCGCACTTTGACCATGCCACGGTATGCCAGGGAGACATAAGAACGGCCTGTCTGCTAGATTTTGGCTTAACCCTTTGGGTCATAATGGAGGCCATCCCCATCAGTATCTGCATCCTGCCCAATTTTAACCCCTCAGTGACGCGGCTCCTTTTCTCCCATTTTTTGTTTTTCCTCTTTCAAAAATATCAGAAATCTTATCCATGGATGTCACTGTCTCTTGGAAGCCGCCATAAGAGGAACACAATGTTGTGGGGGCTTCCTGGGACCCCCTTGTGTGCGGCCGAGCATTATCCTGCTGGAAGCCACCATGAGAGGAACACATGTGGGTGCAGGACGTCCTGAACATATCGCTGAGCTGTCATTGTCCCTCCTACCACTACTGGGGGGACCGACTGTCGTATGTGATGGCCACACAAGCAGGGGGCAGTGTGCTGCTCCACAGCAAAGGCAGGATTGAGGCGCTCACCCCGAGGTCTCCAGACATGAACATGGCCGTCGTCAGCGCCCAAACTAAATCTGGGTTCATCGCTGAAGACAACCAGTTCCCCTCTGCAGCGTCAAGTTTCATTGTTTCCGACATCACTGCAAAGGGAGGCGACGGTGGGGGTCACAGGCCGTACATGTAAGGGGGGCGACGGTGGGGGGGTCACAGGCCGTACATGTAATGGGGGCGACGGTGGGGGTCAGAGGCCGTACATGTAATGGGGGCAACGGTGGGGTCAGAAGCCGTACATGTAATGGGGGCGACGGTGGGGTCAGAGGCCGTACATGTAATGGAGGCGATGGTGGGGGTCAGAGGCCGTACATGTAATGGGGGCGACGGTGGGGTCAGAGGCCGTACATGTAATTGAGGCGATGGTGGGGGTCAGAGACCGTACATGTAATGGGGGCGACGGTGGGGGTCAGAGGCTGTACATGTAATGGAGGCGACGGTGTGGGTCAGAGGCCGTACTTGTAATGGGGGCGACGGTGGGGGTCAGAGGCCGTACATGTGATGGGGGCAATGGTGGGGGTCAGAGGCCGTACATGTGATGGGGGCTGTGAGACCAAATGTCCTTCAGCCAAGCGCCTGGAAATGGTTCAGACAGCCTCATCGATACGACCATCCACCTTCTCACATCCCAATAATGCGCCCCCTCTGGTAACGGGGTGAAATCTCTTCTCTGCGTCGTAGAGGCGTCTAGTGGCCAACAAGCTCTACAAGCGGAAAAAGAAGTCACTACATACAGGGAGCCTCGGAGAGCCTCTTATAGGCCAAGGGGGGAACCACTTCTAGGGCCTCCGGTGACAAGACTGTCCATCTAATCACCACAACTCTCATCATTACAGATCTGTCTGAGATGGAGCCGCATGCCGGGGTCTGCAGCAAAGTGACAACTTCTACTGGGGCGGATGGTTGTTGACAAAGAGTGTAGTTCTGATAAATCAGTGAGAAGCAGGGAAAGATAAAGTGGAGCACAGCTGCAGGATCTGACTACACTAAGTTTGACCAGGGAGATATATAGGTCTGTGTAGGGGCTGTAGACACAAAACAATAGATTTTTAATTAAAGACTATCTACAAAGTTGCTTCATGTTTTGATTAAGTTGTAAGTTTTTGTTATCTTTTTTTTCTTCAATTTCAAACCATATATTCAATTTCAGTCCCGTAAGAGCCCCCTGTACCGCACCAACGCCGGGAACAGAATAGCCACGTTCATGATTTATGTAAGTCCCGTCTGGTTCTGCAAATCAGTTAGCACTAATTACACAACCTCTAACCCCCCTCCCCTCTCCCCACCATGTACAGTGGAATGACCCCGCCCCTTTATATAAATGCATGGGAGGAGACAGATTGAGCAGATATTCTGAGGGTGTAATAAGCATATTATGGAGAGTGAGGCACCTCTGGGATAGGATGGGTTTTTGGGGTTATTATCGAGGAAATGATGAGTCTTTATTTCTATTTCAGCTGAGTTCTGTAGACTTGGGAGGAGCTACAGCGTTTATATACGCCAACTTCACGACCCCTGTGGTAAAGGTACGCATATAGGCAGCATCGCTGGCAGAGGCAATACATCAAAGATGTGGTAAAGGGCAGATGATATTACACACTTGTGGTAAGGGATAGTACGTATTACATGTGTGTGGTCAGGGGTAGATTTTATTACTAAAGGTCAGACTATATAACACACGTGTGGTATAGGGCAATATATATGTATTACACTCAATAGTAGATTATATTACATGTGTAATATGTGTGACAGAGAATATTATCAAATTATATTACAAGAGTGACAAATAGCAGATTATATTACACACGTATGGTCAAGGGAAGATTATATTACTAAAGGTCGGACTATATATGAGATATGTATGGTATAGAGCAATATATATATTACATATATGTTCAGCGGTAGATTATATTACAGGTGTGATAAAGAGCAGATTGTCAAAATTTGTTACACGTGTGATAAAGGGCAGATTGTATTATGTATTTGCAGTAATTACCAATTTATATTACACATGTGTGGTAAAGGATGGATTATATTACACATGCGTCATAAAGGGTAGTATATATATATTATGATACATGGTTCTCTTCCTACCTATCTGACCGCTCTTTCAGTGTCTCCTTTGCTGGCTCTACCTCCCCTCCTCTTCCCCTTGCTGTTGGGGTCCCCCAGGGCTCTGTCCTCGGCCCCCTTCTTTTCTCTATCTGCACAGCCCCTATTGGACAAACCATCAGGAGATTTGGCCTCCAATACGACCTGTATGCTGATGACACCCAGCTATACACCTCTGCCCGTGACATCTCTGCACCTTTACTCCAAAATATCACTAACTGTCTGTCCGCTGTCTCTAACACCATGTCCTCTCTCTACCTAAAACTAAACCTCTCTAAAACTGACCTCCTGCTGTTTCCACCCTCCACTAACCGACCTCATCCTGACATCTCCATCTCAGTGTGTGGCGCCACCATAACTCCGAGACAACATGCCCGCTGCCTTGGGGTCATATTCGATTCTGATCTCTCTTTTACCCCCTACATCCAATCTCTGGCCCGAAGATGTCAGCTGCACCTCAAGAACATCGCAAGAATCCGCTCTTTTCTCACTGTGGACACGCTAAAAACGCTCTCTGTTGCCCTCATCCACTCCCGGCTCGATTATTGCAACTCGTTGCTGGTCAGCCTCCCCGGCACCAGACTCTAACCTCTCCAATCCATCCTGAATGCGGCAGCCAGGCTCATCTTCCTGTCCAGCCGCTACTCGGATGCCTCTGCCCTGTGCCAGTCACTGCACTGGCTGCCCGTTAAATACAGAATTCAATTTAAACTCGCCACCTTCATCCACAAAGCCCTCCACAGCGCAGCGCCCCCTATATCGCCTCCCTTATCTCAATCCATCACCCAGCCCGGGCTCTCCGCTCTGCTAACGAAACCAGACTGAGCGCCCCTTTAATTCAAACTTCTCATTCCCGCCTCCAAGACTTCTCCAGAGCAGCACCGGTCCGCTGGAACGCACTACCAAAGGATACCCGAGCAATCCAGGACTCGCAGAACTTCAGGCGTGCTCTAAAAACGCACCTCTTCAGGGAGGCATACCGCATTCCCTAAACAAACCCCTCTGTACTCCGCCTGATAACATGCTCCCTGACCTACTGACTGCAATCCCTGCTAGCCATCATAAACCACTCCTGCAGTCATACTGTTTCTGCCGTCACACGGCTAAATGTCTGACCACTGTCTATGTGTATAACATCGCTCACACTTCGCCATACCGTGCACATCTCCAGCCCCTTTACCTTCTGTATCACCCCATTACTTGTATGTAAGCTCGTTGGAGCAGGACCCGCACCCCTATTGTTTCCATCAGCTGATTACTATGTAACCGTGGTTCTGTAATGTTTGTACTTTTGTCTTTCTGTATCCCCCATCTATGTAAGCGCTGTGGAATATGATGGCGCTATACAAATAAAGATTATTATTATTATGTGCGGTAAAGGGCAGTATAGATTACTCATGTAGTAAAAGGTAGATGATATTGCGTATGTCTCATAAATGACATTATATATTATACATGTGATGAGGGACAGTATATATTACATCTTTCTTCTTCAGAATGCTGCCATTTTCTGGTGGAATCTCCATAGGAACGGGGAGGGTAATGAGGACATGCTGCATGCCGGCTGCCCTGTACTGCTTGGTAGCAAATGGGGTAAGTAACACAAAACAGAGAGGCCATATTACTTATAGCGCTATGCTCTATATTACATGCATGTTTCAGAAGATACCACTAATGGACTCCTTGAGATGGAAGCAAAGAAGAACTTTCTCGGCACTTGTTGGACTCACTCTGACTCTCTGACACGGGGGTTACAGTCTCCTTGAAAAATCCTTCTTGGCTTCCAGACCCCCAATGATAGTATCTTTTGTAACATCTCTGATATTTCCAGAGAGCCTTCTAATTCTGTAGACTTATATATACTATATTTACATAGTCTTATATCTTCCTGCAGTAGCGAACAAGTGGATCCATGAGTACGGCCAAGAGTTCAACAGACCGTGCGGACTGAACCCTGGAGAGTAGAAGATCCAGAGTACACAGGTAGATGTCTTAGGAGATGAGGAGGTCTTCTTGGCTCCTGAGAAGACTGATGGAGGAGCCAAAGATCAGGAGTGTGAGAGCCGACGTCCAGCCTTGTCTGGATGATGTTACGGCTCCTTGAAGCTTGCAGACTGGTACCTCGTATGGAACCAGAAAGTATGGACACCTTAGTCCATGTTCTGGAATCATTTCTGAAGTTGATCTCCAGAGCAAGGATGGAAGATCTAGAGAGGGTCTTCCAATGTACTGACTGATCTAGAAATACAGAACTGTCCGGTATCTGGTTAGTTAGTATCTATGGATGATTATGGAAGTAGATGATGCAAGAAATGTGTGGGCATCTTAGAGCTTGCATGGAAAGGAAGACAACCAAGTGGATTATTAACCAAGCAGAGGCAAGTGAACCACTGACCCTACCAAGACCTTACCCTATTCTGGACATACTGTATATTTTAGGACTCCTAAGGTGACCGGAGACATATCGGATGGAGACAATCACAGAAATTGTGAACCTTGAAGGGAATCTGTCAGCTGAACTTGCTGTCCAAACTGCGGGCATCATCTTATAGAGCAGGAGGAGCAGAGCAGGTAGCTGTCAATCACTAATAGCTCCGCCCATTGGACTGTTCAACTGAGAATGGGCAGTGATATAAATGAATAACACACGTTATACTGAGTCTTATCCCATAAAACTATATATCCATCTGCTCAGCTCCTCCTGCTCTATAACACGATGTCTGCAGATTGGGTTTGGGCCTCCAGGTCATACCGTAGCAGGCATCATCTCCGGCACCAGCAATATAAGCATCTTAGACAGGTTGTACGGGATTAAAAAACATGGCTTGTTTCTTCTGCAAACAGTGCCCCACCTGTCCACAGGTCTTATACGGTATTGCAGCTCAGTCCCATTGACTTCAGTTGAGCAGGAAAGGAGTATGCTGATCTTGTGGGGGGCCTCAGAGAGTAATGAGTGGGCTTCCCAGCAGCATAGAGCATTTCAGGAGGCGTGTGCTGATATCCTGCTCCAACAGTACAGAGTATTTCAGAGTATTTTTGCACTTGTGATCTTACTGCACTGATCTAAGTAGGTTGTGTAATAAACATCGCACCTCCTTAGTGTTTCTCATTACTTGTCTTGTATTTCATGTTCATGGAGGCTGTAGGTGTGATCCCATGGTGAGCTCGGTACGGCAGGGAGCAACGGTGCAGGACCGTCCCCAAAACATGGGGGAATGAAACAATAGGCTGCTATTCTCCCTTAGAATAGGAACCCCCGGACATCACATGACGGTTGTAACATATATAAAAGGGCTACAGCGGTGCTTCCAAAATAGACTGCTATGAGTAGTGCAAGGAGAGCACCAGGGATGCTGAAACTGATAGTTTCACTGCACTAGACCACCAGAGATGCAGAAATGAACCAATTCACTGCCCTAGGCTACCAGGGATGCTAATATTAACAGCTTCACTGCCTTAGGCCACTAGGGATGCTGCTCATATTAACCACTTTACTGCCCTAGACCTCCAGGGATGCCGAATTGAACTACTTCACTGCACCATATCACGAGGGCCAGTGATATTAACCAGTGTACTACTCTATATTACCGGGGACACTGAAATAGAGTGCTTTACTGCTCTAGATCAGTGTTTCTCAACTCCAGTCCTCACGCCCCCCCAACAGGTCATGTTTTAAGGATTTCCTCAGTATTGCACAGGTGATGTAATTATTGTCGGGGCCTCAGACATTACCACAAGTGTTCTCTCTATAGGATATCCTGAAAACATGACCTGTCGGGGGGCATTGAGGACTGGAGTTGAGAAAAACTGCTCTAGACCACCAGGTATATTAAAATGAATTGCTTCACAGCTTGAGACCTTCAGGAATTCTGAAATAGAGCACTTCACTGCACTAGGCCACCAGGGATGCTTAAATAAAAATCACTCCACTGCCCTAGATCACCAGAGATGCTGAAATAAACAGCTTCTCTGCACTAGATGATGAGGCATACTGACAGTAACCATTTCACTGCTCTAGCTCAACAAGAATACTGATATCAACCGCTTCACTTCCCTAGCCCACCAGGGATGATGAAAGGAGCTGCTACACTGCCCTAGACTACCAGGGATGCTGAAATAAAGTGCTACACTGCCCTAGATTACCAGGGATGCTTGAATGAACCACTTCATTGTACCAGGTCACCAGGAATGCTGAAATGAACGGCTTCAGTGCTCAAGACCACCTGGAATGCTGAAATGGAGCACTTCACTGATCTAAACCATCAGGGATGCATAAATAGACTACTTCACTGCCCTATAGCACCAGCGATGCTGAAATGAACAGCTTCTTGGCCCTAGGCTACCAGGAATGCTGATAGTAACCACTTTAGTGCACTAGACCACCAAGGATGCTGAAAGTAACCTCTTCTCTATCCTAGATCACCAAGCTAGCTGATATTAACCACTTCACTACCCTAGGCCACCAGGGATTTTGAGATAAACTGCTCAGTGTTTCTCAATTTTAAGCCTCCCCTCTCTGAAGCAGGTTATGATTTTAATAGTATTGCTACGAGTGTGTTGTCTACAGTAGATCTTGTTGGAGTAAGGACTGGAGCCAAGAGCACTGTGGTCGCCTTATGGAATGAATATAGTCATTAAGTACCTCACTGCCTTAGACCACCAGGGATTTTACTGTGAACTCCTTTGTCACCCTAGTCCATGAGCAAAGCTGATATTAACTCTTTCATTACTCCAAGCCAGGAATTATGCCATTAACTACTGTAGACAACCAGGCTTGAGCCATCGTAAAAAAAAGGGGAAAAAACTGCAAAAATGCCTGTCACTGTTAAAAAAATGCTATATAATTATAGTTTTATACATTATAAATGTTTATAAATTAGCAAACTTCAGACGATTCCTGCCGCTGACAAACACGATGGAGAGGCGATTGCATCCCATGTGCTTTCTCAATCCTGGAATATGATGCAGTTGGCTTCTGAGATTGGCATTGTCGCAGCCCGAGTCGTCACACATCCTGCTCTGTGGGGAAAGATGATCAATCAGCAGAATAAGAATGATCTCCTGTCATCCCCCAGACACGGAGCGCGGTGCAGGGAGGTCGCCTCCAGCTCAGCCCGGAGCTCCTCATAGATCAGGGCGGGGGAGTTGAGGGTAACACTGAGGAGGACGACACCGAAATGAGGTTATTACCCAATATTAAGGAATTGCATAAAACCATTCCCTAATATAATGGTATTAGTCGATGAGCTTATAGAGCTGTTGGGACATCGGTGCTAGACTAGCCGGGGGCTCACTGCCAACCGCGGGGGAGAAAAACATCCAGCGAATGGGGATCCTGTGGACGGAAACAACTCATCCGTGAAAGGGGTCGGAGGAGGATGTCAGGAATCGTTCTGACCAACAGGCTGCACAGTCAGCTGAATACAACGCTGAAGCTCCAACTAACGTGTCCGAACGCACAACTCGCCGTTCCTCCGCACGGATGGTATAACAGCAGGCGACCAGTTCCAGCGCCATTGTGTCTAAGAGAAACAGAAAGACTCCAGCGGGCAAAAGAGCGCAAAACTTGTATCACTGAGCAGCGGAGAAACATCTCCTGGTCAGATGGGTCCAGATTTCTGTTGCTGATGGGAGTCCGAATTTGGTACAAGCAGCATGAATCACTGACCCCTTCCTGTCAGCCGATCAGAACATGTCAGCACTGCCATCTAATCTGCAGCGACTACAAGAAGCTTCCTGTCCGCGGGGGCCGATAATCCTGCAGAATGATTTCATCACCTTGTGGAATCTACACTGCGATGAATTGCTGCAGTTCTGAAGACCAAGAAAGGTCCAAGATGGGGCTGATAAAGGAGCCATCAGTGTATATACAGTATATGGTTCCTCCCCTCTACCCCCCATTCCCTGCATGTATCGGCTTAGTGGTCTGTGATTGCCGGCGGCTCGGGGAAGGTCCTGGATATTAGGTCCGGATGTACAGTATACGTTTGTAGAGGCGCTGGCAGGAGCCGGCTGTAGTTCTTGGCCTCCGTCCAGACCTTCATATGTGGAGTCTGTGCATTATACAGAGGGCTCTCCGGCAGCAGCTGGGGACTGTGCAGACAGCCAGGAATCACAGCTGCTCACCCTTGAGCTTCCGTCAAGTCGTAGCTCTGGCCGCCGGCTGCAGACTTGATAGGTGAATGTAGAATCAGCCCAGTATGTATCATTACAAAGGTGACATGCAGGGGTCTGGGAAAGCTGGGTACTAACCTATATGGCAGAGTAATGACGATTTATATTAGTTGTCATCTAGCTTTGCCAGAAGCACACCTCACCAAGGGAAGTTTTAGGATTTGAAGGGGAAGCGCTCTTTAAAGGGCAATACACAGAAAAGAACAAAGACAAAAAGGGAGGCTCTAGGGGAAAAAAAAGGGCCTCGGACCGCTGCACCCCACTACAACTCTCGCCCCCGAGAAAGAGTCTTATGAAATCTTAAAGTTTCTCTCCGTTTTTTGAAGATGAACCAGTGTGGCAGTCTTTACTGTAGCTCTGGCATTCTATTCATGAACCTCAGAATGCACAGTACTCATGGGTGCCACAAGCCTCTAGACCAGTGTTTCTCAACTCCAGTCCTCAGGGACCCCCAACAGGCCATGTTTTCAGGATACCCTATAGATAGAACCCCTGTGGCAATGTCTGAGGCACCGACCATAATTACATCACCTGTGCAACACTGAGGAGATCCTGAAAACATGACCTGTTGGGGTCCCTGAGGACTGGAGTTGGGGGGACATTGATCTCTAGACCCTCTGGAAAAATACCTCATTTTACAGGCATTGAAAGAACCAAATACACAAGATACCCAACACATTGAGACTTGTCTGAAGTAATAATACCCCCAGTAGTAACAGTTACCTCATTAGTGTCCCAGTAGTAATAAAGCCCCCCTTAATTGACCCTAGTAGTCATGGTGCCCCTCTTAATGTGCCCCATTAATAATAGTGCCCACAGTAGTGGCAGCAAGTATCCCCTTTAATGGGTCCTAGCAGTAATAGTGATCCCCTTAAGGGCCCCAGTAGTAATAGTGACCCTGTTAGTGGTCGTAGTAGTGCCCCCATTAGGGGCCTCAGTAGTAACAGTTACCCCCCCCCCTACTGGTCCCAGTGGTAATAGCACCTTTAGTCATCCCAGTAGTAATCGTGTCCCAGTAGTAGCAGTGTCCTCCATAGTAGCCGGAGCGGGTCCAGTGTTGGCAGGCGGCCCGGCCGGCTCACAGCTGGCAATTTGTTTTTTAACTGACCATTAACATGACCGGCAAAAAATCCAGTCTGGCTGGCGCCCCGCTGCCGCCTCTCTGACAGGCTTCAGATTGCTGCCTGAGGCAGCTGTCTCAGGTTGCCTCATAGCAAGGGTGTCCCTGCCAGCACTGTAGGTCCCACCCAATAGCGGAGTGAGGAATTGTGGGAGAACAGACCTACAGCGGGATGTAACCGGTAAGATGAATAATGTGGTGAGGAGTCCAGAAGGGCCAGGAATGCAGCGGCAGCCGTTGCCCTAATAATCCCTCATGTGGAACAAACATTCACCTCCTAATCCACATGGGAGCGCCATGGTAACCGCTAACGCCGCGCGTCCTGCCCGCTCCGGAGCCGATCCCCATTTACAGATTAGGTTAGCTGAACAGAGAACTAGAAGTATTGAAAGAGTTAATTGAGGTCAGCCGACCACACCCGTACAGCATTCACAGCGCTGCTCCACCACAAGATGCGGGCGCAGCTCCGCTGATTGCGGCCGGCACCCGACTTCAGCAATTCAAATAGCATGACGAGTCCAGGTGCCGACCGCACTCAGCGGAGCCTCCACTTGCAGTGGAGAAACGCTGCATGCATTGCCACCCCTAGGCTAACTTCACACGGGTGAGCGCGATATCGGGCCATGAATCACATTTAATATCACACTGGTCAACATGTGATTTCCCCACCAATGCGAGGCATTAGCTCAGCACCGGCTGGCATCACTTCGGGGAAGTAGCGATCAGCCGCAGCGGAGGACTGCAGAGTTTCTCCCAAATTGCGGCAAGTCCTATCTTAGGGTGTGCAACTCGCATCGCCATGGTTTTCAGTAGGGGTCGGTGGCAGCACTGGGTGCAAGTGAATGCGATGCCTCCCTATTGAAAAGAACAGGAGACACTCCGCGATCCGCCGACGCAAAGTGATGCCAGGCGGTTTTGGTATAAAAACACCTGACATCCGCGGAGACATCGCATGTTGGCGAGCGCGATATCGGGCCGAGTATCACAGTCTGATATCGCACTCACCCGTGTGATATGAGCCTTGAGGATGTATGCGATCGCGATCCGTGAAATACGCGGCGTTTTCCTCTGTGCACACATGCCGATTTGTTGCGCACATTCACTGTATTTTTTTCTCATTTGCAAAAATAACCCCACAAAAATGGCGCACGAGATTGGATTAGATACAGTATTAGGAACCCATAAGAGGGCGCCCTCTGCTGGTCATGTAGAGAATATAATGTCTGTGAGGATAAAGGCCCTTTTACATGGAACAATTATATATATCGTTCAAACGAGCGACAGTGAACAATCATTCGGTCTAAGGTGTGACCCAATGAGCGAATAACAAAAATGATAACACAGGGCAATGCAATATTTAGAACAGATAAGCAGATAGGCGGCCTATACTGTGGTGCCCTGAAAATAAGACACTGTCCTATATTAATTTTTGCCTCAAAAGAGGCACAGTGTCTTATGTTCTGGGGGTGTCTAACAATACTCACCTACCGCCGACATGCCGGTCCCCGTGCTGGTCTCGGTCGCTGCTGCCGGCTGCCGCATTCTCCTTCAAGCAGACAGAGCAGTTATTCCTGGAAGCGGGGCTTGAATACCCCGCCTCCAGGAAGCCAATTTTCTGATTGGCTGACGCAGCGCTGGATTAACCAATGAGTGCTGGCACCTGGATTAACCAATCACAGCGATTCAATAAGGTCATTGAAAATCATTGACAACAGATCTTGAAATTGATGTTGGAAGCCGAAAAACTGAGCAAGCGGAAGGATCTGAGCGCCTCCGACGAGGGCCAAATCGTAGCTCAGTGTTCCCCACCTCCAGTCCTCGGCGCCCCCAACAGGTCAGGTCTTCAGGATTTCCTGTCTTACATCGGTGATGTAATTATCGTCAGTCCTCAGATATTGCCACAGCTGTTCTTACTATAGGAGATCCTAAAACCATGACCTGTTGGGGGCGCTGAGGACTGGAGTTGAGAAACATTGTGGTAGAGAACGGGGTCTTGTGGGGTGTTGCCAGTAGGTACTGGTCAATACCTACCAAAAGTCTCCGAGGAAGGATGACCGGGGACAAGGTGATGGGCACCTGAGGCTCTTTGATGTGCCGGTGGCTAAGGTCACTAGTCTTGTCTGAGCCCACTAGTACAAATTACTGATAAAGTCCCTGCTGGTGAGGATAGGTAGGCGTTACATTACACAGGACAGCGGGGCTCGCTGCAGACCGGGCACAGTGCCCATATGACCGCTGTCCACTGCCAAATGTGCCTACGATGGGCACGAGAGCAAAGGAACTGGAGCATGGAAGATGTGAATCATCAGATCAGGTCCGTCTTCTATCATGCGGACAACCGGGTGTGTAACGTACCTGGGGAAGAGGTGGCACCTGGATGGGAAGAAGACAAGCCAGCAGGGGGCAGTGTGATGGGCAACGAGCTGCTCAGGTCCTGGCATGATGGGGAGGGACATGTACTACCTGCCTATTATACAGACCCTTCATGGCAGTGGGATTCCCTAATGTCAGCGGCCCCTACCATCAGGATAATGCACCGACCACACTGCAGGAACTGCTCAGGGGCAGAGAGGTGAGGAGGACGACTTCTCCTCCCAGATCTCATCCGATCCACGGAGGTCTTACAGGATCCGGTGCCAACGTCTTGTGCGGGTACCCCATATTTCCATGTAAACTGGGTCCTGCTTGCTGACGCTCCTTGCTAAAGAGCTGTTGGACTTCGCCCCTCCATTATTGCAGTATCTATGACCATGTGTTACAGTAACTCCACCCCTATATAATAACACACCGGATGACTGTACAGCCTTTATTGTGGCCTCCTGATTGTACACTCCACTTCGGTCGGACAGTCGGGTTGATTTGTTCTCAGATTCTGTCCATAAATAAAAGGTTTTACATTCATTAACAGAAAAAAAATAGTTGACTCTGGGCACAAAGCAAATTCTGTTCATAGTGTAAAGTGAATGCGAGACGCGACCGCGGCGATGATGTGAGAACTGGTGCAAACTGACAGCAGCAACATAGGAACAGTCAGCAATGTTAGACTGGCAAATGCCGGCATCCTGCTTTACGTTCTGAGCCGAGGATGCTGAAGGTTGTTGCTTCTGGTTGGCGGAGGTGGTTCATGTAGGGGGCAGAGCTGCCAAAGAACAGGTTCTGATGCCAACTGATGGGCACTGCTTGTGCAGACCGTATCTATTCCTTCTGCTCGGGGAGAGGATAAGCGGCTGCCGGCCTTCCCTGGCAGACACTTATCTCCTGCAAAAAGGATCAAGTATCATGAAATCAGACGTGCCTGATCCTTCTTACCCCGACATCTACTCGCAAGGAGACGCAGGAAGCTCCCATACCCACCATACAGCTGTCCAATCGCCCCAAGACCCTCAGCTGCAAACCAGTTTAATCTGATGTATTGTACCGCAATCTACATATCACCGATCCACAGGGTAGGTGATAGAAGTCCTAGCAATGGGGGTCTCCCTGCTGGGACTCCCCCCACCCCATTCCAACAGGGTACCGTGTCCCCCTCTCCTCCTCGCTGCACCCCTGGCGTAGGAGGCTGAACGGAGCAGTAGTC
The DNA here is from genome assembly GCF_035609145.1 of Eleutherodactylus coqui. Taxonomy (NCBI): domain Eukaryota; kingdom Metazoa; phylum Chordata; class Amphibia; order Anura; family Eleutherodactylidae; genus Eleutherodactylus; species Eleutherodactylus coqui. The sequence continues at coordinate 526,026,172 of NC_089837.1, read as the reverse complement.
ATGCACACTCCTCCATGCACTCCAATAGGGCTGCGGTAAATAACCAAGCGCACCTCTACTCCGCCACTTCCATCAGCCCCCATGAAATGAACAGAGTGGCCAAGTCACTACAGAGGGGTGCAGCAAGCCCACAATGACGAGAAGAGCGGGACATCTGTTCACGGTGGGGGTCCCAGTGATAAATCCCCAACAGCCAGAGTTTCAGCATCTATCCTATAGCTGGGCGATAAAAGTCAATTGTGCGGTTCTTCCCGGTTCAATGGCAGCAATCATGTGCTTCGAGCGCATGAAGGGGTGACGCTGCCGTTGCTTCCAGGATCAGAGCGGCGGCGCTCAGCATTCAATTCTGTTATACACCTTTTTCCGGCCCCTGACATTTTTTTTAATCTCAGAAGCCCCTTTTAACAAGGTGCCCGGCCCCGTGTGTGACGGACCACAAGTACCACAAAACATATGTTCTCATCTGTCCACAGTTCTGTTTACTTCAGTGCATCATCCGGGTTTCGCATCCTTAAAAAAAAGTTAAAACAAATTTAACAATCCTGCAAGATCGCCGGCGTCTGGATGCTGTGAGCCCACGGAGGCGAGTCTCATCCGCAAATCAGGCCAGAACAATGTGTGTTTCATGAGAGTCATATGAGACGACGGCTGTGTGAATTGGCACAATGACTACTCTGGGTCCGTGTGCGGTCTATGTGGAGTCTGCATACGGCTGCCCTAGGCTTAAGAGCTCATTCAAAAGGGCGTAAGTACACTTACGTGCGCAAGTAGGGTTAAACAAACATATATGCACTTGTGAATGAGCCCCCAACCATTTTCATGACCACCATTTGCAGTCAGTGAATTGATAACTCACTACTAGTAAGACTTCTCACAGCTGACGGTTGGGGTGCTGCTCACAGAGGATTGTATAGACTGATACAATGTAACGGCTCCTGAGCTGCGGGAAGTTTCTCTTTAGCTGTACTCGGCCTATACACCCTGAAATCTGCACATGCAGAATAGCGCTACACATCTGAAGAGGCTTGCATCTAGAATCAGTAGTCGGCCCCTCTTGTGCACCGGAGGTTATAAATTATACACTAAAATTATTAAGAAGAAAAAAAAAAGGTTTGCCCAGTTCTCTCTCACCACTAGGGGGCACAGGTGGCCCCTTAGAAGCCTGTGCTTCTCCAAACTGTGACCATAAGGTATAATGGAGATAAGCAGTGGTCACTTCCGAGTAATCGGTCCACTGAGGTCCGGTTTTGTGATGAGTGCGCCAACACAGCAACAGCGCCCCGACCAGGAAGAGAAGAAAGAAACACCATGGATACTTGACGGTGGCATTTACTGATAGAGGCGTCGCTCTGCTGCACCAGGGACGATGAAGAAGAACCAGGATCATCACTGCCGCCTCCGGAGCAAGTTATTTACAAGATGGTTCTGTGGCCGCGGGGCACTAACAGGTCGGGAACACGCTGCAAAACAGACAGGAGACAACTAAGAACATGCAACGATATTAGGACAGGTGGGGGTCATAAGGAGGCGTTCCCCCACTAGAGACCCCCCACTGCCACCGGCAGTGACGTCAGCTTAATGGAGCAGCGGTTGCACATGCGTGGTGCCACCCCACTCATTTCAATGGGGCTGATGGAAAGAGCAGAGTACCAGCGCTACAGTATCTCCGGCAGTCTCACTGAAAATGAGTGGAGAGGTGCGGTGCATGTGCGACCATCGCTCCATCCAATCTCCTCCTCACTGCAGGGGTGCAGAGAGGAGAAGGGAAACCAGACCACCATTCTAAGAATCGGTGTGGGTATCAGCAGCAAGACCCCCACCGATCAGGCTTTCATTACCCATCCTATGGATAAAGGGTGGACTATTGCGGCACAACACCTTTAATGTTATTGCTCTTACCACTGAAATCCTCCAACTGGTTCTGCAAATCGATGACGGACCAAGAAAGTGGCAACCGCTTCAGCAACCTGCGCAGAAGAGAAGTCATTAGCGAGGCGCCAAGAGACAACAGGGGGACTTACCAAAGCTCGTGTCTGGATTTGGTCCTAAAACGTGCATTTCTGGTCTAGCTACTGTCCACCCGATTTATGAACCCTGTGCGCTCAATGTTTGTTTCTATCTGTATGTCAGGTCACACCATTTTAATTGCAGCCCAAGTTTGTAGACCTGATTTAGGTGGCGCCGCAGTATAGACTTCATTTAGAACATGAAACGTTAAAAAAAAAGAAGTTTCAAAACTACTCCGAGCCTGGAGGGCATGCTGTGAGCACCAACTGTCATAATGTAATATGCTGCATGCATCTCAGGCATGAACATAACCGGAACGTCACTACAAAATTACGTATATGATAAATCTCCCCTACTAGACGCATATAGGAGCTACATCGCCACCTGGTGGACAGTGCATGGGCCCCAACCACAGGTGCTCATGACTTAAAGTGATATTCCCATTTTATAAGGTGATCTAATATACATTGCTAGAAAATGCTAACAGTTTATGACTGGTAGGATCCAACTCCTGGGACCCCCACCAACGCGGAGAACAAATGGGCCTTAGCGCTGCATCCCCTTCCCATCTGCACCAAGGCAGATCACGGTGCAGGGCAACCTCAGGTGGGGGTTGGGGGGGGGGGGGTGGATGCAGAAATCAATCGGCACTGTGCCCCTTCAGTCTCAAAGTAGATGGCAAAGGCCTAGTGATTTACTCTGGATTAGGAGACAGTGTCCGCTTTCTTAAAATAAAAAAAAAATAATAATAAAATGACAGAATTGGTGTTTTTTCTCCCTGTTCTCCAAAAAAAAAAAAAAAACCTTCAAAAACAAACAAACAATACAATACATTATAGGTATTTGAAAAATGGTACAAATATAAAAAGTTCAGCTCACCACACAAAAAGCAGGCCCTCATATGGTCATGTGCACAAAAAAATAAAGTTATGGCTTTTGAAAAAAAATCACTGCGTCCTTAGGTCCAAAACAAGGACACATCCTTGTGGGGTTAACGTATGGCAGAGTCAACGCCAACTCCGCTGTCTGAGCCTCGGTGGCGGTCACAGGGGTTGCAGCCACCAGTCTGATAGTTTTGCCCCCCCCCCCCCCTTTACACTGCACCCCGTGAGAGTCTTACTTTATCTGGAGCATCTTCGTGTACAGCATGGCCGCACTGCGGGAGGACCTGCATCTGGAACTTTCCTGGAATGGAAGCCAAAAGACATCCGTGAGCAGAGAATTGTAGACCCCCACAAAAAACTGCAAGTCCTCCTCACACAGACATGGAGTCCGGGGTAAAGATCTCACATGGCGAATTCCCACCCAACTGACGTAAGCAGCAGTTCCAAAAGCGAGACGCTTTGCCATGTGCGGCTCTAGAACAATGGGGGCACCCATGTGCTCTGGAGGACTCTGCACGCCCGTGTATTACATGGTCACCCAATAACTTGAGTGGGCAGCATGTAACACCTCTGATCTGTGGGGTTTTACCTGCTGGACCTGGCAGGGGGCTTACAGTACACAAATGATAACAGAGGGGTTAGAAACATGGAGAGTCCATGGGGCAGAAGTGAAGTGGCCTTACCCTGCATCTGTCCTATTGTGAGGTCCTTGTCCAATCTGTCCACACCTGAAAAACAAACCGTACCCGTCATGTGGACATATATGTTGCCCATAATAGTTGTGCTTTACTAGAGTCACATGTAATATAATCCTCAGATACATGTAAATGTAGGTACCTAGGTAAGTGTATTCATCTATAGACACCGAATAGTCACTTTATTAGCCCCCATCTGGTAGCGTTGGACTTGGCCTTCAGAACGGCAAAGGTTTGTCATGGTGTAGATTCCACTCATGATGAAACCGTCCTGCGAACAGGAAGCTTCTTGTAGTCCCTGCAGATTAGATGGAGGTGCTGACATGTTCTGACCGGCTGACAGGAAGGGGTCAGCGATTCATGCTGCTTGCTCCAAATTCAGCCCTCCCATCAGCAACAGAAATCTGGGTCCATCTGATCAGGAGATTTTTTTCCGCTGCTCAGTGATACAAGTTTTGCGCTCTTTTGCTCGCTGAAGTCTCGCCTTTGAGTTTCTCTTAGACACAATGGCGCTGGAACTGGTCGCCCGCTGTTATACCATCCGTGCGGAGGAACGGCGAGTTGTGCGTTCGGACACGTTAGTTGGAGTCCCAGCGTTGTATTCAGCTGACTGTGCAGCCTGTTGGTCAGAACGATTCCTGACATCCTCCTCCGACCCCTTTCCGTGATGAGTTGTTCCCGTCCACAGAATCCCCTTTCGCTGGATGTTTTCCTCAATCGCGCCATTCTCTGTATACTCTCCACACCGTTATACAAGAAACCCCCCACGGATAGCAGTGAGGCCCCCGGCTAGTCTAGCACCGATGACCGGCCTCGTTGGAAGTCGCTCCGATCGCTGGATTTCCCATCTAATGTGGATTCACACTGAAACTGGTCCATGGAAAACTGGTCGTGATTTTATGCTGCACTCCGGGGTCATGGGGAGAATTACCATACAGGAAAGCGCCAATCGTGAGACGGACGGAGATCTAATAAAGTAGTGATTCTATGTATAACATATACAAGGTGTTGTCAAAAAGCCAGATCCAGAGCTAAATCCCAATACTGGAGTCCTAGATAAAAAATTACAATAGCTGCTGCTATGACTGAAGTAAGGAAACACAAGTTATAGCAATACAGCCTATGCGAAAGTGTACTGGAAGTGGTGGCTTCCTGCTATGGTGGGGCAGGCCATCCAGGAAGTCGTCCACCATCGTCAGCAGGAGGTTCAGGTTCAGATCAGTTTTGGGCCTCCTTCCTGTACGCTCTCGCACAGGCCCTACTTCCAGAACTTCAGTTTCCTTATTTCAGCCATACAGCGGTCCCGCAGGACTTAGAGAGACTCGGTAAGGGGATTTCGGCTTCTCACATATCACTCTTCAACCTTGCAGTTGGGTCCCCGGGTCCGCAGACGTCACTCACCTGCCAGCAGAAGCTGTTTAGGAATTGAACAGCCGAGGAAGAGGTTGGAAAGACCCTTGAACCAACCTTCCCAATATTTCTCAGTTTTCGACAGCTCAATCCTCCAGGTATAGGGGCGCTCCTTTTTGGTCTAAATAATCCCCCCAAAACCAAGAAAAAGACAGAAGATTACAAGATATCCCGGTCTCAGCAAATAAAGGCTATTAGTATAATGAAAGGTTACAGAGTTCTCCAATATAGCAGTCACTGTTTATAGGGGACACCCCCCCCCCACCCTCAGGGTACGATGGACGCACAGGTAACGGATACAAGACTGACAACTCTACTGTAAGGCCGCCTGCAGACGAGCGGGTCGGATCCGGCGGCAAGGATTCTCGCCGCTGGACCCGACCAGAGCGCCTGCAGGGACGAGCGCGTACTCACCCGCGCCCGGCGGCCCCGGCTCTTTCATGTGCCGGCTGCCGGGCAGTCAGCGCATGCGCAGACCGGAGCCGGCGGCCGGGTGACTGACGTTTCTGTGGGGGGCTCTGCGAGCCCCGCACAGAAATAGGACATGACGCGGTTTGTTTGCCACACGAGATTTTGTGCAGCCAAACCGCGGCCGTCTGCATAGGAGTGCATATTGTAATGCACTCCTATGCAGGTTTTCAAGGGCGGAAAGCCCGCCGCAGAATTTCCGCCCGTGTGCAGGCGGCCTAACAAGCCAAGCATCATCATACATCAGTCTTGTGGTGCATCACAATTGGTAATGTTTAACCATTGCACCAAACCAGAGACAACGCGGCGGCCTGCTGACTGGTACCAGAAATGTAGCCAAAATCTAAGACTTCCCATCTACAGCGTACCGCGCCGGTCTGATATGAAGTTGGTTTTCCATGTAGAACATTACAGGTTCACCACAACCCCTTAAAGTCCTCACCTGTATCGCGGTGCCATTTAGGAAAATATCGCTCGTGTATGAGCCCATTCAAAAGAGTGGGGTTCATATCTGTGCTTCTTGCAAAGCACAAATCTCGTGCGAGGCAATGAAAGAAGAATCCCTCGCATTCACGGGACTTTCACATGGTGGCAAGTACAATATCGGGCTGTGAATCAGGGCCCAATATCGAGCTTGCCAGTGTGAAGGATCTCTAAGAAGACAAACTTCCAATCGTTTGAGCGCTGATATAATGTACTGCATTATACTGCATTCTGACAAGTCCAACAAGACATGCCACAGGTACACCTCGATAGGCATTCAGAAGGCCATGGGCTGCCATGACAACTCTACGGCACCCCACAATCTTATCGTTAGAGGGCCGATCTGGGGATTTAACTTTTGTCAGAATTGACAGCAGCATTTAAAGGGTATTCCCGCCAATCGCGGCTGTTGCAGCCAGGTATCAACTTTCAATGATTGACTCCTGATCTCGCTCCAAAGAAATTCCGCACCCTGGGTGAAGGGGTTAAATCTGGCACCTGTTTTTGACAAAAATCGCAGCAGCCCCTTCAATCCGTTGATCGACGAGGCTGTCAGGAGTTGGACCCCCAATAGTCTATTGCTGAAAGGATAAACCGTCAATATTATAGGACCAGAAACCCATTTAATCATTAGGTTTTACAAGCCTCCAAGGCTTGGATCATAGCAGCATTAACAGCGGTGTGCAGTTTCTGGATCAGTTATCCCTGCCCAAACAGACCAATCCCATGACAGAACCACCGGACGCCGGGCAGACTACAATGGGGGTCTTTCCGATTTCCTGTTTTACTAGACATACTGCACTATTTTGGGGATATTTGGCCGCATCAGTGGCGGAGCGCCCAAATCGTACCTCCAAAGCAGACATGAGCAGAGCTTTACCTCCGTGTCATCCTCTTTCTTCCTTTTGTTAATGGACTGCCCTCCATTCTCCTCTTCATCTTCTTCCTCTTCTTCAATTATTCCTTCTACTAAAGCTTTCAGTCCTTCAGGACTTGTGGCCTCTTCACATCTGCGGATAAAGCAGAACTCACTTATTTTTTCAGAAGCGACACCTTTTTGCATTTTCGACAGTAGCGCTTACCATTAGTCAGGAGTAAATCTGCCCCTCTATGTAAGGGAAGCTTTAGGTTGTATTCACATGCTGCAGTCAAAACCACAACAGGAAACCTGCACTTGTATTACAAGTGGTTTTAAATGCAGTTTTTCCTGTGACCCCAGTAAGAGCGCGGCGTTCCCGATGCGGTTATTTTTGCAATGAGTGAATACAGCCTTACACTCGTTTTTCACATCTCCAGTCCTCTCGCCCCCCAAAAGGTCATGATTTGAGGATACCTGTGGTAAATTCTGAGGCACTGACAGTAATTACATCCCGTGTGCAATGCTGCGGAAATCCTGAAAACCTGACCTGTTCCGAGAACTTGAAGACTGGAAAAACGGTGCTTTATATGACCCAAAGTCCATTTTCTGCAACGGTTGGCAGTAGGATCCTTCTACTTTCCGAAAAAGTCAAACTTGTTTTACGCGGTCAGTTCACACAGGACGGCCATCTTCCTTGACGCCCCTCAACAAAGCGTTGTACAACCAACCCTGGTTTCACTTTATCGCCTCCAACAAACTGATTAGCAACTGCAATGGAATCCTACATCTTCCTATATACTTGGCAGCTGCACCACTCCGGCAGCATGAGGATATGATGTCCGCAGCAACCAATAGATGTGTGCAGGCCTGACATTTCCACAGGCTGTCATGGTCACATGAGATTGCTGTGAACATCATATCATCAACATATCACCGTCAGCGGACGGATTTACCTGCCACAGGTACAAACTCCACTTCCTAGTGGAATGGTGGCTTTTTACCTGCCATTTTGGATCTTTGCATTAGTATATAGCTAAATACGGACGCTGGCAGCGATATTGGAGTGACCCGTCAGAAAGCTACAACAGGGGGCCCCACTGAAATTACCATGTGCGCTGAGCGGAGGATGCATGTTTATGCGGTAGCTAGGAGCAATCAGCCTGCAGGCTGCACTAATGCCCACACGGGCAGCTGAATACTCACTGCTTGACTTGTCCCACCATGGAGACCCGAGCCGAGTCCAGATTCCGGATCTGACCACTCTTCACACTGAGGAAAGACGTCAGTCAGTTATTTTATTATTATCCACAACAGTACACGAGCGCATCACATAAATAAGCCTTAGAACTCACTGACCTCCATTCAATGGCGTTCTCCAGTGACTTAAAGGTCTTTGGGCGGCTGCGCAGGAAGTTCTGCATACTGTTCAAAGCGTCCATTGCAGTACCTGAGGAATGGGAAAAAGCTTTCACCAAAGTATACGGGTCCTTTTACAGAGGACACACGACGGCCGTCCAACGGTAATCACTTTAGTGCTTTCATGTAGCTATTTGGTGAATGGAGGCAGGGCAGGCCGGAGATCGCTGCAGCTGCCCACCTCCAATCAGCAAACAGGCAGTCGTTCATAGAGGATCTGCCTTTTTACATGGACCAGTTGTCTTCGGTTTTTATGCCACGAACGATAAGCGAACAAATTACTGTTCACTCGCTGGCATCATTTACACTGAACGATTATATCTGTGATGCAGCAAGAATCTGAACCATTATCGTTCCGTGTAAAGGGGCCCCAAGTATACGCAATGATCTTCTCATAGCCCTACATGTAGAGAAGAGAAGATTTTTACAACTGTAAGACCGTAAAAACGCAAATCCCCCACAGAAACAACGGTGCCCCGTTAGTAGCTGCCCGAAGGCTCGGTCTCTGCTCTCTTGCAATTTACTGATCACTCAAACTGTGTCAAGTAAATTTCCTAATAGTTTGGCCCCCGAGTTAAAATGTCAGGGATGGCAGCTGAGGCTGAAGGAACATCGATATAGCGTCTATATACTCCCAGATTACGGCTGCTGCACCACAGAGGAGCAGATACAGACTTGGTACATAGTGCAGTGCCGCAGTAGGGATCAGGAGGCGGCGGTCATGATGACAGTATATGTGTCAGCATCTCTTCCTCCTCCACCAGTTACATCTGTCAGAGTTCGGCCACAGCACTCACCTTCCACAACGTCGATCATGCACAGGCCCAGCAGACTTGGGACGAGATTAGCAGCGGCAGTGTGGACAGCGATCGCTCCCCCCATACTGTGCCCAATCAGCATGATGGGAGGTGGGAGGTCTCCATACAAGGCTTCCACCACATTTCCAATGTCCCTGTTAACATACAACATCATGTATGAGAATGACTGACATATATATGTGCAGGAAAAGCTACTGGGCACAAGAGCTCCATCATCCATGGTAATGTTCTTTTGGCCGATCATCAGCCGCATGAGAAGACCCCAGATCAGTCAATAAGCGAGCAAATGCTCAGTCATTGGTTGATTGCACCTTTTGTGCAGCCCTTAAAAACATTGCTGTCGACAGCTCATCTTCCCGTGGGATCAGATCTGCTGCCGTACAGGTAATGAGCACTCGTATACGCCATCGTTTATTCCCCATATCTTCTGAATTGGCCCGTGACAAGGCATGGCACACAGGTGCTTGATGATTGGCGCTCATTATCGGGACATTTACACAGTACAATGTGATCAGATTACTAGGCAATCAGTCATCTCCGTTATCACTGAGTTGTTTTGCTTTTTTTATTCAACCTGACTGAAGGGGACAACTCAAGAAGCATTATTAAAGGGGTTGGACTAAAGCCTAAAGTCATCCTCTATCCACCACAGAGGGGATGACTTCATGATTGGAGGAGGCAGACCGCTGTGATCCCTACTGATCCCGAGAACTATGGCCCTGACAGTCCTTGCGTGAATGTAGCAGAGGAAGCACACGCACGCCGCCGCTCCAGTCATTTCAATCACAGGGCCAGAACTTGCTGAATACTCTTTTTGCGGTTTCCATTGCTGTGATTGAAATGAATGGAGAGCTCAACACTTCTGCCCCTTGATCCTGGGATTGGTGGGGTCCCAGCAGTCATAAGCTTGTCCCTTATCCTGTAGGTGGGGGGATAACTTTAGAATTTGGTACGGCTTCTTTAAAGGGGTTGTCCCACGCCGAAACGGGTTTTTTTTTTTTCAATAGCCCCCCCGTTCGGCGCGAGACAAACCCGATGCAGGGGTTTAAAAAAAAAAACGGATAGTGCTTACCCGAACCCCCGCGCTCCGGTGACTTCTTACTTACCTTGCGAAGATGGCCGCTGGGATCTTCACCCTCGGTGGACCGCAGGTCTTCTGTGCGGTCCATTGCCGATTCCAGCCTCCTGATTGGCTGGAATCGGCACGTGACGGGGCGGAGCTACGAGGAGCCGCTCTCCGGCACGAGCGGCCCCATTGAGAAAAGCAGAAGACCGGACTGCGCAAGCGCGTCTAATCGGGCGATTAGACGCTGAAAATTAGACGGCACCATGGAGACAAGGACACCAGCAACGGAACAGGTAAGTGAATAACTTCTGTATGGCTCATATTTAATGCACGATGTACATTACAAAGTGCATTAATATGGCCATACAGAAGTGTATAGACCCACTTGCTGCCGCGGGACAACCCCTTTAACCCCTTAATGACACGGCCTATTTTGGCGTTGAGGACCAAGCGATTTTTTGGGATTTTTCCATCTCCATTTTTCAAAAGCCATAACTTTTTTATTTTTCCGTGGACGCGGCCGCATAAGGGCTTGTTTTTTGCGTGGCGATCTGTAGTTTTTATCGGTGCCACTTTTGAGTATATAGACAATATCGTAAACATTTTTTTTTTTTTTTTTTTTAATGATAACAGGGAGAGAAAACGCATCAATTCTGCCATAGATTTTTTTTTTTTTTTACAGCATTAATCATGCAGCATAAATGACACACTAAATTTTTTCTGCGGGTCGGTATGGTAACAACGATACCAAAATTGTTATTTTTTTTTAGGTTTTTACACTTTTTTGCAATAAAACCCCCTTTTTTTGGAAATCTTTTTTTTTTCTCTATAGCTGCATTCAAAGTCATGTAACTTTTTTATTTTTCTATGTACGGAGCTCTTTAAGGGCTTATTTTTTGCGAGACGAGCTGTAGTTTTTATTGGTACCATTTTGGGAAATGTACAGCTTTTTTGATCACTTTTATTGCATTTTTTGTGAGGCAAAATGCTAAAAATTAGCATTTTGCCTCTGTTTTTTAGCGGTTTTTTTTACGCTTTTTGTCGTACAAAATAAAAATCGTGTTCAACTTTTTGTACACGTCGTTACGGACGCGTCAATATCCAATATGTGGGGTTTTCGTTTTTTTTCCCTTTTTTTATGCTAATATTAGAAAAAGCATAAAAAAGGGGTTTTTTACATTTTTTTTTTTTTTTTACACTTTTCTTTTTTTTATACTATTTGAGTCCCTCTGAGGGACTTGCAGCACTGTGCCTATGATCGCTGTCATAAGGCATGGCAAAGCTACTGCTCTGCCATGCCTTATCGCTTGTACAGCGATTATAGGCACAGGCAATACAGGACGCCAGTGTCTGGCGTCCTGTTGCCATGGTGACAGGCCGGGCTCTCGCGATAACATCGCGAGTTCCGGCCGGAGACACACAGGGATCGCGATCCCTCTGTGAACTCTTTCCCTGCCGCGATCTACTTAGATCGCGGCAGGGAAGGGGTTAACAGCGGCGGGCGCATCTCCGATGTCCCCCCGCTGTTGGAGCGGGACGCCGGCTGTGACTGACAGCCGGCTCCCGCTGCGGGATAGCGCGGGATCTTATGTGATCCCGTGCTATCTCCAGGACGTACCAGGTACGTCATGTTGCGGGAAGTATCCCGCTACCATGACGTACCAGGTACGTCCAGGAGCGGGAAGGGGTTAAAGCATCTGTAAAATCCCCCAGACTCACTGTGCCATGGTCTCTGCCGACAGGTCCTCGGGGTTCTTCACCTTAGTTTCTCCTGGAAGAGAAATCAATCCACTAAGACATTTCTGGCAGGCAGAATCGGCAGACAATACTGTGCAGGACAACCGGTCTGGTGCTCACCGTGGCCCCGCTGGTCTAATGCAACGATTCTACACTGAATCCGGCTGATAATCGCATTCTGGGTGAAAGAAAAAAAAAAGTCTAAATGTTGGATGTTCAGAGCAGAAGTCTGTAACGCGGGTTGTCACGGACGATTAGCCTCCAGCATTCTGACCTCCATACTGATTGTTTCCTTCACAGCATCAGTGCCCATGTCTATACTCACAGTGAACACTGCCCAGGACAGCGCAGAATGTCCCCCTCCGTGAAGCAGTAACAAGACGGGTCCCTCCGATCCACTCTTGTAAATACGAAAGCTGTGTTTTACATTAAGGAAATGATGGGGGCTGCGGGGTCCGCGAGATACAAACAACTACAGTCACACAGCGAAGTATAACCACCAGAACAATAGGGACTGGACCAGCTGGACCTGGACGACCCGACGCATTTGACCAAACGTTCCTCTTGTGCACCCCCGTCGTTTAGAGTCCCCGTAACAGAGGTTACATTTGAGGGGGACTCACAAGAGAACGAGGACCCTTGACGGGTGCTTGTGAGCTTCTGTGTTGTGGCCGTAATACTAATACCTCGTGTATATCGTTATTTATCAACAGATTTGTATTTGGCAGTTTGGCCTCACAGGCTGGAGGAGCCTGGGGTGTCCATGCCAATGTGGTAGAGGGCGGCCCACCGATGTAACAAATAGGCTGTAAGCCTGTATGAGGGGCCACATTTATTAGTTGGCCTTACACCTTCTGTATTATGTATACATGTACGTTTTCTGTGCTGGACGACCGCTCCTGCCATTTAGGGATATGTGTGAGCGGCTTTTAGGTCAGTGTTGTGCACCTTTGCAACGCTCCTCCATATTTGTGCTTTGGCCGATTGCATCTCTTGCACTGGGGGAGCCCGGGGTGTCAGTGGCGCATGGTTTGCTCTCTGTCATTCTTCGGCCGGCTTCAGCTGTAGGCTTTGGATATGCATTGGGCGGCATCCTTGCATATATGTTTTACCTGTTTAGCCGCTCCCTTCCTTGGTTTGGTCATGTGAGCCGTTGCTCATTAGCACTATGTACCTGTTTAAAGCTCCTCCATGCAGCATCTGAGCCTTCTGCCTCCCCATCTTTGTCCTTTCACTATTTGGTAAGTTTGGCCATACTGTTCTGGGATCCTGTAATAGAGGTTGGGGCAGATATGGGACCACCAACCATAAATACCCCCATTATTTGCACACACTTCAGTAAAGGATATATCTTTGCCGGTTTCGCTTTCTACGACCACGTCTTCCATGGACTCGAAGTACTGGCTCCAGGGAACGGGGGTGAAGTCTCGCTTTCTTCCTGGCCTACAAACAAGCACAATGATGTCATTAACAGGAAAAAGCCTTTGAGGCTCCTCAATGACGCGGCCCCCTCCCCACCCCAGGTTTATCCCCTCCCCACTCGCCAACACGGCTCTCTGAGGGAGTTGTATTCCTCAGTGGTGATACTTACTGTACGACATGATCTACCGAAAAACCTTTAGAAAATTCTAAGTGGAGTCAAATGGAAAAAGGGGGAGGAGGGGGGGGGGAAGGGGGGGCCGTGTTTTTATGGCGTACAATACCAAATTTATATAGTTTTTTTTTTGGGGGGGGGGGGGGGTTGCTGTACAAACACACCAGCTCCGCCCGCCTCTTACCCCATTCTCATCTTGGACCCGGACTGCAGGCCGCTGGGCATAGGTGGTCGTGGGGGTAACCGTCCGAGGTGGAGCTGTTTTTCCATGGTAGACATCTTCTGTGGAAGACAAAAAAAAAAAAAATCAGCTAAACGAGACGCAAACACGAGCAGCGCCAGCCAATCAGAACGCAGTGTGTAACGCCCAAGACTACCAATGCACAGTGTGCACCGGAGAGAGAAAGGGATGGTGCCGCCATCTTGAAAGACCGAAAGAGAAAGCCACAAAGTGGAAGTGGCAGGTAATCCCACCGCCCCCCGCTGATGCGGAGACCAGAGCGCCGCTACAAGGACACTACTGACCTCAATCAGGACAGAGAATGCCAGGGGAGCGTCCTCAATACCCGGAGGTGACCGCAGCACAACTTATGACATCCCATCGGGGAAGTAGCCATAGGTAACAGTTTAACATTCTCGCATCTCACTCGCCTGCCCCTCCCACGCCGTGCGATGCTACTGCCAGCCCCATCTAAAACAATGGGCAACGCGTTCAGAGGGGGATGTCCAAAGATGGGACAAACATCGCTCAATAGGGGTCATATTCACGGGATTGAAAACTCCCCGCCTCCCCCAAGGGATTGCTCTGATTGGCTCTGAGGATTGCCTTGGCCAGACAGAACCAGCGCCAGAAATAGATGATTTTGTTGGTGCTGACAAGTGCCCGGCAGCCTGCCCAGAGCTCCAGAGAGCAGCAGCGGGGACCCGGACGGCGCCAGCTGGGTGAGCAGTGCGTTTTTTTTTTTTTAGGTAGTGCAGCTAGCGCTTGCGTTTAGCGCGGCCAAAGACGTGGTACCAAATTATGCCACATTTTCAGCAGCACTGAAACCGCTGCCCATTCATTTCAATGGGCGACGCAGGGCTGAAAACGGCCAAAGATAGAACACGCATCAAAGCTGTCACAGCGCAGCGCTCAGCCTTGTGTGAGCGGCCCCACTGAAATGAATGGAAGCGTTGTACAGCGCTGAAAAGGCACCGCTAAGCGCTGTACAAAACAGTCCGTGTGAGGGCGGCCTTGGGCCTCATGTCCACGGGAAAAATATGGCCGCGCGGATGCATTTTAAATGGTCTTTTTTTTTTGCATGCGGGAAATCCCCCCCCCCCCCTTCCCGTGTGTGCTCCGTGTTAAAATAGAACATGCAAAGTTTTTTTTTCCCCCGGCGCATAAAATCCACAAATCACTTAAAATCCCATCTGCAGCTATTTAATTAACCGCGTATGGTCAATGCTTTCTAATGGGATGCGGATTTGATACACATAATTTCCCGGTGGACACGAGGCCTTCGGTATGTTCGCGCGTCGCTGATTTGCTGAGTTCACACTGGGCGGTTTCCGGCGGCCACTAATCCCAGGATTAGCCAGCCATGTGGACAAAATTTCTCAGAAATCTTGTCCACACGGGACGGTGAATCCGCCGTGGCAAAGCCGGCAGAAGCTGGCGCAGATTCGCCAGCCGCAGAATGTCTATTTTTTTTCCCTCCACTGCAGCCACGCTCTCCTCTATGGGAGTGCCGGCCGCAGTGGAAAAGCGTGCGGCCAGGCCGCTTCAAAACCCGCGGCTAAGTGCCACGGGTTTTGAAGCAGCGGGTTCCCGGCGAAAATCTTGCGGTTTTTCACTGCCTCCAAACCGCGATATTTTCACCCGAAATCCGCCCAGTGTGAACCCAGCCTTACAATTTGAATTAAATTGCAGATCTGCACCAAAATCCACAGCAAATCAGCGACATGTGAACATACCCTAAAGTAACATCAACAAACAAACCTCCCCGCAGCACGACGACCAATCAGAGCGATCGGATGAAATCCACGCCATAAGGCCGCTGACATCTCTGAACAGGACAACATTAGTCAGACGCGTCTAGTAGAATATTAAGGGGGGGCGTTGGACTGATCGGAATCAGTCGGGACAACCTCCGGCCATATATGCGAGGCTGTACACGGGTACCACGGCTGCGGTAGCGGTCTTACGGTGCTTTCCATTAATCAGGATCACCTTCCTGACACGGAGTACAGGTTACTGCGTTAGCCGGAGCGTCACCTACCAGACCAAGGAGGATGCAGGGACTGTGGGAGTCCATGAGCCCGAGGACATCCCACAGAACCCATACGTGGCCGTCCCCAGTGAGCATCACGGACCCCCGGCATGTAGAGGGCCGATCTCCCCGAGCATCCGAGTCAGGGTCCGGTATATCAGGCTCCCATTTTTGAAGGGCTGTCTCCCTCAGGGGGCAAAACATTATGTCACAAGCTAGAGAGTGGTCTCAGAAGATTGGCGCCTGAGCCGGCCCCTCCAACGGGGCCAGGACAAGGGCCAAACCGCTGACCTGGGCCCCAAGGACACAATGAGTATCTAAGAAGTGCCCCCCTTCCACAATATCCGAGGACAGCGGTGATATCATAGCGGCGCCGGAGCGTGGAGTCTGGAAGGTGCTGCAGCTGCGGAGGAGGTTTGGGGTGAGGGTTGGGGACATTTAGTCACCTCATCAGATAATAAAGGGACAGTATTGCAGACCCTCATTAGGTACAAGTGGGGTAGCCAATTGGGAAGCAGAGACCCTCAGACTCTGCTCAGAGCCCACCACTCTACACCAACAGCCCCCATACACTGCCTGACTGTCCAGGTAACAGTAGATGTGAGGAAGGGGCGAACCTCGTGAATACGACGCCTCCTCCGTGTGCCCTGCTGGGAGGTCATTGGTGAGACTCGGTGAGAGCGGCCATTTATAGCCTTCCGGTAAAGCCACCAATCCTGAGGGCTGCAATCTGGTTGTAGAGTCGATGGGAAAACCGGCACAAAAATCCATGTGATGAGAACAAGGCGATCACAGGGTTATCCCCGCCAAGAAACGGGAAGGAAGCCAATGATAAACAATGGAGAAGCCCCCCGCCGGACGCGCCTCTCCTGGTAACGTCACAGAAGAAACGATCCTCACTTATGACCTACAGAAGACGCTGCAGCCCCTTCAATTAGCGGATCTGCAGATCCCCACCAATCAGGTACATTATCAGAGAACACTTCCATTGAAGGAGAACTCCCCACCTCCTGTGGCAACCTGTTCCACTCACTGATCCCCCTCACTGTCTAATATCTAATCTGTGTCTCCTCCCTTTCAGTTTCATCCCATTGCTTCTAGTCTTTCCTTGTGCAGATGAGAATAGGGCTGATCCCTCTGCGCTGTGACAGCCCTTCAGATATTTGTAGACAGCTATTAAGTCTCCTCTCAGCCTTCTCTTCTGCAAGCTAAACATTCCCAGATCCTTTAACCGTTCCTCATAGGACATGATTTGCAGACCGCTCACCATCTTGGTAACTCTTCTCTGAACTTGCTCCAGTTTGTCTGTCTTTTTTAAAGTGGGGTGCCCAGAACTGGACCCAGTATTCCAGATGAGGTCTGACTAAGGAAGAGTAGAGAGGATAATGACCTCACGTGATCTAGACTCTATGCTTCTCTTAATACATCCCAGAATTGTGTTTGCCTTTTTGGCTGCTGCATCACATTGTTGACTCATGTTCAGTCTATAATCTATTAGTATACCCAAGTCTTTTTCACATGTGCTGCTTAGCCCAATTCCTCCCAGGTTGTCCCTGGTTGTAGAGCTGACAACGGGGTGTGGCAGGGTGTTGGGATGTCACCAACCAATCAGTACGGGCATCGCAGCTTCTGGACCTCCCAGAGTCCACTATTGGCCATGTTATTGGGGGATGGAAGCCATCCGGTGTGTGCGGTGCCGCCACGTTCATGGAGACCTCAAACTGACAGGACGTGGACAACGAAGCCTTGTAGGAGCTGTGAAGACATCACACACATCGTCTGCCCTCGCTCAGGGGGTCTCACAGGACATTGGGACATCCATCAGTACCAGAACCCTCCGTAGGGACCGGCATGTGAAGGATTACCATGGACGAGTGGTAACATCACAGCAGTGACTGCACAGCGGCGCCTGCGATGGGGCTCGGAGCGACGGACTGTAAGTGAGTGGAAGCAAATCCTGCTCACACGTTGCGGAAATGCTGCAGCTCCTTTCGACGGCTGAAGACGTCTCCATGGAACGCTATATTGGGGTGTCTGCAGCCTGCCAGGGGCCGACAACGTCCGATGGAGCCGAAGCGCTGCGCAGTGGAGGTGCGGCGCTCTTCATACTCGTACAACCCCTTTAAGGCCTCCCGTCCACGGGCGATTGTTCATTGGCGTAATCTGCACGCGGGTAACGCATAAACCGCTGGCCATAGGAGAACTGTGGAAGCGCAGCGCGATGCACAGGAGCGGACAGCCATGGCGAATCTCTGCGATGAATCGCAGTGACAATAAATGTTCTCCCGCAGCGTTATAACTCCACACCAGCGGACGGGCGGCCTGGGTGGGGGTTCTCCTACAGCTCTCTGCCGCCCTCCACAGGGCGGGGATGGGGCTCTGATCGCTGGGGGAGGGGCGCTTGGCTCTCACCATAGACTGCGGACGGAGCGGCGGTTACACAGCGCCATTCTTAGGGAAAACAAAGTTCTACTCCTGTAAGATTTGATGGTATGATTCACATCAGCTGCTGCAGAACCTCTTTAAGAAAAAATCAGAAGCTTCATACATGATCTTAAACACCCCTTTCCAGAAGCTTCTGCACCCGCGAGGTTCACTACACGGAATCTGCGGATCACCAGATGATACAAAGCTCTGCGGCCGTGTGGCGGGCCCGTAAAATCGTGGGATCGTCATGTGACCTCAATGGTTTCCCACGGGGGCGGAGCCGCACGACGAGCAGATTGTAATCAGCGCGTTATTCCCAATATGGCGGTCATGCGAGTGGCGCCGGTGTTCTCGCCGGCTGAGTGACATCATGTGATGTCAAACAGGATTCTGAAATATTCCTTTAAGGATATCAGACGGCCAATGGCGTAATATGGTTATAATCTACAGCGCGGCGCCGCGGATCCGTCATCACCACCCATGTAATAATAGCATCACTGAGGACAACCATCGCCTCGGTGTTATAACAGAGCCGGTTATTATACTGCAGCAGCCACCATTATCACTGGCAGCCCAGCTGGAGTATTATATGACTATTATACCCCCATGTAATATCAGCCACTCCCCCTCCCAGGCCACGCCTGCCCCGGTGACCATCCCCCACACCGCCCGTATCACGTACCGTCACAGTCACCGTCCCCTCCAGGCCTCAGCCCACCAGCCACTGGGGTTTCCGTGGAGACAGCAGGCCCCGCCTACTAATTGCAGCTCCCGGAGCTGACGTCATAGCGCACGGCATGCTGGGAGACGCGTTCCGTCTGAGTGGATTTTCTTGTTTCTTTTTTTTGCTTTTTTTTTGACTATACAACAACTTTATTCTTAAACACAAAATATTTTTTTTCAAAACGTGTAATATCTTTATTGGTATAAAAAATATGAACAATAACAGAAATAGGAATGAAATACAATTATCACCAACTGTAATGGAACTACAAGTCTCAGCATTTTGACGTGGAATTGCTGCCACTTTTCACGTCATTTTCAACTGCACATCAAAATCCGCGTAATAATGAGTGGATTTTGGTGCAGATTTTTCTAAACAGAATATTCTGCAGCATCTGGTGGAGTACCCCTCCCCCCCTGTGTGTTCACACCTCGCTGATTTGCTGTAGATTTTGGCGCGGATCGTTAGCAGATTTCTGCAGCACAGTTATCCGTGAACGCACTCTTATGTGCCCCGCTGAATACGTGCGGAATATACGCATTACACAGCAAACATGCACGGACCTGCGTGCTGGCTGTGTATGTTATACACCCACCGGCTGTATTGGTGCGTGTGACATACGTGATACACATCAAAAAAGGACATGCATAATATGCGCATTAAAAAAATCGCAGATGTGAGCGGCCCAATAGAAACCAAATATTACTCGCGTGAAAAATCTGTATGTTATGCGCGGGACACGTGCGCCCGTGTGAGCGAGCCCTCAGGGCAGGTGGGTGCGATACTTTCACAACACACAGTGGAATTTGCCATGTGGAGGATTCCCCACCAAATCCGCATGTTTATTGTAGATTTTTTCTGCAAGGTGGAATATCCTGCAGTGTCCTGCAGAATATCCCACCCTGTGGAGTATTGCCCTCGGGCCTTTTTCACAGCTTTGCCCCCGTGATTTTGTAGCGTCAGAGATGCTTCTCTCACCTCTCTAATCTCGCGCCGCTACCCCCCCCCCTCTTCCCGCGATAAAATCAAGCAGTTTTTTATTGCGAAAGTCAATAGGAGTATCTAATGTTAAAAGCACATCGCACGAAAGTTTGTGCGATAAACAAGGAGGCTTCATGGGCAAACATGGCGCATCACAGTAAGAAAAAACTTTCTGACGGTGAGAATGGAACAGGTTGCCACGGGAAGTGGGGAGTTCTCCTTCAATGGAAGTGTTCAAACAGAGGCTGGACAAATATCTGTCTGCGATGATTTAGTGATCCTGCACTCCCTTCCAACTCTACCAATCTATGATAGAGCATGCCGCAATTTTCTTTTCTCGCAATATTGTGTGATATACATGATAATTAGTTAGTATAAAATGTCTATTGATTTGTATAAACCAAATGTATTATGCTATTGTAATGACTTTTAACTTTGTGGAGGTTAATGGCCACACAATCTCATCATGGTATTTGTTGGACAATGGCATGGTGAAAGATGTGTGGTGTAATGTTAGCTGAGTACATAAAGTTGCACAAGCAGCCTCTAAGAGTTAAAGGTCATAGTGTTATATGTATACCTATATTCAATACTGAGTGTTTTCCTAGCCTTCTTCCACACCCAACACTGAAGTTATTTAAACAATGAGTTGTCACGTACACAGGAATTCCTTAAGGTTGCCTGCATGCTAAGAAGACAAAGTCCAAGTTGAGTTGTCACGTACACAGGAATTCCTTAAGGTTGCCTGCATGCTAAGAAGACAAAGTCCAAGTTTCATCGGACTTGAGGAAGGGTGGGCAGAGAGGCGGGAGATTCTATATGATCCGACAAATGAGAATCTTATATGTTACTGATGTAATCTGTTGCACGCCCATTAAAGGGCAGGTGTTATGTGTTATAATAAAAAGCCGGAGGCTCTACACATTGTAGAGACTCTCCCGGTTTAGACCAGCATTTGTGTCTGATCTGGTCGATGATGTGTGCACACTATACAATTTGGAAGCTACAGAAATACCCCGAAACCTGCTGGAGAAAATATGATCTAGCACAATTGCATCAGTAAAAACATTGCAAATGTGAAGGAACCCATTGGAAAGCATCGGTTTCACAAACACACATTTTGTAGCGATGTCGCATCACCGCAAAATCACGCGATTGTGTAGCCCGTATGAAAGTAGTCAAAGCCTATCTTCACATGGTCATTCCCGGCCCGATATCGCACTCTCCAACATGTGAATTCCTCATAGATGTTTTTGGAATAACACCTCCTTGCATCACTTCAGGGAAGACACAATGACGGCCGCGGCGGAGAATCACTGACTTTCGCCCATTGTTTTTAATGGAGAAGCCGCGCATCTCGTGCACCCAGGATGCGGTGCTGCCGCCGGCCCACTTGGTAACAATGGGCGCTACGATGCGAGAGCACGCACAAAGATAGAAACACGCCATGATTTGTTTCCCGCATTGCAGTGCCACGCAGGAAAGCATCGCTCATGTGTATGACCCCTCAAGAGAACGGGGTTCATATTCGTGCGAGATTCGTTCGTCCCGCAACGCCCGTGACGCCGGCCTTAGGCTGTACTCTTATATTTCAAAGCAACAAACATCACAAAGCCCACGATCACAATGTTGCACTGCAATCGGCGCAAGTAAGACAGTGACCGCGGTCGTGTTCCGATGTGCGGATTGCCGCGACCGTCACGCAACAATTCCAAGAAATACGGCAGGATGTGGTTTCACGTCACAGTAGCATCAATGCGCGGCTTGCAATGCGACCGCATTCACTTCCTTCAGATACTTAGAAAGCGGCGCGACCCTGCGAACTCTGGCCGTACGATGTGCGTCGCACTCAAAGCCACCATGTTGTTTTTTACTGTTTCTGTAACATCCATAGAATTTGGATGCAGTGGCAGCGCACATGCGCAACCGCCGCTCCGTACTAACTACTCTTCGCCATGGACTTCCGTAAGATGGTTCTGAATGATCGTAGCGCTCAGCGGTCAAACATTTATACAATATCTTGCTGATAGGAATGTTTATGGCAGGACTCAGAATAAGGGAGTTGTCCAGTTGTAAACTATTGATGGCCACCAGTAGAAGGTTGATGGGGGTCGTCATTTGGGACCCTCACCGATCAGCTGTTCGCCAGGCTGGTGCATGCATATACTGAGTTGATTTCTTCAGGAAGCAGACAGCTCTGTTCCCACTGCAGTGGCCAGGCTTAGTATTGCAGGTCAAGTTCTCATTAAAATGAATAGAATATGTAATATCAAGCTTGGCCACTGCAGTGGGAACGGAGCTGTCTGCTTCCTGCAGATATCAGCTCAGTATATGCATGCAGCAGCCTGGTGAACAGCTGATCGTCGAGGGTCCCAAATGACGACCCCCAGTCAGTACACTATCGCACTAGCCAGGTGAAATACTGATCGTCAGGGGTCCTGAGCGACAGACGCCCGCCCATCTACTATTGATGGCCTATCCTGAGGATTGGCCATCTATAGTTTACACCTGGAAAACCCCTTTAACTTAGAAGCACAAGGAGTGATTCCCAACCCTGATGTAAGTGTAAGTCAAACTCTGCACCCACTGATCTTTGGTGTCAAATCTTTATCAAGAAACACTTTAGACATTTCAGATAAATGTCCGCCATGTGAATGTTCTCAGTCTATGGAGTTTCTTCACAGATCCTCGCACCCAGCGCCGCACGTGTCTGAATTGCCCGAAGTGTTTCTGGAAATCAATAAAAAAAACTTGACATAATTATTTCTGGAGGGATGAGCATTCTTACATGCAGGTACAGGGTACGGCGATGGGGGCAAAGATCACCCCCGCTTGTGCTAATATGTTTATTATACTGGGAGACGGTATATATATATATATATATAATAACTCTTGTTGTAGTCATTTAAATTTAGAATTGGCAGTAAAGCTCCAGGGATCCGGGTTCTCTCTTGTGTCCAAATTAGTTAGCAGTCATCGCAAGAGGCGTCAACTGTCTGTAAAGTCACCACTGCGCCCTTCCTGAGGGACCAGCTCAGTGTTATATTTATTAATAGAGTAGAACAAAGAAATGTGTAGTGTCCAATCACAGGAGACAAAACCCTAAGTTACACCGCAGTGCAGTGGAAAACTAGCAAATCCTTACAAACGTTTAATACTGACAGATGAATACATGATGTGACGGGTGTGTAGATTACCTACAGTGATAGGAGTAAGGGATGTGGATACAATGACTTAATGTGGTCTCCAGGAAACGCTCAAGGCCCCCGCTAACAAGTCAGTTCAGTCTGGTATACGCTGCTTTGCAAGCGTCGGACCAAACTGTTCTAACCCCGCATAACAAGTGTAACACAGGCCACTACAATTCCTTCATACTCCGATGGAGGCACTGATGGCTGCGGTGGGTTCAGGAGTTTTGGGGGAATGTCATACCTTCAGTGGATTAGAGTAATTAGGGAGACTGTTACCCCTTAAAGGTGATGGGCTTTTTATACTGTAAGCAGAACCATTAGCCTAGGGCTATACTGCAATACCAGTCACATGGTCACAGATTGCGGTGTAATCCTGCGATCTCCTAACCTAATGGACATCAATGTTGGTGGCAACCCACAGATTACAGAAAATAGGTCATCGTCCCCGACACGGACTGTTATGGGGCGTTCTCACGAGCGGAATCTGACGTCTTCCTGAAATGTCCGTAACAAAATCTGCGTATCTAATGTAGATGTAGAAGCGGACCTGAAAATGGGTGAATTCTGCATCAAAATCCACGTTTAGATCCATGGAATTTGGTACGGATTTCGGTGACGGCGCCCCCCACTGCGCCCGGTGGGGCAAATTGTGTCCGCAATTAAGATCAGTAGATTAGGAGACGCGGGGCGATGCGGGGACCGCTGGGCATGTGATCTGCGCCGCGGCTGAAGGCGCCGTGTACTACAGCCATATAGTAGCCGGTGTTTGGCTGCAGTGCAGCAGTGCAGAGTATACAGGACCCAGCAGCCGGAGGAGGGTCTGCAGTGCGGTGTATACAGGAGCGGCTGCACACGGAGGAGGGTCTGCAGGGACACTTGGGCTTATCACCCTCTATGGCCTTTGCAGTTGTGACAGAAGCACCAGAGCTCCGCCGCAGAGAACCCGCTATGTGCGGGCTGCATATTACCAAAGGAGGCCTGAGTTCTCCTATGGGGCCGATTCAGCCAATCAGCTGGCTGGAATCGGCACCACGTGACACAGCGGCGTGCCCGCGCATTGCCGTGCACAGGATTGTGCTGCCTGAGTTCTCCTGTGCGGCCGATTCAGCCAACAGCGGCGTGCCCGCGCATTGCCGTGCACAGGATTGTGCTGCCTGAGTTCTCCTGTGGGGCCGATTCAGCCAACAGCGGCGTGCCCGCGCATTGCCGTGCACAGGATTGTGCTTTGCCCGCGCTTTCACATGCTCAGTGCCTTGCCATGCACTCGTGTGCACACAGGATTGTGCCTTGCCCGCGGTTTACATGCCACTCGTGTGTGTGCACAGACAGTTATTGATTTGGCAGGTATTTTTTGTGCTTTTTGGCAGGTATTTTTTGTGCTTTTGCCAAAGGTGATTATTTCTTTTGCGCAAGTGGATTTGCCAGCGGCAGTTTTACATCTTTTGCGCAAGTGGATTTGCCAGCGGAAGTTTTACATCTTTTGCGCAAGTGGATTTGCCAGCGGAAGTTTTACATCTTTTGCGCAAGTGGATTTGCCAGCGGACGTTTTACACAGGACTACTAAAAGCCAAGGTAAGCTGCTGCATCTGCTCATTTAATTGCGCTCTTACTTCCCCTGCGCGCATTGGCGGAGAGGCGGCCAATTCTGCATGCCGCTGCATTGTCCACGAGCGCGATCCCCAGCATGCCGCTGCATTGTCCACGAGCGCGATCCCCAGCATGCCGCTGCATTGTCCACGAGCACGATCCCCAGCATGCCGCTGCATTGTCGCCGCGATCCCCTGCATGCCGCTGCATTGTCGCCGCGATCCCCAGCATGTCGCTGCATGCATTGTCACCGCTGCATTGTCCACGAGCGCGATCCCCAGCATGCCGCTGCATTGTCCACGAGCGCGATCCCCAGCATGCCACTGCATTGTCGCCGCGATCCCCAGCATGCCGCTGCATTGTCGCCGCGATCCCCAGCATGCCGCTGCCCGCTGCATTGTCCACGAGCGCGATCCCCAGCATGCCGCTGCATTGTCCACGAGCGCGATCCCCAGCATGCCGCTGCATTGTCCACGAGCGCGATCCCCAGCATGCCGCTGCATTGTCCACGAGCACGATCCCCAGCATGCCGCTGCATTGTCGCCGCGATCCCCTGCATGCCGCTGCATTGTCGCCGCGATCCCCAGCATGTCGCTGCATGCATTGTCACCGCTGCATTGTCCACGAGCGCGATCCCCAGCATGCCGCTGCATTGTCCACGAGCGCGATCCCCAGCATGCCACTGCATTGTCGCCGCGATCCCCAGCATGCCGCTGCATTGTCGCCGCGATCCCCAGCATGCCGCTGCCCGCTGCATTGTCCACGAGCGCGATCCCCAGCATGCCGCTGCATTGTCCACGAGCGCGATCCCCAGCATGCCGCTGCATTGTCCACGAGCGCGATCCCCAGCATGCCGCTGCATTGTCCACGAGCGCGATCCCCAGCATGCCGCTGCATTGTCCACGAGCACGATCCCCAGCATGCCGCTGCATTGTCGCCGCGATCCCCAGCATGTTGCTGCATGCATTGTCACCGCTGCATTGTCCACGAGCGCGATCCCCAGCATGCCGCTGCATTGTCCACGAGCGCGATCCCCAGCATGCCACTGCATTGTCGCCGCGATCCCCAGCATGCCGCTGCATTGTCGCCGCGATCCCCAGCATGCCGCTGCATTGTCGCCGCGATCCCCAGCATGTCGCTGCATGCATTGTCACCGCTGCATTGTCCACGAGCGCGATCCCCAGCATGCCGCTGCATTGTCCACGAGCGCGATCCCCAGCATGCCGCTGCATTGTCCACGAGCGTGATCCCCAGCATGCCGCTGCATTGTCTCCGCGATCCCCAGCATGTCGCTGCATGCATTGTCACCGCTGCATTGTCCACGAGCGCGATCCCCAGCATGCCGCTGCATTGTCCACGAGCGCGATCCCCAGCATGCCGCTGCATTGTCCACGAGCGCGATCCCCAGCATGCCGCTGCATTGTCCACGAGCGCGATCCCCAGCATGCCGCTGCATTGTCTCCGCGATCCCCAGCATGCCGCTGCATGCATTGTCGCCGCTGCATTGTCCACGAGCACGATCCCCAGCATGCCGCTGCATTGTCCACGAGCGCGATCCCCAGCATGCCGCTGCATTGTCTCCGCGATCCCCAGCATGCCGCTGCATGCATTGTCGCCGCTGCATTGTCCACGAGCGCGATCCCCAGCATGCCGCTGCATTGTCTCCGCGATCCCCAGCATGCCGCTGCATGCATTGTCGCCGCTGCATTGTCCACGAGCACGATCCCCAGCATGCCGCTGCATTGCTACGTGTGGAGACGTGGTTACCTGAGATTTGTGCGCTGTGCGCTGCTACGTGTGGAGACGCGGTTACCTGAGATTTGTGCGCTGTGCGCTGCTACGTGTGGAGACAACACCCAAGATTTGTGCGCTACGTGTGGTGAGTACGTCACCTGAGATTTGCGCGACGCCACCTGACGCCACCTGTCTTTTTTTGCAGATTTGTGCGCCTTATTGCAAAATAACGTGTGGAGAGGATCCTGACGTTTGGACACGTTTCGAGAAGAATTTCGCTTCGCTCGGACACCATCTGACATCACTCGGCGAGGTAAGCTGCTGCATCTGCCCAAATGTTCATCGCGTGCATCTGCTCATATGCGCATATTTGCAGGTGTTCGCTTGCATCTGCTGATATGCGCATATTTGGCGCATATTTGCAGGTGTTCGTTTGCATCTGCTTATATCCGCATACTTGGCGCATATTTGCAGGTGTTCGCTTGCATCTGCTGATATGCGCATATTTGCCGGTTTTCTCCTGCATCACCTGATATGTGCATATTTGCAGGTTTTTGCTTGCATGTGGTGATATGCTCTCCGTTTTCCACAGGACGACTCGTGTGGAGAGGAACCTGACATTTGGCTGCGGTTTGTACAACGTACGGAACCGGAGATTGGCGTTTTAGGTGCTGATCTCACATTTGCCCCCCGCCTTTTGGAGAGGACGACTCTTCTGGAGAGGAATTTCGCTTTGCTAGGACACCACCTGACGTCACTCGGCGAGGTAAGCAGCTGCTGCATCTGCCAAATTTTTCATTGCTTGCATCTGCTCATATGTACATGCAGGCATGCGTGTGTACATGCATGTATGTATGAATGCATCTATGCATGCGTGCATGTATAGATGCATGCATGTATAGATGCATGCATGACTGTATACATGTATGTATAGATGCATGCATGACTGTATACATGTATGTATAGATGCATGCATGACTGTATACATGTATGTATAGATGCATACATGCCTGTATACATGCCTGTATAGATGCATGTATGTATAGATGCCTGCATGTATGCATAGGCGCATGTATGCATAGGCGCATGCATGGACGCGTGCATGCATGGACGCATGTATGCATAGACGCATGCGTGTATAGACGCATAGACGCATGCGTGTATAAACGCATAGACGCATGCGTGTATAGACGCATAGACGCATGCGTGTATAGACGCATAGACGCATGCGTGTATAGACGCATAGACGCATGCGTGTATAGACGCATGCGTGTATAGACGCATGCGTGTATAGATGCATAGGCGCATGCGTGTATAGATGCATAGGCGCATGCGTGTATGCATAGGCGCATGCGTAGGCGCGTGCATGCATAGGGGCATGCACGTATGCATATGGCATGCATAGACGCGTGTGTGCATGGACGGGCGCATGCATGTATGCATAGACGCATCCATGTATAATTATTCTGATCTGGTTGGGGGAGTAGTGGTCATTGTAAGTGGGTTGAGCGGATCTAGGAATCAGTAATAATGGTGGGATGTGACTGTTGTGCTGATTTCTCGTCATTTCCTGCAGATCTGACGTCCTTGAGAACGGGAAGGCTGGCGGACAGTGAAGAGACCCTCGACGTTCAGCAATCTTGAAACCCTTCTTTTTATGAACTTTTTTTGTCCCAGTGACTCCCTTTTTTTTTTAATACGTTTAAAAAAAAAAAAAAAAGAATTATGACGCAGGATCCTGAAAAACTGCGCAATATTTTACTGCAATGCAGTAAACAGAAAAGACCTATAAACACAGCCACCTTTGGTCTAGATAACGGAATGAACCTTGTTGTAACATCCACACTAGCAATAAATTATAAAATCTGAATTGGGTGGAGTCTGTCGTGTTTTGACTATGTTGCAGTTGGTGGTGTGCCCTGTCCTGCTCCTGATGCAGTTGGCGGTGTGCCCTGTCCTCCTCCTGATGCAGTTGGCGGTGTGCCCTGTCCTCCTCCTGATGCAGTTGGCGGTGT
The DNA here is from genome assembly GCF_035609145.1 of Eleutherodactylus coqui. Classification (NCBI taxonomy): domain Eukaryota; kingdom Metazoa; phylum Chordata; class Amphibia; order Anura; family Eleutherodactylidae; genus Eleutherodactylus; species Eleutherodactylus coqui. Next base: position 525,997,824 of record NC_089837.1, on the reverse strand, counting down.
GCCCTGTCCTGCTCCTGATGCAGTTGGCGGTGTGCCCTGTCCTGCTCCTGCTCCAGTTGGCGGTGTGCCCTGTCCTCCTCCTGATGCAGTTGGCGGTGTCTGTTATGTGGCATGTGTATGACTCCTGTTCTGTGGTGTGGCTCCTCGGATCTGCTAGGGCCCAGTTCTTAAGATCGCTGGGCCGCCCTCTTACTCGGCTGATGTCCCCGCTTAGGTAGGGCCACTGTCATCCCCCCTGTAGCACAGGCTTGGTTGCCTGGATTCTGTGTGACTCTCCTGTGTTCCCTGTGTGCGTGTATACTACTAGACTACCACTCCTTTAGTCACGATCGTGTGGGCCCTCTGCTTTATCTGCTCACACGATTGTAACAGTCTGTTCAGAAAGCCACTGACTACTCCTTTCTTTTTGGGCCCAGTGGTGCATACAGACATAACATTAGGGCCACAATGTGTATACTTGTGAACACGAGACAAAACAGGGGTATCCATTTCGGAGGTTCAATCCTCCTTTTGATGTGCAATATAGAAAAAAAAAGGTCTTGAAAAGGACATTTTTCTAAAAATTAAATATTATTTGGTCTCCTAAATTGCATTAATTCCTAAAAATAAATGTGGGGTCAAAATACTCCTGACCCTCTCAGAGAATACATTAAGGGGTGCAGTTTTTAAAATGTGGTAATTTGTAAGTATCTATCATTATGACTAAGGATGAGCGAGTATACTCACTAAGGCACTACTCGCTCAAGTAATGTGCCTTAAACGAGTATCTCCCTGCTCGTCCTTAAAGATTCGGGGGCTGCCGCGGGGGAGAGCGGGGAGGAACGGAGGGGAGATCTCTCTCTCTCTCTCTCCCCTGCGACTCACCTGTCAGCCGCAGCGGTCCCCGAATCTTTATGGACGAGCAGGGAGATACTCGTCTAAGGCACATTACTTGAACGAGTAGTGCCTTAGCGAGTATACTCGCTCATCCTTAATTATGACACCTAGCAGCCTTTGCAAACTTGGATTGGTGGAGGAAAACTAAGTGTTCCTCAAAATTCTGAAAAGTAATGTTAAATTTGTACGTTTCCTAAATGGAAAAAATAAATTTACAAAAGTTTTAAACCGTGCTTCCAGAATAAAGTGAACAGATGGAAATCTATATGTTCGCAGAGATTTGTACAGCATGTTTGCACTTATTTTATGACATTTGACAATGTGAAAAAATGAAAATTCAAAATTGTGCAAAGTAGCAATTTTAATAAATATACACAACTTTTAACAGTCCTTTTTTACTACCTAACAGAAGTACAACAAGGGGAAGAAAACCATGTCACAGTCACTTGGATATGCAAAACCTTTACGGACTTATGATATGTCAAGTGACACATGTAAAGTTCCAAATTTTCGGTCTGTGACTAAGGCGCAAACAGGCTTGTTCTCTAAGGGGATAAATAGCTTAGTGTATAAACTGTGAACCGACTAACGAGGGACAGTGAGCAGCATCACATGCAACCTGACATCTTCATCGTACTGCTCCATCAGATCCTGATGATGTAGTTCCATAGCAGGTGATGGGCCATTTCCAGCTTTTAAGCCAACATCTGGGAACTTCTGGCTCTCTGGTGATTCAACTCTGTGGTTGCGAGCAGCGGAAACGGTTACCACAGTGCAAGATTCTGACCAAAACGTATCAGCTGACCTATAACGAGGAAGAAAAAAAAAAATTATCCCTGCAATTGGCTTAATTCCGTGGGTTTTCCTAGTTATTGCACTGTCCCTGCTTTTCTTCACTCCTACTTTAATAGATAAAGACATCTTATTTGGACAATTGGTCTGTTTCTCCGAAGGTTTGTTCAGTTGGTGCAGATTAGGTGCAGTATTGGGATGGCACCTGTACGTGTGCTAAAAAGAGGAATTAAATGCTCAAATCTAATGGAATGTCTTTTTCGGCCAATAAGACGAATTTAACACAGCAAGTGTGTGTGTGAGAGAGAGGGGGTGGCTGAGTAAGTGGGTGAGCATACATGCATGTATACATACATACATGCACGTACGCATACAGGCATGCAAGGATAAGGCATGCACGCACGTACGCATACAGGCATGCAAGGATAAGGCATGCACGCACGTACGCATACAGGCATGCAAGGATAAGGCATGCACGCACGTACGCATACAGGCATGCACGCACGTACGTACGCATGCATGTACGCGCGCATGCAGGCATGCATGCACGCACAAGGCATGCATGCACGCACATGGCATGCATGTACGCATACAGGCAGGCACGCACAAGGCATGCATGCACGCATACAGGCAGGCACGCACAAGGCATGCATGCATGTACGCATACAGGCATGTACGCATAAGGCACGCGTGCATGTACGCATAAGGCACGCGTGCATGTACGCATACAGGCACGCGTGCATGTACGCATACAGGCACGCGTGCATGTACGCATACAGGCACGCGTGCATGTACGCATACAGGCACGCGTGCATGTACGCATACAGGCACGCGTGCCTGTACGCATACAGGCACGCGTGCATGTACGCATACAGGCACGCGTGCATGTACGCATACAGGCACGCGTGCCTGTACGCATACAGGCACGCGTGCATGTACGCATACAGGCACGCGTGCCTGTACGCATACAGGCACGTACGCATGCCTGTACGCATACAGGCACGTACGCATGCCTGTACGCATACAGGCACGTACGCATGCCTGTACGCATACAGGCACGTACGCATGCCTGTTCGCACAAGGCACGTACGCATGCCTGTACGCACAAGGCACGTACGCATGCCTGTACGCACAAGGCACGTACGCATGCCTGTACGCACAAGGCACGTACGCATGCCTGTACGCACAAGGCACGTACGCATGCCTGTACGCACAAGGCACGTACGCATGCCTGTACGCACAAGGCACGTACGCATGCCTGTACGCACAAGGCACGTACGCATGCCTGTACGCACAAGGCACGTACGCATGCCTGTACGCACAAGGCACGTACGCATGCCTGTACGCACAAGGCACGTACGCATGCCTGTACGCACAAGGCACGTACGCATGCCTGTACGCACAAGGCACGTACGCATGCCTGTACGCACAAGGCACGCATGCACGCACATGGCATGCAGGCACGCATGTACGCATACAGGCAGGCACGCACAAGGCATGCAGGCACGCATGTACGCATACAGGCAGGCACGCACAAGGCATGCATGCCTGTACGCATACAGGCAGGCACGCACAAGGCATGCATGCATGTACGCATGCATGTACACATGAGCAGATGCAAGCAATGAAAAATTTGGCAGATGCAGCAGCTGCTTACCTCGCCGAGTGACGTCAGGTGGTGTCCTAGCAAAGCGAAATTCCTCTCCAGAAGAGTCGTCCTCTCCAAAAGGCGGGGGGCAAATGTGAGATCAGCACCTAAAACGCCAATCTCCGGTTCCGTACGTTGTACAAACCGCAGCCAAATGTCAGGTTCCTCTCCACACGAGTCGTCCTGTGGAAAACGGAGAGCATATCACCACATGCAAGCAAAAATGCACATATCTGGTGATGCAGGAGAAAACCGGCAAATATGCGCATATCAGCAGATGCAAGCGAACACCTGCAAATATGCGCCAAGTATGCGGATATAAGCAGATGCAAGCGAACACCTGCAAATATGCGCATATGAGCAGATGCACGCGATGAACATTTGGGCAGATGCAGCAGCTTACCTCGCCGAGTGATGTCAGATGGTGTCCGAGCGAAGCGAAATTCTTCTCGAAACGTGTCCAAACGTCAGGATCCTCTCCACACGTTATTTTGCAATAAGGCGCACAAATCTGCAAAAAAAGACAGGTGGCGTCAGGTGGCGTCGCGCAAATCTCAGGTGACGTACTCACCACACGTAGCGCACAAATCTTGGGTGTTGTCTCCACACGTAGCAGCGCACAGCGCACAAATCTCAGGTAACCGCGTCTCCACACGTAGCAGCGCACAGCGCACAAATCTCAGGTAACCACGTCTCCACACGTAGCAATGCAGCGGCATGCTGGGGATCGTGCTCGTGGACAATGCAGCGGCGACAATGCATGCAGCGGCATGCTGGGGATCGCGGAGACAATGCAGCGGCATGCTGGGGATCGCGCTCGTGGACAATGCAGCGGCGACAATGCATGCAGCGGCATGCTGGGGATCGCGGAGACAATGCAGCGGCATGCTGGGGATCGCGCTCGTGGACAATGCAGCGGCATGCTGGGGATCGCGCTCGTGGACAATGCAGCGGCATGCTGGGGATCGTGCTCGTGGACAATGCAGCGGCGACAATGCATGCAGCGGCATGCTGGGGATCGCGGAGACAATGCAGCGGCATGCTGGGGATCGCGCTCGTGGACAATGCAGCGGCATGCTGGGGATCGCGCTCGTGGACAATGCAGCGGCATGCTGGGGATCGCGCTCGTGGACAATGCAGCGGCATGCTGGGGATCGCGCTCGTGGACAATGCAGCGGCATGCTGGGGATCGTGCTCGTGGACAATGCAGCGGCGACAATGCATGCAGCGGCATGCTGGGGATCGCGGAGACAATGCAGCGGCATGCTGGGGATCGCGCTCGTGGACAATGCAGCGGCGACAATGCATGCAGCGGCATGCTGGGGATCGCGGAGACAATGCAGCGGCATGCTGGGGATCGCGCTCGTGGACAATGCAGCGGCATGCTGGGGATCGCGCTCGTGGACAATGCAGCGGCATGCTGGGGATCGTGCTCGTGGACAATGCAGCGGCGACAATGCATGCAGCGGCATGCTGGGGATCGCGGAGACAATGCAGCGGCATGCTGGGGATCGCGCTCGTGGACAATGCAGCGGCATGCTGGGGATCGCGCTCGTGGACAATGCAGCGGCATGCTGGGGATCGCGCTCGTGGACAATGCAGCGGCATGCTGGGGATCGCGCTCGTGGACAATGCAGCGGTGACAATGCATGCAGCGACATGCTGGGGATCGCGGAGACAATGCAGCGGCATGCTGGGGATCGCGCTCGTGGACAATGCAGCGGCATGCTGGGGATCGCGCTCGTGGACAATGCAGCGGCATGCTGGGGATCGCGCTCGTGGACAATGCAGCGGTGACAATGCATGCAGCGACATGCTGGGGATCGCGGCGACAATGCAGCGGCATGCTGGGGATCGCGGCGACAATGCAGCGGCATGCTGGGGATCGCGGCGACAATGCAGTGGCATGCTGGGGATCGCGCTCGTGGACAATGCAGCGGCATGCTGGGGATCGCGCTCGTGGACAATGCAGCGGTGACAATGCATGCAGCGACATGCTGGGGATCGCGGCGACAATGCAGCGGCATGCTGGGGATCGTGCTCGTGGACAATGCAGCGGCAGCATGCTGGGGATCGCGCTCGTGGACAATGCAGCGGCATGCTGGGGATCGTGCTCGTGGACAATGCAGCGGCGACAATGCATGCAGCGGCATGCTGGGGATCGCGGAGACAATGCAGCGGCATGCTGGGGATCGCGCTCGTGGACAATGCAGCGGCGACAATGCATGCAGCGGCATGCTGGGGATCGCGGAGACAATGCAGCGGCATGCTGGGGATCGCGCTCGTGGACAATGCAGCGGCATGCTGGGGATCGCGCTCGTGGACAATGCAGCGGCATGCTGGGGATCGTGCTCGTGGACAATGCAGCGGCGACAATGCATGCAGCGGCATGCTGGGGATCGCGGAGACAATGCAGCGGCATGCTGGGGATCGCGCTCGTGGACAATGCAGCGGCATGCTGGGGATCGCGCTCGTGGACAATGCAGCGGCATGCTGGGGATCGCGCTCGTGGACAATGCAGCGGCATGCTGGGGATCGCGCTCGTGGACAATGCAGCGGTGACAATGCATGCAGCGACATGCTGGGGATCGCGGAGACAATGCAGCGGCATGCTGGGGATCGCGCTCGTGGACAATGCAGCGGCGACAATGCATGCAGCGGCATGCTGGGGATCGCGGAGACAATGCAGCGGCATGCTGGGGATCGCGCTCGTGGACAATGCAGCGGCATGCTGGGGATCGCGCTCGTGGACAATGCAGCGGCATGCTGGGGATCGTGCTCGTGGACAATGCAGCGGCGACAATGCATGCAGCGGCATGCTGGGGATCGCGGAGACAATGCAGCGGCATGCTGGGGATCGCGCTCGTGGACAATGCAGCGGCATGCTGGGGATCGCGCTCGTGGACAATGCAGCGGCATGCTGGGGATCGCGCTCGTGGACAATGCAGCGGTGACAATGCATGCAGCGACATGCTGGGGATCGCGGCGACAATGCAGCGGCATGCTGGGGATCGCGGCGACAATGCAGCGGCATGCTGGGGATCGCGGCGACAATGCAGTGGCATGCTGGGGATCGCGCTCGTGGACAATGCAGCGGCATGCTGGGGATCGCGCTCGTGGACAATGCAGCGGTGACAATGCATGCAGCGACATGCTGGGGATCGCGGCGACAATGCAGCGGCATGCTGGGGATCGTGCTCGTGGACAATGCAGCGGCAGCATGCTGGGGATCGCGCTCGTGGACAATGCAGCGGCATGCAGAATTGGCCGCCTCTCCGCCAATGCGCGCAGGGGAAGTAAGAGCGCAATTAAATGAGCAGATGCAGCAGCTTACCTTGGCTTTTAGTAGTCCTGTGTAAAACGTCCGCTGGCAAATCCACTTGCGCAAAAGATGTAAAACTTCCGCTGGCAAATCCACTTGCGCAAAAGAAATAATCACCTTTGGCAAAAGCACAAAAAAAACCTGCCAAAAAGCACAAAAAATACCTGCCAAATCAATAACTGTCTGTGCACACACACGAGTGGCATGTAAACCGCGGGCAAGGCACAATCCTGTGTGCACACGAGTGCATGGCAAGGCACTGAGCATGTGAAAGCGCGGGCAAAGCACAATCCTGTGCACGGCAATGCGCGGGCACGCCGCTGTTGGCTGAATCGGCCGCACAGGAGAACTCAGGCAGCACAATCCTGTGCACGGCAATGCGCGGGCACGCCGCTGTGTCACGTGGTGCCGATTCCAGCCAGCTGATTGGCTGAATCGGCCCCATAGGAGAACTCAGGCCTCCTTTGGTAATATGCGTGCGGGCTACCATCCTTCAGAGAACTACAAATCCCACAATACCACATGATTCTTAATCGATCACGTGACAGATAAGTCCCAACTGTCACTCCCAGCAGCCCCTGCGAGTTCAGTTTTGCTCTCTCCTGATTGGACGCCGCGCACGGAAGCGGAAGTGTCAATTCTATGGTTGCCAGGAGACGGAAGAGAAGCTTCCGGGCGGAGACGGCGGGGAAAATGATGTGACAGCCGGGAGACGGGATGAAGAACCGGGGAGGGAAAGGCGGAAAGCTGGAGAGCAGAAGGAAGAGAGGTGAGAAGACGGCGGGCAGACGGAGTAACGTACACTCAGTGTCAGAACCCCTCCCCCACCTAGGAGTGTATATATGTATATATATATATATATATATATATATATATATACACACACACACACACTCAGTGTCAGAACCCCTCCCCCACCTAGGAGTGTATATATGTATATACACACACACACTCAGTGTCAGAACCCCTCCCCCACCTAGGAGTGTATATATGTATATACACACACACACTCAGTGTCAGAACCCATCACCTGCAGGGGAGATATATGTGTTGTACCGCCTTTAGCTTGGATACACGATGTGATAAGGGGGTATGGAGGCTCTACTATGTTATGGGGGCTCCTGGGACCCCCTTGTGTGCGGCCGAGCATTATCCTGCTGGAAGCCGCCATGAGAGGAACACATGTGGCTGCAGGACGTCCTGAACATATCGCTGAGCTGTTGTCCCTCGTACCACTACTAGGGGGACCGACTGTCGTATGTGACGGCCCCCCAGACCATCACACCAGCAGGGGGCGCTCAGAGGCCGGACGTGTAATGGGGGCTGTGAGACCAAATGTCCTTCAGCCAATTGCCTGGAAATGGTTCCGTCAGACACGGCTGTAACGATGGCGCCCCCTGTCTCTGGATGTCCGACAACGGAACAGTTGGAGTTGCTGGTGCTTGTTGGATGATCAGACGCTCCTCTCTACTGGTGGCCTGTAGGGGGCGTCCTGAGCCCGGTCACCTTGTGTGCCCTCACACATCCACTGGTCCCAACCCCCCCTAACAGTCTGCTCAGACGCTCCTCTCTACTGGTGGTCTGTTGGGGGCGTCCTGAGCCCGGTCACCTTGTGTGCCCCCATCCACTGGTCCCAACACCCCCTAACAGTCTGGTCAGACGATCCTCTCTACTGGTGGTCTGTAGGGGGCGTCCTGAGCCCAGTCACCTTGTGTGCCCTCACACATCCACTGGTCTCAACACCTCCTACCAGTCTGGTCAGACTCTCCTCTCTACTGGTGGTCTGTAGGGGGCATCCTGAGCCCGGTCACCTTGTGTGCCCCCCATCCACTGGTCCCAACACCTTCTAACAGTCTGGTCAGACGCTCCTCTCTACTGGTGGTCTGTAGGGGGCGTCCTGAGCCCGGTCGCCTTGTGTGCCCCCATCCACTGGTCCCGACACCCCTAACAGTTTGGTCAGACGCTCCTCTCTACTGGTGGTCTGTAGGGGGCGTCCTGAGCCCGGTCACCTTGTGTGCCCCATCCACTGGTCCCAGCACCTCCTAACAGTCTGGTCAGACGCTCCTCTCCACTGGTGGTCTGCAGGGGGCGTCCTGAGCCCGGTCACCTTGTGTGCCCTCACACATCCACTGGTCCCGACACCCATAACAGTCTGGTCAGACGCTCCTCTCCACTGGTGGTCTGCAGGGGGCGTCCTGAGCCCGGTCACCTTGTGTGCCCTCACACATCCACTGGTCCCGACACCCATAACAGTCTGGTCAGACGCTCCTCTCTACTGGTGGTCTGTAGGGGGCGTCCTGAGCCCGGTCACCTTGTGTGCCCCCATCTACTGGTCCCAACATCTAACAGTCTGGTCAGACGCTCCTCTCTACTGGTGGTCTGCAGGGGGCATCCTGAGCCCGGTCACCTTGTGTGCCCTCACACATCCACTGGTCCCAACACCCCCAAACAGTCTGGTCAGATGCTCCTCTCTACTGCTGGTCTGTAGGGGGCGTCCTGAGCCTGGTCACCTTGTGTGCCCCCATCCACTGGTCCCAACACCTCCTAACAGTCTGGTCAGACACTCCTCTCTACTGGTGGTCTGTAGGGGGCGTCCTGAGCCCGGTCACCTTGTGTGCCCCCATCCACTGGTCCCAACACCTTCTAACAGTCTGGTCAGATGCTCCTCTCTACTGGTGGTCTGTAGGGGGCGTCCTGAGCCCGGTCACCTTGTGTGCCCCCATCCACTGGTCCCAACATCTAACAGTCTGGTCAGATGCTCCTCTCTACTGGTGGTCTGTCGGGGGTCCTGAGCCCGGTCACCTTGTGTGCCCCCATCCACTGGTCCTAACACCCCCTAACAGTCTGGTCAGACGCTCCTCTCTACTGGTGGTCTGCAGGGGGCATCCTGAGCCCGGTCACCTTGTGTGCCCCCATCCACTGGTCCTAACACCCCCTAACAGTCTGGTCAGACGGTCCTCTCTACTGGTGGTCTGTAGGAGGCGTCCTGAGCCCGGTCACCTTGTGTGCCCTCACACATCCACTGGTCCCAACACCCCCAAACAGTCTGGTCAGACGCTCCTCTCTACTGGTGGTCTGTAGGAGGCGTCCTGAGCCCAATCACCTTGTGTGCCCCCATCCACTGATCCCAACACCCCCTAACAGTCTGGTCAGACGCTCCTCTCTACTGCTGGTCTGTAGGGGGCGTCCTGAGCCCGGTCACCTTGTGTGCCCCCATCCACTGGTCCCAACACCTCCTAACAGTCTGGTCAGACACTCCTCTCTACTGGTGGTCTGTAGGGGGCGTCCTGAGCCCGGTCACCTTGTGTGTTCTCACACATTCACTGGTCCCAACACCTCCTAACAGTCTGGTCAGACGCTCCTCTCTACTGGTGGTCTGTAGGGGGCGTCCTGAGCCCGGTCACCTTGTGTGCCCCCATCCACTGGTCCTGACACCCCTAACAGTCTGGTCAGAACGGCCCGGTGGGGGACAATTCGTCGATACGACCCTCCAGCTTCTCACATCCCAATAATGCGCCCCCCTCTGGTAACGGGGTGGAATCTCTTCTCTCCGTCGTAGAGGCGTCTAGTGGCCAACAAGCTCTACAGAAGCGGAAGAAGAGGTCACTGCACACAAGGGGACTCCGAGAGCCCTTTTATAGGCCGAGGGGGGAACCACTGTTAGGGCCTCCGGTGACCCTTCATCTAAACAATACAAATAGTGCAGCGACGTTTCGGCCAGGGGTTTGGTCTTATCGAGCTCGCTGCACTATTTGTATTGCTTATGGGAGAATAAACTCATCTGGATTTTTTGCAGCTGCCATGTGATCTTTTTCACTGAGTTTCTGGGACTGGATCCCCGTCCCGCTGGCTGTTGCATCAGTCGTGTCCCACCCTTTTGGGGATTCTTTAAAGTGCTGCTGATGAGGCATATTTTCTCTAAGACCGTTCCTTCTAACCCCCACAACTCTCATCATTTACAGATCTGCATGCAGTTACATCTCCTTTTAGATGATTGACTTTTTTGACAAAGGGTGTATATGGGGGGTTGGAAGATGTGGGGGGGTTGGAAGATGTGGGGGGGTTGGAAGATGTGGGGGAGGTGGGGGTGGCGGGCAGGAGGACCATATCAGTGTTATAGGGAGGGAGGAGGAGGACAACAACTGGAACATGGAAGGAAGAGGATGATGATGTTGATATAATGTGGAGGGAGGAGGACGCCGACGATGTAATATGGAGGAGGACGCGTTGTATCAGGGGAGGATAAAGATAGTGCCAGTGTAATATGGAGGCAGAAGAAGGATGGTGGCTATGGGCTTTTATGCGCTCACACGATGCAACTTTCTGATCTTCCTTGTCTTTCAGGGACCACAGACGTCCCTCCGTCCACCTCGCTGCCGCCACTCGTACAGGGTCAGCTCCGCTGCTTTTTGAGGGTGACCATCAGTAAGATCCTGTGGACGGTTCCCAGACCCCCCCGGACTGTACTTGTAAGAATACGATGGTGGGGAGAGACGACCGGTGGGACCATTTTCCATCCCCGGGACACATCACAGACGGAACAGAAGGAGGTCAGAACCACAACCCGCTACGCCGTGCACTGTGGAGCCAAACAGCTCACCTCCTACCTCACAGGTAAGTGGCCAGACTGCACCTGGAGAAGACGAGGTTACGGCTTCTCTCCATAGGCTATACAGTAGTTTGTGATTAATGGACAGTGGGTTAGCACTCTCATCGACCCTTTATAGAGAAGCCACTGTCTCATATGCATCATTGTATCTTCATCCTCTGCAGATATGGGGGCTCTCGTATTGGACGTCCTCACCAAACTTGACCACCTGCCTATCGGTCGCGCTCAGATCGATGATATCTCGAGACTCTCCTCGACGCATCCACTCAGCGGTTTCTTCACGGTCGTCTCGCCTAGATCAGAGAAGCTGGGAGAGCTGCAGGTGATGACCTGATATTTGTTGTAAATGATGGCGAACTTTGCGTTCTACCAGCCGGTGGTAAAGTTGTGTCTCTCTTCCCAGGTGTCTGTGGCTCTGGAGCCTCTGAGTGACACGTATGACGACAGCGGTTCCATTCTCAACTCTGACATGAGCCAGGATGCTGCTCCATCAGTGCACCCACCTAAGGTGCAACCATTGCGGCCCAGCAAACTCTCTGCAGGCCACAGAGCAGAGTCCGAGAGCAGCAGAGTCCCCGCACCCAGGTACTGTGTTGTCAGTCCATATACAAAAGACAAAAGCCATAAAAACACTTGAAACGTGCATCGTGTGTGTGTGCGAAGACACCCAACCCTTCCGAGATTGCAGTCCCTGGGGCTAACAGTGGATCACCCCAGATCCCCCTCGGCCAGCTACACATTTTCCTTGCAGCAGTTGTAGGAGAAATTTAGTATTACAGGATGGCAGCCTGGAGATCCACTCATACTGAGCAGTTTTCTGTTCGGGGTCCCAGGTGGGACTCTAATAGAGCATACGAGCAGGGTTAGTGTTCTTGGCACAGCTCCATTAAAAGGGTCTTCCCACAATCCACAGAAAAGGGACTTGTTACTCACCAGCACACTGCTCGTTCTCACTGACAACAGCAAAGACGAGCAGTGGGTCAGCAATCTACTCGACTGTTTATTTAATTCCCATTACACTTGTAAAAAAAAAAAACTGCCATGAATTTTGTGGTATTTTTTTACAACCGTTTTTGTTGGCGGTTTTTCAAGTCCTACAAAGAAGACTGCAAAAACATCGTATATGAAGACTATAATTTGCCACGGATTTTAACCCCTTAATGAAGCTGCCCTTTATTCTACACTTTTTTCCGTCTGAGGGCTGCTGTCTTTTGCGGGACGAGTTGTATTTTATGTACCATACAGTATGCTGAAAAAAATTGCTTGGAGTGAAATGGAAAAAAGCCCCAGTTTGCCATCTTTGTGGGGGTATTGCTTTTTGGTCTACACGCTGCCACAAAAATGACATGATAACCTTATTCCGTGGATTAGTGCGATTACAACAAAACCAAATTATTTTTTTTTGCTTTACTACTTTTAAAAAATAAAATCTTTTTGTAAGGCGAATTTTTATTAGTTTACCAAGAAGAAGACGATCCCAGATCCCGTGTAGAAGCACAGGGCCCTCAGGAGGAAATCACACCAGCCTGATGATGCAGCATCACATGATTTGTAATGTCTTCAAAGTTGTATGTGGTTTATATATCATAAATGACATCACAGGAAAAGTACATACCCCCAAAGTAATAAGAATACATGATGGGATACAACTAAATGATTAACATAAGATCCATCTTCTAAGGTGTTACTATAACATACAAAGAAACCTTTATTATGTCAGTGAGAAGGGAGGGGGTCTGAGGGACTCTCTGTTCTATACACCAGGTATATAGAAATGCTTACGGTTAACCCCTTCACTACTTATACTAGCAGCAGCTATAGCTTCCTAGTCTGCAATCTAATAGCAAAAATTAATTAACTGATATATTGATCTACAGTTTTCTTAATAATCTTATAAATAAATATATATATTATACTTTCTGCCACCATAACTTTTTTATCTTTCCTTCAATAAGGTGAAGAATCGTTTTTGGGTGTCATTTTGGAGTTCACACAACTTTTTACTCGCATTTTATAAAATTTTGTTTTTGAGAGAGGGTGACAAAAAAAAAAAGCTCAATTCTGGCGTCAAGTATTTTTTTACTGATAAGTAATGCATTTCTTTAATAGACCGGGCTTCAGTATAGATCCTGGGAGAAGGCTTCTTTAAAAACTTTAATTACCTTTTTATTTTTCTCTAATAAAACTTTTTTCTTAATCCATTTTTGCATTTTATTTCTTTAGGCATGTCTTGATAAGCAATCTGTAATGGCTGCCCTGGACACCTTCAGAAGGCACCTTGCAATCTCATCGCAGGGGTGCTGTTTGGGACTTCTGAACACCAATCAAGACAGTTAAATGCCACTGTCACAATTGATAGGGGCATGTAAATGGTTAACAGCCACAATCGGCGCCATCGTCATGTACAAAATCAGCTGTTTGAAATGCCTCATAGGCCGTAGTGGGGGCCATGTGCTGTCTCTGGAATCCATGGATAGTACATTTCCAAAACATACAGCTGTGTAACTTGGCCCTAAGTCTCACGCCGCAGTTCTTACAATCCATGGTCCTACTTGCACTGACTTCTTTATGGCGTTCTAGGGGCAGAGACCACTTATACTTCAAGGAGAACACCGAACCTAATAGAGGGCTGATCATAGGATCCCAGGATGAAGACGATCACACGTTACAGAGCCTCCCCTCTAAGAACAAAACATCCGTCATCCATACAGCACAGGACAGGGCAGCTGATCCATCCAAGGGCCTGTCCACTGTGGCCCCTGCACCTGCAGCCAGGGACCTGCTAACAGGTTAGAGACCACATACATTGTGTGTGTATCTGTATGTATATTACACACTATGCACACAGCACATATTAGGCGACATATAATGCAGCCTGCAATGCGGGATCAGCACAGAATCATTTATCAGACCATATATGTCTGCTGCCCTTAGTAACCAATCACACAGCTGCTTTCATTTTACCACCGCAGTTCAGACTTGAAAAGCTGCATTCTGATTGGTCACCATGGGCAGCAAGGACCGTCTTAGTGTTAGACTACTTAGAGAAATGAGACCCAATGTGTTTCTCTTTTATTGAGTTGCTCTTCATGCGGTTCCTCAGCCTTCGCTGTAATCCGGGTCTTACTGATTGTCAGAAATGATGGCATTATGTTCTCGGGTGATACAACATGTCTCTTTCTGTTTTTCAGCTCTGTTAGATCAGGGCAGCAAACTGAGGGACGCTATGGTTGAGTCAGCTCTGCGATTAGACCCTGAGATGGACCTCGATGCAGAATCTATTCCGGACCCTGTTTTAAATAAAGGACCTTACGGCTTCCAGTACCTCAGGTGACTAACTTGTAGCTATTTCAACCCAACACAATGTATCAAGAGACTTCTGTCATGGCACCGCACGCCTTTAAGTGGACTATACTGGCTACCCCATCTAGTAGCGCGTTGGTCTCCTTTGGCCTTCAGTGCGGCAAAGTAGAGTTCACTGAGTTATTACATTGTTCAGCAGGAATATCGGCCCCTGCGGACAGGAAGCTTCTTGTAATTTCTGCAGATTAGATGGAGGTGCTGACCTGTTCTGACTAGCTGACAGGAAGTGGTCAGTGATTCATGCTGCTTGCGCCGAATTCTGACCTCCTATCAGCCATAGAAATCTGGATCCATCTGACCAGGAGAGGTTTTCCCGTTGCTTTTGAGCGCTACCATGAGTCCTGTGTCCCACCAACAGTAAGGCATCCTAAGACCAGTCCTGCGGGGGTAGCTTTTCATCCCAGAGAGGGGGCTCACTCACGGCCTAAGACCACCGCCATAAATAAACGATGGGATCTAAACCTCCTCCAGCAGCGGCTTCTCCCGACCATCCAGGATGATCAATGCTTCTGTTAGAGATGGTGTTTCCACTAGGGGCGCCAGTGTCTGGTTGAGGTGGAACGCTCGTCCTAGAGCTGCGGGTGGCCCGGCCTGACGGCCGTGTCCAGGGTTCCCCCGCTCTGGTCAGTGCGCGGGCGTGCCTGTCCGCTGGTCGTCGGCGCGGCCCTCTGGTCAGTACGTGCCCCTGGTGGGAGGCGACCTTGTGATTTCCCCCTGGTGTCATGTGACTTCTCCCCGCCCCTCTGGGTGGGGAGTTCTGCTTATATACCTGGCAGGGCCAGACACTCGTTGCCAGTGTGTGGTTCTGACTCCATCTGCCTACACCCACATTGTTTGACCTGACTACTTGTGTTCTGACTTCGGCTTCTATTCCGACTCTGTCTTTGGTTTGTCCTTCTGTTCTGCGCTCGTGCCTTTCTGGTTTGACCCGGCCTGTTTCCTGACTTCTCTCTTTTTGCTTGTTTGCTACGCGGTACCCACCTGCCGGTCTCCTTGTCCCTTTTTTCATGGGGTCCCTTCCCTAGTGCAGCGCAGGGACCATCGCCCAGTTGTCGCCCTGGGGCCTAGCAGGTAGGGACATGGGAGAGGGCTGATGTAGGGACCCCCTGTCCACCTGTCCCGGCCATAACCGCTCCCTGCAGCGTGATAGTCACCGAGTCACAAGACAGAAGTCAGCACTAAGCCACTCGCTGAACAAGACATTGAGGGTCTGTGGCTGGAAACCCCCCCCCCCCCCCCCTCCCCCGGATCAGATCCCACTGAGAACCTGTGGCCAATCCTCAAGAAGCAGACAAACTGAGAAATAGTGAGGAGGGCGGGGGTCATCAGAAGAAGATATCCAGCCTGTCGGGGGAAGGGTAGAAGGCTGGAAAATAAGGGCCAACACTGGAAATATGGGGTCTTTACCGAAACTTCATGTATTTGTCAATAAAGGTAAACTTTAAAAACTGTCAAAACCAAAATTTGTGTCCGTCTCCAAACTTTTGGCCACAGCTGCATAAGGCTCGCTCGGTTTCCTTTTCGGCTCGTACGTCGAGCTGCTTATAGCCACAAGATTAGGGCACTAGCTGTTAGAAAGTGTGAGCGCCATAGGCTCCTACTGACTAGAGCAGGTAGGTAGCCTCCTTTTAATCTCGTCTACCTTTCTGTTCCCCCTCCAGGGCAGCTCCTGAGAGTCTCACAACAGATACTGATCAGAACCTCCTCAACGGCCACAAATCTTTCCCAAGCGGCAGCGTGATCATGCCAAGTGGCGTCCGCACACTTCCTGAGCCAGAGAAGACCAACGAGACCCGGGCCATAGAGCTGCTGCTGGGCAGGTAAGAGGCGGTTTGTCCATAAGTTACCTGACATGAGGTCACCTGGACCTTATCGATGACTATTGGTGCCAGGCATGGACCGGCCCACAGGGGAACAGGTGAAATCGCCGGTGGGCCCTCAGCAGGAGTGGACACCCCACCCACCCACCTGCATTACATACAGATAAGCAGCATCTCAGCCAATCTATACATATAATAAGCTAGGAGGTTTATCTATTTCTATAGCGGCATTGGCTGAGATGACATCTAGGTGCTCTGACAGAGCAGCCAGTATTCTCCCGTCTTGATAACGCTGCTGCCTGGCATTGAGTGATCATACATTACTGGCTCATAGAGCTGGGCGGACCGCTAGTCTAAGGCTGGGCTACGCAGAGACTGAGGGGACCGCAAGACAGAAGCAATCTGAAGCCAAGGTCAGGCAGCAGGCTACTACTAAAAAAAAAAAGTATGTGCACCCCCTCTTACTAGGCAATTCATTTTCAGGTCCCGGTCATCCCTTTCCCCTCCATAGGGAACTATAACTCCCAGCTACAGGCAGCTGAGAGCCCACAGAGCTTCTTAGGGGTGAGGTTACACACAAACCACGCTGGCATTGGCTGTTACTGTTCACATGGTCCTCACACTGACTGGTAATGGCCGCAGAGTTGTGAAGGTGAAACTGCTGCTCATCTGCAAAACCGCACAGACATTAAAAGTCAGTTTGACAACTGCTTGTTTAAGATAAAACTGCATGTTGGCGCGTATTTTGGCCATGCTGTGCCTGTTACATGTGACAAGATATGCCACCTTAGCAATGCTCACCTATCGGATGAATGGGGGTCCACCAATTCTCACCTGCTGTCTTCTCCATAAACCTCAGTGGGACCCGGGCCGCACACAAACATTCATGTGTATGGAGAATGCGGGGATCGGGTGATATTAACATGTATCAGTACAGGACACCCTCAGGATGTTTTCACTGGTGGGCACTAGTACCCTGGTCTGTCCGGCGCAGGCAAAGGTTGATGTGTAATATATAGTAACCAATCAGGTCGCAGCTTTCAGTGTGAAATCCACTTTAGAGTTGGTTAATGATTGGTTGCAATAAACAGCCTCCATTTTATTTATTTGTTTCAAAGACTTTAATGACAAACTACATCTGGCCTAAAGCTCCTGTCTTGTTGATTGTCAGCTCCCCGGTATCCGTTAGCCACTTCTGGGATGGGACCGGCTCACCCCCCGAGTCCATTGCAGGAAGTGATTTCTACAATGAAAGCGAACTTAACGATCCCCTCTACGACCAGAGCCTCCTGGAGAATCTGTTCTACAAGACACCGGTGAGGGCTGAGAAGCTGCCATGTACTTGTCTTATGATATATTAACCCCTTCTGCTGCAGGGCGTAAATGTACGTCATGGGTGAGAAAAAGTTCTGTGAATGAATGTGCATTTACGCCTTATGAATAGTACGGGCTCAGAAGGTGAGCCCATACCATCCAGAGCGGGAGCCGGCTGTGACCGATGCTACACTGGGGAGGTGTGAGAACACCGATCCAAGCTGTTAAGACCTTATTGCTGCGATCAGTGTTGATCCCAGCATATAAAGGATTCACAGAGGGAGGATGTTCCCACTGTGATGTCATCAGCCCTACGTCATGTAATCACAGAAGCCTGATGGATTGTCATCAACCGATCGCCAGATAATGGCGACTGGGTCTGCCATGGCAAAAAATAAATAAAATAAGACATAGTAAAATAAAATGTTTCCTTGCACACTTGACCGTCTTTGTTTGAAAAAATAAAATAAAGCACATTTTGGTTTTGTCGCATCTATAAATTGAACTCCCTTCTTATCCTGAACGGCAAACTTTATTAAAAAAAAAAAAAGTGGGGAACAGATGAGACTTGACATGGAGGCTTGAATAGTAAATAGTTTGAGGAGTTAATATGGGACTTCCCTCACTTTATAGATATCTTATCGCAGCAACTATCTACATTCTGTAAATAATTGTGCCCAAACAAAAGTTTGATTTATCAAAAAAAAAGGAGCCAAAGTGTTTTTTTTTTTCCCCTCCCAAAAATGCAGTAGAAGATAAACAAAAAACCATATGTGCCCTAAAATGGTTCCAATAAAACTGCAGCTCGTCTCGCAAACAACAAGCCCCCCCCAGAGCTCTGTCCATGGATAAATAAAGTTATGGGACTTTGAAGGCAGCGATGAAAAGTGTTTTTATTGTGCAAAAGAGGAAACATCTAAAAAATATATATTTTTGGTGTTGTCTAAATCACACCAATCTGAATAATTAACACTGTAAAAAAATTAACCCAAAAAGAGTGGAAAAGTGATTGTTTTTCTCCCCTGCCGTCCCATAAAAATCAATAAAAGTTTTATATAAAATGTTATATGCACCCAAAAAATGGTACCCATAAAAACTACAGCTCACCACACAAAAAACAACCCTCATACGGCCGTGGGGGGGGGGGGGGGGGGAATAAAAGTGTTACGGCTTTTGAAAAGATACAAATCCCCCAAAATCGTGAAATCTAGGCCCTGTCACTTAGGGGTTAAACACTAAAGTGTATAAGATATATAATGTGGCAATATGGCTTCTAAAAGGGCACTTTTTTCCCTTTTTGCAGCAGTTGGATGATGGCTCGAGTGATGATGGAGGTGATGCTGAATCAAGAAGAAAGAAAACTAAAACTGTGAAATATGAAAGTTTGGAGGAGTCTAAAGCAGCTCCTTGTGAGGCAGAGGAACCGTCATCATTGAAGGTCTCCTCCAGGTAATTTCTCTTTCACTAGTAGCAGTGCCTGTATATGTAAATCCCCCCTTCGTATCCTTAAAGGGGTCCACTGCTGTGCTATTGAGGATAGGTGATGATAAGTTGATGAGCTGGGGTCCGCCACTTGGGACCCTGGACTGTCAGCTGTTCTCCCTGCGTCAGTCACTGTGTACTGAGCTGGAAGCAGGTAGCTCCAGATACATTGCAGCACCTTGGGTTTATGTTGCAGGTATTGAATTCAATGAGAATAGTGCCTGCATTACCAACTCGGCCTGCTGCAGTGTATACGGAGCCATCTACTTCCTTCACCATACAACTGCCACTAGAAGAACAGCTAACCTGGGGTCCTAAACGGCCGACCCCTGCAGATCAACTATTTATGACCTATCCTGATGATTGGTCATCAATAGTGTGAAGGTGGACACCCCCTTAAATTTGTCCTGAAGCTTACTTTACTCCCACTTCAATTCAATGTGACTTCTTTGTTGATGGCCAAGATCAATGTTGGCGTCGTCTTAGGAAATGCTGAGGGTCCCAGTATCCAGACCCCCAGCATTAACGTCTATAACATATCCAGGGGGAATCAATGTAAGCGGGTCATGTGCTTCCTGGTTTGTTGCATTATAGTACTCCCGCTCTGTTAAGTGTTTGAAGGGAAGCTAAGACCCCTGAGGTACTAAATGGAAAGGGAGCCTGCCACATACCCAAGCACCATAATCTGTAACGGTGCCGTTAGGGGATGTGCATGGAGCCGGTTGGTGTATGTATGTTTACCGGCGATCTAGCGGTGTCGCCCTCTGAAACTGTACAATTAGGAGTCAGATTTTTGTGCTGCGCATAGACTTCAGAGCGGGACACAGCTGGACTGCGGGAGCAGGGGAGCATAAAAAATACATCGCCCTCCTCCTGATCACGTCCCCTAACAGCGCCATAACTTATTGTGGGAGACGTGAACGGGTCCCTTTAAGTAACAAAACTAAATATTGTCAAATGTTGTCATTCAAAAGAAAAAGCAGATCTCCAGAGCGATCCGGTAAAACTGAAACAAGATGCAAAGCGATTGACTTGAGTCTGGACCGTCTTACACTTTTGGGTCGTATGCACGCAGCGCGGGTCATTGTGGAATCTTTAAAGATCAAACCAGAGAGCACCCAGGTGATGAGCAGCAAGGGGAAACCACCGCGACCGGCCTCCGCCATCAAACGGTAAGTCTTATCACCAAAGAGGAGAGATCAGCAGAAGATCTTCACCCTAATAGGAATTATACAGAAGAGGAAGTTGTTTTATGCCTTTGGCAACTGTTACTGTACATTCCTGGCGCTGCAGCTACGCACATTGTACAAAGTGCCATAAGTGTACGGCATGGAGATTGGAACGGATTCCAGCTGTAACCAAAAGCAGACATCCTGCTACAATGGCTGGAATTGAGGATTAAGTTCTTAGGTCTGCTCTGCTTAATACACTGCAATCCAGAAGTATTGCTGGATAGTATATAAATGATTTTATGGTCAAGTCCCTCAGTAGGACTATAAGAAAATATGTAAAAAGCTCAATAAAAGACCTATAAAGCAAGCACATTACTTGCCCTGCACAGTGAACAAGCAACTAAGAGTAAAGCAAAAGTACTAAAGCCTTATAGGGGGGAAAAAACAACATAAACTTATTAACTTTGTATTGCATCAACCCACGGAATATAGTTACGTCTATTACAGAACGACTACACCGTGACTTTGGCTGCGACGTACAGTCTGGCACAATTGTTAACAACATGACCACATTCACATAAGGTAGGTTACAGTGTACATGGCAGTACATTGGTCCTTGACAGCGTGATGTGTGTCGCGACCAATGTTGCTATGTGGCCATCGCCTCACACCGCATGGGGAACACAGTTGAAATGAAACCCAAAAGCAATTGCAGAATTCCTTTCTTTTTCCATTCCTCCTCCCAAAAAATCGCAAAGTCTATATTTTTAATATGTTCCCCGAAAAATACCACTGATCCCACAAAGAACAATCCGTCATCCTGCTACTGCAACGGAGAAATCACAGTGATGCAAAAACGAAAAAGCTGTGCCCTTAAAGAGCGGAAGACGTCCCCATATAGTGCTACATAAGTGTTATATAGGGCTGTCATCAGCCGGTGAACGTGCCGGTGCTCCAAGGGGTTATTGAGGGATTGCAATGGTTGTATGCTCCCGTTTCCTGACTTTAGTTGGATGTATAGAATGTCTTGTCCTTCAGGTCGGTGTCACACGAGTGTCCCGGCCCCACTGGGGGGAGCTGCCAACCCAAACTCAGAGCTTCGTAGATGTAGTAGGGCCAGAACTCACGTCCTTTAATATGGCCTTAAAAGAGTTGGACCAAATCACAGGTTGTCCACAGGATAACTTGCTGATCAATGGGGGTCTCACTGCTGACACTCTCGCCAATCTGGAGAGTGAGGGACCGGTGTTCCCATTTGCCTGTCACTGCGAAGTTGCTTCTCTCCCTGCAGTGACGACAGAATGAATGAGCATGCCCGGTTGGCGTTTCATTCATGGGGCTTGCTGCTTGGCTCCAGCAGTCGCATTGATAATGAATGGAGAGCCGGGGCCCCTGTGCAATCCACACTCATTCAATCTGCTCCTCACTGCTCAGAGGTGGGGGGAACGAGGCACAGTAAGCTCCCAGTAGGCTCTGAAACCGGACTAGTGAGATGGGGGTAAACTTTTTATTCTGTTCGGCACACCTAAGCTATAACCCCCTACAAGCCTCCTCATCTGCGTTGCATTCGGTAATGTCCTGTATTTTTCTTCCGGCAGAACTTTTTTTGTGGAATTCCATTTTCCGGTGTCGTCCAAGAACAAACTGGGAGAATTAACAGCCACGGAAATAACCCGCCTGGTGTCCAGCAAGATCATAAATGGAGGTGAATGGTCCTGCTCCCCTGACTGTACTCCTAACGCCGGGCCTCTTTATACCTTATTGATCAGGGCAAAGTATGGAATCTGGCATCACTCTGCAAAGGTTTTACACATCCGAGTAATCCTGACATGGTTTATCTCATCATTGTCATTGGGGCACACAAGGAGACTTCGGGGTGTAGCTACTGCCACTAGGGGGCAGACAATAAGCAAAAAAACACTAGCTCTTCCTACTAGCTGTTCCCCTCCTGCAAGCACTGAGCTAGTCTGTTCTAGCTCCATATCCGTAGGAGGCGCAGATCTTCTCTGCGGAGAAGTGGAGGGCAGATAGTGCTGCATCTGACACAGTGCTGCTCCAAGAAGACACAGTGGAATAGAGTACCTCTAACTGCTCTGCTTCCCGCCAGCCATGGGGTCACCTGAGGCTCCCGCTGCTCCCCCAATTCCAGCGTCCTCTCACCTTTAAGTGACAGTCACTGAGGAAGTGACCCTACTGGTGCGCAGGGGGAGCCGAAGTGAAGAGGGTCAGGAGGAGGGCAGTAACTTGCTATGGTTAAGTATAGCGCCATCGCCCCTCACCCCCATGCCACCTTGTCACCTTCCCATCCACTCCACACTCCTTTTGAGTTTTTTTCTCTTGTTGTCAGGTAATGCCCCCCCCCCCCCCTCCGCGGTTCGCCTCATTAAGTTCTTTTTTTCTCTCTAGGGTGACCCATCGTTATAACCCTTGGTCTCCTGCCAATAGTCCCTGGCCTTCCTTTTCAGCCCGCCCATTGCAACAACTCTAGTCCAGGGACGTGACCAGCCCCCTCCTCTACTAGCATACACCAGTGTTGTGGGATAAGACTCCTGGCCTCTCCTGACTTCTAAATCGTGAAGGGCTTTCTCATGGCTTTGAGCAGCACCCAACAACTTTGCTGGGCCACACTATCTAATTTTGGCCTTGGGTTTCATGCCTTCACAGGCCAAGGGCTGGAGACGAGACTTCCTTGGGTCGAACTGTCTTGCTTGCTTCCCCTCCTTCACAGCCCCAGCACATGGTAAAGCCCCCAGTTAGGGATCTGCCGATTCCCTCAGGGGGCCAATCACAATTTATTTTCATAATTCATCAGCATCAAGTCTAGATTTCCCTCCGCCCCGATGTCCCCAGGGTATAATGGACCTTATTCTGCCTCCATATCAGTTATGGTGGTAATTCCCTAGAATGGGTAGGACTAGAGGCCGCATGGGTCTCTGTGGTCAATGCCATTACCATCCCTCTCTCCCTTGCCAGACACCAGATATTGTAAGTATACCATTTGGTACCTACCACTCAGTTCCACTGGGCTCCCAACCAGAGAGGGCGCTCTTCCCCTTTACCGGTATCACATCATCCAAGGTGGCCAAACTCATTCCTGGCATGTTTCCCTGGTGACTTACCATTCTCCTGATCCCGTCAATTCTGCATAAGACAAACCAGATACATATATGTCATCAGTACATGCCCCGAATGAACGACGAATGAGAATTCATTCGCTTCCCATTCAATTTGTGCACGCAGAAAACTGACCAATGGATCGGCCTGTGTGAACAGGCAGTTATCACTTCTGAATGACTGCCTGTTTATTGTGAATGGAGGTGGGTGGGCCGGTACGATCCTCATCTGCTTCGTCGCCATTCACTGAGCGATGCTCGTTCATGCGTAAAGTCACAGGAGCCATTATCGCTGGCTGTCTCAGCGGGGATCTTCAGTCTTCCCTGAGTCTTACATAGTACGTCATGTACTATCTAACGTCATGGTTTCATTTGTGGTTCTCCTGCTGTCTGCAGGAGGGGTATAGCCAGTAGGAGGAGGTCACGAAGGCGTTAAGCTAATGATCACCTATGAGGTCGTTTTATACAAACAATCCCACCAGTAACATTAAAGAAAGTTATCTGGGGAGGAAAGAAGCAGGTCCTGGTAGTGTAGTAATGTAAAAGCAGTCCTACTCTCCTGACGCTCCTCCGGTGGCCGGTCCCCACGCCGGTCTTCGATTCCTGGTGCACATCCTGACGGTCTCACAGCACTGCAGCCAATCACTGACACTTGACCCTGCATCCGGACAGACGCCTGTAAGTGAAGAGTCCTTTACCCCAGCCCATAGGGATCAACAGCTTTAGTTTTAGGGTGCATAATGGGTCAGACCTGATTTAAAGGGGGTATAGAAGAGATTCCGTGACACTGTAGAGTAATAGTCTGCACCCTGGGAGGCACCAATCCCCTGCATGCTTTGCTGCAGCTGAAGAGCAACTTACACTAAAGATTCACCTTCCTTTATACGTTATCTCAAGTCGTCTTTCCTGTCTTTTCTACAGTTGTGAAGTTCCAGCAGAGATTTGTGTTCCCCATCTTGTTCCACGGACCGATGATCCAGCACTGGTGGAACACCGGCCTCACCTTCCGACTCTTCATGAGGAAGAGCACCCAGAAGAAGGTGAGGTCAACGCTTCCTTCCTGAGCTTGGTGCGTCTTACTTCAGCTTTAGACTTAGACTAAATGCATCTTGCCTGTCCCTCCAGCCCGGACTCCTCGGCTCGGCCGTTCTGTCCCTTCGCGATGTTCTCCGCTCTCAGGATCTCTCCGTGTCGCAGTCCCTTCCAGTGCACTGCTTGGAGAAACAGCGGGAATTAGAGGATGTCGGGCCCCTGAAGGTAATGTCTGATGTACCGAGTAAGAGGAGATAAGTTGTGTTTCCAAGTGTATATTGTAATCTTTATTTAAAGGGGATTTTCCCATTAACCCCTTCCCAATGTGCGCCTTACATGTACGGCGCCTGTGGTGTGTCGTTGTATAGTGCAAATACGTCTTTTTCCATTTTGCCCCAATTAGACATTTTTAGAATTTTCTCAGTATGTTTTACAGTATATTAAATTTGTATTTTAGGCCATTTTATGCCTCCCTGGACAATTTTCAAAAGTTTCTAGAAAAGGGGGTGTGGCTAAGTGGAGGCGTAAAATACACTGGTTTTATTAGTAGCTTGCTCTGTTATTTTAGTGTAAAGTGCACCAGGCATGAGGAAAAGTAATGTCTAGCAAGACCTGCTAAGGCTGGTCCTTACAGGGCGGAATCCCGGCGGAAATCTCAGTTTTGCAGCAGCAAAAAAAAGCGAGATTTCTGCTGGGAAAGCGCTGCTTTAAAGCCTGCGTGTGGGGTATGTTGTGTGAAGCTAGGATAGTGATAATCAATCTGCCATTTATGTTTTCTGTTGGTACAAATTGTTCGATCTACTGATCAGGCGGTTACAGATTCTCTCCATCTCCCCTGTCAGGTGTCGGTAGCCATTGCCGGAGATAGCAGAGAGTTCTCAAACCTCCCAGAGAAGTCGTCTCTAAGAGCGCAGGACGCATCCAGGCCTAACGAGAGCGTCAGACCACCTGAAGATCAGTCGTACGTAGAAGACTCCTCAGAGCCGCACACAGAGCTGGTGTCCTCAGTCCCACCTGCTAAAGAACATGTCCTCCAACAGATGGAGCCACCACAAGGGGCGCCGTCCCAGCAAGAGACTGAAGTGGAGAACGGTTTATTACTGCACGTTCTCCTCATGGTGCCTGAAGGCAAGGGCCTACTGTGCGCCCCCCAGCAGTCCTCCGTCTATAACCCATATCTGAACTGCAAGCTGTTCTCTACCCAGGAAGCCACCCGCTCCGCCATAGTGTGGGGCAGCAGCCGGCCGCTCTTCAAGTTCTCACAGGTAATTGCTGCTGTCTTTTGTTTCCTCTAAAGAAGGAGTAAATTAAGTCACCGACTTCTATTTATATCTTCCTTTTGTTTACTAATCAAACTACTAAGGATCACTTGTCTGTGAGTATGTATGTGTGTGTTTGATTCTTATGCCCCACCTCATGGTGATGTCATCGCTCCGCCCCCTGGTTACATCATTGGAGGTCCTACAACATATATAAAACACAGAGTCTGACCCACAGAAGAACAACACAGTTAGGGCTCTTGGAAAGGGAGGACAAAAATAACAAAATGAGAAGTCCTGACAGAAGACACTGACCTACCACCGCCACCAACGAGATCCGCTGTGTTTTTCTTGTGTGGTAATCATGCTGCTGTGTGTGTGATGTGTGAGGATCATAATGCATGTACCATGTAGCAGAGTTGTGTGGCACATTGAGCCACCAGGAACACTGGTACTGTAATTTCCTAATAATTACTAGTACGTGTGAATATACACAACACGCCGCTTGATCAGCCCCCATCTAGTAGCGTTGGACTCCTTTGGCCTTCAAAACTGCAGCAATTCATCACGGCGCAGATTCCACTCAGTGATTACATCATTCTGCAGGAATACCGGCCCCTGCGGACAGGAAGCTTCTTGTAGTTGCCGCAGATTAGATGGCGGTGCTGACATATTCTGACCTGCTGACAGAAAGGGGTCAGCGATTCATGCTGCTTGTGCCAAATTCTGCCTTCCCATCAGCAACAGAAATCTGGATCCATCTGACCAGGAGATGTTTTCCGCTGCTCAGTGATACAAGTTTTGCGCTCTTTTGCCCGCTGGAGTCTCATATTTTTGTTTCTCTTAGACACAATGCCTCTGTGAGAGGGCCGGGGGGTGTAATAAAGCGGCTAGTGTATAGTATACAATTTTTGTAATTCGTCTTATTTGGGGAAGGTGTCATCTTACACAACTTCCAGCATTCTGCAGTTCCCCTTTCCCTTTTTTTTCAGCTTCTTGGGCTGGATGGATGGAATATCGCCAGTGATTTTCTGACGAGGGGGGAGCGCTGACAGGTCTCAGAAGTGAGCCTATCTGACAGATAGGCTCACCACAGAGAATCGCGGCATGCCATGATTTAGATCGCTATGATTCTCCGCTCGTGGACGCCGATGCAGCACTTTCCTTAGCAACGCTATGGAAAGGTTCACACAGGATCATCACCTGTGGACATGCAGCCTTGCTCTCCCAAAAATCTTTTTAGTGAAGCCAATAAAAACAAGACGGGGGGGAGAGACGGGATGCAGCTGCGGGGAGGAGAGGCGGGATGCAGCTGCGGGGAGGAGAGGCGGGATGCAGCTGCGGGGAGGAGAGGCGCGATGCAGCTGCGGGGAGGAGAGGCGCGATGCAGCTGCGGGGAGGAGAGGCGCGATGCAGCTGCGGGGAGGAGAGGCGCGATGCAGCTGCGGGGAGGAGAGGCGCGATGCAGCTGCGGGGAGGAGAGGCGCGATGCAGCTGCGGGGAGGAGAGGCGCGATGCAGCTGCGGGGAGGAGAGGCGGGATGCAGCTGCGGGGAGCAGAGGCGGGATGCAGCTGCGGGGAGGAGGGAGCTGGGAGGATCAGGGGGAGACATCTGATTGATTACACAGATAGGGCCCCACACTGCACATGCTTGGAGGAAGAAAGGCTGCTTTTACAGGACCCAATAAAAGAAGGAAAACGACCCCAAATCTGCGGGTTACACAAGTAACTCCTGTACGCTGCGTCCAAAATACACATCTACAGGTATAAATTAAGGCAAATTGCAGCTCCTTTCTTCCACGTTGCACTCACAGGGTGCAGGAAGGTGAGATATGGGGAGCTGTTTTGCGGGGTCTTCACACTGTAGTACAGATTCTGGGCTGTGACCTGAAGGGGGCGCTGTGCAATAATACTGTGTTTTAGCTGCTGCGGTGTTAACTCTTTATGTACTTGTCCTACAGGTGGCTCCCGTCACGCTGACCACTCGACTCCTCGGAAGAATGAAGAATAACGTTATGATCATTGAAGTCTGGAATAAAGTTCCCGGGCCGAGTGCAGACCGGCTCCTGGGACTGGCCAAGCTGTCGCTGCATCAGTTCTACATGTCCTTCAGGTAACAGGATAAGGAATAACTTCCTGACCGCCCGCCATGAGAACGAGGGTCCCCAAGGTATCTGAAAGAATGGAGCAGCGAACTGTCATGCTTTCTGCTACTCCATACATTTCAGTGAACTGCCACTAATAGCAGAGTATATGTTTTCTGCAATCTTTGACAGGCCCATTGAAATGAATGGAGCAGCTCCTGTGGCCCCTGGCTCAACCGCCGCTCAGTTCACCAGGGGGCACAGGACTCTATGCTCTTGAGATTGGTGGGGGGTCCCAGCAGTTAGACCCCCAATGATCAGATGTTACGACCTATCATTCGTAGGGGACAACTTTAAAGGGTTCTGACATGAAGAAAAAAATGTTTTACTTGCCTTGCCTGGCCAGGACCGATCGCCAGGCATGTCCCCTCCGTCGGGCATCTCCTTCTGTGGCTTCCAGAAGCAGAGCTGGAGCTGTCAAAATGACTGCTTCCTGCTCTGCTCCGTCCGTCAGCCACTTCCGAGGTGAACGGACAGGCGCCACGTCACAAGGAGTGCTTGCTGGGGGCGACCCGTCCGTCCTGGTTGAACTCACGAGTGCTGCTCATGTGCAGTGGAGAGGCGGCCCGTCCTGACTCCTGTCAGAGGGCACCTCTCCACTGCACATGCGCGGATTCCCGGAGGGGGGCGGCTCGTCGGAGGAAGAAGAGGAGCCTGCTGGGAGATGACACCCCCCGATGACAACAGGAAAAAGGATAAGTGTAAGATTTGTATGCTTTAGCATGCCATTGATCGCGGGTTCCCTGTGTCCGTTAACAATGGCTGCTAAAGCAGAAAAACCTGATTCGGGTCAGAACCCCTTTAAATCTTGGCACAACCCCGTTAAAATGTTTTTCTTTCTTCGTTTTTTTTTTGTGATTTAACCCCTAAGTGACTAGACTATTTTGAGTCTTAAAGGGGTTGTCTCGTGAAATCAAGTGGGGTTCAGCACTTCTGTATGGCCATATTAATGCACTTTGTAATGTACATCGTGCATTAATTATGAGCCATACAGAAGTTATTCACTTACCTGCTCCGTTGCTAGCGTCCCTGTCGCCATGGATCCATCTAAATTCGCTGTCTTCTGGCGTTTTTAGACGCGCTTGCGCAGTCCGGTCTTCTCCCTGGTGAATGGGGCCGCTCGTGCCGGAGAGCTGGTCCTCGTAGCTCCGTCCCGTCACGTGTGCCAATTCCAGCCAATCAGGAGGCTGGAATCGGCAATGGACCGCACAGAGCCCACGGTGCACCATGGGAGAAGACCCGCGGTGCATCGTGGGTGAAGATCCCGGCGGCCATCTTGGTAAAGGAAGAAAGAAGTCGCCGCAGCGCGGGGATTCGGGTAAGTAATAAACTTTTTTTTTAACCCATCCCTTGTGTTTGTCTCGCGCCGAACGGGGGGCCTATTGAATTAAAAAAAAAACCCGTTTCGGCGTGAGACAACCCCTTTAAGGACACATCGATTTACATAGTCACATTGCAAGAACCATAACTTGTTGACGGCCGTACGAGGGCTCGCTTTTTGTGGGGCGAGATGTTTTATAATTTTTATTGCATTTTTGGGGGCGAGAGACAGAAGCCCCCAGGAAGCTCCACCATTGGGTTGTTTTTACAACATTCATCATTTGGTAACTATAACATGATGGCTTTCTTATCTGTGATCATCACTATTACTGTGACACCAAGTTTATTGATTTTTTTTTGGGGGGGGGGGGTTGTATTTTTTTCCCCACTACTTTTACACAATAAAAACACACTTTTAAAGAACAATTGGCTGCATTTCCACGTTCTAAGACCCGGGGGATTTTTGTTTTTCTATCAATAGAGCTCTGTGTAGTTTTTATTGCTACTAGTTCGGGATACGTGTGATTTTTGGATTGTTTTTTTAATTGCGTTTTGGGAGACAAATGAAAGAAAATTGGCAATTTGGGCGTTGGTTCTTAATATTGTTTTTAGGTCATTCACCAAGTGAGATAAACAACCAAATATTTTGATAGACTGAGTTGTTCTGAATGCGGTAATACCGATTATGTGCTGCGCTTTTTAAAAACAATTTGCTGGTTTATCCATTTAAAAACGTTTTTATGGGGAAAAAAGTTTTATTTATCTTTTTATTTTTATAGGATTTTTTTCAATGCTGTTTTTTTAATCCCTCGGGAGGGCTTGCAGATGGGAACTGTTCAATCACTGGGATAGTACACTGCATTCTTATGTACCGCACTCTACTAAGCTTATGACCTCAGCCTATCACACTCTGGCTGAGCCACGTAACCGACATGGAGGCCTTTGTTAGACCTTTGGCTGCCGTGGGAGCCCATTGTTACTCTGTGATCGCATTGCGGGGTGCCGATAGGTGACAGAAGGAGCTTTTCTCTCCATCCCATCATCCTTTTACATGCTGCAGTTGCTGTTGTTTGTGGCATGTAAGTGGTTAAACTACCAGGCTTTGAGCTTTCTCCATTCCGGACAATTGCAGCAGAAGCCTGGCTGTCAGTAGTCGTCCATAAGAGATTTATGTGCAGGTTTAAAGCCTATTAATGATTGCTGTGAAAAGACATATTGGTGGTCACTAAAGGGTTAATGAAGAATGACTTTGGTGTCCGTCGAACTAATGACTTTTACTTTTTGCAGTGACCCAAAAATTAGCCGTCTTCTGCTGCAAGCACAATATCCAGTAGTTGCCGTGGACAGCTTTGTGCCAGTCATTGACATGTTCAGTGGTGGTGAGCGTGGGCAGCTGAAGGTCCTGCTTGCCATGGGGTCCGGAGACCAAGTGGTGGCGTTGCAGAGATTGAAGAACGAGGAGGGAACCGCTGCGGTGCAAATCGACAGACCGGCGCATTTCCTGGACCCACCACAGTCTTCCGTAGAGGTAAGCTGGATTGATCTCTCACTATGCTGGCTGCATTCTGATATGTTGCTCAGGTATTGACTGTGGGGTCTTTGGTTTCCGTGCTTCCAGGTGTCCCGGCTGTCGGAGAGCAGCACCGATCATGTGTTTGAGGTACATGTGGAAGACGTGAAAGGTCTCGCTCCTCTGCAGTCCACAGTGTGGGGCGAAGCCGACTGCTTCGTACAGTATTTCTTCCCAGCACGTTCCAGAGCAAGTAGTCCTAGGTCAGAGCTGCCAGAACGAGGTATGAGCGGCGCAACGTGGCGGTTACATCAGTGCCGAGGCGTCTTATACAAAGTAGTTCCTGCTCTGTAAACGCTTCCCTCCCTGCTTATTTCAGGCCTGAGTCTGAAGCCTGTTCGTACGGCCACCACCCTCTGTGTACCAGATCCGGTCTTCAATGATCGGCAGAGCCATTCCTTGGTTGCTCCATCAGATACTCCGGTTCAGAGGCTGCTGCTCAGCGCATTCTCCACGCAAGGACTCTCTGCGGGAGGAGGGATGGCCTTTGAAATCTGGTGCCGGTAAGATGCATATAAAATGATCGATAGTTAACCCCTTTCCGCCCTAGGGCATATCTTTAGGCCCTGGGTGAACAGGGGGTCCCACAAGTGGGCATACAGTTGCATCCTATGAGGCCACGCTATCTGCAATGGGAGCCGGCTGTGACTGACACAGACAGCCGGCCTCCCTCTGCAACAGCGGGGATTGGTGAGATCATCATTCCCTACTGTTAACCCCTGACATTTCACAATCGGTATTGACCGTGGCATATGAAAGGTTCACAGTGTACATTGTTAATGGCATGTAGGTTAATAATGGGCATTTCTGTTCTCACTGATCCCCACTGTTGCAGCAGGAGGCCAGCTATTGGTCACAGCCGACTCCCGTTGTGGGATGGTGCTGGCTCACTTCCAAACGTGCGCAATCTACAAGGTGTAAAGGCTGATTTAGACACAACGATTCTTGCTCAAAAATCGCTCAAAGCCGTCTTTTGTTTGTAACTGCGCTGACATCGGGCAGTTTCTGTTAACCAGTTGCTGATCGTTGTCACAGCGGGATACAGCTGATACTATTCTTTCAGCTGTATCCCACTCCATGAAGACAGGCGGGGTATGAAGAACAGAGCGGTCCAGCTGTATTCTGCATACCCCGCTCGGCTGTATAACAGCCAGGCGTCCGAGCAGGGAACAGCTGGATGCAGAAAAAAGCGCCCCGCTTGTCTTCTGCACCTTCCGCTCGGAGCGCAAAGTGATTGTTCAGCGTTTGAGCGATCACCTTGCCCTGTAAAGGCACAGAACAGTAATCACTCAAAAGTCGCTCGAAAGACCTCTTTTGAGCGATAATCGTTGTGTCTAAACTGGGCTTAAGTTTTTTGTTTTGATTTTTTTTTCATCTTATAAACTGGGAAAAGGGGCATCTTTTGAACTTTTTAATATTTTTATTTTTCTAATATTTAGATTTTTATCATACTTTTATTTTTACTTTTTTTTTTGTCCCTATAGAGGACTTTTATAAGACCTCTGTAGACCTTAAAGGGGTATTCCAGGCTTTTTGAACTGATGACCTGTCCTGTGAATAGGTCATCCATACTTGATGGACAGGGGTCTGCCGTTCGGGACCCCTGTCAATTGCTTTCTACGCTTCCTGCTTTTTTATGGCCAGGACAGGACTTGTTGTCTTCACCATAAGGGAAGCAGGAAATGTATGGTTAGCCCCGATCCCAGTTTCATCAGCACTGCACCCAGCACCTACTCACTATCTACGCTAGAACCAACGACAGAGGAAGAAGTCTCCAGGCTCCTTTCCGCTGCCCGCCCCACCACCTGCACTAGCGACCCTCTCACCTCCTCCGCTCCCTTTCCCCAGCTCTCATTACTCACCTTACCACAATCTGCAACCTCTCCCTAACCTCTGACACTTTTCCCTCCTCATTCAAACACTCCATTATATCCCCTCTGCTTAAAAAACCAACCCTGGACCCGACTAATGCTGCCAACTACCGACCCGTCTCAAACCTCCCCTTTATCTCCAAATTACTGGAACGCCTGGTCTACTCCCGCCTTACTCGCTTTCTCTCTGACAACTCACTCCTCGACCCCCTCCAGTCTGGTTTCCGCTCTCTACACTCGACCGAAACTGCCCTTAGAAAAGTAACAAATGACCCGATGACTGCAAAGTCTAGAGGTGATTACTCCCTACTAATCCTCCTTGACCTGTCTGCTGCATTTGACACTGTCGACCATAATCTCCTTCTCACTATGCTCCGCTCTATTGGTCTAAAGGACACTGCTCCCTCCTGGTTCTCTTCCTACCTCTCTGACAGCTCTTTCAGTGTTTCCTTTGCTGGTTCTATCTCTGCTCCACTTCCTCTCGCTGTCGGGGTACCCCAGGGCTCGGTCCTTGGTCCCCTTCTTTTCTCTATCTATACTGCCCCAATTGGACAAACCATCCACAGATTCGGCCTCCAATACCATCTCTATGCTGACGACACCCAACTATACGCCTCCTCTCGTGAGATCTCTGGACCATTCCTCCAAAATATCACCGACTGTCTGTCCGCTGTCTCTAACACTATGTCCTCCCTTTTTCTCAAACTAAACCTCTCTAAAACTGACCTCCTTGTCTTTCCACCTTCTAACCGACCTCCCCTCAACATCTCCATTCCAGTGTCTGGCACCATCATAACCCCCAGACGGCATGCCCGATGCCTTGGGGTCACACTGGACTCTGACCTCTCCTTTGCCCCCCATATCCAATTCCTGGCTCAAACATGCCACATGCACCTCAAAAATATTGCTAAGATACGTCCGTTCCTAACCACGGACACGCTAAAGACGCTCGTGGTTGCCCTCATCCACTCCCGGCTTGACTACTGTAACTCGCTACTCATTGGCCTCCCCCGCACTAGACTCGCTCCGCTCCAATCCATACTAAATGCAGCAGCTAGACTCATTTTTCTATCCAGTCGTTACTCAGACGCCTCTGCATTATGCCAGTCGCTGCATTGGCTGCCCATCCGCTGCAGAACTAAATGTAAACTCCTCTACCTCACTCACAAAGCTCTGCATGGCGCTGCGCCACCATACATCGCCTCCCTACTGTCAGTATACCACCCTGCCCGCTCACTTCGATCGGCTAACACCCTCAGACTAAACACCCCTGTAATATGAACCTCTCATGCTCGCCTACAGGACTTCACCAGAGCTGCACCCATCCTCTGGAACGCTCTACCCCAAGGCATCCGGACAATTCCCGATGCACGAAATTTCAGACGTGCCTTAAAAACGCACCTCTTCAGGGAAGCATACCAAATCTCCTGACCTAGTCCCTCGCCCCTCCCCATGGTGCTCCACCCTGTTTGCCTTCTGATAAATGATCTGTACATAATATTTCCTATTGCCTGTGTTCCCCACCCCCTGCACCTGCTGTACCACCCTCAACCCATTTGTGTCTAACCCAATGTACCTCACATTGTAATTGTTGTATTGTTTTACATTTATCCATGCCTGAAAGCGGAATAAGTTGGCGCCATACAAATAAAGATTATTATTATTATTATTATTATTAAGTGTAGAAGAAGCAAGGCACTCACACTGATCTCAATGGAAGCGAAGCCTGCACTCCCACTGCCTGCTGTGACCACTGATGACGACATTGTGGGCCCCACGATCAGCTTATAGACATGGGCCCCAAGCGGCAGATCCCCATCCATCAACTACTGATGACCTATCTAGAGGATAGCTCATCAATTTAAACAGCCCAGGATACCCCTTTAATAGGCTGAGATAAATGGTGACCCTGGGAGACTCACGAGGCTCATCAGCACCCCACAATTGTTTTGTGTAGAGGTCACTGGAGGGTATCCGTCCTTCCCAGCTGCTTAGATGCTACAGTAAGCATTGACGGCTGTATCTCTCACAGTTCTTTAAGGCCTCATGCCTGCGGCACGCACTGATATTTAATGCGGATTTCTGCAGCGGATGCACTGCGTTTCGTCTTAAGATTAAAATTTTCTCGCGGGAGATCGCAAATTGCAGATTTTTTCCGCATGGATGCACGTGAATGAACTGCAGATCATCCACACGGAAAAATCTGCAACCCCACCTTCCTAAATGATCTGCGGATGCCCAGTGCTTCTCTATGGGTGGCTAGAGCTGTGGATCTCCCACAGGGGATGTCAGGGAAAATTTTGCGTACAGCACCAATCAGACCCACCCCAATGCCCCGCTGCCGGCGGTAAAGAAGAGACACCACACACGGAGGTCTGGTATAGTTCCTCACACGGGGACATGACTGTGCACTTTATTACAGATTACATGGGATCTTATACCCTTTGGTCTCATCACTAGGAATGGGTGATGGGCTCATTGGCTCAAATTCACCGCATAACCATATATGGGAAGTCCGGATTTCCGGCCTGAGACAGTGAAAGTTATATACGTAGTTGAACAGTCGTTATCTAGATATGGCGCTTCTGGGAAAACAGCCAAGTACGCGGCCTTCGTGTTCGGTTCTGTATCATCTCTGAATTTCTGGACACATCTCTCTCAGCCTTGCAAACCTTTGGAATATCTGATGTAAGGCGACATATAAGTTTTTCTCATTTTAGCATTGAATAGAACTTGCATACAGGTATAAAAGCATAAAAACATATGGCAATATATACATATACCCTCACAGGGAGACCCGTGTGGATTCAATGAAATCCACCCGAGGACATTGGGCCCAAGGGGTTGTAGAAGAGTTTTACCGGTAATGTCTCTTCCAGGTATTATTACCCCAATGTCAGGGACCAGATTGTGGCCAAAGCACTTCTCCCGCTGTCCCGCCTGTGTGCCATGGTGACCATGCACCATCGAGATGAACTGGGAATCCAGGCGTTCTGCCTACCGCTGACCCCAGTGACGGAGACCTCTGCAGACACTCCTCCACCCTCTTCAGGTAAGAAGCAGCTATTCTCACCATACAAGTACATCTGTAATGCAAAGCCATCCAGTAACGGGTGACATCGCCTTGTTCCCAGGTTTACTGAACGTAAACGTGACTTATAGACGCTCCGTCAGAAACCCGGTGGAGATGTTGGCGACTCGCATGGCCTCCATATCTGTGCAGATCCACAGGGCGTCCGGGCTGCAGGCTGCTGCCAGGTACGCCTCTCCCAAGGACCTGTACTAGACCCGCGGCTTCAGTCGTTGGAGCTCATTTGCCTTATGTTCTGTTGCAGAGTTCTGGCAGAGCAGGACCCTTCGTTTCAGTACAGCGCAGACGTCGGGGTGAACGCCTTCATCATTATTCGCCCAGCTTTCTTGCCGGAAATTGAGGTTCGCAACACCCGTACAATCGCTCGCAGTTTCTGCCCGGAGTTCGACCATCACTCCGAGTTTCCCTGTAATCTGGTGACACAGAGGAGCAGCGGAGAAGCCTGCAGCCTGGCGGAGACCCTCCACTCATCTCAGATAGTCTTCTCCATCCATCACCAGAGCATGACGCCCGGTAAGAGACCCCAAGTACTTCCACTTACTATCCCAGTAACTATCTTCACTCAGTATTTGTTGTCGTCAGTTTCGGTGACTCTTAGGTCCATTCTAATCATTGGCTCTGCGTATTGCCTTTTGGAGTCTGCGGTTGTCTGAAATCCAATTTATGTCTAATCAGTGGCTTCGGCTGCCGCCGCCGCTTATTTTCCTTTTGCTTATGATCAATGTCTCCAGCTTGGCTGCCAGCACAAGTTCAGCAGTAATCCGTGCATGAAGGGTTGATTTCTTTTACAGCAAGAGCAGAATGGTTCCCTATACACGAAATGTCCCCTTTATCAGACCCCCACACCTTTGGCCTTCAGAACCGCAGGAATTCATTGCGGTGTAGATTCCACTAGGAATCTCGGCCCGTGCGGACAGGAAGCTGCTGCAGATTAGATGGAGGTGCTGACATGTTCTGACCAGCTGACAGGAAGGGGTCAGCGATTCATGCTGCTTGCACCAAAATCTTATCTGCCATCAGCGCAGGGCAGCAGAAATCAGGATTCATGTTTTCTCGTCCGTATCATTGGGGGCCACAGCCTAGACCATGGGATATAGCCACTGCCCTAGGAGGCGACACTAAGCAAAAAAGTGTTAGCTCCTCCCCACCTGGCTATATCCCCCCTGCAGGCACTCAGCTAATTAGTCTTTAGCTTAGTGTCTGCTAGGAGGCAGACGTGGAAAGAGCTATTCGCGGGGAGTCGGGGCTTTTCCCTGGCTCTACTGGCCTCCCGGGGGAGACGCAGGCAGGGGGTGTCTCCACCACTACTGCGGCGTCTCACCCAGAGAAGAAAAAGGGGCCCGACTATGCAATGCGCATCTGAGTCGGTTACCCGCCAGCCATAGGGCTCCCCCTCCCTGGAGTAGCGCACTGTCTGACGGTGACGCGTAGGGGGCAGCACTGCTGGAGCGGTCGGCGCACGGACAGGCTGTGGCTCCCGGACAGACGCCCCATTGGGACTTCACACTGACAGCGGCGGCGGCAACATTCCGTTTGGGGACTCCATACTGGCGGCAGCAGCGGACGCAGGGTACCTTATGGAGCTTCAGGACGGCAGCAGCAGCGGCAGCTCTCCCGAGCAGGGATAGAAGCGAGGCATGTTGCAGGACGCCGGGGCGCCGGCCGGCAGGCCACTTCCGGGCGCGGCGCTCCGGGGGGCAGAGCGCCGTCGTCACGGCCGGAAACGTCACTTCCGGGTCACGGCCGCGCTTCCGGGGCAGGCCACGCCCCCTCCGACCGTGGCAAGTTTAAAAGGGCCAGCCAGACGGCGGACTGGCCGCTCTCAGCAGCTGACACCTCGTTCTGTCTGCACTCGCAGCTCTCTGAGCGCACAGCAGCACATCCGTCCAGCCATTCAGCCCTGCAATTCCTTTCTGCAATTCCTTTCTGCTACGGAGAAAGCACCCGGACAGCAGCAGCACCTCCTGTCTCGGGCACCAGCAGCTGTAACAACGCCGCAGCAGTCCCTGCCACAGCACCTGCCGGGTCACCAACGCTGCGAGATCGTGTGGTGGACCCGCGTCGACTCCCGACAGCATCCAAGCGTCAGGACCAGAGGCTCCAGCTGGACCGGGGGAACCGCGGAAACAGCTGCTAGACCGGGTAAGCCCTGCCCAAGGCAGCACTTCGGGTTGTTCTCCCCTCGCCCTCCCCGTCCCCCCTGCAGGCATTCCTGTAACGGTAATTAGCTTACCCGCTACCTGGAAGTTGTTTTCTTTTGCCATGTCTGACCCTAGATCAGAGGGTTCCAGCCCGGCCAAGGGGAGGGTGAAGCATTACGCTTGCACTACCTGCAGCGTTAAGTTTGCTTGCGGTCAAGTCGACCCCCGCTGCGCTAGATGTGCCGCGGCACGCGCAGCTCCAGGGACCCCGATGCCCCCCGCCGCCCCTGTGGAGCCAGGGCCCGAACCCCAATGGGCAAGGTCCCTGGCCGCTGCCGTTTCTGGCTTGGCCACATCCTCTGCGGCGATTTTACGCCGGTTAGAGCCCAGCTCAGACGCGTCCTCCTCGGAATATGCGCGAGGGAGGGCACGCAAAAGAAGGAGGTCCCCTAGCAGCGAGGACACTCCCCGTAGATCGCGCCACACCAGGAGGTCGTCTAGACCCTCAAAGTCCAGACGATCCAGGGACTCTCATGGGTCTAGGGCGTCCGTGCATACTTACCATAGATCAAGGCACTCTTCACGGTCCCGGTATTCTGCGAGACCAGCCCGGGCTCGCCATGAGTCCCCTCGAGCGTCTTGCTCATGGGCGTCCCAGGACACGGCCCAAACGGCAGGCGAGGGCAGTGGGTCTGAAGACTACAACCACTCTGCAGGCTCGTCAGTTTCGGAACTAGACGAGGAACAGGTGTCGCGCCTAGCCAGCCTAATGGACGGCCTGGTAATTTCCATAAGAGAAACCCTCCAAGTAATGGAGGAACCAGTGGAGACGCCTCCTTCCGCGGTGACATTTAGACGGCAGAAGAGATCACGACAGGTCTTCCCAGACCATCCGGATTTTGCGGAGGTCCTTAACAAGGAGTGGCAGAACCCGGATAAAAAATTTAGGCAACCCGGGAAGACTTGGGAAATTACATATCCATTCCCAGGGGGCCTGAAAAAGGGTTGGGCGGTACCTCCGGTAGTTGACCCGCCAGTGTCACGACTGTCTAGAAGCACAGCACTGCCAACAGCCGAGGTAGCAATGCTGGCTAATCCTCAAGACAGGAAGCTGGATACATTGGCAAAAACCGTGTTTCAAGCCACAGGCACCGCCTTACAGCTGATTTTTGCGGCCGCATGGGTCAGCAAGGCGTCCATAGCCTGGGCCAAGCAGCTACGGAGAGACATTGTAGCAGGCGCTCCACCGAGTGAGTTGCTCGAACTGACAGACAACGTCATACAGGCAAGCAAGTTTGTATGCGCAGCAGAACTAGACGCAGCCAAGTTCGTTGCCCGGGCATCCGCTGCATCGGTTGCGGCAAGGAGAACTCTCTGGCTGAAAAGCTGGTCAGCAGATACAGCATCCAAGATGGCCTTAACAAAATTGCCATTCGAAGGAAACAGGCTGTTTGTACCTAAACTGGATGACATGATAAAGGACGCCACAGGCGGCAAGAGCACGTCGTTACCACAAATGCCGGCAAGAAAGGAGAAGGTTCCACTAAAAAGGAAACCGTTTTTTAGATCCTTTCGGCGTTTTTCATCCCGTCCAGGGTCAGGGCAGTGGTCCCAGTCTACAAGAACCCCGACGGACGCAAAGAGGGGCCCCTCTTTCAAAACAAGACAAACATGGCGATCCCGACCCGGAACATCTAAAACGGCGGGATCAAAGAGCGCGGCATGAGATGCTGCCCCCACCCAGTGTCACCAGGGTGGGGGGCAGGCTCTCCCAATTTCGGGAGACATGGGGGAGGCGCGTGAGCGACAAGTGGGTGCAGGAAATTGTGACATCCGGGTACGCAATCGAATTCACGACTCTCCCGCGGAGTTCATTCTGCAGGTCCGGAGTGCCTACCACCCCGGAAGGAGTAGCCAACCTACAGCAGGCGGTGCAGAACCTTCTGGCACAGGGGGTTGTGAAACCGGTATTGGGGGCACAAGAGAGGCAAGGGTTCTATTCGAATCTTTTTCTTGTACCCAAAAAGGACGGCAGAGTGAGGCCGGTTCTGGATTTAAGGAGGTTGAACCAATTCATCAGAACAAAATATTTCCGGATGGAGTCAATCAAGTCCGTGATAACCTCCATGCAACCGGGCGAATTTCTGTCCTCGATAGATATCAAGGACGCTTATCTCCATATCCCGATTTGGGAAACACATCAAAAATTCCTTCGTTTCGAAACACAGGGAAGGCATTTTCAGTTTACGGCGCTGCCATTCGGCCTGTCTACCTCTCCAAGGGTCTTTACGAAGGTACTAGCAGCAGTGATGGCGCTACTCCATGCGGAAGGTATATCAGCCATTCCATACCTGGACGATATACTAATAAAGGCACCGTCATGGGACGGCAACATCAAAAGCGTACACGTCATGATGAAGATTCTAGAAGAATTCGTCTGGATAGTGAACCGCGAAAAATCATGCCTAATACCGACACAACGCTTGGAGTTTTTGGGCATGATATTCGATACCAGCCAGCACCGGGTCCTGCTACCCCAAGCAAAGGTAGACAAGCTCCGGCAGGGGGTCCGGTCCCTAATACAAGGGAAACCGCTAACCCTCAGACACTGCATGGCTATCCTGGGCCAGATGGTGGCAGCATTCGAGGCGGTTCCGTTCGCCCAGTTCCGGTCGAGGAAACTACAACACTTGATATTGTCACGCTGGAATGGGTCCCAGATAACCCTGGAACAGCGAATCCAGATAACCCCTCAAGTCCAAAGGTCACTGAAGTGGTGGCTGGAACCTGGGAGGCTTCAGGCGGGACGGCCCTTGGGCCCAAGTCGTTGGACAGTAATGACGACGGACGCCAGCCTTTCAGGTTGGGGCGGAACACTAGGGGACCGGTCTGTTCAAGGAGTGTGGTCTCAAAGAGAGACAAGGCTACATATAAACATCCTAGAGTTGCGGGCCATCTACCTGACTCTCCGACACTTCGGGCCCAATCTCAAGAGAAAAAATGTACGCGTCCAGACGGACAACACCACAGCGGTGGCCTATGTCAACCGACAAGGGGGAACACGGAGCGCGTCGGTAATGAGCGAGGTGGCAGGCATACTAACGTGGGCGGAGAAGCATCTGAGCTCGATTTCCGCAGTCTACATTCCCGGAATAGAAAACTGGGTGGCGGATTACCTAAGCCGGGAAACAGTGGATCCCGGCAAATGGGGGCTGCACCCAGAAGTATTTCGGATGATATGCCTGAAATGGGGCACACCAGACGTGGACCTCATGGCCTCCCGACTAAATTACAAGCTACGCCCATTTGTGTCCCGAGCGCGGGATCCACAGGCAGCGGCAACGGATGCGCTGACCATTTTGTGGGGGGAGTACAAGCTCCTATACGTATTTCCACCAATCCCTCTCATACCGAGGATCCTCGGGAAAGTCAAGCAGGAAGGGCGACCAGCGATATTAATAGCGCCAGACTGGCCGAGAAGAAGCTGGTACGCGACCATCATAGAAATGCTGTTCGACACACCGTGGCATCCTCCAGAGCAAAGAGACCTGCTATCCCAGGGGCCTTTTCTACACCCGAATTCCAAGTCTCTACATTTGACGGCCTGGCCGTTGAGACCGAGGTGTTGAGGAGGAAAGGTTATTCGGAGAAGGTTATTCAGACACTGATACGGGCCAGAAAACCAGCCTCATCGGCAATTTATTATAGAGTCTGGAAGCGCTTCTTCACCTGGTGTGAGGAGAGACGGGTACAACCGATGCAATTCTCAGTGGCCAGAATTCTTGCATACCTACAATCGGGCCTCGAAGTAGGATTCAGGGTAGGTTCGTTGAGGGGACAGGTGTTGGCATTAACGGTACTGTTCCAAAAGCCAATCGCAAAGAGGATGGCAGTACGTACATTCCTGCAAGGAGTTGCCCATACGACACCCCCGTTTAAACCCCCGGTCCAAACTTGGGACCTTAATCTCGTGTTGGACACTATGACGGACCAGCCGTTTGAGCCGCTGAAGGAAATTTCTATGCGACTACTGACCTGGAAGGTGGTATTCCTCGTCGCCATTACGTCAATCCGTAGGGTCTCGGAGCTGGCGGCTTTGTCTATACAGGCGCCATATATGACCGTCCACCAGGACAAAGTGGTGCTGAGGCCATCACCCGAGTTTCTACCAAAGGTAGTATCGCAGTTTCATATTAATGAAGAAATTGTCTTGCCTTCTTTTTGTCCAGATCCAGTACACAAAAAGGAAAAAATGCTGCACCACCTGGACGTAGTAAGGGCGCTGAGGATCTATGTGAAAAGAACAAAGGAGTTTCGTAGGACCGACACCCTCTTCGTTATTCCGGAGGGGACCCGAAGGGGCTTGGCAGCCTCAAAAGTCACCCGATCCAAATGGATAAGGTCCCTGATAACAGAGGCGCACCTCAGGGCGCTCGTCGCCATTTCGGGTTACGGCCCACTCCACACGGGCGGTAGGGGCTTCCTGGGCAGTCCGTCACGGAGCCTCAGCCCTTCAGGTGTGTAAGGCAGCCACCTGGACTTCCTTACATACGTTCTCAAAATTTTATAAGGTCCACACAGCTGCATCATCTGACACCGCTCTTGGCCGGAAGATCTTGCAGGCGGCGGTCGTTGACCGCACAGCCGAACTTTGAATGCCCACCCAATATATTGTTCTCGGGACTGCTTGTGGACATCCCATGGTCTAGGCTGTGGCCCCCAATGATACGGACGAGAAACAGATATTTTTGGTATAACTTACCGTAAAATCTCTTTCTCGTCGCGTTCATTGGGGGCCACAGCACTCACCCCTTGTTTATTTAGGCGGTTGCTGGAACTTTCTGTTCTTCGGTCATGGTTTGGCAGAAAATTGTGCCAAAAGTTTGTTTTTTGGTATATATATAAAACAGTATGTATAATTTTACTCCCACTTGCTTCCTACTGCTTGCAGACAGACTAATTAGCTGAGTGCCTGCAGGGGGGATATAGCCAGGTGGGGAGGAGCTAACACTTTTTTGCTTAGTGTCGCCTCCTAGGGCAGTGGCTATATCCCATGGTCTAGGCTGTGGCCCCCAATGAACGCGACGAGAAAGAGATTTTACGGTAAGTTATACCAAAAATATCTGTTTTCCGCTGCTCAAAATTTTTTGCGCTCTTTTGCCCAATGGAGTCTCGTCTTTTTGTTCCACTTAGACACAATGGCGCTGGAACTGGGTATCTGCTGTTATACCATCCGTGCGGAGGAACGGCGAGTTGTGCGTTCGGACACGTTAGTTGGAGCTCCAGCGTTGTATTCAGCTGACTGTGCAGCCTGTTGGTCAGAACGATTCCTGACATCCTCCTCCGACCCCTTTCAGTGATGAGTTGTTTCCGTCTGCAGGATCCCCTTTCGCTGGATGTTTTCCTCAATTGCGCCATTTTCGGTATACTCTCCACACCGTTACACGAAAAGATCCCCCTGCGGTTGTGGTGAAAGCCTGGTACCGGGTAGTCTAGCACTGATGACCCGGCCTTGTTGGAAGTCGCTCAGATTGCTGGATTTTCCCATCTAATGTGGATTCACACTGAAACTGATCCACGGAAAATTTGTCATGTGACTTTATGCTCCGGGGTCACGGGGAGAATGTCCCTACAGGGAAGCCCCAATCGTGAGAGGGCCGGGGTCTAATAAAGGGGCGGTCAGTGTATATTGCGGGAAATGAACCTCTTTATCACCTTTTTTTTTTTTACTCGTCTCTGTTTTTTATATTGCAAATGCAAATAACATTACAGTAGATGAACGCTGATGGTCTCCTTTCTCTACAGCCGGTACGAGCAGAGCTTTGCCATCGCAGGACCATCTGCTGGGAGTGGTGAGAATCCCCACCAGAGACCTGCTTACCAAGAGATCGGGTAATCTGTGATTAAGTGTCACTACAATCGCCTCGTCTAGATCCACAAGCGTAGGTTTTATACAGGACAGCTCTTGTCTCAATAGTCACTCAGTAGTCCCTAAGCGTACGAGCGGCGGTGGTGCGCACAATTTAGTGATTGCTGAACGAATTGTTGGGGCCTTTTTACGAGCCGATATATTGTTTGTTGACTAGTTGGGGGCGCGGGGGTCTTTGGCGGGTCTGTATTTGAAATTTCAACCTTTCCCCAACGCTCATTGGTTGCCGAGTTCACTAAACGCCCATAAATACTTGCGAGCAACTTATGAGTGAAGGTCACTGCTGCGAATGTTCCCTCGAAGGCCAAACCAGCAAGAGGCGGCAGCAGCGCAACGTGTTGTTTCAAAGATCAGCCGGGACGGTTCAGATGAG
The DNA here is from genome assembly GCF_035609145.1 of Eleutherodactylus coqui. Classification (NCBI taxonomy): domain Eukaryota; kingdom Metazoa; phylum Chordata; class Amphibia; order Anura; family Eleutherodactylidae; genus Eleutherodactylus; species Eleutherodactylus coqui. The sequence continues at coordinate 525,953,583 of NC_089837.1, read as the reverse complement.
GATCACTCCAGCATTGTGTGCCTTCAGGAACCAATGAGTGGGAGGGAAAAATGTGTAACCCCTCAACCCTCACATGAAAGGGGTTTTCCAGTGAAATACTATTTATGACCTATCATAGTTGATTGCCCGGGGTCTGCCGCTCGGGACCGCGACCAATCAGCTGAGTGGACGCATGCTATCAGCGCCGCAATAGCGCAGAGGTTAGAGTGGGAAGCCTCTTCGCTGACCTCCGTATAGTGGCCGGCGCTTGTAACTGCAGGCACGGCTCTCATTGAAATCGATGGGAGCCGTGCCTGCAGTAACAAGCACTGGCCACTACTTGGGAGGCCGGTGCAGAGGCTTCCATTTTAAATGCATAAAGGTCGGAACAGAAGCCTCCTCGCCGGCCACTAGACGGATTGAGGCTTCCATTTCAACCTTTGTGTTATTGAGGCGCTGACAGCATGTGTCCGATCAACTGATAGTCGGGGTCCTGAGTGGCAGACCCCGGCCGACCAGCTATTGATGACCTATCCTGATGATAGGTCATCAATGGTATTTCACTGGAAAACCCCTTTAAATTTGGAAAAACCCTCCCAAAAATGTCACATTTTGTAATTCTCTTCTTTTCTTTTTTTTTCTCAATGGCATTTACAGCGCTCGATAAATATTGTAATATTTTATAGTCCAGGTTGTGGATGTGGCGATACCAATTGTGTGGTTTGGGGTTTTTTTTTTTTTTTTTCCTTTTTCAATATTTAAAGCCTTGTGTAAAGGGAAGAAAGTTTACTTTTTTTAACTGTAAAAATGTTTAGATGCCACGGTCACAAATTACTGCCGCATTTGAGGGGTTAAAAAAGGACCCATACGTGACACTTATATGCTCTCTTCTTGTTGGAGGGGGATGATAACATGAACAAAAATGCAGGTCACCGCTCCCCTGGGACAGGGAGAGAAATGGGGGGTCAAAGATCTTCTTCCGCTATCCCCCCCCCCCCCTCTTTCTGCTCAATAAATCCAGTTTTCCCGGCCGCTCTTCAGACGTAGCTCCACTTTTTTACATGTCATTTTAAAGCCAATAATCTCACTTTTGGTGTCCTCTTAACCCCTTCATGACATGGCCTATTTTGGGCTTAAGGACGCAACAATTTTTGGCGGATTTTCTTCTCCATTTATCAAAAGTCATAACTTTTTTTATTTTTCCGTCGACGCGGCCGTATGAGGGCTTGTTTTTTGCGTGGCGAACTGTAGTTTTTATCGGTGCCACTTTTGGGTACATAGACTATATTGTAAAACGTTTTTTTTTTTTTATGATAACAGGGAGAGAAAACTCATCAATTCTGCCATAGATTTTTTTTTATTTTTTTTTTTTACATCATTAATCATGCAGCATAAATGAGACATTCCATTTTTTTTCTGCGGACCGGTACGGTTACAACGATACCAAAATTCTTACATTTTTTTTTAGGTTTTCCCACTTTTCTGCAATAAAACCCCTTTTTTTGGAAATCTTTTTTATTTTTTGATGTAGGGGGCTCTGTGAGGGCTTATTATTTGAGAGACGAGCTGTAGTTTTTACTGGTACCATTTTGGGGTACATACAGCTTTTTTGATCACTTTTATTGCGTTTTTAGAAAGGCAAAATGCTAAAAATTAGCATTTTACCTCAGTTTTTTTTTTGCGTTTTTTTTCCGTGCTCAGTCAAAAGCATGTGCATTTTATTGTACGCGTCGTTACGGACGCGACAATACCAAATATGTGGGGTTTTATTTATTTTTTTTATGCTAATCTGAGAAAAAGCATAAAATGTTTTTTTTTTACATTTTTTTTAATTCGTTTTTTTAATCTTTGTTTTTTTTACAACATTTGTGTCCTCCTGGGGGACTTTGACCACAGCCCTGATGATCGCTGCCCTTATCGCTTTATACAGCGATCATAGGCATAGGCAATACAGGACGCCAGTGTCTGGCATCCTGTTACCATAGTGACAGGCCGGGCTCTCGCGATGTTATCGCGAGAGCTGGCCGGAGGCACAGAGGGAGCACGCTCCCTCTGTTAACTCTTTCCCTGCCACGATCTACTTAGATCGCGGCAGGGAAGGGATTAACAGCGGGGGTGGCGCATCTCCAATGCCCCCCCCCCCCTCGCTGTTGCAGCGGGACGCTGACTGTGACTGACAGCCAGCTCCTGCTGCGGGATAGCGCGGGATCATATGTGATCCCGCGCTATCTCCAGGACGTAAGTTTACGTCCTGTTGCGGGAAGTACCCTGTACCAAACTTACGCCCTGAAGCGGGAAGGGGTTAAAGCCATGTTGGTAGCACTGATGGACCCGGAGCTGCGTTCCGCCTTGTGAAGTAGGACAAATCAGTCTATACAAAACTGTAATGTCCTTTTCCTGCAGAACGAACTGAGCGCGTCCTAAACTGTTGGGGGAGGGAGCTAAAATAACAGGAACCAATCAGCTTTTCGGTGGGAGGTACATGTTGTAACCGCGCCCCCCTCCCTGCAAAGCTGCTGCCTAGTTGTTGAACAAAAACAATTACCTGTTTTTGCACCAGATGATAATTAATCAACCAGAGACTACTTTTAGGTCAGCTAAAATAAAGCAAGTAGCGACGAGTGAACCGAATTGTCGCTCGTGATCCGCATGGTGGTCATTAGTCTGTAGGGTCGGAGGCCTTTTTGGTCTGACTGGAAGGCACATTTCAGGTTGTATGTAATGGAGTATGCTGATCTCAAAAATCAAGACGAGAAAATTCGCTGAAAACCGGACCCCCCCCCCTCCCTATTTACACTTGAAAAAAACGAAAAATCATTTTTTATCAATAATTTTCATATTTTATTTATTTATTTTATGCCCAAAATAAAAGAAAACATATTTATTTATTATTAATTAAAACCAAAAAACATGAAAAATCACAACCCTATTATTTATATTTCTGTACGTACAAAAACCATTCACTCCTCACCGCAGTCATAAACCCACCAATAGAAGCAATCAACGCGAAAAGAAACTTTAACGAATAAATAGTGAAAAAAACTGAATTTTTCCGGTCATTTAGGGAGGGGTTCCGTTTTTTGGAGAATTTTTTTCATATTGATTTTTGAAATCCGCATATTCGATTACATAAAACCTACCAATTCAGCCACGGCGCTACAGGCTAGTGACATGTTTACACACAAGGTATGCCGCGCTCCCCAGTAGTTGGAGCAGGTCCCTCCTTACACTTCTGTCTCCTCTCCTAGGGATTTCTGGCTGGCACTCAGTCATGGCTTCCGACGACTCTCTGCTCCTCGCTACGGCAGGGGTCTTGGACAACGTTGTAGGAGGTCTGGAGCTTTCTGTTAGCTTTTCTCATCACGCAGACAGAGAACGTGTCCTGGAGGTCGCCCGAGGTCTGGGCTGGACCGAAGATGAGGATGATGAAGACGAGAGCCAGAAGGATGACTTGGTCAACCTCTCGGTTACTATCCCCAAGGTCTGGCTTCCGTTGCACTGCCTGCTTATGGCGGGTCACAAGCACCTCCACAAAAGCACTTACTGCTACCTGCGGTACCGGATGTACGATAAAGAAGTTGTCTGCTCTCCATTAAAGAGGCCAGCCTTATCCGAAGATGGCCAGCGGGCGACTGTTGTGTTCGAGCAGACGAGGACTGTGGAGCTGATGAAACACCAGCCACTCGTGTGGTATCTACGGGAGGAGAAGCTGGAGGTTCAGATCTGGCGCTCCTATGGGAAGGACACCAGCGGGCCAAGACCACAGGACACCGACCGTCTTCTTGGATGTGCCTATGTGGACCTTACTGGCCTGTCGGAGAACTCCTCACGAACCCTCTCAGTTAGTGGTAAGTGGATACCTTGAGGTCTTCACAAATTGCACACACCCCTGTCGCTTCATTGGCTCCCTGACGAGGGTTCCATCTGACCATCAGTGGTTCCACACTGGTAAATATGCCTGGGCAGCTGGATTAATATGAAGTCTTGGTCTGGGGTCTGCATTTCACTTGGAGATATGTACTAACTTGGGAACTCTGCAGAATTAGGAGATCTTGTCTGTTTTTTTTTTTTAAAGGGGTTTTCCAACACCAAGATATTGATGAGCTTCTCCTCAGGATAGGTGATCAATGTAAGATCAGTGGGGTGTGGCAGCTTGGGACCCCTACCAATCATCTGATTGAAGTGGCTGGGGTGCTTGTGTGGTACATGCCAGGCACAGTACTGTACATTATATAGCGGTAGTACCTGGTATAGCAGCTTAATCTCATTCACTTGAATGGAACTAAGCTGCTCTCAGGCCATGTGACCAATGAACGGGATGTCACATGCTTGAGAAGAGGCCTTGGTGGTACGCCCGAGCGCTACTTCCTCTTCAGAAAGCTGATCTATGGGGGTCCAGAGCAGAACACCCACCGATCTTATACTGATGACTTCTCCATAGGATAGGTCATCAATATCGTAATCCCAGAATACCCATTTAAAGGGGTTTTCCAAGATTTAAAAAAAGCAAAAACACAGGGAATATATAACAGTGTAAAATATAGAAGAAAGCCATACTTGACTCTGCGGTGGCCTCCTGTGCCCAATGCCGCGGCTCTGGTCTCTGCCAATCTGATTAACAACGGCAGTCGTCACGTGCCAGTCATCATTCACGTAATACTCAGCCAATCACTGGCCCCAGCAGTCATGATTCACGTAACTGCTCAGCCAATCACTGGCCCCAGCAGTCATGATTCACGTAACTGCTCAGCCAATCACTGGCCCCAGCAGTCATCATTCACGTAACTGCTCAGCCAGTCACTGGCCCCAGCAGTCATCATTCACGTAACTGCTCAGCCAATCACTGGCCCCAGCAGTCATCATTCACGTAACTACTCAGCCAATTACTGGCCCCAGCAGTCATCATTCACGTAATACTCAGCCAATCACTGGCCCCAGCAGTCATCATTCACGTAACTACTCAGCCAATCACTGGCCCCAGCAGTCATCATTCACGTAACTACTCAGCCAATCACTGGCCCCAGCAGTCATGATTCACGTAACTACTCAGCCAGTCACTGGCCCCAGCAGTCATCATTCACGTAACTGCTCAGCCAATCACTGGCCCCAGCAGTCATCATTCACGTAACTACTCAGCCAATTACTGGCCCCAGCAGTCATCATTCACGTAACTACTCAGCCAATCACTGGCCCCAGCAGTCATCATTCACGTAACTACTCAGCCAATCACTGGCCCCAGCAGTCATCATTCACGTAACTACTCAGCCAATCACTGGCCCCAGCAGTCATCATTCACCTAACTACTCAGCCAATCACTGGCCCCAGCAGTCATCATTCACGTAACTACTCAGCCAATCACTGGCCCCAGCAGTCATCATTCACGTAACTACTCAGCCAATCACTGGCCCCAGCAGTCATGATTCACGTAACTGCTCAGCCAATCACTGGCCCCAGCAGTCATGATTCACGTAACTGCTCAGCCAATCACTGGCCCCAGCAGTCATGATTCACGTAACTGCTCAGCCAATCACTGGCCCCAGCAGTCATCATTCATCTAACTGCTCAGCCAATCACTGGCCCCAGCAGTCATGATTCACGTAACTGCTCAGCCAATCACTGGCCCCAGCAGTCATGATTCACGTAACTACTCAGCCAATCACTGGCCCCAGCAGTCATGATTCACGTAACTGCTCAGCCAATCACTGGCCCCAGCAGTCATGATTCACGTAACTGCTCAGCCAATCACTGGCCCCAGCAGTCATGATTCACGTAACTGCTCAGCCAATCACTGGCCCCAGCAGTCATGATTCACGTAACTACTCAATCACTGGCCCCAGCAGTCATCATTCATCTAACTACTCAGCAAATCACTGGCCCCAGCAGTCATGATTCACGTAACTACTCAGCTAATCACTGGCCCCAGCAGTCATCATTCACGTAACTACTCAGCCAATCACTGGCCCCAGCAGTCATCATTCACGTAACTACTCAGCCAATCACTGGCCCCAGCAGTCATCATTCATGTAACTACTCAGCCAATCACTGGCCCCAGCAGTCATGATTCACGTAACTGCTCAGCCAATCACTGGCCTCAGCAGTCATCATTCACGTAACTGCTCAGCCAATCACTGGCCTCAGTAGTCATCATTCACGTAACTTCTCAGCCAATCACTGGCCCCAGCAGTCATGATTCACGTAACTACTCAGCCAATCACTGGCCTCAGCTGTCGTCATTCACGTAACTGCAAAAACGTGGCTAAAATCCGCCGGTGTGTCACCAACCTGTGCGTAAAATTGTGCCTAATTGTTCGTAAGGCTTCTTTCAAATTAGCAGTGTGGTTTCTGTTTTTCTGCTCCGTTACGGCAGCAAGAGATCAGGATCCAGTAGCCGAATAGATCCATCTTAAGACAGAACCGAATAGCGTGAGCACATCCCATTAACTATAGTTGGGTCCATTTTGCTTTCATTCCAGCTATCCAGCATTTTCCTGGACAGAGCAGCACAGCATGTTGCGCTATTTGTCCAGGTTGGAACCCCTAAGGTTAATATGAATGAGGCCTTATAAGGATTGTCCACTTATAAACTATTGATGGCCCACCCTTGGGATAAATGTTAGATCAGGGGGGTTCGGTGCCCAGGGTCTTTGCCGATCAGATCTTCTTGGGGCGGGTGTGTCATGTACTAAGCTTATTTCTGCAGGAAGCAGACAGCTCTGTTCTCGCTGTAGTGGCCAGGCATGGAATTGCAGGTGAAGTTTCCGTTCATGTCATTTGGATTGGAGAACCCTGTACTGAGACTTTTAATAGATAATAAGGGGAACCTCTGGGGTTTGATATAATATTGTGAAGGCGCGAAAAAGTTGTCACAGCCCCATTCAAGTCTGCGAAGGAGCAGTCAAAGAGTTAAAAGCCACCATGTTAGTTGCTGATTCTTCCTTCTGTTTCAGGCGTTTATCCTCTCTTCAAACACAATGTGCCCAACCTGTGGGGGGCAGCAGTGAGAGTTCACCTCTGCTTGAGTTCTGCTTATCACCCGTCCACAAGGGCCAGAGAGCAGACTGCTCTGGAGAAAGAAGAGAGTCTTTCTGAGGATCCGGAGGCACTGGATGTCTCTGAAGATTGTCCTGATGGGAAACAAGATGATCGCAGTCAGTCTAACAGGAAAGAGCAAACCGATAAACCATCGGGAGGTCCTGCCAGAGAGTCAGCGGCCATCGATCTGGAGAACACCTTCCCCGTGAACATAGTGGTGGAACGGGCCATGCATCTCAGCCTGAAAGGTACCGACCATAAGGGGACGTTCACACCACAGCCGGAAACATCTACAGGAAACCACACCAAAATCTGCTGCACGTCAGCTACTTGTGAACGCATCCTCTAGGATGAATTACACTTAAAGGGGTTCTGGCATTAAGAAAAAAAATCTATACTTGCCTATTCCTCCCAGGCAGTCTACTTACTCCCCGCTGATCCTCTCCAGTCCCCTGGGACTCCTCACCGCAAGCCGTCCGGATCCTTTGCTTGTTATGAAGCCAGCATTCCTCGCATTCTTCCTGCTCGGCAATGTTCTCTACATCTCTGTGATGTAGCATTACTGGCTAGGAAGGAAAGCTAATCTATTGCAGAGACAGCGGGCATGAGCGGTCTCTGCAATAGCTCGGCACTCCCTGTCAGACTGTGAATTAGTGAGGTAGTGTACATTGCCGGTCAGGAAGGAGACTGCCTGTGAATGTACAGAATGTCACAGGAAGCAGAAGAATCAGCCAGCTGGAGGTGGGGTGGTGACCCCCGGGACTGCAGGAGCCAGGAGAAGATCTGGTAATGAGACTGCCGGGGAGGAATAGGGGAGTAGAGTATCTTTATTTTTTAAGACCGAGCCCCTTTAAGGCTCGCTCACACCGGTGTGCACAGTTTTCAGTCTGTGAATACACCTCAGTTTCACGGACTGATGCACTATGTATTCCCTGTGTATCTGACCTTGTTTGTCTTCTTTTTTGCGCACGTATTAATGCGGTTTCTAAAAAAAAAAAAAAAAAAACTGCTAGCAGGTCCATTGATTTCCTGCATAAATATGCAGTGAGTAGTCATGTATAAAGCATATTCACTGCGGATTTACGCATCCCTGTTGACTTCAATGGGCTACTGCAGTCTGTAACACTAAGCAGAATAGGACCTGCTGCGTAAATAACGGGTCTGAATGCCCCGATGCAAATCAGCGGGGACTCAGCACTCCGTATTAAAGGGGTTGTCCCGCGAAAGCAAGTGGGGTTCAGCACTTCTGTATGGCCATATTAATGCACTTTGTAATGTACATCGTGCATTAATTATGAGCCATACAGAAGTTATTCACTTACCTGCTCCGTTGCTGGCGTCCCCGTCTCCATGGTGCCGTCTAATTTCAGCGTCTAATCTCCCGATTAGACGCGCTTGCGCAGTCCGGTCTTCTCCCTTCTGAATGGGGCCGCTCGTGCCAGAGAGCTGCTCCTCGTAGCTCCGCCCCATCACATGTGCCGATTCCAGCCAATCAGGAGGCTGGAATCGGCAATGGAACGCACAGAGCCCACGGTGCACCATGGGAGAAGACCTGCGGTCCACCGTGGATGAAGATCCCGGCGGCCATCTTCGCAAGGTAAGTAAGAAGTCACCGGAGCGCGGGGATTCGGGTAAGTACTATCTGGTTTTTTTTTTTAAACCCCTGCATGGGGTTTGTCTCGTGCCGAACGGGGGGGCTATTGAAAAAAAAAAACAAACCCGTTTCGGCGCGGGACAACCCCTTTAAGCGCCCATGTGAATGAGCCCTTAGGCCGCCTTTACATGGGTGATAAAAACACGCAAGTTCTGTGGGTTTACAAGACAGAGAAAAATCCCAGCATGCCCTATTTTTTGGGGCAATATCGCCCGTTATTTTCTATGGTAGACAATAATATCGCGTCTGTACGCTACGGCGACGCATTCTATTTATTTTTTCTTATTGAAACCATATGCAATTTTCACGCATTTGAAAATCACCTCGCAAAACGCATTGCGGTCGCAGGGAAAATCGCAAGTTTACAAGTTCAATAACCGTCTGAGTTTCTCGCTCGCCCATATAAAGAACAGAAACTGCTTGACCTCTGGCAGAAGCTGAAAAAACTACTCATGGAAATGTAATTGCAGGCAGCCCCCTGACGGAGCGAGCCGTGCCCGTCCCCAGCTGTTGTGTGTCCTTCCCCGTGGCCGGTACTACAAGCCCTGTAAGTACCCCAGTGGTGGACAGCACAGACTCCCCAGTGTGGGACTTCCAGCAGCAAGTAAGGTAGGTACATACATGTTATGGGGGTAAAGAATAGTGGAAAATAAAGAGATAAGCCATACTTGCCTTTAAGTGGCTCACCATCCAGCATCGGCATCTTGGTCCCAGCTATGGCGGTCACGTTGGCTGAGCAGTTATATATACTGTGAACGGCACCGACTGCTGCAGCGTCTATGGAATTAGAGCAGTGAGGACCAGAACTGTGCTGATTGGGGGACTTAAAGGGGTTTCATGGGAATGAAATATTGATGGGCTGTGCTCAAGATAGGTAATCAGTAAAGATAGTGGGGATCCGCTCCTCTGGAGATCTGCTGACCGCTCCTCCATACATTGCAGCTGCCTAGGTTGGTATTGCAGTAAATTTAATGGGAGCAGTGCCTGCAATACAGACAGAGCTGTCAGCTTTTGCTGCCTCCCTGCTGGCAGCGGAGCCGATGACAGCTGATTGCTGGGGGCTCTGAGCAATTGATTCCCACCAATCCGCTATTGATGACTTATCCTGAGCACAGGTCACCAGTAGTTCAGTTCTGGAAAACCCCTTTAAGGGGGCGAATGTGGCCTATTTCTTCGTTTGCACCATTAGTTGCTCCTAAAGCATTTTTATAGTCTTTTAAAACCCCTTTTAATGAAAATTTCGTAAACTTTCCAATATACTTTTGTGTCTGTTTGTTACCATTTTCAAGATCTCCGTTTTTTCCCGCCATCTTGCAGCGGATCCAGAAGCTTTTCTGCTCCGAGGCCGCGTTATAAGATTGTACTACCCTCAAGGGCTTTGGTAAAACTTAACAGGCCTGTCATGTCATGAAGACAGTGGGGCCCGCACCATAAAACTGTTTATACTGTAGGGGTTTTTTCATACTCGCTCCCTTTCACCTGTATTGGCTCTTCTTAGATTCAACTCTCAGCACTGTGGGTCTGTCAAGTGGGCGGTTCCCTGCACTCGCTGTCAGAGGGTGATGTCACCCATTGAGAAATAGCGGTGGGGACCGCCCATTTGACAGATTCACAGCTCTGGGAGCTGGAACTAAGAAAGCCTGTTCAGGCAAATGGGGTCGAATGTGAAGAAAAGCGGCGATGAAGCCAGCGGGAGCTGCAGAGCTATTCGGCCACCCTGCCGCCTGCATGACATGGCAGGTTCCCTTTAACTCGATGCTTGGTCAGGAGTGGAGCCTTTTGGAAAATAGATGCTGTCGGTTCTGCTGCACGGTCCGACATCGATGCTGTAAATAATGAATTCACACACTGCAAGTTGGCTGCAAAAACTTCTTGCTATTTCTCTATGCACTTTAGTAGGACTTGCAGAAGTCCGTGCAGCTGCCGCAGAAACCACGCCGTGCGCCCGCCGCAGAAACCACGCCGTGCGCCCGGATAGATTGGGTTTCTTCAGTAGTAAATCTGCTGAGTGTGAAATCTACCTCGATTCTCACCGTGGGGGACGTTTCTTGTGGCAGCTTCTAGAACCCGGAGTTATGACCTGTACAGAGGAAAGGTTTCTGACGTTCTTCTTTGTGTCTGTAGATTGAGCAAGGACCTCCTCCTGGACCCGCAGCAGACCTTAGTGTTCAAGGTGTGGCACAAAGCAGGTAAGTGAGTTACATGCAGCTATACTAGCTATACCCCTCCTGCAGGCACCAAGCTTACCAGTTTTAGCTCAGTGTCCGTAGGAGGCCGACCTCTCCTCTCTTCTTTTCATTGGCTTACGCCTCCTTGGCGCCAGACTAGACGAGATTATTTCTGAGCCCACCACAGTACAAATCCAGGCGTGTGAAATCTGCACAGAAGAAAAGGTCTCAGTGTTGCTCCATTTGCTGCTCCATTTATCGTACCTCTAGTAATCAGAAATCCTCACCGGACCAAAACCATAGGCCCTCCTTTAAACTGCGTCCTGCTTGGTGTCCCTGGTCACAATCCTCCAAGTCTACCCTTAACAAAGTCTCCGCATGAAGGGTGGCTCCCATCCAAACCTTCCAGCTGGCGGTACGACTTTCCCTATTCCCAAGACCTGGCTTGCTTGCGTCTCCGATGCTGGGGTTGGGGAGGTATTCTCTTTTGGCTACTCCATCGAATTTTCCGTCCGTCCTTCAGATTGCTTTTTTAGCTGCAGAACAACACTTTGGCTCAGGCGATATGTGTTCTATCCTCTCAGGGTGTAATGGTCCCTGTTCCTTCCTTAGAGCGCTTCAAGGGGTTCTATTCCAATCACAGTACCGAAGAAGTGCAGCACTGCCAGACCCACTATGGATTTGAAGGATTTAAATCCATCAAGTTCAACACTTCTGCATGGAGTCGTTGAGGTCCGTCATCGAGACTATGGAACCCGGGGAGTTTATGTCATCGATTGGCATCAAGGTTTCCTATCTTTATATCCCAATCTGTCAAGTGCATCAGCCATTCCTACGCTTTGCCAGCCGCTTAGAACACTACCAATTCATGCCCCTTCCATGTGGCCTAGCCACCGCACCCTGGGTCTTCACAAAGGTTCTCACATCAGTGATGGCTCTCCTCCACTCCAAGGGTATATTGGCCATTCCCTATGTCGAGGACATTTTGGTGAAGCCTCTAACTCAGTCGGACAATCTGAAGAGTTTCCATATCACTGTGGATACTCTTTCCCAATTTGTGTGGATCATCAATTACCCCAAGTCCTCCCGCTCACCATCACAACATCTGGACTTTCTGGTTCTCTCATACGGCACGTGCCCGGGTCCTACTCCCGCCACAGAGAATACACCTCTTTTAGGTGCAGATGCGTTCCCTGCAATCTTAAACTCCTGTGACCATTTGTCACTGCATGAGAGTACTGGGGCCAATGGTTTCACTCTTCAAGGTGATTCCAGTTTTATGACCGGCCTCTCCAGTGCGCCATTCTCTCTCGTTGGGATAAATCCATGGACTCTCTCTATCCAGAGATCCACCTACTTAGACAGCTTCAACACTCTCTTCTGTGGTGGCTGGACTCCCACAGTTCACACTTTTTTGACTCTGCGCTGGCAAGTACTCGCCATGGACGTCAGCCTACTCATCTGGGGGAGTACACTGCAGAAACTCGCAGCACAGGGCAGTATAGAGTCTGCTCTTCCAACAAACGTGTTGGAACTTCGGGCCGTTCTACTGTCACTTCAACGCTACGTACCCCTGATAACACGTCTCCCAGTTCAGGTCCAAACAGACAAGGTGTAGACCGTTGCATACATAAATCACTACGTGGGTCCTGCAACAAAGTAGCCAGAAGCAATGAATATCCTTCGGATATGGGCCGAGGATCACCTTTCAGCGCTCTTGGCAGTCCACGTACCAGGTGTGGACAATTGGATAACAGATTTCCTGAGAAGACAAACAGATAGCCCGAGGGATAGGGAGTTACATCCCCTTGTGTTCCAAGCATTTTGTCGAAAATGTGGTCAACTGGATCTGATGGCATCCAGAATCAACTGCAAACCCCCAACCTTCATGTCCAGGTCTCAGGACCCCCGGGCTCGAACAGTGGATGCCCTTTCTACTCATACCACCGCTTCTCAAGAAGATCAAGATGGAGTTAACTGCTGGTGATTCTCATTACACCAGACTGGCCTCAATGTCTGTGGTACATGGATCTCGTCGACCTCCGTGGTGCCTTCCTCCTCAAGACTATCTCTTTCAGGGACCGCTTTTCCACCAGAGTCTGACCTCCCTTTGTTTAACCCCTTCAGTGGCAGGTTTATGATTACCATGCCATGCCTCAAAGGGTAGGTTTTTTTAAATAAGTCATTTCAGCATTAGAGCTGTCCACGGAAATCTTCTGGGGTTTAACTGCATGGTCAGTGCAGCAAGCCCCGGAGATTTTCCGAGCATGCCATTAAAGGGGTTAATGGCATGGCGGTTAAAGCCACAGCCCTGAGAGCCCATGTGTTTGCAGAACCCATCATTCAAACTAGGATGAATGCTAGAAATCCCTCCTCTTCCTGGGTTTACTATCGTGCCTGAAGACTTTACCTCTGGTGCAAACAACACATTTTCGATATCCTATGCGCTTTTTGCTATCCCGCCCTCTGTCCTTCCTCTAGGAGGGTCTAGACATGGGCTTGAGCCTTAGTTCCCTGAAGGATCAGGTATTGGCATTGCGCATTCTTTTCCAGTGCCCCCTGGCTTCAAAGTCGGCCGTCATACCTTTCTACAGGGGGTCGCATATGCCATCCCTCCATACCGCTCTGTTGTCCCACCGTGGGACCTCAATCTGGTACTGGAGGCGCTGCAGTCTCACCCCTTCGAGGCCTTGTGTAACATCCCAGCTCGTCTTTTGTCCTGAAAGGTAGCTATTTCGGTGGCAATCGCTTCCGTCTGCAGGACTTCTGAACTCGCAGCCTTGTTGGCCAAATCTCCCTTCACCGTCCTACGTCAGGGCTTGATGGTCCTCGGTCACGTTTCCTCCTTGTTACCTATGGTGAGTTCTGCCTTGCACATCAATGAAGATCTCGTCTTAACTTTGTTTTACGCCTCCATCTTACATCCAAGGGAACCTGCTCTCCACAAATTGGACTTACTTTTTTACATTTTTTTTTAGTCTCCGTAGTTTGACTATCGCTTGATGGCTCATAGAATATAATGCAATACCATAATATTACATTATACTGCATTTTGACAGGAAGTCTATCAAGATGTGCCGCAGGCAATCGGCCATGGCAAGCTTGCAGAAGGCCCCAGTTTGCCACGACTACTGAACGCCACCTTGCACTCTCATTGCACTCATCAGCCTCTGCCAACAACCTTCCCACATATATGCTGTTAAGCCAGGGAAACCACCCACAGCACCCAGTCCAGGGCATCCTCCCTCTGCCCGCTTCTTAGCACACCAGCATCCTCCTTGGCCTGTCGCTGTGCGGCATCACAATTTGCCCCTGCTGCCTAGAATTAAGGAATTTCTATATGGCTTGTAAAAATGTCTCTGGTTTCTTGCAGATGCGGAGCGCGTCCTGGGCTTCGCCGCGGTGGACCTCTCGCCACTACTCTCCGGCTTTCAGTCGGTGTGTGGATGGTACAATATCGGTGACTTCACTGGGCAGTGCCAGGGTCAGATCAAAGTGTCCGTCACCCCTCTGGAGAACATCTCGCACCTGAAAGAGGAGAAGCGGCTGAGGAAGGAGGCCTCACCAAGACAACCTGAGGTTTGTGAGATCTGACTAATGGGGTTTCCAGGATCTTCCATTAACCCCTTCCTAACATCATCGTACATGTATGGCAGGTGTTGGGTGTTATTGTATAGAGCAGGCTTGGACGCAGCCACAACTGATGATAACTGATCGGCCTTGCGAAGGCCCCAGGGTTGTCATGTATTTCTGCCTGTGGCCTGTATTGTCATCTTGGGTTTTCATATTCGTGATGGGAAGCCACCTGGCCGCTAGCTACACGTAACCTGAGCACTTCAGCGCAGCACTATTTATGTAGCTCCCATTGAAGTGAATAAACTCTATGGAAGTGGCGTAGCACGGCATTCACTTCGATGAGAGCTACGGTAACAGCGCTGCGCTGAGCGCTCTGCTGATTCCAACACGTGGTCTGAAACGGAGGGCCGGCTTTACCTATCACAGTAATGAAAAGCCCAGATGGGAACGCCCCTTTAATAGAATGCCTGCATCAAATGATCGCAGTTCATTTCCCCTTTGAGGACTGGAAAAAAAAAAACTAAAAATAAGATTAATGCAGTTCTTTAAAATATTAGTAAATTAAAAAAATATCAAAACTATTCAATTTTTTAAAAACTTTTAAGTTTCATACCAATTTTTAATTAAAAAAAACCCAAAAACCTGTAGAGTTAGTACTGACCCCTCCTTGGGATAAGGTATCAATCGTTGATCGTCCAGCCCATTGTGAGTGCAGCGAGGCCAGACGTCATCGGGGATCAAAGGCAGAAGTATCAGAGAGCTTCACTTCCATTGACGTCAGTGTGAGCGCTGCCTCCGACACCGGGGGTCAGACGCATAAGTGGAATCGGAGGCAGCGCTCGCATTGACTTCAATGGAAGTGAAGCTCTCTGATATTCTGCCTTTGATCCCTGATGATGTCTGGCCCCGCTGCACTGACAATGAGCTGACAATCAACTATTGATACCTTATCCTGGGGACGGGTCATCAATAGTATTTGCCTAGAAATGCCTTTAAACTCCAGTTGCTTATAGATGAGGTTGGGTTTGGAGGTAGAATAGGAGGCAGCGCCCTCATTGATCTCAGTGGAGGTAAAGCTGTCTATGGCTCTTCTGCCTTTTCCACCATGCATTCTGCTGTGTGAACACCCCTAGTGTCCCTTTAAGGCTCTGCAGCAGCTTTTGATGGGTTACCATGATCATAACATTCTTAGAAAAGGGGAAGGTGTAACATAAATCACAAGATGTCTGACACTTGGACTTCTAACAGTTGTTTCAAGTTGCCTCCAACAACTTCCTCTCCCCGTGGAGAGCGGTTTCTACGTGACGGCATCGTCCCAACAGTGAAGTTTGGAGGAGGTTCCGTTATGGGGTGGGGGGTTCTGCCAGGAAGAACTAGGGCTATTGGTTTTAGTTAAGTCCATCCTTAATGCCAATGGGCCCAGAGACATCCCGGACAATGTGGCATCACCTACCCCGTGGTAACACATGGGTACAGCTCCGTGTCTCCACCAACATGACCGAGCACCATGTCATACGGCACATCGTGTGGGGGAAGAGAACGTCTGCAGACTTCACTGGCCCAAGGCTCAGATCTCAATCCCACCAGTCATCTTTAGGACCAACTAGAACATCGTCCCGTTCATTGTTTTACCAGGCTTAACGCTCTACATTTGGTTAGCTGCTTTAGTCAGACGATGGAGGGGCGGGGGTACCAAGAGTCAGACCCCACGGATCTGATATGAATGGCCTATATGTCATCAGTAATAATAGTCCTGGAAAAGGCCTTTTAACACGGTGCCATCCGCAGTAGGAGCCGCCTGGGACTGACTACCGGCCTCCCGCTCAAATCTGTGAGAACACAGATCCCTGCTGTTAACCCCTTGCATGCTGCGGGTTCACAGAGGTAGGTCGCTGCTTCTGTGACGTCCTCAGGCCTCCGCTATGTAATCGGAGGGCCAATGAGTTGCTGTGGCAAGTGTACACCAGACAACGGCATCCAGGTCTGCCGTGGCCCACAGAAGTACTCTAATGTATTCTTATGGCAATCCTAGGTTCCCAGGGACACACAAAGGTAAAAAAAAGATACATTTAGAAAAAGTAATTAAAAAAAACAAACAAATTTCTGCACTTTCTCCTCTTTGTTGAAAAAAACCCAACAGGTTTTGGTATCTTTACATTCATAACAAACCGTACAATAAGCTGAACACACTTCTTATCCTGCATGGGAAACGCTGGGAAGGAAAACGCTAAAAAATGGAGCCATAAGGCTTTTTTTTTTTTAGCACCCCACCCCCACAGAAAAAACAATAGAAGTGATGAAAAAGGCCACATGAATCCGAAAATGGTACCAATTAAAACTAGAGCTCGCCGCGCAAATAACAGAACGCCATCAATGGAAAAATGTAAAAAAAAGTTCTGGACCCTTGAATGCAGCGAGGCAGTAAAAAAATACCCATAAAAAGAGTTTTAATTGTGCAAAAGTGGAAAAACCTGAAAATATATAATTTTGGTGTCCTAGTCGTACCGACCCGCATAGGGAAAGGATCCTGTCATTTATGCTGCAGGACCAACGCTGATAGACATAAACAGGGCAGAAGTGTCGGGGTTTTTCTCCTTGCCCCACAATAAAATGTTATACAAGTTCTACAACACGTTCTATGTACCAGGAATGGGTACCAATACAACCTGCAGCTCCTCATCCGTTATATGTACCAGGAATGGGTACCAATACAACCTGCAGCTCCTCATCCGTTATATGTACCAGGAATGGGTACCAATAAAGCCTGCAGCTCCTCATCCGTTCTATGTACCAGGAATGGGTACCGATACAACCTGCAGCTCCTCATCCGTTATATGTACCAGGAATGGGTACCAATACAACCTGCAGCTCCTCATCCGTTATATGTACCAGGAATGGGTACCAATACAACCTGCAGCTCCTCATCCGTTATATGTACCAGGAATGGGTATCAATACAACCTGCAGCTCCTCATCCGTTATATGTACCAGGAATGGGTACCAATACAACCTGCAGCTCCTCATCCGTTATATGTACCAGGAATGGGTACCAATAAAGCCTGCAGCTCCTCATCCGTTCTATGTACCAGGAATGGGTACCGATACAACCTGCAGCTCCTCATCCGTTATATGTACCAGGAATGGGTACCAATACAACCTGCAGCTCCTCATCCGTTATATGTACCAGGAATGGGTACCAATACAACCTGCAGCTCCTCATCCGTTATATGTACCAGGAATGGGTACCAATAAAGCCTGCAGCTCCTCATCCGTTATATGTACCAGGAATGGGTACCAATAAAGCCTGCAGCTCCTCATCCGTTATATGTACCAGGAATGGGTACCAATACAACCTGCAGCTCCTCATCCGTTCTATGTACCAGGAATGGGTACCAATACAACCTGCAGCTCCTCATCTGTTATATGTACCAGGAATGGGTACCAATAAAGCCTGCAGCTCCTCATCCGTTATATGTACCAGGAATGGGTACCAATAAAGCCTGCAGCTCCTCATCCGTTATATGTACCAGGAATGGGTACCAATAAAGCCTGCAGCTCCTCATCCGTTATATGTACCAGGAATGGGTACCAATAAAGCCTGCAGCTCCTCATCCGTTATATGTACCAGGAATGGGTACCAATAAAGCCTGCAGCTCCTCATCCGTTCTATGTACCAGGAATGGGTACCAATACAACCTGCAGCTCCTCATCTGTTATATGTACCAGGAATGGGTACCAATAAAGCCTGCAGCTCCTCATCCGTTATATGTACCAGGAATGGGTACCAATAAAGCCTGCAGCTCCTCATCCGTTATATGTACCAGGAATGGGTACCAATAAAACCTGCAGCTCCTCATCCGTTATATGTACCAGGAATGGGTACCAATAAAGCCTGCAGCTCCTCATCCGTTATATGTACCAGGAATGGGTACCAATACAACCTGCAGCTCCTCATCCGTTCTATGTACCAGGAATGGGTACCAATACAACCTGCAGCTCCTCATCTGTTATATGTACCAGGAATGGGTACCAATAAAGCCTGCAGCTCCTCATCCGTTATATGTACCAGGAATGGGTACCAATAAAGCCTGCAGCTCCTCATCCGTTATATGTACCAGGAATGGGTACCAATAAAACCTGCAGCTCCTCATCCGTTATATGTACCAGGAATGGGTACCAATAAAGCCTGCAGCTCCTCATCCGTTATATGTACCAGGAATGGGTACCAATAAAGCCTGCAGCTCCTCATCCGTTATATGTACCAGGAATGGGTACCAATAAAGCCTGCAGCTCCTCATCCGTTATATGTACCAGGAATGGGTACCAATACAACCTGCAGCTCCTCATCCGTTCTATGTACCAGGAATGGGTACCAATACAACCTGCAGCTCCTCATCCGTTATATGTACCAGGAATGGGTACCAATAAAGCCTGCAGCTCCTCATCCGTTATATGTACCAGAAATGGGTACCAATACAACCTGCAGCTCCTCATCTGTTATATGTACCTGGAATGGGTACCAATACAACCTGCAGCTCCTCATCCGTTCTATGTACCAGGAATGGGTACCAATACAACCTGCAGCTCCTCATCTGTTATATGTACCAGGAATGGGTACCAATAAAGCCTGCAGCTCCTCATCCGTTATATGTACCAGGAATGGGTACCAATAAAGCCTGCAGCTCCTCATCCGTTATATGTACCAGGAATGGGTACCAATACAACCTGCAGCTCCTCATCCATTCTATGTACCAGGAATGGGTACCAATACAACCTGCAGCTCCTCATCCGTTATATGTACCAGGAATGGGTACCAATAAAGCCTGCAGCTCCTCATCCGTTATATGTACCAGGAATGGGTACCAATACAACCTGCAGCTCCTCATCCGTTATATGTACTAGGAATGGGTACCGATACAACCTGCAGCTCCTCATCCGTTCTATGTACCAGGAATGGGTACCACTAAAGCCTGCAGCTCCTCATCCGTTATATGTACCAGGAATGGGTACCAATACAACCTGCAGCTCCTCATCCGTTATATGTACTAGGAATGGGTACCGATACAACCTGCAGCTCCTCATCCGTTCTATGTACCAGGAATGGGTACCAATACAACCTGCAGCTCCTCATCCGTTATATGTACCAGGAATGGGTACCAATACAACCTGCAGCTCCTCATCCGTTATATGTACCAGGAATGGGTACCACTAAAGCCTGCAGCTCCTCATCCGTTATATGTACCAGGAATGGGTACCAATACAACCTGCAGCTCCTCATCCGTTATATGTACCAGGAATGGGTACCAATAAAACCTGCAGCTCCTCATCCGTTATATGTACCAGGAATGGGTACCAATACAACCTGCAGCTCCTCATCCGTTATATGTACCAGGAATGGGTACCAATAAAGCCTGCAGCTCCTCATCCGTTATATGTACCAGGAATGGGTACCGATACAACCTGCAGCTCCTCATCCGTTATATGTACCAGGAATGGGTACCAATACAACCTGCAGCTCCTCATCCGGCCGCGCCGACGGAACAGGAAGAACTTGTGGCTTTTGAAAAGTAGAAAAGAAAATCCTCAAAAAATCGCCTCATCCTTAGATGCAAAACAGGCCGCGTCACAAAGGGTGTTTCCAGGCAGCGTCGGCTGTCAGCGCTGGGATACAGCAGGGTCTGACACTGGTGTACCCCGGCACTGCCAGCGGGCGCTCCCTGGAAACCCCATTAAGTAACACCTGCCCATTGGTTTCTCTAGAAAGCTCATGGGCTTTATATATAGATATAGCATAGTGGGTCACCTTCAGCAGGAAAGCCATAGAGCAGCCTTGTCTGGGTCACTACTACAGAGGGGTATTTTAAGTGCATCTGATAAATGCTAGCAGCATAAGTATCTGCTCCCAGAGCAGCGCTCATCAGGCTGTCACTGGAAACAGTTCAGTACCTGCTCCCAGAGCAGCGCTCATCAGGCTATCACTGGAAATAGTTCAGTATCTGCTCCCAGAGCAGCGCTCATTAAGCTATCACTGGGAACCTTCAGTATCTGCTCCCAGAGCATCGCTCATCAGGCTGTCACTGGAAACAGTTCAGTACCTGCTCCCAGAGCAGCGCTCATCAGGCTATCACTGGAAACAGTTCAGTATCTGCTACCAGAGCAGCGCTCATTAAGCTATCACTGGGAACCTTCAGTATCTGCTCCCAGAGCAGCGCTTATCAGGCTATCACTGAAAATAGTTCAGTATCTGCTCCCAGAGCAGCGCTCATCAGGCTATCTCTGGGAACCTTCAGTATCTACTCCCTGAGCAGCACTCATCAGGTTATCACTGGGAACCTTTAGTATCTGCTCCCAGAGCAGCGCTTATGAGGCTATCACTGGAAATAGTTCAGTATCTACTCCCTGAGCAGCGCTCATCAGACTATCACTGGGAACAGTTTAGTATCTGCTCCCAGAGCAGCGCTCATCAGGCTATTAATGGGAACAGTTCAGTATCTGCTCCCAGAGCAGCGCTCATCAGACTATCACTGGAAACCTTCAGTATCTGCTCCCAGAGCAGCGCCCATCTATCTCTGGGAACCTTCAGTATCTACTCCCAGAGCAGTGCTCATCAGACTATCAATGGGAACAGTTCAGTATCTGCTCCCAGAGCAGCGCTTATGCTATCACTGGGAACAGTTCAGTATCTGCTCCCAGAGCAGCGCTCATCAGGCTATCACTGGAAATAGTTCAGTATCTGCTCCCAGAGCAGCGCTCATCAGGCCATCACTGGGAACAGCTCAGTATCTGCTCCTAGAGCAGCGCTCATCGGGCTATCACTGGGAACAGTTTAGTATCTGCTCCTAGAGCAGCGCTCATCGGGCTATCACTGGGAACAGTTTAGTATCTGCTCCTAGAGCAGCGCTCATCGGGCTATCACTGGGAACAGTTTAGTATCTGCTCCCAGAGCAGCGCTCATCAGACTATCACTGGGAACCTTCAGTATCTACTCCCAGAGCAGCGCTCATCAGGCTATCACTGGAAATAGTTCAGTATCTGCTCCCAGAGCAGCGCTCATCAGGCTTATAATGGGAACCTTCAGTATCTGCACTGCTCCTAATATAGTCTTGTTTTCTGTTTTCCTTTCCCAGGTGACCTCACATCCGTCTTCTCTCTATCGCTCCAGTCCTGCTTTGTTCGGTTCGTTCTCAGCGTTTCCTCCTCCCCACACGGCGGATGTTACTGACCTGCAACGAGAAGCCAGTAGAAGGTAAAATTAATGGCCACTTACACGTGCAGCGATCAGCCATAACATATAAGGGTGACGTGAATGAGGGATTATCTGGTGATGATGGCGCCGGTCAGGGCGGATATGAGGCAGTAAGTGATCAGCGGAATCAGAAAAATGGGAGAAGACAACGGGGTCCAAGCTTCCCAGATTGGCCGGTCTTGTGGGGTGTTCCTAGTATTTGGAGGTTAGTACCTACCAAACGTACTCCAAGGAAGGACAACTGGGTGATGGGTGCCCACGGCCCACTGGTGTGTGGAGGGGGGTGAAGGCCGCCCGTCTCGTCCGATCCCACAGAGGAGCGACTGTAGGACAAATTACTGATACGGAGCCTGCTGGTGATGATAGGAAGATGTCCGATCACACAGGACATCACAGCTCGCTGTGTATGGGACGGCGGAGCCACAGAGTGGGCAGGAGTGCTAATGTGACCACCGAAAGGTCCTACAATGGGCACATGAACATCAGAAATGGAGCAATAGAAGAAAGCATCTGCTCTGATGAATCACGTGTTACATCATGCAGACGGCCGGGTGCGTCTCTTACTTGGGGAAGGGATGACAACAGGATGGGAGGACGACAAGCCAGCAGGGGGCAGTGTGGTAGGCAATATGCTGCTTGGTACTTAGGCGCTAGCATCATGTGGATGTACCATGTACCATCTACCTATTATACAGACACATCCCCCTTCATGGCAGCGGGATTCCGTAATGGCAGCGCCCCCTACCAGCAGGTTAATGCGCCGGCCGCACTGCAGGAACTGCTCAGGGACCGAGAGATGAAGGGACGACTTCTCATCCCAGATCTCATCCGATCCACGGAGGCCGCACCAAGCGACTTACAGGATCCGGTGCCAATGTCTTGTACAAATACCAGAGGATACTAGACCGTCTCCGTAGTGCAGCGCAGGCTTTGGGCCTGTAATCTTATGCAAGCAGATATCACGGTTAACCGGCCTCTCCCGACTAGCAGGAAGCCTCCATGTCGCTCCGTGTTTTCTCTGTCATCCATGTGTTTATGGCTTAATTTTTTTCTGTAGGGAGAATATCTTTCCATCCGGACAACCCGATGATCATACGGAGACGATGCGTCGCTTCCCAGAGTCAGTCCAGCAGTCTCTGAGCGCAGAACACACGGACGCTCCGTCGCAGTCCTCGCGCAGCTCTCTTCTGCCTGCGCTTAGGTGAGGATATAATGGGAGCCACGCTGGAGGAGCAATGTGAGCGACGTGGTCGTTCCTTCCTCGCCTTCGCACATCGTGGTCGGAAATGCTGGTTAACAGTAACAGACTCTGAAGCTTTCACAGAAGAATTTGCCTTGGACGTTCTGAAGCGTTTGTGCGCTGTGACGGCGCCCCGAGGCCGGGTTCACGTGTAGCAGATTTCCTGTGGATTTTGGTGCAGATTTTGGTGCAGATCCTCCGCAGGTTTCACCCTTTAAATTGAACTCAAATTGACGGGATGAAATCTGTACGCATGTTGCCGATCTGCAGCAAACACTACGGCCGCCTTCACACGGGCGAGAAAATCGTGCGACATTTGTGCAACGTACAAATCTCGCATGAATGAGAGCCCCATTCTTTTGAATGGGGTCATACACATGAGTGATGTTATCCTGCTTGACACTGCCATGCGATGCAGGAAACAAATCGTGGCATATTCTATCTTTGTGCGTTCTCTCACTTCACAGCCCCATTGTTTCCAATGGGGCCGGCGGCAGCATTGCGCCACATGCTAGGTGCCAGCGATGGGAGAAACTCTGCAATCTTCCGCCACAGCTGACAGCCGCGAGGGAGGATAGCGTCTTCCCCGAAGTGATGCAAGGCGGTTTTGATATAAAAATGTATCGTATCCAAAGGAATTCACATGATTGAGAGCGGGATAACGGGCAGCGATTCATGGCCTGATATTGCGCTCACCCGTGTGAAGTTGGCCTTAGGGGGTGCGTTCACACCTCAGATTCTGCAGCAGAAATCGCTTGTAAATTTGTGGCTATTTTGCATTTCAGTGGGCAAAATTCTCAGGCAGAACTTCTTGGCTCATTTCCATGCGGATCCACAAGAAGAAGGTACAAGTCACACCTTCACGCGGATCCATGCAGAAACGCATTAGGAATTTCGCATGCGGATTTTGCCCATTGACATCTGCAGCATCAGTAATCGGTTGATGGGACCAGCGTTGGTCCCAACTCCTGGGCTGTAGAACCAGGGAGTCTTCGGCCGCATTCACAGAGATTCACATGGCACAGCACACGGACGCTCCATCTATGTCCCACACATCACACATTACATGGCTTATTCTCGTATGAGACTCACTCAAAGATTGGGCATGCAGCAATGTTTCAAATTTGGACCATCAGTCAAGTGAAACATTAATGTTTTCTGTTCCCATGCGAGGTCCTCCGTATCGCAGTCAGTCGGACCCCACATGGGACTATCAGAGTAAATCTGGGCCGTACTCTATTAGCGAGTTGCTGGGCTTCTGGACATACAGTGATTAGTTGTAACAAATTAGGAATGTTCCTTCCTACTCAGGAAAAATCTGAGTGAGCTGGATGATATTCAGAAGTATTTCAACCAGAAGTTGTACCGGAGTTTGTCAAGCAAAGAACCAGCGGAGGGAGCGTCACTGCAGAGCGTGGGGTCAAAACATCCGAACTCCGAAGAGATCGACACTCATCTGCTGCTCACAAAGTCCAATCTACTAGTGTCCCAAGTCAGCAACCTCATCAGCGGTAAGAAGAGTCCCCTACACATGCACCATCACTCCTCATCAGCAGTATAGAGTGCCTTGTACCTGCACCGCCACTCCCTCATTGGTAGTATAGAGTGCCTTGCATGTGCACCGCCACTCCCTCATTGGTAGTATAGAGTGCCTTGTACCTGCACCGCCACTCCTCATCAGCAGTATAGAGCGCCTTGTACGTGCACCGCCACTCCCTCATTGGCAGTATAGAGTGCTTTGTACCTGCACCACCCCCCCCCCATCATCAGCAGTATAGAGTGCCTTGTACATGCACCACAACTCCCTCATCAGCAGTATAGAGTGCCTTGTACATGCACCACAACTCCCTCATTGGCAGTATAGCGTGCCTTGCACGTGCACCACCACTCCCTCATTGGTAGTATAGAGTGCCTTGCACGTGCACCACCACTCCCTCATTGGTAGTATAGAGTGCCTTGCACGTGCACCACCACTCCCTCATTGGCAGTATAGCGTGCCTTGCACGTGCACCGCCACTCCCTCATTGGTAGTATAGAGTGCCTTGCATGTGCACCGCTACTCCCTCATCAGCAGTATAGAGTGCCTTGTACCTGCATTCCCCCCCCCCCCATCATCAACAGTATAGAGTGCCTTGACATGCACCACAACTCCCTCATCAGCAGTATAGAGTGTCTTGTACATGCACCACAACTCCCTCATTGGCAGTATAGCGTGCCTTGCACGTGCACCACCACTCCCTCATTGGTAGTATAGAGTGCCTTGCACGTGCACCACCACTGCCTCATTGGTAGTATAGAGTGCCTTGCACGTGCACCACCACTCCCTCATTGGTAGTATAGAGTGCCTTGCACGTGCACCACCACTCCCTCATTGGTAGTATAGAGTGCCTTGCACGTGCACCACCACTCCCTCATTGGCAGTATAGAGTGCTTTGTACCTGCACCACCCCCCCCCCATCATCAGCAGTATAGAGTGCCTTGTACATGCACCACAACTCCCTCATCAGCAGTATAGCGTGCCTTGCACGTGCACCACCACTCCCTCATTGGTAGTATAGAGTGCCTTGCACGTGCACCACCACTGCCTCATTGGTAGTATAGCGTGCCTTGCACGTGCACCACCACTCCCTCATTGGTAGTATAGAGTGCCTTGCACGTGCACCACCACTCCCTCATTGGTAGTATAGAGTGCCTTGCACGTGCACCACCACTCCCTCATTGGCAGTATAGCGTGCCTTGCACGTGCACCGCCACTCCCTCATTGGTAGTATAGAGTGCCTTGCATGTGCACCGCTACTCCCTCATCAGCAGTATAGAGTGCCTTGTACCTGCATTCCCCCCCCCCCCCCATCATCAACAGTATAGAGTGCCTTGACATGCACCACAACTCCCTCATCAGCAGTATAGAGTGTCTTGTACATGCACCACAACTCCCTCATTGGCAGTATAGCGTGCCTTGCACGTGCACCACCACTCCCTCATTGGTAGTATAGAGTGCCTTGCACGTGCACCACCACTGCCTCATTGGTAGTATAGAGTGCCTTGCACGTGCACCACCACTCCCTCATTGGTAGTATAGAGTGCCTTGCACGTGCACCACCACTCCCTCATTGGTAGTATAGAGTGCCTTGCACGTGCACCACCACTCCCTCATTGGTAGTATAGAGTGCCTTGCACGTGCACCACCACTCCCTCATTGGTAGTATAGAGTGCCTTGCACGTGCACCGCCACTCCCTCATTGGTAGTATAGAGTGCCTTGCACGTGCACCGCCACTCCCTCATTGGTAGTATAGAGTGCCTTGCACGTGCACCGCCACTCCCTCATTGGTAGTATAGAGTGCCTTGCACGTGCACCGCCACTCCCTCATCGGTAGTATAGAGTGCCTTGCACGTGCACCGCTACTCCCTCATCAGCCGTATAGAATGCCTTGTACGTGCCCCCCCCCCCATCATCAGCAGTATAGAGTGCCTTGTACATGCACCACCACTCCCTCAGCAGTATAGAGTGCCTTGTACATGCACCACCACTCCCTCATCAGCAGTATAGAGTGCCTTGTACGTGCACCGCAACTCCCTTATCAGCCGTAAAGAATGCCTTGTACGTCCCCCCCCATCATCAGCAGTATAGAGTGCCTTGCACGTGCACCGCAACTCCCTCATCAGTTAAAGATTGGACTCAACCAAAAAACATTGGTAGATCTGATTGATACGTTGTCTCTACTTTAATGGATGAATGTTCTGCGATCTGTCATGGCGTCGCATGAGATGTTGTTTTTTTTTTTTTCCTGATCCTCAGTTTATTTTTTTCCTCCAGGTCTTCAGGAAAATCGTCTCTTTCAAGGACCCCCTACCAGCAGCAGGAGTGATGTTACAAGTCACGTCCAGCACACAGACTCAGGAGTTCAGGAACCGGCTCCGGCCCGGGCTGTGGAGCGTGAGCAGGTCCTGTGTCACCAGACAGATGATGGCAGTGACCACCACAGAGCGGACACACCGCTGTTCTCCGCAGCTGGATCTCCCCCTCCTAGAGAGGACAACATGGAGGATGCGTCGGATCCTCCGCTGGGAGAAGGCAGCTTTTTCCTGGGACACGATTTCCATGCTAGCAGCGAGGAGGAGTACGAGGAAAACGTCATTGAGCCCCGAACTCTTAATGAAATCACCACCCTGACGGACAGGACGAGCCCCTGGTCCAGCATGATGTCCGAGCCCGATGACCTAGAACACAACCCAAGAACAGATCGGACGTCTGCAGTGGATCACCCCGAGGACCATCATCTGCTCTCCCAGGGGGTATATAAGGTTGATCAGTCCATTGCCCTCAGCTCCGATGGATCCTGTGAATCCCAGAGTCCAGGTGAAGACCTCCGAGTCCCGAGCTGTGCTGAGGGCGACACTGAGGCACAAGAGCTGGAGCCCACTCGGGCTTTACAAGCATTTACTACAGACAGAAGCACGAGCGCCAACCACCGCGAGGATGAAGGCACTGACCAAAGGAGAGGGGAGGAACCGATAACCTCAGCGGAGCTGGAGGCCGATGACACTCTTGTACCGGATGAGGAATCTGAGGACCAAGCTGCTGAGGAGGAGAGGAGGTCCCAAAGTGACTCTACCCACCCGGGCACATCAGAAGAAGAGGGGGTGCCCGATCCATCAGCGCACCGAGGCGAGCCGAGCGCTCACTTACTGTATCCTTTCCTCTCATCTGATAGGAGTTAGGGCTACAGTTCCTGTCAAAGAGGTTCTTCTCAGACACATCAGGATTAGTGAATCCAACTGCCGGTAGCAGAGACAGTCTAGCTGGTTGCTAGGGATTCACTTCCTACTGTGTTTCCCCGAAGATAGATCCTACCCCAATAGTAAGACCTATTGGGGTTTTGGGGCAGGCTTGAAATATAAGGACTCCCCGAAAATAGGTCCTATCTTGGTTGCCCCCCACCCCCCAAAAAATCAATACTCACATGGTCCGCGGTGTCGGGCGTCCTCCTCTGTCTCACAGCTGCCTTCTGCTGGCGACTGGGCTTTAACTACTCCGCCTCTAGCAAAGCAAGCGCTGTGATTGGCTAATCGAGCGCCGTCTGTGATTGGCTACCAGCGCTTGATTAGCCAATCACAGCGCTCGCTTTGCTAGAGGCGGGGTATTCAAAGCCCCGTCGCCAGCAGAAGGCATCTGTAAGATGAGGAGGACGCTGCTCCGGGCAAAAAAAAAAATAAGACAGTGTCTTATTTACGGGGAAACACGGTAGTAACCACTCATCTTTATAGCATGTTCAGGAATAAAGTCCGTAGCAACCAGTCCGTGTTGGATTACCCAAGGTTTTGCATAGGCCTTTCATCTGAGCGGGGTTTGTATAGAACGGGAGCCGATCCTGCTCCATACGTTCTCCAATCAGGTCAATCGCAGCTCTTAAACCTGACATCATCTCTGATAGCGCCATATAAATACTCTGATTGGCCTTCGCTATTAGCTTCATCTCTAATAGCCGTCTTCGATGAGATGGTGTGATGGCAGCCCAGGGCCACCATGTATCTCTACCTATTAAGATGTGCCTGTGGACTGTCCTAATAGAATGCCTGCAGAAATACCATACATTGCAATTCTGAAGCGATCAAACGATTGCAGGTTCAGGTCCCCTTTTCACATATTTATAATTAAAATAAATAACCCCAAAACGTACGGATTTGGTATCGCCGCGTCCGCGAAGTCCAATCAAAGTGACCTTATTTATCCCACTAAAAAAATACATAATGTCAGAATTGGTCACCGGGCTCCAAGAAAAACTTAAAGGAGTTGTCTCACGCCGAAACGGGTTTTTTTTTTATTCAATAGGCCCCCCGTTCGGCGCGAGACAAACCCAATGCATGTGTTAAAAAAAAAAACTGGGTAGTACTTACCCGAATCCCCGCGCTGCGGCGACTTCTTCCTTCTTCTTACTTACCTTAGTAAGATGGCCGCCGGGATCTTCACTGTGAGGTCCATTGCCGATTCCAGCCTCCTGATTGGCTGGAATCGGCACATGTGATGGGGCGGTGCTACGCGATGACGCGTAGAAGGGGGCGGAGCCAGAGCTCCGCTCGTGCCGAGACCCAAGAGAAGGGAGAAGACCGGACTGCGCAAGCGCGTCTAAAATCGCCAGAAGAGGCGATTTTAGACGGATCCATGGAGACGAGGACGCCAGCAACGGAGCAGGTAAGTGAATAACTTCTGTATGGCTCATAATTAATGCACAATGTATATTACAAAGTGCATTAATATGGCCATACAGAAGTGTATAGACCCACATGCTTTCATGAGACAACCCCTTTAATGAAAAGTGTCCAAAAAGTCTTCTGTAACCCCCATAGACCCTGCAGGACGCCCCACATCCCACACAGCTATGGCGACGGAACGATAAAGTTACGGAGGCAGAAAATATAGATTTTTAAAGTAGCGCCGCAAACCAAACTCTCTAAATGTGGCGCCGCCGTAATCGTACCGCCGCAGGATAAGGTTATGCTATTGTCGCTGCAGTGTGTACGCTGGAAACAAGCCAACCCCAAAGATGGCAGAATTGTGGTTTTTGGGGGATTTTCACAACATTTTTCTCCACTTAGAAATGCCTACATTTTTTCCGAATATTATGCGGTACATTAAATAAAACCGTGGAAAAATACACCTCAGATGGAAAGCTAAGACATGCGATTGCTTAAAAGTGGGGATGAAAAACCAAAAATGAAGGGGAAAAAGGGGGCACGTCATTAAGGGGTTAAAGGGATTGTCCAGAATTAGAAAAGCATGGCTGCTTTCTTCCAAGCACAGCGCCACCCTTGTCTATGGGTTGTGTCTGGTATTGCAGCTCAGCTCCCATTGACTCTGGTACCCCATGGACAAGGGCGGCGCTGTGTTTGGAAGAAGGCAGCCATGTTTTTCTGACCCCTTTGACCGTAGCTGGAATCCGTCTCCATATCCTCATTCTGGCGGCTCCTCCTCCTGCGCTGCTCTTCTCCTTAACCTTCCCATTTCCAGCTCGGATCCGGTGCGTCTTCCCAACTTCTTCCTTCCCCCGGAGGACTTGGAGGCTTCCATGCGGGTCCTGAGCCTTTCTCCAGCCGCCCCCTCGGCTCTGAAGGTGCGTGTCGTCTAATCGCTCACGACTTATCAGCCCTGTAAAAGCCGCAAGCTTCAATGTGATCATGAAGCAGAGAAGAGCCCAGATGTAGCGAGACCGCCGTATCCTGCGCTGAACGTGAAGTCGGGGGGTAACAGGCGCAACTTTAGCAGGAGGTGCGCGAGTCTTTATGAATGTCTGCGCCTGAAAATCAAACCTACAGCAGATAGGAGCTGAAGGGGCCCCAGAGCCGTGTACACACAGAGCCGGCCGCTGGGGTCCAGCAAGTGTTGTCATAGTGACACTGATCAGAACGTACCGCTATACTAATACACAAGTATACGACCCACGGATACGAGACCGGGAGGCTGCGGCTTTAGTATATCCCATACCAGGGAAAGGAACAGTCAGACCCCGTAGACACCGGACCCCCTGCAGCCACAGACCCGGCATAAACGCCACTTCATACTTTATTTGCAGCACTGTTTGTGGCCACTAGGTGGCACCAGTGCTATATGCAAAATAAACTTCCCACCAAAAGTGTTTGCTCCACACGGCGCTCCTGCGTGGCTATTGTATGGCGCATGTCACTTATTAACGTGGCATCCGTGTTGGCTAGTTGCACGCAGATTAGCCCTATTGAATGTGGCTACTCCACGTGCAGAACCACAACCGCGCCGCGTGTAGTACTGCAAAAACAGGAATCCGTAGTGCGAGCGTACTCCAACAGCCAATCAGCATCCAGCCTTTCTGATGGCCTTTCTATGGCCACACAATGACGCCGCTGGTCGTGGGGAGCGCGATGCTGCGGAGCGCCTGCAGGGGCGATCCTGTTCTTATAATCTGCGTCTGCAGCGCCGGCCGCCACACAGCAGCCCGTAAGAAGAGGAAACTAGAAGCGAGAGTTCAGTAGAAAATGTCGCCCCGTGGAGGATGAGGTGGTGACGGTGACTGGACGGCTGCCCTATACCCGCTGTCAGGAGTGGGCATAGCGTCGTACAGTGACACTCCGCCACAACCTCCACCCATTTATTAATAACGTCTGCGTTTATCTTAAAGGGCCGGCGTCCAATCTGGTATAAATGAAGCCTAATTATGGTGTAATGCAGAGGTCTGCCATCTTCTCGTAGACTTCGGAGGGGTTTATTGTGGCTTTGCCACAAGTCTTACTTGTGAAAAAAAATAAATGACGAGAACATCCAACATAAAGCAGCCGCCAGGCATCCTCTTGCCCCGCCCTTTGCCCCCTCTGCGTTACCGGCGGTGGATGATTTTGGGGTCATTAGATTTGTGACCTCACCGCTGCAAAATCATAAACTTTGCGTTTGATACATTGAGTGACGGTCGGGTCACAGTTCTATGTTATGGCCTTAGTTCTTCCTGCTGGCGGGGGCGATATCGGGTGTGAATCACGACCATCCATGTGGGAACCTCTAGATGTGAGGCGTATTCACATAGGAACACCCTCGCATCACTGCGGGCCTGAAGGAATCCCCCAGTGGGCTGTCACAGCTGCAAGCAGAGGTTGTAATGACCCTCATTCACTGACAGCAAGCAGAAGTGTAATGACCCTCATTCACTGACAGCAAGCAGCTGTTGTGCTGACCCTCATTCACTGACAGCAAGCAGAGGTTGTGGTGACCTTCATTCACTGCCTGCAAGCAGAGGTGGTGCTGCCCCCCCCCCATTCACTGCCAGCAAGCAGAGGTTGTGCTGCCCCCCCCCCATTCACTGCCAGCAAGCAGAGGTTGTGCTGCCCCCCCCCCCATTCACTGCCAGCAAGCAGAGGTTGTGCTGACCCGCCATTCACTGCCAGCAAGCAGAGGTTGTGCTGACCCGCCATTCACTGCCAGCAAGCAGAGGTTGTGCTGACCCCCCCCCCCATTCACTGCCAGCAAGCCGAGGTTGTGCCGACCCCCCCACCCATTCACTGCCAGCAAGCAGAGGTTGTGCTGACCCCCCATTCATTGTCAGCAAGCAGAGGTTGTGCTGACCCCCCCCCCATTCACTGCCAGCAAGCAGAGGTTGTGCCGACCCCCCCATTCACTGCCAGCAAGCAGAGGTTGTGCCGACCCCCCCCCCCCCCCACTCACTGCCAGCAAGCAGAGGTTGTGCCGACCCCCCCCCCCCCATTCACTGCCAGCAAGCAGAGGTTGTGCCGACCCCCCATTCACTGCCAGCAAGCAGAGGTTGTGCCGACCCCCATTCACTGCCAGCAAGAAGAGGAATAGAAGATACTTATGGTATGTACTGCGTACCCCTTACGCAGTGCCCACCTGGCATCTGGGGGTCATCCTCTTGCCTTGGCTGTGAGAAGTTTGGACTCCCCTAAGCAGGTCCTTGGCAGCAGCGGAGGCTCAGCACTGTTCCCACCCTCCCCGCCAGCAGGTGTGCCCACGGCAGTGCCTGATCCAGGAATGCAGTAAACACGTATGACCGTGGAGCCGGTATGGGAAGCGAACAGCATGGGATGCGCGGAGCCGAGTTTGGCGGCGCTCAGGGTCACGGCTGGGAACGCTCCTGCCGCTCGCATCACAAACAGCTGGTTCGGTTCCTGGCTTTTGTTTCTGAGAAGCGACTTTACAGGAAACAAAAGGAGAGCTGCGCCCGTATCTGCGCCTGTATCTGCGCCCTCGCTGTATGGGGTTAACCCTTTCCTCTGGAGTCAGAGCTAGACCCCCATATAATGTAGTTCCAGTCTGTTTGTACAGCGCTGACCAGTGTGGTTGAGGCATGTAGTGCTGTTCATCCTGGTCTATGAATAGAATGCTAGAACTACCGTGAGGACTGACACCACTTGGGCAGAGCAGAAGGAAGGAGATGGTAACAGCGTAATGTCCATCTACATATGGCGCTGGGGCTCATTCACACGGCCAGTGCCGTGTCGGTCCATGAAATACGCAGCGCTCTTACTGCTCGGTTTGTACGCCGGCTGCTTTCTTCACGCACATAAAGTTTCCTGCCGACACGTAAAACCGCGATGAAGACGAAGAAACTTGTTTATTTCCTGGAGGTTTCACCTGATCCCTCAGACTAACGGGCGATGCCGCGCTCCGGGCCCACAGAGAGCCGCAGGTTTTGTTTTTGTGTACGTAAATAACACCCATCTGCCGCGCCGCTCTCCGGGCGTCTGCTGTCCGCGTAACAAGCGCAAAAATATGTAGGTTATATGGGCCAGAAATACGCCGGTACAACGTATCCCTCGCGGTATTCACTGCAGGGTCACACAAGATGGCCGGGGGAAAACTCAAGGACCTCGCAAAACTCCGTGCGCCCCTCGACTGCTGGCGGATTCCTCTGACTTAGGCCGCCTGCACACGGGCGGGTCGGATCTGGCAGCGAGAATTCTCGCCGCGGGACCCGACCCGAGAGCCTGCAGGGATGAGCGCGTACTCACCTGCGCCCGGCGGCCCCGGCTCTTTCATGTGCCGGCTGCCGCGCAGCCGGCGCATGTGCAGGCCGGAGCCGGCAGCCGGGTGAGTGCGTGCCCCGCACAAAAATAGGACATGCCGCGGTTTGTTTGCCGCGTGAAATCTCGCGCGGCCAAACCGCGGCCGTCTGCATAGGAGTGCGTATTGTAATGCACTCCTATGCAAACTTTCAGCGGCAGAAATCCAGCGGGAAATCCGCCCGTGTGCAGGCAGCCTATCTGCCCCAGACCGCAGCCAATACACTCCTATGAGGATCCGCAGTTGTCCCCAGACGGACGGATGTGTATCGCGTTTTTTCACGCGCGTGAAAAAATCTGTGACCTGTTCTAATTTGGGTCGGATTCTGCGCGTGAAGCCTTCAATACAAGTGAATGGGTGCGTTTTTTCACGCAGTACATCCGCAGTGCAGCTGCGGATGGAGTCACTGGTTGCTATGACTACAGGAAGTAGGCATGGTAGGAGGCGTCCCAACACACAGCACAGAGCTTCACAGGCAAATGTGTAGAGGGAGAGAGGTAGTATTTCTTGCCAATGCAGGATGTAAGAATGCAAAATCTGTAGTAATGAATTCCTCTTGTGAATTTTTTTGCAGTGACTGAAATAAAGTTACATGGATCACCCATGCCCACAAAGACATCAATAATTTAACGGCGCTCGCACAAGCAAGAGGGACAAAACGGAGTCTGGGTGTTGGTTTTTAAGCTGTTTTCCAAGGAATGGGCAGTTCTCTAGGGGTTGGGTTTACAATAAGGGGCGGCTGCTGGTTTTTCTGCGCGTTTTTTTCCGCAACATATCCGTGTGTGATTTTTCACGCATCCGCACCTATCCGCAAGCACATTTAGGTACCATACGCGCGTGAAAATCCGCTAGCGGAATCTGGAATGCGTGGATTTCCGCCGCTGAAAGTTTGCATAGGAGTGCATTACAATACGCACTCCTATGCAGACGGCCGCGGTTTGGTCACGCGAAATCTCGCGCGGCAAACAAACCGCGACATGTCCTATTTTTGTGCGGGGCTCGCACTCACCCGGCCGCCGGCTCCGGTCTGCGCATGCGCTGGCTGCGCGGCAGCCGGCACATGAAAGAGCTGGGTCCGCCAGGCGCGGGTGAGTACGCGCTCGTCCCTGCAGGCTCTCGGGCCGGGTCCCGCGGCGAGAATTCTCGCTGACGGATCCGACCCGCTCGTGTGCAGGCGGCCTTATAAGGGTGTTATTACAACCAACGGACCAAATGCGCCATTTATCACAGCGGGGAAACCAGCCGCCATTTGTAAGAGTTTGTGCCCGGATGTGGAGTCAGAGGGGCGCAGACTGCTGTAAATGGCGGTAGGCTGTAGCCTTCATGACGATTCCATAAACTGCAGCCGCCCTGCGGGGCTCCCGGTCCGATCTGCAGTCGCATCATCTGTTATCGATGACACAGCGCCGTCCTCGGATTTCCCGTTCGCTCCGGAGGACACTGTGTACAAAGGTCACGTCTGGTAATCTGGATCTGGTTCAGTCCGGCTGACGAGCGAAACCAGTCACTGCTGAAATTAGCTGCAGATTTGGCCAAGTGGCTGCTGATAGGAACATTACTCAACGACAGCTGCTTAACCCCCTCACCACCGCGACGCAGGGGGACGGGGGCTATGGGGACACGCTGACTCTTGGGGGACGGGATAATGACACGCTGACACTTGGGGGACGGGATAATAACACGCTGACACTTGGGGGACGGGGGCTATGGGGAAACGCTGACACTTGGGGGACGGGATAATGACACGCTGACACTTGGGGGACGGGATAATGACACGCTGACACTTGGGGGACGGGATAATGACACACTGACACTTGGGGGACGGGATAATAACACGCTGACACTTGAGGGACGGGATAATGACACCCTGACACTTGGGGGACGGGATAATGACACACTGACACTTGGGGGACGGGATAATAACACGCTGACACTTGGGGGACGGGGGCTATGGGGAAACGCTGACACTTGGGGGACGGGATAATGACACGCTGATACTTGGGGGACGGGATAATGACACGCTGACACTTGGGGGACGGGATAATACCACGCTGACACTTGGGGGACGGGGGCTATGGGGAAACGCTGACACTTGGGGGATGGGATAATGACACGCTGATACTTGGGGGACGGGATAATGACACGCTGACACTTGGGGGACGGGATAATGACACGCTGATACTTGGGGGACGGGATAATGACACACTGACACTTGGGGGACGGGATAATAACACGCTGACACTTGGGGGACGGGGGCTATGGGGAAACGCTGACACTTGGGGGACGGGATAATGACACGCTGATACTTGGGGGACGGGATAATGACACACTGACACTTGGGGGACGGGATAATGACACGCTGATACTTGGGGGACGGGATAATAACACGCTGACACTTGGGGGACGGGGGCTATGGGGAAACGCTGACACTTGGGGGATGGGATAATGACACGCTGACACTTGGGGGACGGGATAATGACACGCTGATACTTGGGGGACGGGATAATGACACGCTGTCTCTTGGGGGACGGGATAATGACACGCTGTCACTTGGGGGACGGGATAATGACACGCTGATACTTGGGGGACAGGATAATGACACACTGATACTTGGGGGACGGGATAATGACACGCTGATACTTGGGGGACGGGATAATAACACGCTGACACTTGGGGGACGGGGGCTATGGGGAAACGCTGACACTTGGGGGACGGGATAATGACACGCTGATACTTGGGGGACGGGATAATGACACGCTGACACTTGGGGGACGGGATAATGACACGCTGATACTTGGGGGACGGGATAATGACACGCTGACACTTGGGGGACGGGATAATGACACGCTGATACTTGGGGGACGGGATAATACCACGCTGACACTTGGGGGACGGGGGCTATGGGGAAACGCTGACACTTGGGGGATGGGATAATGACACGCTGATACTTGGGGGACGGGATAATGACACGCTGACACTTGGGGGACGGGATAATGACACGCTGATACTTGGGGGACGGGATAATGACACACTGACACTTGGGGGACGGGATAATAACACGCTGACACTTGGGGGACGGGGGCTATGGGGAAACGCTGACACTTGGGGGACGGGATAATGACACGCTGATACTTGGGGGACGGGATAATGACACACTGACACTTGGGGGACGGGATAATGACACGCTGATACTTGGGGGACGGGATAATAACACGCTGACACTTGGGGGACGGGGGCTATGGGGAAACGCTGACACTTGGGGGATGGGATAATGACACGCTGACACTTGGGGGACGGGATAATGACACGCTGATACTTGGGGGACGGGATAATGACACGCTGTCTCTTGGGGGACGGGATAATGACACGCTGTCACTTGGGGGACGGGATAATGACACGCTGATACTTGGGGGACAGGATAATGACACACTGATACTTGGGGGACGGGATAATGACACGCTGATACTTGGGGGACGGGATAATAACACGCTGACACTTGGGGGACGGGGGCTATGGGGAAACGCTGACACTTGGGGGACGGGATAATGACACGCTGACACTTGGGGGACGGGATAATGACACGCTGATACTTGGGGGACGGGATAATGACACACTGACACTTGGGGGACGGGATAATGACACGCTGATACTTGGGGGACGGGATAATGACACGCTGACACTTGGGGGACGGGGGCTATGGGGAAACGCTGACACTTGGGGGACGGGATAATGACACGCTGATACTTGGGGGACGGGATAATGACACGCTGTCTCTTGGGGGACGGGATAATGACACGCTGTCACTTGGGGGACGGGATAATGACACGCTGTCACTTGGGGGACGGGATAATGACACGCTGTCACGTGGGGGACGGGATAATGCCACGCTGATACTTGGGGGACAGGATAATGACACGCTGTCACTTGGGGGACGGGATAATGCCACGCTGTCACGTGGGGGACGGGATAATGACACGCTGACACTTGGGGGGACGGGATAATCACACGCTGATACTTGGGGGACGGGATAATGACACGCTGACACGTGGGGGACGGGATAATGACACGCTGTCACGTGGGGGACGGGATAATGACACGCTGTCACGTGGGGGACGGGATAATGACACGCTGACACTTGGGGGACGGGATAATGACACGCTGACACTTGGGGGACGGGATAATGACACGCTGACACGTGGGGGACGGGATAATGACACGCTGACACTTGGGGGGACGGGATGATACGCTGACACTTGGGGGGACGGGATGATGACACGCTGACACTTGGGGGACGGGATAATGACACGCTGACACTTGGGGGGACGGGATAATGACACGCTGACACTTGGGGGGACGGGATAATGACACGCTGACACTTGGGGGGGACGGGATAATGACACGCTGACACTTGGGGGACGGGATAATGACACGCTGTCACGTGGGGGACGGGATAATGACACGCTGACACTTGGGGGACGGGATAATGACACGCTGACACGTGGGGGACGGGATAATGACACGCTGACACTTGGGGGACGGGATAATGACACGCTGTCACGTGGGGGACGGGATAATGACACGCTGACACGTGGGGGACGGGATAATGACACGCTGACACTTGGGGGAGGGCGGGATAATGACACGCTGTCACTTGGGGGACGGGATAATGACACGCCGACACTTGGGGGATGGGATAATGACACGCTATCACTTGGGGGACGGGATAATGACACACTGACACTTGGGGGACGGGGTAATGACACGCTGTCACTTGGGGGACGGGATAATGACACGCTGACACGTGGGGGACGGGATAATGACACGCTGACACGTGGGGGACGGGATAATGACACACTGTCACGTGGGGGACGGGATAATGACACGCTGACACGTGGGGGACGGGATAATGACACGCTGACACTTGGGGGAGGGCGGGATAATGACACGCTGTCACTTGGGGGACGGGATAATGACACGCTGACACGTGGGGGACGGGATAATGACACGCTGACACGTGGGGGACGGGATAATGACACGCTGTCACGTGGGGGACGGGATAATGACACGCTGTCACGTGGGGGACGGGATAATGACACGCTGACACTTGGGGGACGGGATAATTACACGCTGACACTTCGTGGACGGGATAATGACACGCTGACACTTGGGACGGGATAATGACACGCTGACACTTGGGGGGGATGGGATAATGACACGCTGACACGGGGACGGGATAATGACACGCTGACACTTGGGGGACGGGATGATGACACGCTGACACTTGGGGGACGGGATAATGACACGCTATCACTTGGGGGACGGGATAATGACACGCTGACACTTACATAGTAACATAGTATGTAAGGCTGAATGAAGCCATTGTCCATCTAGTCCAGCCTGTCTATCCTACTTTGTTGATCCAGAGGAAGGCAAAAACCCCAAGGCCAGAAAACAATTAGCCCTTTTGGGGAAAAAATTCCTTCCCGACTCCCTAATGGCAATCAGACTGGGGGGTGGAATAATGACACGCTGTCTCTTCGGGGACGGGATAATGACACGCTGTCACTTGGGGGACGGGATAATGCCACGCTGTCACGTGGGGGACGGGATAATGACACGCTGACACGTGGGGGACGGGATAATGACACGCTGTCACGTGGGGGACGGGATAATGACACGCTGTCATGTGGGGGACGGGATAATGACACGCTGTCATGTGGGGGATGGGATAATGACACACTGATACTTGGGGGACGGGATAATGACACGCTGACACGTGGGGGACGGGATAATGACACGCTGACACTTGGACGGGATAATGACACGCTGACACTTGGGGGGACGGGATAATGACATGCTGATACTTGGGGGACGGGATAATGACACGCTGACACTTGGGGGACGGGATAATGACACGCTGACACTTGGGGGACGGGATAATGACACGCTGATACTTGGGGGACGGGATAATGACACGCTGACACTTGGGGGGGCGGGATAATGACACGCTGACACTTGGGGGACGGGATAATGACACGCTGACACGTGGGGGACGGGATAATGACACGCTGACACTTGGGGAGACGGGATAAAGACACGCTGACACTTGGGGGACGGGATAATGACACGCTGATACTTGGGGGACGGGATAATGACACGCTGACACTTGGGGGGCGGGATAATGACACGCTGACACATGGGGGACGGGATAATGACACGCTGACACGTGGGGGACAGGATAATGACACGCTGACACTTGGGGGACGGGATAATGACACGCTGACACTTGGGGGACGGGATAATGACACGCTGACACTTGGGGGACGGGATAATGACACACTGACACTTGGGGGGACGGGATAATCACACGCTGATACTTGGGGGACGGGATAATGACACGCTGATACTTGGGGGACGGGATAATGATACGCTGACACGTGGGGGACGGGATAATGACACGCTGTCACGTGGGGGACGGGATAATGACACGCTGTCATGTGGGGGACGGGATAATGACACGCTGTCATGTGGGGGATGGGATAATGACACACTGATACTTGGGGGACGGGATAATGACACGCTGACACGTGGGGGACGGGATAATGACACGCTGACACTTGGACGGGATAATGACACGCTGACACTTAGGGGGACGGGATAATGACATGCTGATACTTGGGGGACGGGATAATGACACGCTGACACTTGGGGGACGGGATAATGACACGCTGACACTTGGGGGACGGGATAATGACACGCTGATACTTGGGGGACGGGATAATGACACGCTGACACTTGGGGGGCGGGATAATGACACGCTGACACTTGGGGGACGGGATAATGACACGCTGACACGTGGGGGACGGGATAATGACACGCTGACACTTGGGGAGACGGGATAAAGACACGCTGACACTTGGGGGACGGGATAATGACACGCTGATACTTGGGGACGGGATAATGACACGCTGACACTTGGGGGGCGGGATAATGACACGCTGACACATGGGGGACGGGATAATGACACGCTGACACGTGGGGGACAGGATAATGACACGCTGACACTTGGGGGACGGGATAATGACACGCTGACACTTGGGGGGACGGGATAATCACACGCTGATACTTGGGGGACGGGATAATGACACGCTGATACTTGGGGGACGGGATAATGACACGCTGACACTTGGGGGACGGGATAATGACACGCTGACACTTGGGGGACGGGATAATCACACGCTGATACTTGGGGGACGGGATAATGACACGCTGATACTTGGGGGACGGGATAATGACACGCTGACACTTGGGGGACGGGATAATGACACGCTGACACTAGGGGGACGGGATAATGACACCCTGACACTTGGGGGACGGGATAATGACACCCTGACACTTGGGGGACGGGATAATGACACGCTGACACTTGGGGGGGGCAGAACGCAAATTCCGCTTTGTGTGAAAGTGACGTTATTCATTGCTTATCTTTCTGTTTCCAGGATGAAGACACCGGAGCCCCTAGAGGAATCCCTCACCGCCGCCGCCCGCACCGCACACACAGGGTGGTTAGTGGTGAGCTGCCGCCGGCCGAGGTGAATCGAATTGCAAGGATCTTTGCGGCACAGTTTTCTTCTAAGAAATGAGGGCGACGTCTACGGATCTCCTCAGCCGGCGCCTTCTTCCTCTCCAGAGCTAGCAGTGCTCGCATGGCTGTGCTGTGACTTGTAGTTCACAGCTGACCTAGACCTCCGGAGGGAGGACAGATGCTCTCAGTGTGAAGCACTCTCTCCCCTTCAGAGGACTGGATTCATAAAAAGGAGTGCTGTATTATACTCCAGAGCTGCAATCACAATACTGCTAGTTATTGGAAACAATCAGCAAGTTTGTTGGAGATCCTATAATACAGTTTTCCCTCCAGCAGGAGATTGGTGGAAAGACACAACTCCCAGAATGCAAATCCTCAGACAGTGATGCTGGCAGATTCCAGCTCTGAAGCCTCCAGAATAGTGAATGCAGCTCCGGAGTATAATGCACATTATATAAGGCAACCATTAGAGTAGGTTCACACGCTGTATTTTGGCACGTGTTCTCGATATGAGTCTCATTGATCTGTAATGGGGCGCTGCGACGTCTCGCTTCGTTTTTGTTCAATAGAAATCAATAGGACTTCAGATTATTCATCAACTGCAAAAGATGCGCCTGAAACCCGAGCGTGTTTTGTGCAGATTTTGTCCGCCCCGTCGGACCGGCCGTGTGACCCCACATACACCCCACGCTCTCGCTCCGGTTTAAGGTGCGGTTTTTGCATTTGACGCATAATTTGATGCGTATTTTGAAGTCCCATTGAATTGTATGGCAAAAACCGACAGAAAACAAAAAAGGCGCGCCGTCCCTTTAATTTCCATGACGCGTGTGTTACATACATGCTGGGAAAAATGCATCGTCCAGACCGGGGCGCGGTTCGCCATTACAAATCACTGCAGCGCGTATTTTGGCGAGGAATGCCGTGTGAACAAACTCTGAGAATCCCAGGCAGTCCTTGGCCTGCGAGCTCTGTGCTGGTGGTGATGCGCCTCCCTCAGCGGCGCCCCCTGCAGCTCACCGCCTCATGTTGTACATATAATCTCCGCTTTTGTATTATAGATATTTATAGATAAATAATTTATTTTTTCCGCTGATTTTGTCTAATTTATTACATTTTCACAAAAGTTTGGAATAAAAGTTTGCCGATCAGTGATCACCCGCGTCCGTGGATTGGCGGCGTCTAGTGTGCGGCTACACCAGGCAGCAGATAATCCGGCTGCGTCCTTACAAGGTTTTCTATTTTCCTGTGTGTCGGGGCGCACAGGGTGGCATCACAGCACATTGCGCCAACTGAGCTCTGCTGCATGTGCCAAACGCAGCCCAGGATGATCCCCCAGGATGGTCGTTCTCACACCCTGCAGTGCCAGCGCTGATGTTTTTGGACAAGGTCTATAATATTATTCATCCTAAACTGTCTGGTTCATGAACAGAATGCAAGAAATACAGTGCAGACTGACACAGGCAGAACATTAGGAGAGAGGAAGAAGAGGGTGATATTACTCCACATGGCGATGGCCATCTAGGCTCCTCTAAGGGTGAACCGTCGCTTTAATTCCCACATGTGAGTTATGGAACACCATATTCCCACAGCTGATTGGCCGCTGCCGGTCGCTGACCTTCAAGACTTGTTAGTAAATAAGTCCCTGGTAAGTGGGGAGTGTGAGCTCCGGGGTCCGCTGCCAGGAAGACCACCTGCTCCGTGTCCCGGGACGAGCCTCGCCGCGACCTTTCTCCCACTTATAGATGTGAACTTTCAGTTCTGGCCGCAGGCGGGCAAGGCTGGCATTCCAGTAATGGGGGCATGGCAGGGGCTCGCCCGTTAGGGTCATTCATTTTTAGCCCGTATTGGGGTGCTTTCACACCTGCGTTTGGGGTTCCGTGTTTCTTCTGTTTGGGAAAGGGAAGCCAGGGGAATCCCCACAGATCCGTCTTATGACAACCGAACAGCGGCGAACGGCCTGCGCCGACTATAATGGCGTCTGTTCGCTTTCCTTTCAGCGGCATTTTACCGGATGATGAAGTCCGGCATGCAGCTTTATTTCTTCTGCTATTTTGTGCCGGATCTGCGACGGAATCTCCGAAGGTTCCAACGCAAACGTGAAAGCGACCTTGTGTGCGGTTTACACGCATAATGCGAACACCGTTAGTTTGCACTGGCTCATTCAAATGTGCGCGTTTATACATACGTGAAAGAACGCAGCGAGCTCTATTTAGTTCTGGGTTATTGACCAAAATCGTAAAAAACGTGGCAAATATGCAGTTGACGAGCGCGGTCACGGTGTTTTTACACATTTTGGCAGGATACAGTGGTAAAAAAAACTTTAATTGGTCATTCCTGCCTTTTTTTTTGTGTGTGTGTGTGTGTGGGGGGGGTTGCCCGTAGCAACCAGAGACCTTGTACCAGTAAAGCTGCAACCAATCAGATTCCAGCCTTCTCAGAGGCACTTTGGGAACTGAAAGCAACAACCTGATTGGTTGCTACAACTCCGTCTAGCACTACCTGTGCCCTCACACATCCACTGGTCCCAACACCTCCTAACAGTCTGGTCAGATGCTCCTCTCTACTGGTGGTCTGTAGGGGGCGTCCTGAGCCCGGTCACCTTGTGTGCCCTCACACATTCACTGGTCTCAACACCACTTAACAGTCTGGTCAGATGCTCCTCTCTACTGATGGTCTGTAGGGGGCGTCCTGAGCCCGGTCACCTTGTGTGCCCTCACACATCCACTGGTCCCAACACCTCCTAACAGTCTGGTCAGATGCTCCTCTCTACTGGTGGTCTGTAGGGGGCGTCCTGAGCCCGGTCGCCATGTGTGCCCCCATCCACTGGTCCCAACACCCCCTAACAGTCTGGTCAGACACTCTTCTCTACTGGTGGCCTGTAGGGGGCGTCCTGAGCCCGGTCACCTTGTGCGCCCTCACACATCCACTGCTCCCAACACCCCCTAACAGTCTGGTCAGACGCTCCTCTACTGGTGGCCTGTAGGGGGCATCCTGAGCCCGGTCACCTTGTGTGCCCCCATCCACTGGTCCCAACACCCCCTAACAGTCTGGTCAGATGCTCCTCTCTACTGGTGGTCTGTAGGGGGCGTCCTGAGCCTGGTCACCTTGTGTGCCCCCATCCACTGGTCCCAACAGCTCC
Source organism: Eleutherodactylus coqui (assembly GCF_035609145.1). Lineage (NCBI taxonomy): Eukaryota > Metazoa > Chordata > Amphibia > Anura > Eleutherodactylidae > Eleutherodactylus > Eleutherodactylus coqui. The sequence goes on along the minus strand of NC_089837.1, from coordinate 525,909,427 downwards.
TAACAGTCTGGTCAGATGCTCCTCTCTACTGGTGGCCTGTAGGGGGCATCCTGAGCCCGGTCACCTTGTGTGCCCTCACACATCCACTGGTCCCAACACCTCCTAACAGTCTGGTCAGAATGGCCCGGTGGGGGACAATTCGTCGATACGACCCTTCAGCTTCTCACATCCCAATAATGCGCCCCCCTCTGGTAACGGGGTGAAATCTCTTCTCTGTGTAGTAGAGGCGTCCAGTGGCCAACAAGCTCTACAAGCGGAAGAAGAGGTCACTACACACAAGGGGCCTCCGAGAGCCTCTTATAGGCCAAGGGGGGAACCACTTTTAGGGCCTCCGGTGACAAGACTGTCCATCTAATCACCACAACTCTCATCATCTACAGATCTGCTGAGATGGAACTGCAGGACGGGGGGAGGGGTGGGGTTGGTTGGTTGTTTTTTTTACAAAAAGCATAACAGATCTCCCAGCAGGGGTACAACGGGCGCAGCAGGCACACCTGGTACGGAGGGGGCACACACCTCCCATGAGGAGGCTTCGGATTGGCAGATGGAAAGTATTTCACATGCTGAGTCACTGCCTCCCCCAACCACATTCCCCGTCACCCCCTGAACCATAATCGCTCTCGTGTGCGGTTCAGCTCATCCGCAGCGAGGAGCCGCCGTGGAAGAACACCGCTGAACTTCAGTGACACTTCAGGGCTCCCCTTCGGGGCTCCGGCACACTTGTGTTTTTCACACAGTTGTCAACGGGACTTTCTGATGTTAAAAACGCACAAAAATCGCAGAACACAAACCTGCGAGGCGCTTTTAGCTTTAGGAAGTTCCATGGACAACCGTGGTAAAAAAACGCAGCATTAAAAACCACAAGTGGGTGTTCGCCCTCACACAGCCGTATATGAGCCAAAACCAGCAGCGGGGTGAAAGTACTGATGTAAAGTCCGAATTGTCAGATTGTGAGAAGTGCAGAAATCGCATCGGAGAAGAAACCAGGAGATTAAATGGGTTCATTCTTCATGGTGTCTCTCTTTTTTTTTGGGGTGACTTTGCCCAATATTCCCTACGGGAACCATAAAGATCCCATCGCACTTGTATGTCATGAGATGCAATGCGGTTGTTTACCGCTATAACGAATGGAACGTTTTTCATGCACACAAGCACATTTTATCACATTACATGCAACCGCATGAAGAGACTCGCAGCCAGTTCTATCTGGACCAATAGGCTCTTGCAGTGAATGTGTGCGAAATACACATAAAACCTGCATATTCGCGGCGCATATAGACGCAGTCAATGTGATTTTGTGTGTTTCTATTGCTTCCCTTGTGCTTCAATTTCTTCACGATTTTCAAGATCTCTGTTTGCTGTCAGTAAATGGGAACATTCAGTATTTAGATGGAGAGTGAAAACCTGCCTGACCCTACCCAGCTCACACATCTGCTGGTCCTATTATGGGACTGTTCACGCAGGACAGAATGAGGCCGCACACCCACTGGCGTTTCTTTTTTTTTTCTCTTACCCTGTGAAAACACTCGCCTCGCAGTGCAAGAAAAACGCTGTGATATCGCCAGTGTTTTCAACAGGGCCAGCGGCAGCAGCGCTAACCCCATTGAAAACAGGGAGAATATCGCGGACTTCTGTGACAGCTGTGACAGTTGTGACAGAAGCCGAGGATGCTATCCCATTGCTTTCAAAGGGTTGTCACTGCTGGCGCCGGCCCCATTGAAAGCGGTGGTTTTGTGGCAACCCCCACAGCATGATTTTCGGGGAAAGGCTTGAAATATAAGCCCTTTACTAAAAATCATCCCTAGCTGGTTAAAAAAACAGAAACAAACTTTACTCCGGCTGGCTCCCCTGCACTGCTGTCCAGCACTTTCAGCAGCATTTTTAAATCCCCGCCTCCTCAAAGGGCTGTGCTGATTGGCTGAGCGCTCAGCCAATTACAACCAGCGCTTAGCCCCCCCGATGCCCGCGGGGATGAAGGAAACTCCTGCCACAGCTGTGACAGAAGTCCGCGGTCTCCTCCCTAGGTTTTCAATGTGGCGCCGCTGCTGCCGCTGGCCCCATTGATAACACTGGCGATATCACAGCGTTTTTCTTGCGCTGCGAGTGTTTTCACTTGCTCTCACAGCACAAGAGAAAAAAACCCCAGTGGGTGTCCGCCCTTACACCGCAGGATGCTGTGAAATCCCACACCTAAATCTGCAGCTCTAACTGTGGACTATGATGCAGAATTGCCGGCAGGTTTGAAGCCATTTTCAATTCTGCATCAAACTGCAGGTCGCTGCAGACTTTGCTGCAGAATTTATTGCGGCTTGCAGTGCGCTCTGATGTTTAGCATGATGTCTGCTGCGAGCGAGGAGGATGACGTCCGGGCGGGCTGTCAGCCTGTAAATATACACAATGAATGTTCTTATTCGCTGACAGGAAGCAGAGATCTTGAAAGCAGTGAGGAATTGAAGCACAAACTTTATTTGAAACTTGCAGCAGTTCTCGCTGGGGACCGTCCTCTCTCTTCTGATGGATGTGACTCAGCAGCTCTTATCTCTCCAATGCAGATTTACCCATTTCTGCAGCGTGGTGTCCTATATAAGACGGACGCACACGATGTCAGGGCTGATGTCATCCACCGCCGCTCCTCCAGGAACGTGAGTTCTCCGTAATGTCTGATTACAGTCCTTACAAATGTATTGATAGATTAGAGTAATGGATTGGATGGAAGTGCATGAATAGTAATCCCATAGATCAGGTCTGCAGGGGATGCAGATATCACTGCTACAGGGGATGCAGATATCACTGCTGAAGGGGATGCAGATATCGCTGATGCAGGGGGTGCAGATATCACTGTTGCAGGGGGTGCAGATATCACTGCTACAGGGGATGCAGATATCACTGTTGCAGGGGGTGCAGATATCACTGCTACAGGGGATGCAGATATCACTGTTGCAGGGGGCGCAGATATCACTGCTACAGGGGATGCAGATATCACTGCTGCAGGGGATGCAGGAATCACTGCTGCAGGGGATGCATATATCACTGCTACAGGGGATGCAGATATCACTGCTGCAGGGGATGCAGATATCGCTGCTGCAGGGGGTGCAGGTATCACTGCTGCAGGGGATGCAGATATCACTGCTACAGGGGGGGCAGGTATCATTGCTGCAGGGGATGTAGATATCACTGCTACAGGGGATGCAGATATCGCTGCTGCAGGGGATGCAGATATCGCTGCTGCAGGGGGTGCAGGTATCACTGCTGCAGGGGATGTAGATATCACTGCTACAGGGGATGCAGATATCACTGTTGCAGGGGGTGCAGATATCACTGCTACAGGGGATGCAGATATCACTGCTGCAGGGGATGCAGATATCACTGCTGAAGGGGGTGCATATATCACTGCTACAGGGGATGCAGATATCACTGCTGCAGGGGGTGCAGGTATCACTGCTACAGGGGGTGCAGGTATCACTGCTACAGGGGATGCAGGTATCATTGCTGAAGGGGATGCAGGTATCACTGCTGCAGGGGCTGCAGGTATCACTGCTGAAGGGGGTGCAGGTATCAGTGCTGAAGGGGGTGCAGATATGACTGCTCACGGGGGTGCAGGTATCACTGCAACAGGTGGTGCAGATATCACTGCTGAAGGGGGTGCAGATATCACTGCTGCAGGGGGTGCAGATATCACTGCTGCAGGGGGTGCAGATATCACTGCTGCAGGGGGTGCAGATATCTCTGCCGCAGGGGGTGCAGATATCTTTGCTACAGGGGGTGCAGATATCTTTGCTACAGGGGGTGCAGGTATCGCTGCTACAGGGGGTGCAGGTATCGCTGCTACAGGGGGTGCAGGTATCACTGCTACAGGGGGTGCAGATATCTTTGCTACAGGGGGTGCAGATATCTTTGCTACAGGGGGTGCAGATATCACTGCTGCAGGGGATGCAGGTATCACTGCTGCAGGGGATGCAGGTATCACTGCTGCAGGGGATGCAGGTATCACTGCTCCAGGGGATGCAGATATCACTGCTCCAGGGGATGCAGATATCACTGCTACAGGGGATGCAAATATCACTGCTACAGGGGGTGCAGATATCACTGCTGCAGGGGGTGCAGGTATCACTGCTACAGGGGGTGCAGATATCACTGCTGCAGGGGATGCAAATATCACTGCTACAGGGGGTGCAGGTATCACTGCTACAGGGGATGCAGGTATCATTGCTGAAGGGGGCGCAGGTATCACTGCTGCAGGGGGTGCAGATATCACTGCTGCAGGGGGTGCAGATATCACTGCTGCAGGGGGTGCAGATATCACTGCTGCAGGGGGTGCAGATATCTCTGCCACAGGGGGTGCAGATATCTTTGCCACAGGGGGTGCAGATATCTTTGCTACAGGGGGTGCAGATATCTTTGCTACATGGGGTGCAGGTATCGCTGCTACAGGGGGTGCAGGTATCACTGCTACAGGGGATGCAGGTATCACTGCTACAGGGGGTGCAGATATCTTTGCTACAGGGGGTGCAGATATCACTGCTGCAGGGGATGCAGGTATCACTGCTGCAGGGGATGCAGGTATCACTGCTGCAGGGGATGCAAATATCACTGCTACAGGGGGTGCAGATATCACTGCTGCAGGGGGTGCAGGTATCACTGCTGCAGGGGGTGCAGATATCACTGCTACAGGGGATGCAAATATCACTGCTACAGGGGGTGCAGATATCACTGCTGCAGGGGGTGCAGGTATCACTGCTACAGGGGGTGCAGATATCACTGCTGCAGGGGATGCAAATATCACTGCTACAGGGGGTGCAGATATCACTGCTGCAGGGGATGCAGGTATCACTGCTGCAGGGGATGCAGGTATCACTGCTGCAGGGGATGCAGGTATCACTGCTCCAGGGGATGCAGGTATCACTGCTCCAGGGGATGCAGGTATCACTGCTCCAGGGGATGCAGGTATCACTGCTCCAGGGGATGCAGGTATCACTGCTCCAGGGGATGCAGGTATCACTGCTCCAGGGGATGCAGGTATCACTGCTCCAGGGGATGCAGGTATCACAGCTGCTGCGGGTGCAGGTATCTGGCAGTTAGAGCAGTAGTCAGCCAAACAACCGACTTAAAAAGATGTCTGTGCAGGTTTAAAACGCATTAGGAAGTCAGTAAAAACACCCGTATCGGCCATCACTAAGGGGTCAAAAATCTCCAGTTTTGGGTGTAAACCTCAGTGGGTGATTATAATACATCGGTTTCAGGCATGTGGGCATCCCCTGTATGTGGGCACAAAGATTTTTCTTGAGATTCACCTGCAACTTGAAAAATGCTTCTAATCTTTGTTCTGGTACTGTATCTATGCAGTAAGCTCGGTTCTGGTACTGTATCTATGCAATATGCTTGGTTCTCGTTCCATATCTATGCAGTAAGGTTTTGCTCACATCAACCCTTTTAGCTTCCGTTTTCCTGCTTCGTTACACAGCAGGTGAACAGCACCCAGTGCCCGACTGAGCCATCATATGGCAGAACTGAATGATGCCCAATGCCCTCTGTTGAATATACTGGTATCTGTTCGGTTTCTGGCATCTTACAGGACTGAATAGCACCGCATGCTGTAGTATTTTATCTTGTACTTTAATGGGATTCAACAACAGAGGTTCCGAAAGCTACAAAATCTGTGCAAAAAAAGCTTGGTTCTGGTATCTCATCTACACAAGAAGCTTGGTTCTGGTACCGTGTTCATGCAGTAAGACTGTTTGTGATAGCTCCCTGTAGCATGCAGTAAGGTTACAACTACAAACAAGCCCTGTGTAGTCTGATCCTTGTATCTGCCCCTCCAATGCTATATCTGTAGGAGGACCCATCACCAAGTAGTGTATGTGCCATTAATATCCATATCTGTCAGGCACACCCCCTATACAGTAGTTACACCCGGAACCCCTCTTATTCATAACCTACAGACGGTAAAAGAGGGATGGGAGTAACACATGACTGCAGGATCAGACTACACAGGATTTGCTTGTAGTCTGTAACCATGGAGACAGACAGATCTGCATAGGAGCTGTGTACACAAAACAGAAGGAGATTTTTAAGTAAGGGTGGCTTCCCATGAGACAACTACTGCCTGCGTAGTCGCTCGAAGTAGTCGCTAAAGTGTAGAATGATTGTTGTTTATGTACTTTTACGGAGAGATTGGTGTTCACTTGTTTCGTGATTGCTGAACATATTGTTGGGGGCGTGGGGGTCTTTGATGAGTCTGTAGTTGAAATTTCAACCCCTCCACTGATTGGTTGCCTCTTTCACTGAACCCACATAAATACATGGGAGCGGTCTTGGACGCTCACTACTGCGGGTATTCCGTCGAAGGCCAAGCCAGTGCGGGGCGGCAGCGGCATGTATTCTATCAAAGACCAGCAGGGAGGTCGAGGGTCACCCGCGTGTATTATGTGTTATCGGGAACCAATGAGTGCCAGGGCAAAATGTTCAAAAAAGGCAGGAGCCAATCAGCATTCAGCGGGAGGCACACGCCTCACCTCTCCGCAAAGTTGTTGGCCAGTCGTTGAGAGAACGGTGACATCTATATAGACTAGACCGCCCGACTGTAAATCACCACATCCCAGTAATCACCAGCAGGGACTGCGTATCTAGGCCTGCTATATGTGATACTGCCTGTGTGTATCAGCTGTATCTAAGCCTACTATGTGTGATACTGCCTGTGTGTATCCGCTGTATCTAAGCCTACTATGTGTGATACTGCCTGTGTGTATCAGCTGTATCTAAGCCTTCTATGTGTGATACTGCCTGTGTGTATCCGCTGTATCTAAGCCTTCTATGTGTGATACTGCCTGTGTGTATCAGCTGTATCTAAGCCTCCTATGTGTGATACTGCCTGTGTGTATCAGCTGTATCTAAGCCTCTAATGTGGGACACTGCTTGTGTATATCCGCTGTATCTAAGCCTATGATGATTTCTCCTCTGCACAGTGCTGTATACGTCACCAGGAGCGGCCCTCCACCGGCCCCCACGCCTCCGGCCACTCACAGGGCGCGCCAATTACTTAGCGAGAATGATGTGTTTGCTCTTCTGGGAATGAGAAGTCCGCAACGTAAAGGAAAAATGGGATAATAACCCTTACAGTGCTGGAGAGAAATGTGAAAGAGCGCCCCCCCTGAACACCCCTGTATATTTCAGGACTCTAGAGTCACGACCCCCGGGGCGACCGTAACGGCGGCCATACTGGTTGTTATCCAGCGTCCTCAGGAACAGATATACCTAGAAAGCTTTAACCCCTTAGTGACGGTCACTACTGGGCTTCACACCTGCACACACATCTTTCCAAGGCCTCTTTCGGACGGGCAATGCGCATCATGGACGAAAAACACATGGACGAGAAAGAGCCGCGACCAAGTCTAAAATTTGCGTTTTCTCATCCATTCACACGGCCGGGTGCCGCGTATAAACACCGCAGCCCAGAATACCTTCAGCCGGGAGAAATCTTGTACAATCCAATAGAGCCGGCTGACATGGTCTACTAGCGCTAGCCGCTGCTAAACTGCCTCCCCCTCCCTTGCCGGCAGCTCCCATAGAAGCCTATGGGAGCCGCCAGCTGATCGTAGCCGATAGATAGGGCAAGACCGAACTTATCCTGCCGCGTCAAATCATCGGCCGGACGGACGTTTACCGCGGCTAATATTCACCCATCTGAATGAATGCTTTTGATGGTCGTGATTTTAAGTTAGGCGCCACATCCACGGCAGTTTATTCGAAGGCGGCAAACCACCAGCCAATCACACCGTCTGACGCTTCCTATAGCATAGCTATGGAAAGCGCCGGCACCAGTCCACGAGCAGAGGATCATAGTGGTTCTCCGCTTGCGACTGGCAATTCGCAGCATGCTGCGAATTGCCCCGATTCTCCGCGGTCAGCCTATCTATTAGATAGGGCTGACCGTCAGAGATTCGCCAGCGGCTCCTGCTCCCGGGTTGCATCCGCATCGCCCGTGAACAGTCGGCCTTAGTCGCGTAACAACACTCGTGTGAAAGAGGCCTTAGGCGGTGGCTTAGCTGACTACTGACAGCGGGGCTCCTGCTCTAACTGCCAGGAATGGAGAAACCTTGGATCCCTTTTTAGTTTAACCCCTTACATGCCAGAATCAATAGCAACTGCAGCATGAAGCAGATGGCAGCGGAGGGGGCTCCTGCTGTTACCCATCAGCACCCCGCAGTGCAGTCGCAGACCACCAATGGGCTCCCATGGCAGCAGGAAGCCCGACAGAAGACTCCAGAATTGTTATTTTTCTTTCGTTCACCACCCAGAAAAACACAATAAATACCAACCAGCGGCCCCATATACCGCAAACCGGCACTAATGACGCCTACAGCCCGTACCGCAGACAACGACCCCCCAGCGCTCCGCCGCCGGGAACAACAATGTTCTGGGTCTTAGAACGCTGCGATGCAGGGGGTTGGTTAGCTTTAAAAATATGTTTTTTGTGCTAAACTAGTAAAACCATCTCTATAAACTCGGTGTCGCAGGAATCGCGCTAAACAGATAAGAACGGTGTTAAAGCAAACCCCAAAACAATGGCGGACTATATGGGGGGGGAGGGGGGGCCTACCTCACCCCCCAAAAAGTGTAATAGAAGTCATACAACACATTATCTGGACCCCAGAGTGCGGCAGACACAGCCCGTCCCACAGAGGCTCCGGCTGTCAGCGAGTTGTGGCTCTTGCAATGCGAGAATGAAAACCGCCTGCTTCTTAAGGCACAAAATAGTCCGGTCAGCGAGAGGTTAAACCTGACAGATGAGGTGAAACATTTTTAGAATCCCCATCCTATGGATTCCCCCCCCCCCCCCCCCCCCCCCCATCTTGTATTGGTAGCAGCGGGCATCCAGACCTCTGGCCCAGTGTCCCGGGTCCCCATGCAAGCGCCACTTGCAGCTGCAGGTGCCATCCTCTGTGTTGTAGGCCCCGGCCCGCTCTAGGCATGTGATCTACAGGGCACACAGGGGATCATTATCACACATTAAGTGGGCATTCGTGGCATTTCATTACTTGTTTAAAGGGCACTCAGAACATTCTACTGTTTGTTAAGGGTGAACTCAGGGACGTTCGTACATGTTAGAGGGCCCTTAGGGGCGTAATATGACTTGTTGTAGGCGTTGTGCCAATATCTAAAGGTATCTATAGCTATCCGGAGGACTGGGGATAGCTTTGTGATCGGTGGGGGTCCAACTGCTGCGGGGTGTCTCAGGGGTGGTATCACGGCGTAGAATCAGGGTATGATGCAGCAGATGGAGTAACCACAAGGAACAATAGTTATTTGCAAACAAAGAAACAAAAATAAACACGGTTATTATAACATGAACCGTCCACCGTAGATTGTCCTACCGCTAACTACAGCTAGGACTGTTATCAGAGGATTATTAATGTGTGTTCACAGTACAAAACAACAAAAATGCAGATAACTGCATCAAAAAGGCTGTAAATTGAAGAATGTGTACTTTAAGGGGTTAACACTCTAATACTAGCAACGCAGTCCACATGCGACGCAGCATTCAACCCTAATATGTGTGATTGTGTAGGCTTGTGTCCCTGTGCCCTATATCAGCTCATCACTACGAGCTCCAAAAGAGCTCAAGTCCTTCGCAATATTCCTTTTAGTCATTTGTCTGTGTCCCTAACGGTGTGCATACTTACAGTCAGCTTGAGGCCGGCCTCACTTACGTATGTTGTATGACTTCTACTGACTTTGGCTAATCCAGATTGAGGAGCATTTCTCTACCACAGTTTCCAGAATGCATATAGCAGTTGTGATACCTCTCCAGGTTGGGGTGTAGCACAGTGTCTCCGCAGGCAGCAAGCAGTCTCTGTCCTCCTCAGACACCTTTTCCAGAAGAAGCTGCAGTCACCACACTGGCCTCAAGTCTCCTTTGACAGCCAGCGCCTCCAGGCCTCTGCACATCACCTTGGGCTCTCTTCTCATTCCCTACTCTTTTCCTCCTTCTTTCTAGGACCTTCCAAACAGGTGACCTCCTGACAGCCAATCAAAGCACAGCACATGGGAGATAATTTGCACAATTTTTCATACTGGCCACCAGAGGACATTGGAACCTCAGGTGTCTTATCCCTAAGGCAATCTTAACCCTTTAGGGTTAGTTCCTTACAGGGGTCCCAGCAGTCCCCATGTGAATAGAGCAGAGGACTCGAATGTGTACTTTCCCTTCATCTATTTCAGCAATAGTGCCAGAAATTGCCGAGTTCGAGTGCTTACCAATCTCTGGCACGGTCAATGAATTTAATGAAGCAGAAGCCCACATGCGCATCCTCCACTCCATTCATGTGCGGACCACCAGGACATGGGCAGGTAGAGGGCAGTGAAGACATTGGTGGTTCAGTGATGGCAGCAATGACTCGCACATGCCCCTGTAAGGGGATTACTCTTATCTGTATATATGGGAATGCAGGGAAGACATTCATTTGTGCCGTCCCTGCGGTGCTGAACCCCAGAGCGAAAAAAGGAAATAATAGTGTCCCCTCCTCCCCAACCCAAATGTTCCAACTGTTATTACTACCAATACATCTCCTACAGATGTTGTCACCCAGCTTTCCCAGACACCTTCTGCTCTACATCTCATATTACTGGGCCGGACTCCAGAATAATCCCCCAGCTACTGTCGCCCCCTATGGGGCATGGAATGTGCCTTGAGTACACATGATACAGCGTTGTGCACTACATGAGTGTCGGTGTGACGAGGCCGGAGCTCCGGGTGTTGTGATCTGTGTCATGCTCAGTGATTTACACTGGGGACAAGTGATCCCTGGGTTCTATCCCTGTAACCAGATGAGGCTGCTGTGCCCAAAATATAAAAGCTGCGGTCCCGCTCCTCTCCGTAAACACTGGACTCCGAGCCTGGAGGGACGCACTGAGGGGCAACCGGGAGCCGGGACCGCAGGTAATGACAATCTACTAAGCAAAAGGAAGGCTGTGCACAAGAGCTGACAATCTAAGCGAGGCCTCCAGCCCCCCGATATACCCCAAATGTAATTACTTGAATTAAATATATATATTTTCAGAACTTCTATAATAAATGTATCTCCGCAAGTCGTTTATCTGCATGGAAAATATTGACTAAAAAGCACATTTTTTTGATTGGTTCATCTGAATTTTTTTTTTTTTTCAAATTGAATGTTTTTTTCGGCTTTTCTTCAATAAGTTTGTATTTTTATGTAGTCATTTGTTTGGATGTTTTTTTGCATTTTTCATTATTATTTTTAAGGTTTTTTTCCACATTCTGTAATACTTTCAGTTCCCGGTATAAACACTCTACTCGTGGCGAAGATACGATTAGACAGTTGTTTTTTTTATCTTAGGTAAATTTATACAAAATTACTATTTTTGGAAAAATGTGTTTTGTTATTTTTCATTATTTTCGGACCGGATCTACGCCTGATTTCATTATATTACAGATTTTCTATATTATATGATGTCCTGTATCACATTGTATCATATCAAATCGTATGTTATGTTATATCATTTATTATTGTATGGGTGTACGGAGGCCGCCCCGGGCGGGGGGTGGGGAAAATACGTGAAAAATGCAGCGCGCTCTATTTTCCTCCACTCCAAAAGTCCCCATAGACGTCAGTGGAGTATGTGCAAAAGTGCACAAAATACGCTAGGAGATGCGTGATATGCTGCGCAATTAGACTAATTGGCCATTTCAGCCGGTGCGTCTTTGTTTCGAACGCCTTGATGGTGCAAAAAAACTGTTCAATCCACAAATACACACGCGCCTTCTCACGCAGATCCGCAGCAGTTTTCACCCTCCTATTGAAGGGCTGCGGTCCGCTGGGGATCCGGCTCAAAATCCGCCCGACAGTGCAGGTTTTGACATTAAATTTGACGCAGTGCTCCGTGTGACCGAACCGTAAGGTCTGATGTAGAGGACCAACACTCCGATTACAATCACGGAGCTGGATATACGGGGATGGAAGGTCTCACTGTTCATCCTAAAATTGCTGGTTTCTGAATAGAATTCTAGAACGGCAGTGATGACTGACACTCCGGACAAGAGGGTGGAGGCGATTTTGAGGAAATTTCTTTTCACATGAGGATAAGTTCTGTGATATTCTGGTGTCGGTCAGCTCATGGGATGTCGGGTCAGCGCCGGGACGTGACCGCAGGTCTGACTTGGCAGGGCTGAAGGCTGCGGATCCCATTACCCATTACTTAGTGATCAGCACACTCGGGTAAGGTCATATGTCTTGGCACTCGGTGCTTATATAAGAGTCAACAAGTCTCACCCTTCACCCATATTCCTGCCCGTCTGTACTCGCTCCTGGACCGCCGCTGGGGGCCATCTTGTTTGTCACCCAGCTTTCCTGCAGACCTGAAAGTGAAATTCTGAACTGCATAAATGGGATGATTTGACGTTCAAGAGTCTGCTGGAGCGCCGTGCCGTGTGTGCGCCGTTATTACAGTTAGATCACATGCTCGCCAACTCCCCACTAAACTCCCGGGGGCTCCTGGAAAGACGGGACAGGCAGACCCCTAAATATAGAGACCACAAAGCAGACCCTTCCTGCAGCGACTCTGCACTTAGAGACTGACCGGACCCCCATTCTTGGCATCGCTGGGGGTCCCAGCGGTCGTATCCCCAGCAATCATAAGGTTATCTCATGTCCTGCGGATATCCTGTGGATGGGGGATAACTTTATAACTTGGCACAGATAAGTTTAGTCTGAGTTTGCAAACTGATAGAAGTCGGACCCATGAAAGTAAATGCAGTCAGTAAGGGGTTATCCAGGCAATGCCCATCGGGGTGCACCGAGGTCCAAGCGGAAGCCGCTGCTCCGACCCTTGTGTAGTGGCCGGCGATCATAATTGCAGGAGCAGCTCTCATGGAAATCAATGGTAACTGCATTTGTAATTGCAGGATGGTGTCCCATTGATTTCAATAAGAGCCGCACTTGCAGTTACAAGCATCGGCCACTACACAGGGGTCGGAGTAGCGGCTTCCGGTCTGACTCGGCGGAGAACGTCTGAGACCGGCGCAGGGAACGTCTGAGCCCCACGCAGGGAACGCCTGAGCCCGGCGCAGGGAACGCCTGAGCCCGGCGCAGGGAACGTCTGAGCCCGGCGCAGGGAACGTCTGAGCCCGGCGCAGGGAACGTCTGAGCCCCGCGCAGGGAACGTCTGAGCCCCACGCAGGGGGGATCGTGATCTTGTCAGTAAGAAAGATCCGGAAAACATTACTGTGATTTTTCATGACTCAACAGGAAGCGACTATATAAAAGGGAAGTAATATGAAGAATTGTGAAAGCGGCGGAGTCATCCGTGCCGGGGATTACTGTTACACCATGACATCGCTTTATACACACTGAGTAGAGTTCCTTTAATCCGGCATCCAACAGTGTGGAAACTCTGATAGTCTGGCACAGATACCCAGCTCCTGTGATTAAAGGGGTACAAAAAATATTGATGCCCTTAGGATAGGGCATCAATAGCTGATCAGGGGGTCTGCGGTTTAGGGTCTGCCGCCAATCGGAAAATGAAAAGCTACTGCGAATGGTGGGTAGGCTCAAAACGCCGTCCCTCCATCCATGGTCCGGTTTGGTGATTCATCTGTTTTCCATTCACTTTAATAGAAGACAACTGTAATACCAAACCCGGCCACTGCTGAGCAGGTGGCGTACTGAGCATTCAGCCAGCCGAAGCAGCAGCTGATCGTGGGGGTCCGAGCTATTGATGGCGTACCCTTTAGCAGGTCTTCAATAGTTTTCGCTTGGAATGCCCCCTTAAGTAACACAGTAATGTAAGCTCTGTGTTGCTCCATATGTTTCCGCAGATTCACACGTGGATTTAGCCCTGCCACTGTATCACGTTCCTCGGGTTCGCTGGTAACGGGGTGAAGCGTATCGCTAGGCGACAACCACAAGACTACTACAAAGATGGTCGGACTGAAGCCTTCAGAGGTTCCCCCCACGTTGACGGTGAAATTTGTGGGTGCTGGGACGGCGGCCTGCATCGCAGATTTAGTCACCTTCCCGCTAGACACAGCGAAAGTCAGACTGCAGGTAAGTGACTAAGGTCTATGGCGCACGGATCACCAGGTTGGGGGGGGTCAATATGTGCAAAAGTCTTCACCCTGTCCTATCTGCAGATCCAAGGGGAGGGTCTGGCCGAGTCCAGCGTCCGAGTCGTCCAGTACAAGGGTGTGATGGGGACTATCTCCACCATGGTGAGGATGGAGGGGGCGGCCAGTCTCTACAACGGGCTGGTGGCGGGGCTGCAGCGACAGATGACGTTCGCTTCTATCCGTATTGGGATGTACGACTCAGTGAAGCAGTTCTACTGCCGTCAGTCAGAAAGTGAGTAGCATTAGTAAAATTACAGTGACACCACAGTACATCCATAACAGTGACATCATAGTACAGCCATAGCAGTGACATCACAGCACACCCATATCAGTAACATGACAGTACACCCATATTAGTGACATCACAGTACATCCATAATAGTGACATCATAGTACAGCCATAGCAGTGACATCACAGCACACCCATATTAGTAACATCACAGTACACCCATATTAGTGACATCACAGTACATCCATAATAGTAACATGACAGTACACCCATATTAGTGACATCACAGCACACCCATATTAGTAATATGATAGTACACCCATATTAGTGACATCACAGCACACCCATAATAGTAACATGATAGTACACCCATATTAGTGACATCATAGTGCCTTCATAATAGTGACATCACAGTACACCCATATTAGTGACATCACAGTACACCCATATTAGTGACATCACAGCACACCCATAATAGTAACATGACAGTACACCCATATTAGTGACATCACAGTGCCTTCATAATAGTGACATCATAGTACATCCATAATGGTGACATCACAGTACCTTCATAAGAGTGACATCACAGTACATCCATAATAGTGACATCATAGTACAGCCATAGCAGTGACATCACAGTACACCCATATTAGTAACATCACAGTACACCTATAATAGTGACATCACAGCACACCCATAATAGTAACATGACAGTACACCCATATTAGTGACATCACAGCACACCCATAATAGTAACATGACAGTACACCCATAAGAGTGACATCATAGTACACCCATAGCAGTAACATCACAGTGCCTTTATTACAGCGACATCACAGTACTCCCATAATAGTGACAACACAGTGTCTTCATAAGAGTGACATCACAGTACACCCATAATAGTGACATCACAGCACACCCATAAGAGTAACATGACAGTATACCCATATTAGTGACACCACAGTGCCTCCATAATAGTGACATCACAGTACAGCCATAATGGTGTCATCACAGTGCCTTTCCTGTAAGAAGTAATGTATTCTTCCCCTTGTAGATTCCGGGATCGTGTGCCGCCTTCTCGCCGGATCCACAACCGGAGCCCTGGCCGTCACCTGCGCCCAGCCAACGGACGTGGTGAAAGTGAGGTTCCAGGCTGACGTCAGAGTCATAGATGGTAACAGAAGGTACAACGGGACAGTGGACGCCTACAAGACCATTGCCAAACAGGAAGGAGTCCGAGGACTGTGGAAAGGTGGGAAGCCCAGCTGCTAAGGTCAATGATCCTGAACCCACTTTCCGCATTCTACAAACTAAACTTTCCAACATTTTCACATATATATGACCACCAGGGAGCGCTGTGCAACCATAACATTTATGCAGGAGATACATTTTATAACTTCAGTCTATTCCGATTATAACTGGACATTAACATTCTTCTCCTCTACACAGGGACCATACCCAATATCACCCGCAACGCCATTGTAAACTGCGCAGAACTAGTCACCTACGACCTGATCAAGGAAGCCATCCTTACCCGCCACCTAATGACAGGTGAGGACATTGGAACCTACTATCTACCTAAACACTACATGATACAAATAAACAGTGATAACAGACGTATAGTTCTGCTGCACTCACCTGTACACTGCAGAAGTACTCAAGATAAGGCAGAGGATAACATGTGCACCTACACCTGGCCGCAACCTACAACAACAACACAGAGGGGGCAGTATTATAGTAGTTATATTCTTGTACATAGGGGGCAGTATTATAGTAGTTATATTCTTGTACATAGGGGGCAGTATTACAGTAGTTATATTCTTGTACATAGGGGACAGTATTATGGTAGTTATATTCTTGTACATAGGGGCAGTATTATAGTAGTTATATTCTTGTACATAGGGATCAGTATTATAGTATTTATATTCTTGTACATAGGGAGCAGTATTATAGTAGTTATATTCTTGTACATAGAGGGCAGTATTATAGTAGTTATATTCTTGTACATAGGAGGCAGTATTATAGTAGTTATATTCTTGTACATAGGGAGCAGTATTATAGTAGTTATATTCTTGTACATAGGGAGCAGTATTATAGTAGTTATATTCTTGTACATAGTGCCAGTATTATAGTAGTTATATTCTTGTACACAGGGGGGCAGTATTATAGTAGTTATATTCTTGTACATAGGGAGCAGTATTATAGTAGTTATATTCTTGTACATAGGGAGCAGTATTATAGTAGTTATATTCTTGTACATAGGAGGCAGTAATATAGTAGTTATATTCTTGTACATAGTAGGCAGTATTATAGTAGTTATATTCTTGTACATAGGGGGCAGTATTATAGTAGTTATATTCTTGTACATAGGAGGCAGTATTATAGTAGTTATATTCTTGTACATAGGGGCAGTATTATAGTAGTTATATTCTTGTACATAGGAGGCAGTATTATAGTAGTTATATTCTTGTACATAGGAGGCAGTATTATAGTAGTTATATTCTTGTACATAGGGGGCAGTATCATAGTAGTTATATTCTTGCACATAGGGGGCAGTATTATAGTAGTTATATTCTTGTACATAGGGGGCAGTATTATAGGAGATATATTCTTGTACATAGGAGGCAGTATTATAGTAGTTATATTCTTGTACATAGGAGGCAGTATTATAGTAGTTATATTCTTGTACATAGGGGGCAGTATTATAGTAGTTATATTCTTGTACATAGGCGGCAGTATTATAGTAGTTATATTCTAGTACATAGGGGCAGTATTATAGTAGTTATATTCTTGTACATAGGGGGCAGTGTTATAGCAGTTATATTCTTGTACATAGGAGGCAGTATTATAGTAGTTATATTCTTGTACATAGGGGGCAGTATTATAGTAGTTATATTCTTGTACATAGGAGGCAGTATTATAGCAGTTATATTCTTGTACATAGGAGGCAGTATTATAGTAGTTATATTCTTGTACATAGGGGGCAGTATTATAGTAGTTCTATTCTTGTACATAGGAGGCAGTATTATAGTAGTTATATTCTTGTACATAGGGGGCAGTGTTATAGTAGTTATATTCTTGTACATAGGGGGCAGTATTATAGTAGCTATATTCTTGTACATAGGGGGCAGTATTATAGTAGTTATATTCTTGTACATAGGGGGCAGTATTATAGTAGTTATATTCTTGTACATAGGGGGGCAGTATTATAGTAGCTATATTCTTGCACATAGGGGGCAGTATTATAGTAGTTATATTCTTGTACATAGGGGGCAGTATTATAGTAGTTATATTCTTGTACATAGGGGGCAGTATTATAGTAGTTATATTCTTGTACATGGGGGGCAGTATTATAGTAGTTATATTCTTGTACATTGGAGCAGTATTATAGCAGTTATATTCTAGTACATAGGGGGCAGTATTATAGTAGCTATATTCTTGTACATAGGGGGCAGTATTATAGTAGTTATATTCTTGTACATAGGGGGCAGTATTATAGTAGTTATATTCTTGTACATTGGAGCAGTATTATAGCAGTTATATTCTAGTACATAGGGGGCAGTATTATAGTAGTTATATTCTTGTACATAGGGGGCAGTATTATAGTAGTTATATTCTTGTACATAGGAGCAGTATTGTAGCAGTTATATTCTAGTACATAGGGGGCAGTATTATAGTAGCTATATTCTTGTACATAGGGAGCAGTAATATAGTAGTTATATTCTTGTACATAGGGGGCAGTATTATAGTAGCTATATTCTTGTACATAGGGGGCAGTATTATAGTAGTTATATTCTTGTACATAGGGGGCAGTATTATAGTAGTTATATTCTTGTACATTGGAGCAGTATTATAGCAGTTATATTCTAGTACATAGGGGGCAGTATTATAGTAGCTATATTCTTGTACATAGGGAGCAGTAATATAGTAGTTATATTCTTGTACATAGGGGGCAGTATTATAGTAGTTATATTCTTGTACATAGGAGCAGTATTGTAGCAGTTATATTCTAGTACATAGGGGGCAGTATTATAGTAGTTATATTCTTGTACATGGGGGCAGTATTATAGTAGTTATATTCTTGTACATTGGAGCAGTATTATAGCAGTTATATTCTAGTACATAGGGGGCAGTATTATAGTAGCTATATTCTTGTACATAGGGGGCAGTATTATAGTAGTTATATTCTTGTACATAGGGGGCAGTATTATAGTAGTTATATTCTTGTACATTGGAGCAGTATTATAGCAGTTATATTCTAGTACATAGGGGGCAGTATTATAGTAGCTATATTCTTGTACATAGGGAGCAGTATTATAGTAGTTATATTCTTGTACATAGGGGGCAGTATTATAGTAGTTATATTCTTGTACATAGGAGCAGTATTGTAGCAGTTATATTCTAGTACATAGGGGGCAGTATTATAGTATTTATATTCTTGTACATAGGGGGCAGTATTATAGTAGTTATATTCTTGTACATAGGGGGCAGTATTATAGTAGTTATATTCTTGTACATAGGGGGCAGTATTATAGTAGTTATATTCTTGTACATGGGGGGCAGTATTATTGTAGTTATATTCTTGTACATTGGAGCAGTATTATAGCAGTTATATTCTAGTACATAGGGGGCAGTATTATAGTAGCTATATTCTTGTACATAGGGGGCAGTATTATAGTAGTTATATTCTTGTACATAGGGGGCAGTATTATAGTAGTTATATTCTTGTACATAGGGGGCAGTATTATAGTGGTTATATTCTTGTACATAGGGAGCAGTATTATAGTAGTTATATTCTTGTACATTGGAGCAGTATTATAGCAGTTATATTCTAGTACATAGGGAGCAGTATTATAGTAGTTATATTCTTGTACATAGGAGGCAGTATTATAGTAGTTATATTCTTGTACATAGGAGGCAGTATTATAGTAGTTATATTCTTGTACATAGGAGGCAGTATTATAGTAGTTATATTCTTGTACATAGGGAGCAGTATTATAGTAGTTATATTCTTGTACATAGGGGGCAGTATTATAGTAGTTATATTCTTGTACATAGGAGCAGTATTGTAGCAGTTATATTCTAGTACATAGGGGGCAGTATTATAGTAGTTATATTCTTGTACATAGGAGCAGTATTATAGCAGTTATATTCTAGTACATAGGGGGCAGTATTATAGTAGCTATATTCTTGTACATAGGGGGCAGTATTATAGTAGTTATATTCTTGTACATAGGAGCAGTATTGTAGCAGTTATATTCTAGTACATAGGGGGCAGTATTATAGTAGTTATATTCTTGTACATAGGGGGCAGTATTATAGTAGTTATATTCTTGTACATAGGAGCAGTATTGTAGCAGTTATATTCTAGTACATAGGGGGCAGTATTATAGTAGTTATATTCTTGTACATAGGAGCAGTATTATAGCAGTTATATTCTAGTACATAGGGGGCAGTATTATAGTAGCTATATTCTTGTACATAGGGGGCAGTATTATAGTAGTTATATTCTTGTACATAGGAGCAGTATTATAGCAGTTATATTCTAGTACATAGGGAGCAGTATTATAGTAGCTATATTCTAGTATCTAATGTCTAGTAGACTCATAATTCAGAAATTATGGGTATATATATAAATATTTTAGTTTTCTGCTGTGTATTACCTTCCTCCAACTGTAGGTGTCACTCAGTAGTCAGTCAGTTGTAGCTCAGGTTGTACCCATCGGTTTGTCTAGCATTGAGGTGTAGAAGGATAATATTGAAATATTACTGAGCCCTTGCTATATGATGAATCATTTGCAGATAATCTGCCGTGTCATTTTGTGGCTGCGTTTGGCGCCGGCTTCTGTACAACAATCGTGGCCTCTCCAGTGGATGTGGTGAAGACTCGGTAC
Source organism: Eleutherodactylus coqui (assembly GCF_035609145.1). NCBI lineage: Eukaryota > Metazoa > Chordata > Amphibia > Anura > Eleutherodactylidae > Eleutherodactylus > Eleutherodactylus coqui. Next base: position 525,889,182 of record NC_089837.1, on the reverse strand, counting down.
ATGAACTCTTCAGCTGGGCAGTACAAGAATGCATTGAACTGTGCCTTCACCATGCTGTTTAACGAGGGCAGCCTGGCATTTTACAAGGGGTAAGCTGTAATAATGGATCAGCACATAATTAAACTCCAGGGGCAAATTGCGCAATTATGCAATGCCATCCTAAGGCTGCTCTGCAAAATGGATGAGCTGCCAGTGCTGTGAGCCTCCTCGAACTATTGCAGAGGATCTGGCACTATTCAGTAGTTGCATCATAGGAACAGCAAGACTGCACCTCATGCTAACTTAACACGACTTCATTGGGCTGCAAGGTTACATGATGCACAAATGACATGAAAAGTTGTCATTTAACTTAAGATTGCCCCAAGCCTTCATACTGCCTAAGGCAATGTGTTAAATGGCGCAAAAACAAACAAAAAAGCCCAAAACACTCATTTTTACAGGCATTTAATGCGCCAATGCACAAGATACCCAACATAAATCTGAACCATTGAGACTTGTCTGAAGTCACAGAGTAATAGTAACCCAAACAGTAAGTGCTCCATTAGTAGCAACAATATTAATGGAGACCCAGTTAACCCCTTAAGGGCCTATATTGGGCTTAAGGACGCAATGATTTTTGGCGGATTTTCATCTCCATTTTTCCGTTGACGCGGACATTAAAGGGCTTGTTTTTTGCGCGGCGAACTGCAGTTTTTATCAGTATTTTTGGGGTACATTGACTGTATTGTAAAACTGTTATTATTTTTTTATGATAACAGGAAGAGAAAATGCATCAATTCTGCCATAAATTTTTGGAGTATTTTTAGTTTTTTTTTACAGCGTTAATCATGCAGTATAAATTACACAATCCATTTTTTCTGTGGGTCGGTACAATTACAACGATACCAAAATTCTTACATTTTTTTTAGGTTTTTCCCTTTTTCTGCAGTAAAAACCCTTTTTTTGGAAATTACTTTTTTTTCTAAATCGCTGCATTCAAAGTCCTGTAACTTTTTTATTTTACAATAGACGGAGCTCTTTGAGGGCTTATTTTTTGCCAGACGAGTTGTAGTTTTTATTGGTACCATTTTGGGGAATATACGACTTTGATCACTTTTATTGCATTTTTTGGGAGGCAAAATGCTAAAAATTAGCATTTTGCCTCTGTTTTTTAGCGTTTTACTTTGCGCTTTTTGCCGTGCAGAATAAAAGGCATGTGCAACTTATTGTACGCGTCGTTACGGACACGTCGATACCAAATATGTGCTATTTTTTTTTTACATTTTTTTATGCTAATATGAGAAAAAGCATAAAAAAAAGGGTTTTTTTACATTTTTCCTTTTTTTACATTTTTATTATCTTTTTTTACACAATTTGTGTCCCTCTGGGGGGACTTAAAGCACAGCACTGATGATCACTGGGATAAGGCATTGCAGGACTTCTGTCCTGCCATGCCTTATCGCTTATACAGCCATTATAGACTCTTGCAACACAGGACGCCGGTATCTGGCATCCTGTTGCCATGGCAACCAGACGGGCTCTCTGAGATTATATCGCGAGAGCCCGGCAACTTCACAGAGGGAGTGCACTCCCTCTGTGAACACTTCCCATGCCGCGATCTACATAGATTGCGGCAGGGAAGGGGTTAACAGCGGAGGGCGCATCTCCGATGTACCCCTGCTGCAGCGGGAGGCCAGCTATGACTGACAGACAGCTCCCGCTGCTGGATAGCGCGAGATCATTACGTACCCTTATGTCATGGTGAGGGAAGGGGTTAATGGTCCCATTAGTTATAGTGACCCTGTTGGGGGCCTCAGTAGTAATAGAGGTTCCCATAGTGGCTCCAGAAGTAATAGTGACCCCCCCCATAGTGGCCCTAGTAGTAATAGTAACCCCTATAGTAGCCTCAGTAGTAATAGTGACCCTAGTAGTAATAGTGACCACCATAGTGGCCCTAGTAGTAATAGTGACCGCCATGGTGGCTCCATTAATAATAGTGGTCCCAGAATGTGATTTCCGACCTTTCCCCTAATCCCCTCCGGGCATCTACACTGCATTCAGGCTGGTGACTGCATGCAGGAACGCAGATGCAAGGGGGAAGAGGTCAGGGGTCACATTCTGACTACAGTAGCGGCCGTTGCAGTCAGAGTGAGTTGAATGCTTGTCAGGTTGCTGCCCAGCCAGTTCGCAGGTAGAGTGAAATATTACTTTTTACCGGCCTCTAATATGGCCGTTAAAAAATAATTCCCAGCCGAACAGCAACCCACCGCCGCCTCTGAGATCCTGCAGACGGCCGCCGCCTCTGAGGTCCTGCAGACGGCCGCCGCCTCTGAGATCCTGCAGACGGCCGCCGCCTCAGAGGTCCTGCAGACGGCCGCCGCCTCTGAGGTCCTGCAGACGGCCCCCGCCTCTGAGGTCCTGCAGACGGCCCCCGCCTCTGAGGTCCTGCAGACGGCCCCTGCCTCTGAGGTCCTGCAGACGGCCCCCGCCTCTGAGGTCCTGCAGACGGCCGCCGCCTCTGAGATCCTGCAGACGGCCGCCGCCTCAGAGGTCCTGCAGACGGCTGCCGCCTCTGAGGTCCTGCAGACGACCGCCGCCTCTGATGTCCTGCACACGCGCACCGCCTCTGAGGTCCTGCAGACGGCCGCCCCCACTGAGGTCCTGCAGACGGCCGCCCCCTCTGAGGTCCTGCAGACGGCCGCCGCCTCTGAGGTCCTGCAGACAGCCACCTGAGGCAGCAGGCTCAGATCGCCTCATGATCCGGTTGCCCTGGCTTTCCTCTATATTGAAACACAGAAACAGAACTGACTATATGGAAGATTTCAGGGGTGAATTGTCTTTTAATTTTGGGGTTCCTTTCCGCAGGTTCGTCCCGGCATTTCTCAGACTTGGCTCCTGGAATATCGTCATGTTCGTGAGCTATGAGCAGCTGAAGAGGGCGATGATGATGGTGCATGGCTCCTGGGAAGACCCCCATTAAAGAGCCGTGACATTTTGGGGTCACAATCCACTAGAGGAATCCTTCCTGGTGACCACCCATGTGGCAGCCATGTTGTAGGCGGATCCAGTGGGTGAAGGCTGCGCGATACCAGGATCCGGGGGATTATATGGAGGGGATCAGAAAACTCGCAGTCTTACATTCGCTTGGCGGGCGCTGCAGACTGTACAAGTGGCCCATTAACCGCCAGTCTCTAACTGACTGGAATGTGCTTCGTTAGCACCTAATATTAACTGGACAGATGCCACGCCTTGTGCCATTGGGTATAAAACGGGGCAAAGTCCAAGAGGGAAAGGAGATGATGATGATGATGATGATGAAATGTACATTATGTAGAGCTAGTGGTATTCTGGTAATCCAGGGTGCCAGGAAATGTCCTAGAGTATAATGGAATTGGCAGGAGGGAGCAGCACAGGGCGGCATTGTAGCTCCTACGGTCCCTTGGAAGTACAGGACCCGGACACTAGAGGGCCGTAGAGTACAGGATCGGCAGTGGGCCCCTATCTGGTGCTCACGGTGGAGCCATCAGACCTACTGCCTACTGTTGAGCTACTGCCACTCTGAGTGGCACCGCGGCCCGTGTACCCCCACATCACTGCCACTCTGCCCCCGGATGGAGGCTATAAGGGAACAAGTAGAAACCAAATCCCTGGACGTCTATAAGTCTTAAAGGGGTATTACACCAACTGGCAACATCCAACAGAACGACCAATTCCACTGCCAGAAATAACGCGTCAGGAGACCCCATGAAGGACGGCGTCGGGGTCCATTCCATGCTTCCATACAATATGTGTGTCTTGTTTACTCAACGATCCGCTGCACTACTAGTTTACAAATAAAAATGATAGCCTACTGACCTTGTCCAGTATAAGTGATGTATCTAAGCCTAGCATGTGTGATACTGTCTGCCGAGCCGTGTATATAATCCTATCCTGTGTGATACTGTCTGCTTAGCCGTGTATCTAATCCTATTCTGGGTGATACTGTCTGCTGAGCTGTGTATCTAAGCCTGTCATGTGTGATACTGTCTGCTGAGCTGTGTATCTAATCCTATCCTGTGTGATACTGTCTGCTGAGCTGTGTATCTAATCCTATCCTGTGTGATGCTGTCTGCTGAGCTGTGTATCTAATCCTATCATGTGTGATACTGTCTGCTGAGCCGTGTATCTAATCCTATTCTGTGTGATACTGTCTGCTGCGCTGTGTATCTAATCCTATTCTGTGTGATACTGTCTGCTGAGCTGTGTATCTAATCCTATTCTGTGTGCTACTGTCAGCTGAGCTGTGTATCTAATCCTATCATGTCTGATACTGTCTGCTGAGCCGTGTATCTAATCCTATCATGTCTGATACTGTCTGCTGAGCCGTGTATCTAATCCTATCCTGTGTGATACTGTCTACTGAGCTGTGTATCTAATCCCATCATGTGCTATACTGTCTGATGAGCTGCTGTATCTAATCCTATCCTGTGTGATACTGTCTGCTGAGTTGTGCATCTAATCCTATCCTGTGTGATACTCTCCGCTGAGCCGTGTATCTAATCCTATCCTGTGTGATACTGTCTGCTGAGCTCTGTATCTAATCCTGTCCTGTGTGATACAACCTGCTGAGCTGTGTATCTAATCCTATCATGTGTGATATTGTCTGCCGAGCCGTGTATCTAATCCTATCCTGTGTGATAGTCTGCTGAGCTGTGTATCTAATCCTATCCTGTGTGATACTGTCTTCTGAGCTGTGTATCTAATCCTATCATGTGTGGTACTGTCAGCTGAGCCGTGTATCTAATCCTGTCCTGTGTGATACTGTCTGCTGAGCCGTGTATCTAATTCTATCCTGTGTGATACTATCTACTGAGCTATGTATCTAATCCCATCATGTGTGATACTGTCTGACGAGCTGTGTATCTAATCCTGTCCTGTGTGATACTGCCAGCTGAGCTGTGTATCTAATCCTGTCCTGTGTGATACTGTCTGCTGAGCCATGTATCTAATTTTATTATGTGTGATACTGTCTGCTGAGGTGTGTATCTGATCCCATCATGTGTGATACTATGTAATGAGCCTCTGTATCTAAGCCTTTCATGTGTGATACAATATCAGTGAACCACTCTACATTCCCTGGCATGAATGACATGCCACCCTTCACCCCACATACAGATATCCGTAGTTGATGCTGCCAGGTTTTATTCTCTGGTATCACCGTGGGCGCGGTGTTAGATGAGAGGACGCCGTTCCTGGAATCCCGTTTCGCTGGACCGCCATGTCCTGTACGTTGCTGATGAGCGGCTCCGGGACATCTGCTTACCAGGTCAGCAAGTATCACAAGGGAGAAAACAGATGAGAACACCAATGCCCGGCTTCTAGGAACAGGTATAGCTTAAAGGACAACTCCACCTATCATCCACAGCCGGATGCAGCCGCCATTCATACAGACAGACGCCATTACGGTCATTCATTCCTAATATCATCCTTAAATGCATTCTTGATCCGTAATTCAGATCCACGAAGCTTCTCACAAGACATCCGCTGCTCCTTACTGCTTCGTAGGAACAACCCTTCAGACGCCATGAAGCAGCTGAGAGTAGTAGTCCGGAGCGCGGCGGTCTTGCGGAATGAACAACGCTCTTTTGTATAGTTCCCTGTACTCTTTGCCCCAGGAAGGCGCATTCACCTGCGAGCCGCAAACAAACAAACCGATTGAATGGCTGATTACTGATGTGTTCGCAGTGCTTCCCGCATCCCTCTCAGTGTACATTTACGCACCCCCATTGACTTCTATGGGGACCTGTGGAGTGCAAATACGCAGAAGGATACAGCAGGCGCTCAAAATACAGAAATGTGAATGACCCCCCTGACATCAATGGCTTCTAATACCCCCGTGTGGAGCCGGCCGGGGGAACTAAAGCCTCACTGCACCCCGTTCATTACGGTTCATTACATTCTGGCAGTGGCAAACGAATGAATAAAGGAAACCTTGGAGGTAGTCACAGCTCCGCCCACCGCTAACTTGGGGGGTCAGCAAACCCTTCACATCTCATCAGGCCGGGAAGAAACTTCACTTTGTTTAGTGTCCCTCTAACGCTGACACTATATAACAGACAGTATCACACATGGTAAGATTAGATACACGGCTCAGCAGACAGTATCACACAGGATAGGATTAGATACATGGCTCAGCAGACAGTATCACACAGAATAGGATTAGATACACGGCTCAGCAGACAGTATCACACAGGATAGGATTAGATACACGGCTCAGCAGACAGCATCACACAGAATAGGATTAGATACACGGGTCAGCAAACAGTATCACACAGGATAGGATTAGATACACGGCTCAGCAGACAGTATCACACGGAATAAGATTAGATACAGGGCTCAGCAGACAGTATCACACGGGATAAGATTAGATACACAGCTCAGCAGACAGTATCACACAGGATAGGATTAGATACATGGCTCAGCAGACAGTATCACACATGATAGGATTAGATACACGGCTCAGCGGACAGTATCACACGGGATAAGATTAGATACACGGGTCAGCAGACAATATCACACAGGATAGGATTAGATACACAGGTCAGCAGACAGTATCACACAGGATAGAATTAGATACACAGCTCAGCAGACAGTATCACAGAGGATAGGATTAGATACACAGCTCAGCGGACAGTATCACACAGGATAGGATTAGATACATGGATCAGCAGACAATATCACACAGGATAGGATTAGATACACAGGTCAGCAGACAGTATCACACAGGATAGGATTAGATACACAGCTCAGCAGGCAGTATCACACAGGATAGGATTAGATACACAGCTCAGCGGACAGTATCACACAGGATAGGATTAGATACATGGATCAGCAGACAGTATCACACACTATAGGATTAGATACATGGATCAGCAGACAGTATCACACATTATAGGATTAGATACACAGCTCAGCAGACAGTATCACACGGGATAAGATTAGATACACAGCTCAGCAAACAGTATCACACAGGATAGGATTAGATACACGGCTCAGCAGACAGTATCACACATGATAGGATTAGATATACGGGTCAGCAAACAGTATCACACAGGATAGGATTAGATACACGGCTCAGCAGACAGTATCACACGGGATAAGATTAGATACACGGGTCAGCAGACAATATCACACAGGATAGGATTAGATACACAGGTCAGCAGACAGTATCACACAGGATAGGATTAGATACACGGCTCAGCAGGCAGTATCACACAGGATAGGATTAGATACACAGCTCAGCAGACAGTATCACACAGGATAGGATTAGATACACGGCTCAGCGGACAGTATCACACAGGATAGGATTAGATACACGGCTCAGCAGACAGTATCACACAGGATAGGATTAGATACACGGCTCAGCAGACAGAATCACACAGGATAGGATTAGATACACAGCTCAGCAGACAGTATCACACAGGATAGGATTAGATACACAGCTCAGCAGACAGTATCACACAGGATAGGATTAGATACACGGCTCAGCAGACAGTATCACACATGAAGGGATTAGATACAGCAGCTCAGCAGACAGTATCACACAAGATAGGATTAGATACACGGCTCAGCAGGCAGTATCACACAGGATAGGATTAGATACACGGCTCAGCGGACAGTATCACACAGGATAGGATTAGACACATGGATCAGCAGACAGTATCACACACTATAGGATTAGATACATGGATCAGCAGACAGTATCACACATTATAGGATTAGATACATGGCTCAGCAGGCAGTATCACACATGATAGGATTAGATACACAGCTCAGCAGACAGTATCACACAGGATAGGATTAGATACACAGCTCGTCAGACAGTATCACACAGGATAAGATTAGATACACAGCTCAGCAGGCAGTATCACACAGGATGGGATTAAATACACAGCTCAGCAGACAATATCACACATGTTAGGATTAGATACAGCAGCTCAGCAGACCGTATCACACAGGATAGGATTAGATACACAGCTCAGCAGACAGTATCACACAGGATAGGATTAGATACACGGCTCAGCAGACAGTATCACACGGGATAAGATTAGATACACGGGTCAGCAGACAATATCACACAGGATAGGATTAGATACACAGGTCAGCAGACAGTATCACACAGGATAGGATTAGATACACGGCTCAGCAGGCAGTATCACACAGGATAGGATTAGATACACAGCTCAGCAGACAGTATCACACAGGATAGGATTAGATACACGGCTCAGCGGACAGTATCACACAGGATAGGATTAGATACACGGCTCAGCAGACAGTATCACACAGGATAGGATTAGATACACGGCTCAGCAGACAGAATCACACAGGATAGGATTAGATACACAGCTCAGCAGACAGTATCACACAGGATAGGATTAGATACACAGCTCAGCAGACAGTATCACACAGGATAGGATTAGATACACGGCTCAGCAGACAGTATCACACATGAAGGGATTAGATACAGCAGCTCAGCAGACAGTATCACACAAGATAGGATTAGATACACGGCTCAGCAGGCAGTATCACACAGGATAGGATTAGATACACGGCTCAGCGGACAGTATCACACAGGATAGGATTAGATACATGGATCAGCAGACAGTATCACACACTATAGGATTAGATACATGGATCAGCAGACAGTATCACACATTATAGGATTAGATACATGGCTCAGCAGGCAGTATCACACATGATAGGATTAGATACACAGCTCAGCAGACAGTATCACACAGGATAGGATTAGATACACAGCTCGTCAGACAGTATCACACAGGATGGGATTAGATACACAGCTCAGCAGGCAGTATCACACAGGATAGGATTAAATACACTGCTCAGCAGACAATATCACACATGTTAGGATTAGATACAGCAGCTCAGCAGACCGTATCACACAGGATAGGATTAGATACACAGCTCAGCAGACAGTATCACACAGGATAGGATTAGATACACGGCTCAGCAGACAGTATCACACAGGATAGGATTAGATACACGGCTCAGCAGACAGTATCACACAGGATAGGGTTAGATACACGGCTCAGCAGACAGTATCACACAGGATAGGATTAGATACAAGGCTCAGCAGACAGTATCACACATGGTAGGATTAGATACACGGCTCAGCAGACAGTATCAGACATGATAGGATTAGATACACGGCTCAGCAGACAGTATCACACAGGATAGGATTAGATACATAGCTCAACAGGCAGTATCACACAGGATAGGATTAGATACACGGCTCTGCAGGCAGTATCACACATGATGCTTGAAAAAGGCGCTGATAATAGTGCCGAAACGCGTTGCAAAACCTTTTATGTTTTTTTGTGTACAATTCGTACAATTAAATATACTTTGCTGCACATTGCGGAGACCTGGTAGTTTCCCTTTTCGGACCGCAAGACCCCGAAGAAAGAGCGCAGAAGGAGTTTTTGTTTGTTCTTTATTGCTCTCTCCCCCATTGTTGGTGCAATACCCATTGGGGTTTTTCCTACTTCTGCATCTCCTTGTTTGAGGATTTCTGCTTATCCTGCAAAAAGGAACATCTATAGTTCTACAGGCGAACGGGGATCATCGGTGCAAGCGGGTTATTTTCCCAAACGTGGGGATCCCGCTTTGCACCAGGTGAGTAAAAAACTCCCCATTTTGTTATTTCGGATTTATGTGTGGTGGCGCAGATCTACATTCTGTGATACATGATAGGATTAGATACACGGCTCAGCAGACAGTATCACACAGGATAGGATTAGATACACAGCTCAGCAGGCAGTATCACACAGGATAGGATTAGATACACGGCTCTGCAGGCAGTATCACACATGATAAGATTAGATGCACGGCTCTGCAGACAGTATCACACATGATAGGATTAGATACACAGCTCAGCAGACAGTATCACACATGATAGGATTAGATACACGGCTCAGCAGACAGTATCACACAGGATAGGATTAGATACACAGCTCAGCAGACAGTATCACACAGGATAGGATTAGATACACGGCTCAGCAGACAGTATCACACAGGATAGGATTAGATACACGGCTCAGCAGGCAGTATCATACAGGATAAGATTAGATACACGGCTCAGCAGGCAGTATCACACATGGTAGGATTAGATACACAGCTCAGCAGACAGTATCACACAGGATAGGATTAGATACACGGCTCAGCAGACAGTATCACACAGGATAGGATTAGATACAGCGGCTCAGCAGTCAGTATCACACATGGTAGGATTAGATACACGGGACAGCAGACAGTATCACACAGGATAGGATTAGATACACAGCTCAGCAGACAGTATCACACATGATAGGATTAGATACACAGCTCAGCAAACAGTATCACACATGATAGGATTAGATACACAGCTCAGCAGACAGTATACACACAGGATAGGATTAGATACACGGCTCAGCAGGCAGTATCACACAGGATAGGATTAGATACACGGCTAAGCAGGCAGTATCACACAGGGTAGGATTAGATACAGTGCTCAGCAGACAGTATCACACAGGATAGGATTAGATATACAGCTCAGCAGACAGTATCACACAGGATAGGATTAGATACACGGCTCAGCAGACAGTATCACACAGGATAGGATTAGATACACGGCTCAGCAGACAGTATCACACATGGTAGGATTAGATACACAGCTCAGCCGACAGTATCACATATGATGGGATTAGATACACAGCTCAGCAGACAGTATCACATATGATAGGATTAGATACACGGCTCAGCAGACAGTATCACACAGGATAGGATTAGATACACAGCTCAGCAGACAGTATCACATATGATAGGATTAGATACACGGCTCAGCAGACAGTATCACACATGGTAGGATTAGATACACAGCTCAGCAGACAGTATCACATATGATGGGATTAGATACACAGCTCAGCAGACAGTATCACATATGATAGGATTAGATACACGGCTCAGCAGACAGTATCACACAGGATAGGATTAGATACACAGCTCAGCAGACAGTATCACATATGATAGGATTAGATACACGGCTCAGCAGACAGTATCACACAGCATAGGATTAGATACACGGCTCAGCAGACAGTATCACACAGCATAGGATTAGATACACGGCTCAGCAGACAGTATATCATACGGTTACAATGTAACCCATCTTATAACCTGCTGCACTGTATAATGACCCTCTTATAATGACCCTCTTATAATGACCCTCTTATAATGACCCTCTTATAATGATGCCCGCTCGCTGTCCTTCCGTTAGGCTTCTAATAGTATTATTTACGCAGAACACGACTGGATGGATCTGGTCGGTGACATCGGACACGGTACGCACCTGTGTCTCGCTGCGCCGTCACATGATTAATTATAGCTAGTGGAACGTCAGACATTGCTGGAGACACACTGAATGTACCAGGGGCCCCATTATGTGTCACCCGCTGCTGGGGTGGGCACACTGTACAACACGGCACAAGTAAAGGGCGCGGAGCCGTCTGCACCCGGCACTCCAAATACAGGACCAGAATAATAGCGCCATGCGGTGCCAAAATATATTGTGATACAGAGGATCAATACGCTGTTAATAGAGTGCCCACAATATACCCTGAGGTGCCAGGATAATAGCGCCATACAGTGCCAAGATGTTACACTGATATATAATGTATAATGATACAGAGCATCAATGTGCTCAGATAATGGCACCGCAGATAATACTGCCATACCATGAATGTAACATGCCGTAATGCTACCAGTAATGTACTAATGGAATCTCTAGAGCAGCCGAACTAAACAAGCAGAGCTGCAGTGTAAAGCATGGGGGAAGCACAGAGCAGCAGCCTCTGATGGAGCAGGGAGTGATATTCCGACTCCCTCAGTCTCCGGTGCACAATGCAGCCGAGGGTCCTTTACATGTAGTGATAAGTGTTTGCCTGAACGAGCAGACGATGGCGCGGTTTACCGCTTCGCTCAGGCGATCATTTTAAACGCAACGATAAATGGTGACGGAGAACGACCGGACGAATGGTGATTAAACCGAACAATTAGCGAATGCGCCAATGATGATGTTACGTGGAATTAGTGTTTAGCATTTAAATTCCAACGATCCAGCGATTTTTTTTTTAACGCGAACCGTTCCGTGTAAAAGCACCTATGGGGGTTATTCAGACGGGCGCATGCGGATTTGGGATTTGTTTTACGCAAGTGCTCCCATTGATTTCAATGGGCAATTATGATTCATGTGGGCTGATTGGTCCGTAATGCGCGCCAAAATAAGACATGCTGCATTTTTTTGCAAGATATGCGGATGTGAATGAATCCATAGAAATCGATGGTCTTCATTCACTGCGTCCGTCCGTGTGAGTGAGCCCTACGCTCTAGTCACTCATCATAGTCGCTCCTGAGGGTGCCCACCCTCTACCGTTTTTTTCCCGATGCAATTTCGCTGCCTTTTTTTCCCCAGATGTCTATGGGACTTTCTAATGTTAAAATCGTAAGTCCCATAGACATCTGGGGGGAAAAAAGTAACGAAATTGCAGCGGGAAAAAAACGGTAGTGGGTGGGCACCCTCAGGGCTCTTTCATACGGGCAAAAGCGTTTTTATGTTTTCTCACCGGCGCCATAAAATTTGCATGAAAGGACATTTTTCCGCCAGAGTAATTAGCATTTTCTCGCCCATTCACACGGCCGTGAGCGCGGTTTTTAGTGAAAAAATACCCTGGAAAACCCCCGCTTGGCTTAAGTCCTCTGAATTGACTCCTAATGCCTCCATAGAGGCACCTGGAAGCTTTCCGCAGTGTTGGCCGCTGCAAAAATGCCTCCCCCTCCCTTTTTTCCCGGCTCTCATAGGAGAGACCAGCCGGCGTAGATTGGCCAAAAGATAGTTCCAGAACCTTCTTTTTGCCAACGTATATGCGTTGGCGCGTATTTTGGTCACGTATGTTCCATTTTTCGCGGTTCCACATTTTTACGCACCGTATATTCGCCCGTGTGAACGGATGTATTAGAAACCAATGCTTCACATCTGCAGCGTATATACCCCCGGGCGTGGAACTGCCGCATATATGTGCCCGTGTGAAAGAGTCCTACCAAAGGTAGGTAACATCATCCGGAGGTGGGGGGTGAGGGCCAGAAGTAGACAGGCAAATTGTATCCGTAATATGGCACATTGTTGATCCCGAAAATGCAACACCCCAGAGAGGTGACCCTGGGCCCCCGGGCTAACGTGAAGAGCTGGGAGGGTTAAGTGTTGGCATGTCACGGTGGCACTTACTAGGCTCTGGTCAACGGAGGGATATGACATAGCCAAGGCCAGAGCACAATCGCAGGCCGGCTTTGACACCCCTGGGAATACCAATAAATGGGATGGGGGGCTGTAGTAGTACTGATCACTCGTGACGCCAGATATGTCTGGGAAATGTAACAAGTTTGTATAGTGACGTGGTATTGGATGATTATAAATATGAGTGATTGAGGCCTAGGTGGGTGCTATCTACTTCAACGGTTGAGAGAGGAAGGAGAGTGCCGGCCACATGGGGGTACCTTCAATCCTCATGTGGTGAAGGGATGGAAGCAAAAGAGAGGTATCCTGAGGTCCCCAGTTCCAGGAACCGCGTGTGAAGAGTGAGAGAGAAGAAAGGAGTCCGCCGTGCAGTGTTCATGCTACAGAGTACAAGTGAGTGACAGTGGAGTGTTCCCTTCCCCTGTCCTCCTCCAGAGTGTTCCCTTCCCCTGTCCTCCTCCGGAGTGTTCCCTTCCCCTGTCCTCCTCCGGAGTGTTCCCTTCCCCCGTCCTCCTCCGGAGTGTTCCCTTCCCCCGTCCTCCTCCGGAGTGTTCCCTTCCCCTGTCCTCCTCCGGCCCGTTCCCTTCCCTCGTCCTCCTCCGGAGTGTTCCCTTCCCCGTCCTCCTCCGGAGTGTTCCCTTCCCCCGTCCTCCTCCAGAGTGTTCCCTTCCCTCGTCCTCCGGAGTGTTCCCTTCCCCGTCCTCCTCTGGAGTGTTCCCTTTCCAGGAACGGAACCGAGTGACAACTTCTACAGTCCAGCACACATCCCTATACAGGTAATCACAGTCCCAGCGTTGCCTGGAAGAGGCCTAGCGGTACTTGGGTCGAGGTTCCATGCGTCCCTCCGGGCAGGAGTCTGGTAGAGCCAGCGTGACATGTGCCATCTCTACCCGCCAGCTCCTCAGCGCGGGCCTCGTGTGGATTTATGTTGCCCCTCTTCATTTCTGATTGCAGTAACTGAAATGCAAATCTGCAGAAAATAACAGGATTCCACAACAAAATCCATGACAAAATCTGCCCCGTTCGCTGCGTTTTTTGTGACTCCAAATTTCAGCAGTAGACCCGCCTCATGTGGACATAGAGGGGAACACTGAGCAGCAAAGAGGTAATGCACTCAACACCCTCAGCAGGAAGCAGCTGAACACCTGTGGGGAGCATGAGCCAGGTGTAATCAGGAGGTGACATCATTGACTCGAACACCTGTGGGGAGCATGAGCCAGGTGTAATCAGGAGGTGACATCATGGACTGGAACACCTGTGGGGAGCATGAGCCAGGTGTAATCTGGAGGTGACATCATGGACTGGAACACCTATGGGGAGCAAGAGCCAGGTGTAATCAGGAAGTAACATTGTGGACTCGAACACCTGTGGGGAGCGTGAGCCAGGTGTAATCAGGAGATGACATCATGGAACACCTGTGGGGAGCATGAGCCAGGTGTAATCAGGAGGTGACATCATTGACTCGAACACCTGTGGGGAGCATGAGCCAGGTGTAATCAGAAGGTAACATCATGGACTGGAACACCTGTGGGGAGCCTGAGCCAGGTGTAATCAGGAAGTAACATTGTGGACTCGAACACCTGTGGGGAGCATGAGCCAGACGTAATCAGGAGGTGACATCATGGACTGGAACACCTGTGGGGAGCATGAGCCAGGTGTAATCAGGAAGTAACATTGTGGACTCGAACACCTGTGGGGAGCATGAGCCAGACGTAATCAGGAGGTGACATCATGGACTGGAACACCTGTGGGGAGCATGAGCCAGGTGTAATCAGGAGGTGACATCATGGACTGAAACACCTGTGGGGAGCATGAGGCAGGTATAGGCCGCCTGCAGACGGGCGGAAATTCCGCGGCGGGATTTCCGCCACTGGAAGCCTGCATAGGATTACATTAACAAACGCAATCCTATGTAGACGGCCGCGGTTTGGCCGCACGAAATCTCGTGCGGCAAACAAACCGCGGCATGCTCTATTTCTGTGCGGGGCTCGCAGAGCCCCGGACAGAAACGTCACTCAGCCGGCACATGAAAGAGCCGGGGGCGCAAGTGAGTATGCGCTGGTCTCTGCAGGCGCTCAGCGAGAATTCTCGCTGCCGGATCCGACCCGGCCATCTGCAGGCGGCCATAATCAAGATGTGACATCATGGACTGGAACACCTGTGGGGAGCATGAGGCAGGTGTAATCAGGAGGTGACATCATAGACTCAAACACCTATGGGGAGCATGAGGCAGGTGTAATCAGGGGATGAGATTATGGACTTGGTTCCTCTTGTCAAGCAATTGTCCCTAAATGTGACCCCTACAGGTGTGACATTATAGGTTGTGGCCACTCTCTGAGACTCTGAATACAATTACAGCGGTCACACACTGCCTTCTAGGTTGCATTCATTTGCCTTTCACTGAGGAAAGTCAGGAAAATAGAAAGTATGTCCAAAATCTAAGAACACATGGACAGTATATAATGTAATCACAAAGTGACACCAGGGACACTGAGCTATCCTAATGTAAACCCCGCAGGGCACAAAAGCATTAGACATCTGGGACACTGAGACACTAGATACCAGGCCACAAAAAGACCCGTACACGAGGGACTTTACGCCAAACCCTAAGAAATTAGAGATTAGAGTACATAACCACTAGACACCAGGGAAAGGGAAATAGAACTACCAGACACATAAAACTGGAGAACAGAACCACCAGACACATAGGACTGGAGAACACAACCACTAGACACCAGGGAAAGGGAAATAGAACTACCAGACACATAAAACTGGAGAACAGAACCACCAGACACATAGGACTGGAGAACACAACCACTGGACATCTGGGAATGGGAAACCCAACCATTAAACACCAAGGAGAGGGATATGAGGTCATTGGATGCCAAGGCCTGGGGAACAAAACCACCAGACACCAGGGAATAGGAAACCCAACCATTAAACACCAAGGAGAGGGATATGAGGTCATTAGACACCAAGGCCTGGGGAACAAAACCACCAGACACATAGAACTAGAGAACAGAACCACTACACACCAGGGAAAGGGAAATAGAACTACACATAGGACTGGAGAACACAATCACTGGACACATAGGACTGGAGAACACAACCACTGCACATCAGGGAATGGGAAACCAAACCATTAAACATCAAAGAGAGGGATATGAGGTCCTTAGACACCAGGGTTTGGGGAACAAAACCACCAGACACATAGAACTAGAGAACAGAACCACTACACACCAGGGACTGGAGATTAGAAACACCAGACACCAGGGAATAGGACACCAAACCATTTAACAGAAAAGAGAGGGATACGAGACCACTAGACACCAGGGACTGAAAAACAGAACCACTGGACACCAAGGCTTAGGACACCAAACCACTTTACACCGGGGACTAGGGCTCCAAACCACTAGACGCAAGGACTGAAGAATAGAACCACTAGAATACCAGGGAATATGACACCAAACCAAAATAGCAAGGAGAGAGCTATGCAGCCACTAGGCACCAAGGACCGGACAACAAAATATGTAAATACCAAGGATTAAAACACCAAACCACAAGACACCATGGACTGGGCCTCCAAACCACTAGACACAAGGACTGGAGAACAGAACCACTAGACACATAGGACTGGAGAACACAACCACTGGACATCAGGGAATGGGAAACCAAACCATTAAACACCAAGGAGTGGGATATGAGGTCATTAGACACCAAGGCCTGGGGAACAAAACCACCAGACACACAGGACTGCAGAACAGAAGCACTCGACGTATAAGACTGGAGAATAGAACCACTAGACACCAGGGACTGGAGAACAGAGCCACTGGACACCAGGAAATGGGACACCAAACATTTAACACAAAGGAGAGGGATACAAGACCCACTAATTCAGAGGAAAGTAGGGTTTGGAGAAGAGAATAATTGGATAACAGTGAATGGGGAAGCAAAGAGTTAGACACCAGGGTTGGGAGGAGATAACCACTAGTTAACAGGGATTGGAGCTCAATAACCACTGAACACTAAGGCAAGGGACACCAAACCACTAAACTCCAAGCACAGGAGAACAGAACCCTAGACTCCAAACATGGGGGCACCAACTCAGAGGAAAGTTGGATTAGGATAATAGAACCAGTGGGCATCAAGGACTGGGGCGCCAAACCACAAGAAGTTAAGGGCCATGGAACCAAACTACTAAACACAAGGGCTTGAAGCACAAAAACACCTGCACATGAGGGACTTTACACCAACCTCCTAGAAATCAGGGATTGGGACACATAGACACTAGACACCAGGGACTGGAAAACAGAACTTCTAGACACATAGGACTGGAGAATAGAACCATTGGACACCAGGGACTGGGGAACAGAACCATAAGATACATGAAGTAAGACTGGAGAACAGAACCTCAGGACCCTAGGGATTGGGATACCAAACTACTGAACACCAAGGACAGGGATATGAAACACTAGATATTAGGGATTGGAGCTCAAAACCACTGGACAGCAGGGAAGGGGATGTCAAACCACTAAACACTGGAGAATAGAATCACCAGACTCCAGAGATGGGGGCATCAAACCAGAGGAAAGTAGGACTGCGAAAATAGAACCAGGGGACATCAAGAACTGGGACAGCAAATCACAAGAAGTCAAGAACCATGAAGCCAAGCTACTAGACAACAGGGATCGGAGAGTAGGACCCCTAGATGAGAACAACTTATTTTCTGTGTGCATTCACAGCAATAGGGCAATGTATATATATATATATATATATATATATATATACATACACAGTATATATGCTACATCTTCTACACCGTGCAGACACATTTTGCCACCTCTTAAGTTCTGCTCCCTGTTGACACCTTCGTGTTCAGAAAGTAGAAAACAAACCATAAAGCCATAAAACCCTTACATAACAGGGAAATAGGAGACTTTGGACTTGATATCACAGTAGGCTCCTTCCTGCCACCTGGTGGATGCCTCCAGTACTGCAGCCTCCAGATCTGATATTTAATAACTGTTGAACACGAGTTTATTATTATGCTGTGTATTATGTATTGGGTTATATGGACTACAAGTATAAAAGTTGCTCTGCAGCTTGCCTAGTCAACCCTGGTACACTGTGCTGAGCCTTGTAGTTCTACCAGTTCTTCCAGGCTCCTGTAATCATGTATCAGATCTGTTAGTTCTGGACATTGCATAATATCAGTTATATAACCACCTGCTGTATGGAGGCTGAGCAGTGGGTAGGTAATAGGGGGTGTAGGCTTGGAATAGAGTAAAGTGCAGGGTAATAATAGGGTACAGTGAAGGATGACAAGGGGCACAGGGTTCTCTTAAGAATATAATTGAGGGATTGAAGCATGATAAGTGGGGTTCAAGGTGATAGTGGCAGTCACAATACAAGCTAGTGATGTGATGGTTAATAATGGGATGGATGGTGCTTAGTGATTAGAGGTAGGGGAGTTATAAGGTTATTATGGGTAGGAGATAAGTGATTTATGGGGGTATGATGGGGGTTGGGGTGCAGGGTTACAGTTAGAAAGGGGAAGAGTCCAGGGTGATAATAGGGAGGGGAGGGTTTGGGAGTGGTCAGCACTGGCCCTCCCCCACCTCCAGTCTGTATAAATCTCCTGAGCAAGGTCCTAGATGTTCTTCTTGTTTCCTCTCCCAGCTGAGGACAAGCATTGCTCATCCCCCCTTAATTCCCCTTCATTGTCTTCTCACTGCCCCCTCCTAGCACTGATTCCCCTTCTTCTCTTACTGGTAAGTGATCCGTGTTTTCTTGTGATTATAAGCAGGGGATACATTGTTGCTGCTTGTATTGTGTGTTTATACATCTTTGCAACATTGTTGTTTCTTGTATTCTGAGTGTGAGGAGTTGTAGCTGTGATTATACATGGCTGACACCTTGTTGCTATCACTCTCCTTGTAATCTGCTTGAAGTTTTTAGGTGGATTTTCTGGCTGTAGACTCATGACTTTTTGAGTGAGGTGTGTGTGGGGTTTTTTTGGGGTGTTTTTTGTTTTCTCTGTTGGCTTTCCACAAAAGCTGTGTTCGAGCTGCTTTACCCCCCCACTAATGTGACCTCAACCTGTTGTGGTAACTCCTGGTGGGGGAGCCCTTATCTGATATGTTGGGTTCATTATTTATGGTAGTGGTGGCCATACAGGATTTACTGTGGCTTGTGGTGCAGAATGCAGGAAAACTTCAGCCATATAAAAGGTCTCTTAGGTTGTACCTGCAAGGGCCACTTTATTGTGAGTTTTGTGTATTGTAAGATGCACAGAAATGGAACCCATTATTCACAATGGGTCTATCTACACATGACTCTTCTCAGTAGTGCTGTCCTATTTTTAGGCAATATTGCCAATGGGAGGCAAAAAAAACTACACATTACTGGTGTGTGTGTGTGTGTGTGTGTGTGTGTGTGTGTGTGTGTTACTTGCAGAAAAACCTCTTGTGACTGCAGTAGCAATTTGAGGTTTTCAGCCTGATATTGCTCTCACCTGTGTAAATGCATTCCCTTTCATATTGCTCCCCAATGAGGTGTGCATTTACCTTCTGGAATGAAGGAAAGCTTGGAAATGACCCCTATGCTAGATCTACTGGTGGCCATAATGACTTGATCAGAGGTATCTCTTACATGGGGCACATTCAGTTGAGTCATTCAGTATAAGCTAACAGTATTTGCTGGCTACTCAGTCATCTGGTGTCAAGTCCCAGCCATTTGCTTTCTAACCACTTGTGAACTACTTTGCATACACCCACCAACTACTGAGTGACTATCATTACCTTAATTGGCTTACTAGAATGTCTGATCGATGAGGGCACTCCTTAATTCTCAGCAAATGCTCATTATTAACGTTCTCTTTAGGACCCTTCTAGATGGACTGATCATCGTCCATTTTATGCAGACCTAAAATCGTTAGCTTATTCAATCAGTCTCATTCACTAATACGGTGGATTTGAATGATCAACAAGTATCTGCCTGTATAAACAGGCTGCCCAAGTGAACTCTGCCGTCCATTCACTCCTCCAAATGATAAATCGACTTGTCTGAACGGCCCTTGATATAATATGGTTTGTCTTGTAGGATGTTCCTCTGGGGGAGGGGAGTTAATATTATCTTTGTTTCTTGCACAACTGGAGGCTACTGGGAAAAGGAATGGACATTGCATGGGCTTCCATTGTTTTTATTGTCATTCAGTCCTGAGGGCGGACAGTGGAGTGTAAGGGGTTAATAGCATAAAGAGACAGTTCAATAGAATCCTGCTATGTGTCCCATAAACAATCCACCCCTAAAAGTTGTCAGAATGGAATGAAACTTTCAGTATGATTGTAACGTTGATCAAGTGACTACAGTATCAGAGCAAAAGGGTTATTTTTTGGGGGGGGGAGACTGACCCCTTTAAAGAGTGGTTCTAGTACCCTGTTGTACCACCTCTAGCTTGGATACAAAATGTGATATGGTCAGGCATGGTAGTTCTAGTACCCTGTTGTATCCAAGCTAGAGGCAGTACAAGCTGTGATACGGGAGGGCATGGAGGCTCTAGTACCCTGTTGTACCACCTCTAGCTTGGATACAAGATGTGATACGGGAGGGCATGGAGGCTCTAGTACCCTGTTGTACCGCCTCTAGCTTGGATACAACATGTGATACAGGCAGGCATGGAGGCTCTAGTACCCTGTTGTACCGCCTCTAGCTTGGATACAACATGTGATACAGGTGAGTATGAAGGCATACAAGGTCTGTATGGTATCCTGCAGCATATCGCCCTACACTTGGTGTTGCTGAGCCTCTAGATTGTGGAAACTGGCGTCCCAGACATGGTCTATTATCAATATATCTGGTGACTGGTCAGCCACGGAAGTGCTAATGCTGTAGAGCCATTCCTGTGCCCCTTCCCCCTTATTATCTTGCTGAAAAATGCCTGCTGGCCACTTCTAGGGGCTGTTTATTCCAATGGGTACATATGTAGGTGTAACAGGGGGGTCTGAAGGTTCCACTGGAGATGTGACATAAAATGGTGGGGAGTGCGGCATCCTCACAGCCTGGACCCCCCCCAATAGTGAAGAGATGGTGGAAGCCCCCAGGAGTTGATGCCTTTTTTTTTTACTGAAAAGCTGATGAACATTGGGGAGCTGAAGTCACATCTGTTGAAGGAGGTGCCATTTACAGACTGAGGACTAACCACCAGCTGACGGGATGTTAATGACGCTCATTCACACAACAGAAGCTTCGTGGGGACAAATGGTCATTAACGACTGTCCTCGTGCCTCTGGTCTGCAGCACATCCTTCTGTTTACTCATGGCGATGTGCTGCAGTCCTGTGAGTTGTGTGATCTGTATGATCAGTGTTTGTCAGCTGACTCGCATGATGTCTGAGCCACTAATGTGATGGGAGGCGGCCCTTGCATTGACTTCAATGGAAGTGAAGCCCCCTCTGATACTTCTGTCTCTGATCCCCACTGACGATCAACTATTGATATCTTATTCTGAGGTCATCAATAGTGTTTGCACAGAAAAGCCTTTGACTTATCTGAAGGCGACTGGAGGTTAATCGACAACTGACATCTGTTGGCCCTGATGGAGATCTTCAACTCTGGGCAGAGAAACTATCCTTCAAAGTTTTGTAAGAGGCGCTTGGTCACGGCAGTCAGACTTGGCTTTATCCACACAGGGTATATAAAAAGCTCATGTCTGTATAACCCTGTAATGGGTCCAGGTAAAGATGAGGGGACCCCGGCCCTTCAGCAATGGTCAGCCTGACTAAGCATGGGGAGGCAGTTAGAATGCTGCACTCTGGGTCTACTGGGCTAGTGGTAGTCATGGTGGCCCAAAGTGTTGTTAATCCCTGGTGTCCTGCTCAGGTCAGGAGTGCGGGGACTGGTCTGTGAGAACTCTTGAGGCGCCCAATGTGACCTCCGAGGGAATATGCGTATAGTCAGCTCCAGCGCTCCTACTAACCTCCTCTTCTCTTCCAGCTCAGGATTATGATTACACACCATCGGATTTACCGAGTATTTTCTATGGAAAGTAAAGGCTATCGTGTCTCCACTGCCGGTGGTAAATCTGACGGGCGCGACGCCTTCAGGGAAGCCTGATCCCGAAACCTCCAGCTGGAATACTTGAAGGTAATGTCCGAAAGGGCCGAATTCAGGGAAAGGACAAACTATAAAGAAGGGAAGCTAAAAGTCTTGTAGTCTGAAATGAGCTACAGAAATCCATGAGATGGGCTGGAGTGTTCTGTGATTGGCCTATAAGGTGCGGATAGACAGAGGTGTAGGATCTCCTGTTCTGCGCTGCCATGATGGGACGACGCTACTTGGTCTGCCGTCTCCTCTCTTCATGGAAGATACAACTGCTGCAGATGTGATTACAGGGGATGGCTGGAGGGACTGATTGCCGGGCTGGAGGCAAGAGATAACAGTGGGTAGATGGTAAAATCACCTGGGGGGGAAAAAAAAACTTGGTCCTACTCTTTTTTTTTTTTTTTTTTTTTTTACATGTAATATACTTTTTTACTTATTCCGGGCAGTGAGATCTATATAATTAAAAGTGATTATCAAAATCTACTAATCCCCACTGAATTCAGACTCGCGTCTTCATGTGTTTTTACATATGTGAAAAAAAAATCAGACCATATTACAGCCCAAAATTGCCAATTACAGTCAGAGGGGTCATGTGACTGTAATACATGCGTGTTCTATGCATTTATATGGGACCTTCTTGCAGATCTCTCCACCCCTCCCAATCTATAGAAGCACATGTATCTGGTCCCCTGGGGATGGTGGCATTCAATACACTTAGTTGCCTGTAAACCAGACTGATCCGGTACAGGACTGCAGCCCCCTATAGAAAGCATTGTGCCTTGTTTTGGGGGGAGGGAGGGGGGGGGGGGGGAACAATACAGACTACTGGCATGTGGATTGAGAATTCCCCAATATGTTCCCCTTGGTACAATGTTACATAAGGCTGGGCTCACACAGGCATCTGTTCAGAGTATTCCACATGCGTGAGTACTGGACCATCTGCCATTGGCTTGCATGAAATGCATGTACTATCTTGGTGCATGTTCTGCATGCAGCTGGTGCAGTCATTGCATATGGCTGATTACCACAGTGTCTTGCAGCCTGCACACCGCCAGAATACGCTTGTGAGCCCAGCCTAATACAGTGGAATTTGGCCTTGTTTTGCAGATGGTGTCTACATTTTTTTTTTCTTTACCATGGTGATGCAGAAGTCATCTGGATGTAGCAAAGCTTAACTTGACACTAGTTGCATTAAATGCACGACTGGTTAAACTTGAAATTGATACTTAAGACAATATAAGCCATTAATAAGCTAAAAGGGGTATTTCCAAAGTCTGATCAGTGGGGGTCTTCCCATGGATCCAGAGAATGGGGGTCCTGTGTAACTCTCCTCAGTGCAAGCTTGCTGCACCCACCTACAGTGTAGAGATTGAAAGACGCGACTGTCACGCATGCAGTGCTGCTCCATTGTTTCAACAGGGCTGATGGAAATGGGTGAGTACAAACAATCGGCTATCCAGCAGTCCCAACGAAGAAGCATGGAGTGGCAGCGCATGTGACAGCGGCTTCATTCAGTCTCCTCCTCACTGCCGGAGGTGGAGGGGGGGGGGGGGCAGTTAGGGGGGACTTAAGATCCCTGTTTCTAGGATTGGTGGGGTCCCAGCAGTGAGCCCCTTCAGCTGATCAGACTTCTATCCTATAGATGAGTGATAAGTCAATTCCAGTAAAGGCTTTAAAGAGCTGAAAACGAAGTATCACATTAAAGGGGTTCTCCAGGACTTAGTATTGATGACCTATTACTGGGCTAGGTCATGGGTAGTTGGTAGGGGTCTGCCACTATGGGGTCCCTGCCAGTCAGCTGATCCCTGGGCCCACTGAGTGTAGATGGTGCTGGACACAGATGGGCAGTCTATACGGCCGGTGCCGTCTGCTTCCAGCGCTGTTCACTGTCCGGGTCTGCTGCTCAGGATATCTGGGACTGGCAGCTCATCCAGCACTGTTAACCCTTTCCAATCCAATTTGTATCCCGGTTTTCCTAGGGGGCTTACTCTTTTTCTGCCGTTATACAATGGCGCTATATGCTGGCTAAAGCCAGTACTGCATGAGGTGACACGTTGGAGAGGTTCCAACAGCAGAGAGGCTGGCAATATACAGTAAGATAACCCCGACGGACGTCTTCCAACATCGGAGCTATACAGCCTTAAAGGGGTTGTCCCGCGCCGAAACGTTTTTTTTTTTCACCCCCCCCCCCGTTCGGCGCGAGACAACCCCGATGCAGGGACTTAAAAAAAAAAACAGCACAGCGCTTACCTGAATCCCCGCGCTCCGGTGACTTCTATACTTACCGGTGAAGATGGCCGCCGGCATCTTCTCCCTCCGTGGACCGCAGCTCTTCTGTGCGGTCCATTGCCGATTCCAGCCTCCTGATTGGCTGGAATCGGCACGTGACGGGGCGGAGCTACACGGAGCCCCATTGAGAACAGAAGAAGACACGGACTGCGCAAGCGCGGCTAATTTGGCCATTAGACGGCGAAAAATTAGTCGGCTCCATGGGAACGAGGACGCTAGCAACGGAGCAGGTAAGTGAAAAACTTTTTATAACTTCTGTATGGCTCATAATTAATGCACAATGTACATTACAAAGTGCATTAATATGGCCATACAGAAGTGTATAGACCCACTTGCTGCCGCGGGACAACCCATTTAAATCATGTCTTCAGAGGTCAGTGGATTGGAAAGGAAATGGATCTGTACTGCCCCCTGGTGTAGATGCTCGTCAGGGATGACTAATCTGGGATTTCTTGCTATTTGCTTTAATGTTTCATTGTTCTTGTTTTCCCACAGATCCTGGCAGAGTTTATTTGCCTTGTCTTATCACTACACCTTGTCCTCCAAGGGTCCAGTCCTTATCTTTAGTCATCTATATCATTCAAAAACCTCAAAATGGTTGGATTTAAGCCCACCGACGTCCCCCCTACCGCCGCAGTGAAGTTCATTGGTGCCGGGACAGCAGCATGTATTGCTGACCTGTTCACCTTCCCTCTGGACACTGCTAAAGTCCGTCTCCAGGTGAGTTCATTAACTTTCCCTTTAAAGTAGTCTTCATCTGTTTCTAGGAAAGCTGGGTGATGGGCATCTCTACAGATCCTCAGGGGCCTTCCCTCAATTTATTTAGCTCCACCCCTTTAATGCTGCTGTACTAGACAATCTACTATTCTGTATCCTTGCTAGGTGACAACCCATAATAAAGCTGTAATGCACAATATGACTCCTCACCAGCTTACAAAGAGACCAATGATCCACACGGGGTGCTGGTGAAACATATAACTTATATGCACCTTCTTCCTATGTAGATCCAAGGAGAGACCAAGACCTCAGTCAACATGAAGTCTGCCCAGTATAAGGGTGTCTTTGGGACCATCTCCACCATGGTCAAGACAGAAGGACCACTAAGCCTCTACAATGGGCTGGTGGCTGGTCTCCAGCGGCAGATGAGCTTCGCATCCGTCCGTATCGGACTCTATGACTCTGTCAAGCAATTCTACACCAAAGGATCGGAACGTAAGTGGCTTGTTATACTCGGTCATATCCAGAGTTGTGCCCTCGGGTTAACGCTTCCTTCAGGGCATCAGATGGTGAACCAGGAATCTCCCTGATATCATGCTTGTTCAGTGTCTGATCATGGCATGGTCTGTTGTACACTATGGGAGATGTAGCGTCTTGGTAGATGCATGAAGTTGCACTTGTCCATCCACAGATGTTGGCATCGGGAGCCGCCTGCTTGCAGGCTGCACCACTGGAGCCATGGCGGTGGCAATCGCTCAGCCCACAGATGTGGTGAAGGTGCGTTTCCAAGCTCAGGCCAACACCTCTAACTGCAGAAGATACAAGGGAACAATGGATGCCTACAAGACAATCGCCAAGGAGGAAGGCATGCGCGGCCTGTGGAAAGGTGCACATTGTAGCCTGTATTCCGCTTAGTCTGTATTTCTGCTGCTGTTTTACAACTTTATGCTTTGCGCAGGCACGGCCCCCAACATCACCCGGAATGCCTTAGTGAACTGCACGGAGCTGGTGACCTATGACCTCATCAAGGACGCACTCATGGATTCCAACCTCATGAGCGGTGAGTCCTTTGTTGGTAATATTTCTAAAAAAAAGCAGTTTTTGGGGATCAGAAAAAAAAGTTCAAGGGGGGGGGGGGGGGGGGGGGGGATAAAAAAAAGTTGAAAAGTGGAGTGGACTAAAGTGATTGTGCCTAGACTGTCATAAACCCACCCAAACTTTAGCGCACTTCCAGAACCTGATGTGACCGTGCCGGACCTATGTGAGGCAATGTGTCCTGCTTGATGAGGGATGTGGCTGAAATCCTAACTTTTACATGGACCAATGAGTTGGAGCCAGCAGTCTGAATGGGGTGTGGCTACAGACTATTGGTCAATATTGACTAATGGGGTGTGGCTACAGACTATTGGTCAATATTGACTAAATGTCCTGCAGCATTTTAGAATGTGGTAAAGGTCAGGAGTTCAAATCCCCCTATAGACGGGCTGAGGCCAGGAGCGTACTACTATAATTTAAGCCCGGCTTGACCACAGGCCTCCTGACTCAAACACTATAGTAATGCCATGATGTGCAGAGTTTGGGTCAGGAGGCCTGTGGTCAAGCCGGGTCACTTCCGTATTCCACCAGAAATGGAGCCGAAATATGGTGGTGTGCCCCCAGCCTACGGCCGAGCTCCCATGAATGGGCTGGATAATGGCGGTGAACCCGGCCAGTCACCCTGCTGTGTCTTCATGGATATTGGGCTTCCATACAGCATCTCTTTAGTAATGCAGCTAACATAAGCTGGTCTGATAGCGGTGGTGATTACAGTGCAGTTACCTCCATCGTCTGTGGCACGCTCCGTGGGACCTCAGTAATGGAGCCACTATAGCTTTGGTTGCTGCATGATTCTTCAGAGAAGTTGGGGACCTGCGACTTGTGTGGGGATGGGACTTGTTACAGTTGCAACCTCCTATGGCTCTACCAGTTTCCATTCACTGAGGGCAAGCAGAGATCTTCAGAAACCTTAAACTGATGCACAACTGCTGAATGTCTCACAAAGAAACCCCTTAAACTGTAAGGCTTGTGAATTGAACTTCCCAGAAGGGGCCTGCTGTACATATATATATATCAGTGCTGTATACAGAGCAGTATGATGGGTAGTGACCCTAATCCCTGTATGATTGCCCTGCAGACAACCTCCCGTGTCACTTCACCTCTGCGTTCGGCGCTGGTTTCTGCACCACGGTGATCGCTTCACCTGTTGATGTAGTGAAGACAAGATACATGAACTCTGCCAAGGGACAGTACCAAAGTGCCCTGAACTGTGCCATCACCATGCTGCGGAAGGAAGGGCCCCGGGCGTTCTACAAGGGGTAAGTTGGCCTGCTATGGAAGTGTCATCCTAAAAACTGGGCAAGTGGGGTGAAGAGGGGGGAGGTGGGGGGGGGGGGGGGGGGGGTGTTAAGGGGCTTGGTCAATGGAATGGCTCCCCTAGTGGTTAAAACTGAAACTTATGCCATGGCTTTGGCACGACTTTCCACAGTGGAAAATCAGCACTAAATCCTGCACCATTGGGTGGATTTTGACATGGATTCACAGCCGACTTCAACAACTTCAGTTGAAAGGGGTGAAGTCTGCTGCAGATCTGCGCCAAAGTGATGCAGAAAATCTGAGAACTTGCTTCATGTCAATGCCCCTTAAAGTGGTTAAAATATTGATGGGGTTTACTTGGGATATGCTATCAATAGTAGATCATCCCAACAGGGATCCCACAAATCAGCTGTTTACCAAGGTATTTCTACAGGAAGCACAGCTCTGTTCCCACTACTGTGGCCAACCCTAGTATTGCAGGCCAAGGTTCCTTTTGAAGCAAATGGGTGTAATAGCAAGCCTGGCCACTAGAGTGAGAACAAAGCTGTGTGCTCACTGCAGACATCGTCTTGGTGCACTGGCCCAGCAAACAGCAGATGGGTTGGGGTTCTGGGTGATGGCACCCTGCCAATCTACTCCTGACAACCTAACCTGAGGAAAGGCCATCAATACTTTACAACTGGACAATCCCTCTAACTTTCTTGCTGAATGATGTTCCATGTCAGTCATTACAGCTCAAACTGTTGCAGTCTGGTCCTCTAAATGGCTATATGGCAGGGGTGGCACTCTGTTGGGTAAACGTTTGGCACTCTTGCCTTGGTCAGCACCCAACTTTCTCAGAAGCAGATGACCCTGGGGGTATATGTATTGGGCAAGTGCTCCTTATAACACGGCTCCTTCTTCCTCAGGTTCATGCCCTCCTTCCTGAGGTTGGGCTCCTGGAACGTCGTGATGTTTGTGACTTATGAGCAGCTGAAGAGAGCCATGATGTCCGCCCGCGTCTCCTGGGAGGCTCCTTTCTGATGAGGCGGCCCTCGTGTTGCACTCCGGCCCCGCTACCTCTTACTGTTTACACTCGGTTTTGTGGTCCTCCAAGCAAAAGTCCTTCCATAGTCAGAAGTTTCTTACTACTAGAAACTAACCCTTCATTCTGCACTATAAAACCCGCTGGACGGCCGCTCTTCTTCCAGCTCGCCGACTCCTTATCTTTCTCGCTGGATATTTTACTCGCCCTTTACCTTGTGGCACTGATTTTAATCAAGGCTCCTATTCGGCCTTTTTTTCTTTATGCAGAGTTCAGGGTTTTGCTTCAGCTTTTACATATTGGTAACCTTGTAAACCCTTTAATGTTGTGCCGATCCTTCGTTAAATCCTACTCCAATCACATCCAAAGCTGCACTCGTAACCACTTCTAGATCTCAGCACTTCCCTGATCTAAATGTATTTGTTCAATGTGACTTCATCCTGTGGCAAAACTAGAACTCCTGTCCTGGCAGGCAAAATAGGGGTTGTAGCTTTAAAATTTGCAGTGCATTGTGGGAAATGTGGTATTTACAGCAGGACCTGGAAAAGTTTTGTGCAGAAGACAACATTTCCCAGAATGCAGTACAGATTCTGGGATCTTGCCTAAGCTGGCTTGGGCAGCATGTGCCAGCATAGCACTGACATGTACCAGCTGCCGCTTTGCACAACTTTGGATGCAGCTTTGGCTGTGACTGGAGTAGAATACAATGTAACTTGGCATCAATGTGTAAAGTACTGTAATGAAGCTTCAGTCATTGGTTGCAGTCTTGTTCTAAAACACAAGCTGCAAGCCGACTTCTGCTTTTTATGGTGCTCTGACATTCGAGTCCAGAAGCTGCTGATGTGACCCCTCTGCTTCCTGTGCTGCCTCACCCCCCCCCCCCCCCCCCCCCTCCCCAAATGACTCCTGTTCACTGTTTTTAATTGTTTCTGTCTTTTATATGACTTTGCATGATCTAAAAATAAAGACAATGCACAAACCATGACGACCCGCGGATTATTTACACGAAGGCAGAGAAGCAGAACTGCAGGGCGGCTGGGCAGGGTGATGTAATGCAGCCGAGATCATGTGCCAGTCTGGGTAAGATGGGTGGCACAAGTATGGCTGTCCCACACTGCAGTGCATGGAGTTGGGCTGCACTGGTCTGTAGGTTGTATGGTGGTATAGCTACTCGGTTCAATGAGCTGAGCTGCAATACCAGATGTGACCAAGGACAGGTGTGGCGCTGTTTCTGAGGGAAAATTAGAGTCCAGTCAAAAAAAGGAACTGTCTCCACTGCAGAAGTTGCAGATCATTCCTCCAACTCTAAAGTCACTGGCCAGTGCTCAGCAGCTAAGGGGGTCTAGACAAACAGAGCTTGGCTGTTACTGGCTAGAGATGTAACTGCACCAGACGCATATATCCCTATTCAACACACCTCTACTCGAGCCAACCTAAACAACCAATCACCATGAATTAGCTAAACCAAATAACCAAACACTGTGTAAATCCAAACAACCAATCGGGTTGCGACTGGTGTGGAGATGAGGTGTAAAAAGCAAATATGCGCACCAGACATTTACTAGTCCCACCCCTGAGTAGCCTCTGCTCCGCCCCTGCAGTCTCATCCAAATGACATTTACAACTGACAGGTCTGTTCACACAGGGGAATTTAACATCCAGTCACAACAGAATCTGCAGCATGAAGGGTGCCTTTACACGGGAGAATTTCACATGTGCTAACTGATCGCTAGACGTATTTCACCCTCCCTCTGAGTTGTATGTTGTAGATGGTTTTCTAGCCTCACCCTTGCAGCGCTGAGTGTAATATTGGTCTGCGTCTCTTGTAGTGATTATTGCTCTCCTGTGTGAATGCAGCCTTAGACCGGCTCCACCCGGGCACAAGAAGTAAATGGAGCCCACTGACCACAACGGGGCGACACTTCTGCATTTTGGTCGTGCAAGAAAATAAAACCTGCTGTATTTATGCACCAAATGTCCCCATAAGTCAGCGGGTGCAGAAATGCGTGAGCCGTACACCAGGAGAGGCGTAAAACACTGAAAAACGGGACCCGGCTGGGACTCATTAAGACTAATTGTCTGCCGTGCAAAAAGTAGGGAAACACCAATCCGCACACAAAAAAGCATTAATTCTGTAAATACTCAGTTGCTCACGTGAAGCCGGCCTTACACCAGCGGGAAAGTAGGGGAGACTTTAACATCATGTGCTGCAGCGGGAAAACCCAATACGGAAACTACAGCAGCGGATTGAATCTCTTCAGATCAGGTGTATGCTGCCCCAATTGGTGGTTGTGCTGCTGCAGCCTGTCCGCTGCAAACCCTCCACGGAGACTACAATCCCCAGGAGGGGTAACTGTGCAGAAGAGCATTGCAGCCCCCTGGGAATGGAGCTTTAATGAGACAAGAGGTTTCCATCTGTGGCAGGCGGGCTTTATTACCAGAGTCCATGTCTTCTACTGCGAGGCATCCAAGTCCCGACTCTGTCTCAGGGCAGCAGCGCGCGCTGCAGCAGCTGCTTCTTCTGGGGGGTCAGGTGTTCTGGAAACTGGATATCAAACTGGATAATGAGGTCTCCCTTCACGGCAAGACCCCCGGCCGTCACCATCCCCTCCCCGGGAACAACTTTACTGTACTTGGGGCTGTTGGAGAGAACACAATGACGGACCGTTAACGTCAGCAACAAATGGGGTGCATGTAAAGAAGGGGAACCATAGAAGAACACTAACTCTAGACTAGGGGGCTCCAAACCTGCTTGTCCCGGAGGAATGGATCTAACGTGGCTGTGAGGGGACCTCTGTACAGGAACCCATCACCCGGGGAGACGCCCGTCCACTGCAGGAACTGCCCTATGGTACAGAAGCTGGTAATGATGTGCCAGGTCCACCACCAGTGATGGACATCACCTGAATGTGGATGACTCCCTGTATGATGGGATCCTGGACCGGCCTGGCCCGACCACCGCAGCAGGATGGGCGCCAGGCAAAAGGATAAAATGGCGCCTTCCTCAGGCCAGTTACATTACCGCTACTCAGGATGCAACAAGTGACGGCACCTGATTGTTCACGGGCAAGACCCGAAGAAAAACGAGCTTCTATATCAAAATACCTCAATTTGTACATAAAAAGCAAAAACTGATGTAAGATTCAACAACCTATTTCATGTAATGTTCAAAGCGAGATGACTTTGTTATATACCAATTGATCAGGTGCCGCAGTACTGTAACTATCCTGAGGAAGGGGCTATTCCAGCACCGAAACACATTGGGAGACCTTCCTCTCTGGGCCTCGGCCCTCCCTGCTGCGGCAGGTGGTCCCGTCTTGTCCTTTCTCCTGGTTCCTGTATCTACGGAGGTTTTGGTTCTTCCGCCCCGGGCTGCCACTGCGCTGGTGGTATTACATCTGAGCCCCCAATAGTCCTTGTAATTCTTTTCTCTTCGGATCCCTCTCACCATGGAGCGCCGTTTCTGCTAATCTGCCTCGACCCCCACAAGAGGGGCAGCGCTGGGCTCTGGTGTCGCAGCGGGCAGCTTCCATCTCAAAGTGCCTCCTCATCTCTGCATTTCATACCAGCGCCGGTCCTTCTCTTTGTAGACGAGTCATTCACAGTCATTGCTATAAGGCTTGTTCAGAAGACGGACGTTGACTTGCAGAATGCTGCCTTGTCAGGTCTGGGGCATCAGCGGGCCGCGAGTACGTGGAAGTCTTGGTCGTGCTCCTCCAGCCACCGGCGACCATTTCTAGCCATGTGACAGGTTGTGTTGTCATGCTGGAAGATCCCATCTGCCCGGGAAGACCGTCAGCATGTATGGGTGTACAAGGTCTACAAGGATGGACTCCTTACCCGTTCGGCTCAGAGTGCCTTCCACATACATGAGCCCAGAGACCGCCACAAAGCTGCTCCCATAACATGGCCGCCACCGGCTTGTATTCTTCCAGCATTGGTTGCCCGCTGTTTAACCTCTTGATGTTTCTCGCTTGACGTGCCAATGTCCATCCGTACGATGAAGCAGAAAACGTCTCATTGGAGAAGACGACCCCTGCCAATCAGCGGCGGTCCAGTTCTGATCCTGCCGTGCCCACTGAAGCCTTCTCTTCCGATGCCCCCTTGTTAGCGCAGGTGTGGTAATCGCCCGTCGGCTCTGGAGCCCAGTTCAGCGAACCCAACTGCGTACGGTCGTGTTAGACGCGCCCGGTAGCCCGCTAGTTCATTGTCATGCTGAGCGGCTCGCTGTAGCACATCGGTCGGCCCTCGCGGACCTTCATAGACGACCGTCACCTCTCACATCACTGACACGTGACGCTCCGCTGTTTCCACGTCTGTTATTCCTAATGGCGCCATTTGTCTGCAACCGATACGCTCTCACCGCAGCAAATCGCCAACCGTTCACAAACTGCGCTGAGAAATACCGCCCCCTCGGCCCGCAAGCCAGTAATAATCCCTTATTGCAACTCTGCTATATCTCCCCTCCCACCTGACGAATGATGTGCGAACAGACGGCCTGCGCCCGTTACCCCTAGAGCCAGTGATCCGGTGGGCTTTGCCCGTCCTCCGGCCGCCGAATTAATACTTACTGCACGATGTCATTGATGGGAATATTCAGTATTCTGTCATCCAATGTCTCCACTTCCACCGTACAGCCCGTCAGAGCCTGCGCAACACAAGAGACTGTGGGTCAAGCGTCGCCCCCTGCTGGGCACATTTTAGTCGGCCACTAATGTATCATAATTCTATATTGGCAACATATTCCCTGCGCCAATTCAGAGAGGGCGGAGCTGGCAGGACATTTTGCAGTCTGCGTAATACGCACCAATATAGGCTGTGGGGATTTAACATGGGCAGCAAATACGGAGGTCCATGTATATTCGCAGTGTCCTGCGTATTTTATGTGTGTAATACGCAGGGCACATACGCCCGTGTGACACCTACAGTGCAACTTTTGAAAATACCATCCACATGCAGATTAGCTCCTTTGTATGAGGCCAATCCACATCCAAAATCCGCTTGCTCTGGGGTTGCCATGGTAGCAACAAAAGACTTGTATATGTGGACTTCCTGTCATGTGGCCACTCATAAGCACAAAGTACAGATCACATGACAGGAAGTCCACATATACAAGTCTTTTGTTGCTACCATGGCAACCCCAGAGCAAGCACAATACATGACTGCAGATGAAGTCTTTGCAGTCCGGCATTGTTTATACAACACAAATCCCAGCTCCACTTTTTTTTTCACCTTGCCAAGTTCGATGTTCGCCGTGTAGATCAGATTGTCGCCTTGTCTTACAAAGCGGGGGTGGGGCTTCTCCTTTACGATAAATACGATATCCGCTGGGATGATGTTCGGCCCCTGCAGACAGACTTCACTTGTATTTCAGTCTTAAAGGGACACTTAATATGAATGAAGCAGAGAAGAGGTGGATTCTGACCTGGTCGCCCTCTGCAGGGAAGGTGATCCTGGTGCCCGCTTGCCATCCCGGATGGACGTCGATGGACAGAATCTTATCTCGCATGCTGGACGTGTGGCCGTCTTCATTCATTACCTGCAGGTCACAGAGATGTACGTGCTCGGTATAGTCTATGCAACCTTGATACATCCTAAGTGTAGCGGACATAACTCTATGCGGGTCTGCATGCTCCTCCCACTTATTCAGGCCCCTCCCCATGGGTGTGAGAGTTCCCTTCGTAATCTAATTCTCATCGTTGTTTTTTGGTTACTTGTAATTTATGATAATTATGCCCTCAGTGCAAGTGCAGAGCAGATGCCTGGTCCTGGGTGCCTAAATGAGGGAGCAAGTGCCTGGTCCTGGGTGCCTAAATGAGGGAGCAAGTGCCTGGTCCTGGGTACCTAAGTGAGGGAGCAAGTGCCTGGTCCTGGGTGCCTAAATGAGGGAGCAAGTGCCTGGTCCTGGGTGCCTAAATGAGGGAGCAAGTGCCTGGTCCTGGGTGCCTAAATGAGGGAGCAAGTGCCTGGTCCTTGGTGCCTATATGAGGAAACAAGTGCCTGGTTCTGGGTACCTAAGTGAGGGAGCAAGTGCCTGGTCCTGGGTGCCTGAGCGAGGGAGCAAGTGCCTGGTCCTGGGTGCCTGAGCGAGGGAGCAAGTGCCTGGTCCTGGGTGCCTAAGCAAGGGAGCAAGTGTCTGGTCCTGGGTGCCTAAATGAGGGAGCAAGTGCTTGGTCCTGGGTGCCTGAGCGAAGGAGCAAGTGCTTGGTTTTGGGTGCCTGAGTGGGGGAGCAAGTGCCTGGTCCTGGGTGCCTAAGTGAGGGAGCAAGTGCCTGGTCCTGTGTGCCTAAGTGAGGGAGCAAGTGCCTGGTTCTGGGTGCCTAAGCAAGGGAGTAAGGGCCTGGTCCCGGGTGCCTGAGCGAGGGAGTAAGGGCCTGGTCCTGGGTGCCTAAGTAAGGGAGCAAGTGCCTGGTCCTGGGTGCCTGAGCGAGGGAGTAAGGGAGGGAGCAAGTGCCTGCTTCCTGGTGCCTAAGCGAGGGAGTAAGGGCCTGGTCCCGGGTGCCTAAGTGAGAATACAAGTGCCTGGTTTTGAATGCTCAAGTGAGTAAGAAAGTACCTGGTCCTGGGTGCATGAGTGAGGGAACAAGTGCACTGCCCTCAGCGCCTAAGTGGGGGAGCAAGTGCCAGGTCCTGTTTGACGAAGTAAGATATCTAGCGGCCCTGGGTGCCCACATGAGGGAGGGAGTGCCCACTCCTGGGTCCCTAAGTGAGGAACAAGTGCCTAGTCCGGGGAGTTTGAGTAACTAGTGGGTAATGTGCCATGGTAGCTGCCCGGGTAGTGACGGGCACCTTTATAGATGCTTTGGGCGCCTCTTACCCTACGGGAAATTTTGATCTTCTTTGTGCAGCCAAAATACAGGTCCTCCAGCGACAGGTAGAGATCTCGCTCGATCGGGGGGTCCTGTTTCTTGACTCCTCTTCCTCGCAGACCCCCAAATCCTGTATTCACTTCAGACCCGTCTGGTGTGAAAAAGTCTGAAACGGTAATAGAAGATCAGACGGTTGAAGGACGGTTCCCGGGTGACACATTTACAGTGCCGCCATGTTTATGGTATAACCCCGCCCCCTTCCATAAGGGCTCCACCCCCTTCCATAGTCACCTGGTTCTTACCTGCAAATGGATTGTCTCCTCCAAAAAAGTCCTTGAAGGTGTTGTGGGGGTTCCCGTGATACACGTACCCCGAGGTCCAGGCGTGCTGACCCCCAAACTCAGCCGGGATCCCACCTTTCAGCCCCTCCTCTCCGAACTTATCATACGTCGCCTTCTTCCTGACTGCCGAGAGACAAGCGGATACACAGCATTAGTCTAGGATGGGAGGCGCTTTAAGTCCCTGGCATTGGTAAGACCCCTGCTTGCTGTCAGTGGATGGTAACATACTTGTCCATCCCGAGTCACAGCTGAGGGTTTGTTACATGTCCATACAATCCTCTGTGAGTCACACGTCAGCAGCACAAATCTCTCCGGATGGTTTGCTACAATGTATCAGTGCAGGCGACATGGATCCAGAGGATTGTGTAGACTGGATGCAACTGTAACGAACCCTCCGCTGTGAGCAGAAGAGCAATTAGTCTGCGTTCACACAACAGAAAAACCAGACGTGGATTCGTAAAAGAATCCGTAACAGAAATTCATGGCTGACCCTCCGTTCTCTGCTGCGGATTCGCACACGGTATTTCCGTACGGATGCCGCGTCAGTCACGGGCGCCACTTCATTTCTTCCACAAAGCGGATTTCAAATCCATTCCGAAAAATGTCCCAGTGACGCGGATTTCCTATCGCAATCAATTGATTTCACGCATATTTTGAGCGATCCATGAAATCTACGTGAAAATTTGTCGCGTGAACATTTTACGGATTTTCCGCTTCCGGATTTGAACAGATTTTGCAATCTTGTAAATTTTTAGGTAAAAATAAAACCTCCTCACGATCGCTGAGAACGTCGTAGGCCTCGGCGATCTGCCGGAATCGGTGCGGCGCGGACGGATCCTTGTTTTTCAGCGGATGGTACTTCAGCGCCAACTTCCGGTACCTGAACCCCAAATAAGAGAGAGAGATTAATGGGGTGAAGCTAAAGTCTCCACGGAGCGGTCAGCAGCTGGCGGTAGAGCATGCGGGACCGCAGTGTGACATCACAGCCGCCGATGCTATGTGTATTACAGGGACAGCAGTCCCTACGTCCTTCAGGTGCTGCAGAACTACAACTCCCAGCATGCCCCGAAGGCCAGCTGCTACACTACTACCTCTCCAGGCTGCAGCTGGGCATGCTGGAAGTTGTAGTTCTACAGCAGCTTGCAGCCTATAGGGGGTTACTGGACTCCTATCACATAATAAAGCCAACAATATATATAATATAACCCAGTAGGAGTGTCAGCTCCGCGGCCTAGTCACATGACTTACGCCTTCTTGATCTCGGCATCCCCGGCGCTGCGGGTGATCTCCAGCACCGAGTAGTAATCCTGCCCCATTACGTCCCGGCAGCTCTACTATCCGCGTTACTAAGGACGCCCGGCCGCGGTGCACCCTGGGAGAGACACAAAACGTTACCATGGTGACACCCATCCGCTTTGCTCGATCATGTCCCAGCGCGTGAAGTTCCACCAAATCGCCTGAAGATGGCAGCAACAGCCTAGAGGAACGCAGTTAAAATGCTCTTTATCCCGGGCGTCCATCTTGTCTGCGTCTTTCCCTACGATCTACAAACAGCGGCGGCCATGTTGTTGAAGACCGGTACTTACTGACAGACTGTTTCCTAGGCATTCTGGGAATTGTAGTCTTTTAATATTCTAATGGTTTTGGTTTGCATCAAGAACGGACTACAACTCCCGTGAGCACTGGCGCGCAGACTACAGTAACAGTGTAAACAGGAGATCATAACGTGATTCAGTGCTCCTGATACATCGGCCGCCCCAGGACCGCACGGTATGAATGCCTGTCAGCGCGGCTCTCGGCTCTGTATATTGTTTTATGGCAACAGACATGGTGGCGTCAGCCTGATAAGAGGGCGGCAGGGGGCAGAATGATGCAGAATGTGCTTCACTGCGGAGTGAGAATGACCCGGGGGCGGGGCAGAGCGGAGCACAGGATAACTGACAGTCAGTTTAGCCAATAGCAGTGAGGGAATTCTGAAATTCTATGTTGCCATTGGCTGAAATGCAGCAGTGGGCGGGACCACCCGGAGGTTCTCATTTCTGAGGTGATAAATGGACTAAAAGAGGAATAAGATAAATGTGTGACAGGAAATACAAACATGGCAGAAGTCTGGCGGGACGTAGGGGAGACGCAGTGTATTAACTATGTTGTTTCTAATGAGCCCTGACGACCTCGGGGCGCGGACGATGGGTGGGGTAACGTTTACTGTACCCCCACATAGAGGGGTTCATGTATACTGACCGGCCCCTTTATTACCCCCCATCTAGTCTCCTGCTGGACGCCTACTGAACCGCAGTGATTCCTCGTGGTGTAGATTTCGCTCGGTGATGAAACCGTCCTGCAGGAATATCGGCCCCTGCGGACAGGAAGCTTCTTGTAGTTGCTGCAGATTAGATGGCGGTGCTGACATGTTCTGACCGGCTGACAGGAAGGGGTCAGCGATTCATGCTGCTTGTGCCAAATTCTGCCCGATTCCCATTGTGCAAGGAAGTGGCGGTGCGAGTATGTAATAACAATGTTACCGCGCGGCCGCCCCTGTGTTCTGGCCCCGCCTCCTTATACATAATCTCTGTGTTTTTCCCCTCAGCCGCCATCGCCCAGCGAACATGGAGACCCCCTTCCTGGATCACGTCCGCCACTCGCTGATGATTGACAGGAACAAGGATGTGATCATAGAGAAGCTGCTGAGTCTGACGCTGGAGATCGTCTGCCTGCTGGCCGGAGAGGTGAGCCGCGTCCAACACCCTGTTAGCGGGGCGTCCGACACACCCTACTGGGGAGCGATAGGGGGGCATCCAACACACCCTACTGGGGAGCGCTAGCAGGGCGTCCGACACATGCTACAGGGGAGGGCCAGCGGGGCATCCGACACGTCCTACAGGGGAGCGCTAGCGGGGCGTCCGACACGTCCTACAGGGGAGCGCTAGCGGGGCGTCCGACACGTCCTACAGGGGAGCGCTAGCGGGGCGTCCGACACGTCCTACAGGGGAGCGCTAGCGGGGCGTCCGACACGTCCTACAGGGGAGCGCTAGCGGGGCGTCCGACACCCTACTGGAGAGCGCTAGCGGGGCGTCCGACACATCCTACTGGGGAGCGCCAGCGGGGCGTCCGACACGTCCTACAGGGGAGCGCTAGCGGGGCGTCCGACACGTCCTACAGGGGAGCGCTAGCGGGGCGTCCCACACGTCCTACAGGGGAGCGCTAGCGGGGCGTCCCACACGTCCTACTGGGGAGCGCCAGCGGGGCGTCCCACACGTCCTACTGGGGAGCGCCAGCGGGGCGTCCGACACGTCCTACTGGGGAGCGCCAGCGGGGCGTCCCACACGTCCTACTGGGGAGCGCCAGCGGGGCGTCCGACACGTCCTACTGGGGAGCGCCAGCGGGGCGTCCGACACGTCCTACTGGGGAGCGCCAGCGGGGCGTCCGACACGTCCTACTGGGGAGCGCCAGCGGGGCGTCCGACACGTCCTACTGGGGAGCGCCAGCGGGGCGTCCGACACGTCCTACTGGGGAGCGCCAGCGGGGCGTCCGACACGTCCTACTGGGGAGCGCCAGCGGGGCGTCCGACACGTCCTACTGGGGAGCGCCAGCGGGGCGTCCGACACGTCCTACAGGGGAGCGCTAGCAGAGCGTCCGATACCCTACAGGGGAGCACTAGCGGGGCGTCCGACACCCTACTGGGGAGCGCTAACGGGGTATACGACTGTAGGACGTGGCAGACGCCCTGTTGGCGCTCCCCTGTAGGACGTGTCGGACACCCCTACTGGGGAGCGCTAGCGGGGCGTCCGACAAGTCCTACTGGGAGCGCTAACGGGGCGTCCGACAAGTCCTACAGGGGAGCGCTAGTAGGGCGTCCAACACCCTGCTGGAGAGCGCTAGCGGGTCGTCCAACACGTCCTACTGGGGAGCGATCGGGGGTATCCCACACACCCTACTGGGGAGCGCTAGCAGGGCGTCCGACACATCCTACAGGGGAGCGCCAGCGGGTCGTCCGACACGTCCTACAGGGGAGCGCTAGCAGGGCGTCCGACACCCTACTGGAGAGCGCTAGCAGGGCGTCCGACACATCCTACTGGGGAGCGCCAGCGGGGCATCCGACACGTCCTACAGGGGAGCGCTAGCGGGGCATCCGACACGTCCTACAGGGGAGCGCTAGCGGGGCATCGACACGTCCTACAGGGGAGCGCTAGCGGGGTGTCCGACACACCCTACAGGGGAGCGCCAGTGGGGAGTCCGACACCCTACTGGGGAGCGTTAGCGGGGCGTCCGACACGTCCTACAGGGGAGCGCTAGCGTGGCGTCCGACACCCTACTGGGGAGCGCTAGTGGGGTGTCCGACATGTCCTACAGGGGAGCGCCAGCGGGGCGTCTGCGACGTCCTACAGGGGAGCACCAGCGGGGCGTCGGGCACCCTACAGGGGAGCGCTAGCAGAGCGTCTGATACCATACTGGGGAGCACTAGCGGGGCCTCCGACACGTCCTACAGGGGAGCGCTAGCAGAGCGTCCGATACCCTACTGGGGAGCACTAGCGGGGCGTCCGACACGTCCTACAGGGGAGCACTAGCGGGGCGTCCGACACGTCCTACAGGGGAGCGCTAGCGGGGCCTCCAACACGTCCTACAGGGGAGTGCTAGCAGAGCGTGCGATACCCTACTGGGGAGCACTAGCGGGGCCTCCGACACGTCCCACAGGGGAGCGCTAGCAGAGCGTGCGATACCCCACTGGGGAGCACTAGTGGGGCCTCCGACACGTCCTACAGGGGAGCGCTAGCAGAGCGTCCGATACCCTACTGGGGAGCGCTAGCGGGGCGTCCGACACGTCCTACAGGGGAGCACTAGCGGGGCGTCCGACACGTCCTACAGGGGAGCACTAGTGGGGCGTCCGACACGTCCTACAGGGGAGCACTAGCGGGGCGTCCGACACGTCCTACAGGATAGCGCTAGCGGAGCCTCCAACACGTCCTACAGAGGAGCGCTAGCAGAGCGTCCGATACCCTACTGGGGAGCACTAGCGGGGCGTCCAACACGTCCTACAGGGGAGCGCTAGTAGGGCGTCCAACACCCTGCTAAAGAGCGCTAGCGGGTCGTCCAACACGTCCTACTGGGGAGCGATAGGGGGTATCCCACACACCCTACTGGGGAGCGCTAGCAGGGCGTCCGACACATCCTACAGGGGAGCGCCAGCGGGCCGACCGACACGTCCGACACATCCTACAGGGGAGCGCCAGCGGGCCGACCGACACGTCCTACAGGGGAGCGCTAGCGGGGCGTCCAACACGTGCTACAGGGGAGCGCTAGCGGGGCGTCCGACACGTCCTACAGGGGAGCGCCATCGGGGAATCTGACACCCTACTGGGGAGCGCTAGTGGGGCGTCTGACACGTCCTACAGGGGAGCGCTGGTGGGGCGTTCGACACCCTACTTCGGAGCGCTAGCGGGGTGTCCGACACGTCCTACAGGGGAGCGCCAGCAGGGTGTCTGCCACGTCCTACAGGGGAGCGCCAGCGGGGCGTCGGACACCCTACTAGGGAGCGCTAGCGGGGCGTCCGACACGTCCTACAGGGGAGCGCTAGCAGAGCGTCCAATACCCTACTGTGGATCACTAGCGGGGCTTCCGACACCCTACTGGGGATCACTAGCGAGGTGTCCGACTCGTCTTACAGGGGAGCGCTAGTGGGGCGTTCGACACTTCCTACAGGGGAGCGCCAGCGGGAAGTCCGACACGTCCTACAGGGGAGCGCTAGCGGGGCGTCCGACACCCTATTGGGGAGCGCTATTGCTGTGATACCAAATTCTTGTAGTTTTTTTATGTTTTTCTATTTTTAAACTGTAATTAAAATTTTTTCTTTAACCAAAGTTGCATTTTCTCGTCGTTTTCTGAGACCCATAACTTTTTTATTTTTCATCAATTAGGCAGCGTGAGGGTTCGTTTTGTTTCAGAATGACCTGGCGTTTTTAGTAGCACCACTTTGGGGCACATACGTCTTTTTGATCACTTTTTATTCAAATTTTTTTGGAGCTGAGATCCCCCCCCAAAAAAATCGTAATTCTGGCATTCCGTCCTTTTTTGTTGCAGCCTCCACTTTACCCCGCGACACCAAAGCAATAAATTACCTAGCAGGCGCCTTCCGGGTCCCTCCCGCTGGTGTACGAAGCTCCGTTGTGCTTACTTGCAGTCCTCAGCCGCAACAGAAGATCGCTTGCTGGTAATGGGGGTCCTAAACCCTGCCTCCAGCAAGCGATGGCTCTGATTGACTCAGCTGCGACGTTTAAGAACCAATCAATCCAGTGCTCGATGATCCAATGCGATGGCTGTGATTGGTTCTTTGAGCTCCGCATTGATTGGCTGAGCCGCGGCGCACGAGAACCAATCAGCCATTGCTTGCTGGAGGGGGGGGTTTAGGAAACCCGTACCAGCAAGCAATCTACTGTCGGCGACTGAGGACTACAAACAAGTGCGCCGGAGACTAGCAGGAGGGACTCGGACGGCGCCTGCTAGGTAAGTATAATAAGACATCCCTCTAAAATAAGACACCGTGCCTCTTTTGGGGGGAAAAGTAATATAAGACGGGGAAAACACGGAAGCAGCGCCATCCTGTTCACTTGAATGGGACTGAACTGCTCTCAGGCTACATGATGAATGTGACGTAAAGTCTTTTCAAACTGCTGACTATAGGAGGGCCCAAGCGGCGGACCACCACTGATGACTCATCCTAAGGTCAGGTCATCAGCCTTGGAGTCCTGGAAAACCCCTTTGACACTTTGCTTACTGTTGAAGCATCCAATTAAAGGGGTTCTCCGAGGGACGTTTAGTATTGATGACCTATCCTCAGGGTAGTTCATTAATAGGTGGAGGTCCACCGCTTAGGATCCCTGTCAATCAGCTGACTGCCGGCTATCAGTGCGGACAGCGCTAGAAGCAGAGAGCACTGTCAATATTGCAGTGGTCCAGGTTGGTATTGCATTGAATTCAATGGGAGCTTCACCTGCATTACCAACCTGGACCACTGAAATATGGACGGCGCTATCTGCTTCCAGTGCTGTCCTCACTGACAGCCAGCGCAGGTCTCCCAAGCGGCGGACCCCTGCTGATCAACTATTAATGACCCATCCTTTTAATGTCACTGTGGTATCCGGACATTTATATAGGCTTCTCTGTTTTTAGGATTACGTCGTTGTGAGGAGATCCGCGGACCGCTGTTGCGAAGCACAGAGTCTCATAACAGGGGGTTCACCTCCCCCTCTTGTAGCAGAGGAGAATCCCACTCGGAGGACCCCAGAACCTGCCAAGAATGTGCGTACAGATGCTGATAAGGTGATTTTTTTTTCTTTTAGTGCCCCTTATATCACAGATGCACAATATAGGGGTTTTCTGTACGTTCCCACGGCACCCTTTCCTTGCTGAAAGTCCATTGTCTATTTGGCAGATTAGCCCAATTCAGTGAGGCTAATCCATGAATAGGAGACAATGGGACGTGGATTACAGCACGGGATCGGCGTCGGAACGCGCATCTGTGAGTGTACCCTTATAGCCCTCCTACACGGGCCGACAGCCGGGTAAACGACTGCACAAGTGCTGATGTCACCGCTAAGGTCATTAGCGCTTGTGCAGAGTGTTAACACGTGAAGACTTCGCTGGATCGCGGGCTTCTATCTCGGCGCTTCACCTCCTACATGAAGCGGGGAGCGTTTACACGCAGCGAGAAGCCGCGATCCAACGACGGTTTTTAAACTGACTGAAAAGTCATCTGACAAACCTGTGAATGAGTAGTGAGGCTCGTTGTCCCGTGTTGATGGCCTAATGGCCACTTCAGGACCGCCGACTGCACATAAATTTCAGCGGGCCTGAAGTGTGTCCACTCCATACCCGGCAGCTACCAGCTGTTCCTGATAGCTGAGAGCCGCTGGTAGCTGCTGTGACCAGAGTTAGCTCTAACTGTGGCAATTAAGCTGACCTCGCGTCTAAAAAGTCAGGGGGTGGCCCC
Source organism: Eleutherodactylus coqui (assembly GCF_035609145.1). NCBI lineage: Eukaryota > Metazoa > Chordata > Amphibia > Anura > Eleutherodactylidae > Eleutherodactylus > Eleutherodactylus coqui. The sequence goes on along the minus strand of NC_089837.1, from coordinate 525,845,265 downwards.
CTACCTGCACCCCACCGGCCTTTCCCCGCAATGCGATCTAGGGTGCCGATGGGCTAGCATGACAGTCTGGGGCCCACGGACGACTCTCGGGGCTGCTACGCATACACGCCTATCAATGCTTGCCCCTTGTCAGAAATCGATACTGAAGTTTTGGAGTTTACAGTATAGTACGAGTGAATAAATGACCGCAAGTTCCAATTGCCCAATGGACGAAAAAAATTAAAAAGTCCCGAGTCTCAGAATACGGAGACAGAAAGCAATGTCTGATCAAGAAAAATGTTGTTTACTTTTAAAAATAGAAAAACATTAAAAAATGCGCTGTATAAAACCTGCGACAACAACTTCAGTCCTGGTATAATTAAATGTTTTGCACATGTCTAATAGGCCTGATGTTTCACTTCAGCATCTCTGCTTGTCCTCAGTGAATGGAAACATTTTACTTTAAATTCCGAGGATGTAACCCTGCCCAGATCTAACCCTTCTCACAGCTGAGGGTTTGTTGCAGTTATTTCCGGCCTACACAATCCTCTTTGACTCCAGACTGATACATGTTATCTGCACTGACACTTTGTAACAAACTATCAGGACAAGAGAGATTTGGGCTGCTGTTTCCTTCACTGGATATCATAGTAACAAACCCTCAGCTGTGAGAAGCATTGGCTCTGCACAGGTGGTCAACCGTGTATTATGTATTTTGGACGGAGTTGTCGTTTAGTGTACGCAGCATATAGACCGATACTGATGCATATAACCTCTTCTCTTCCCTTGTAGCTTCCCATAAAGACTGAGGATGCTGAGGTCCTCGCCTGGGACCATTTGGTGGAGCAGAAGGACGCTGTGGTGGTCAGTAGGCCGGAGCAGTCCCGCTCAGCTGGTATGTTGGCATCTGTCCTAGTTGTGGGGACACCTAGGGGGTAACAATGGGAACTCAGCGGCTGTAAAGGAATAACGTAGGGTATTAGGTGATACAGCCCCCTTGCCTCTAGTCCTGGGACTGGAGGGTTAACCGCTCCCGACGTGCACTGTATATGGACAGAATTTGTCATCTTCGAGAGTCAACACCTGTCCGCAGCAGCCCCGATCGGAGGTAACTGATCGTGGTTCTTAACTCTTTAAATGCTGCTGTCCATTTTCACAGCGGCACTTAAATATCCCAAACGCCTTTCCCGGGATGAGATTGTGATATCAAAGGGTGATGTTCGTGTGTCATGGCAGCCTGGGGTCTTCTGAAGGCCCCCAGGACTGCCATGCATGTTCTCCTATTAAGACGTGCCCATGGTCTGTCTTAACAGAACACCTATCAGAATATAACATAATGTCATATAGTATTGCAGTATACTGTACAAGCCATCCCAACTTCAACTCCCCTATGTACAAAATTAGTAAAATATATATTTTTTAATTATTACAAAAAATATTTAAAAGTTAAAAAACCTTTTCCCAATCGTCACATCAAAAAATGTAAAAAATTGGTATCGCTGCGCCCATAAAAATCCAATTGATCAAAGTATCACATTTTTCATCTTGCAGAGTGAGCGCTGTCAGAAACAACGGGGTTAACCCCGTAATACTTACAATATGCTGGTTTCCATGATGATAAAAATAAACGTTTTCATTTTCTCGAGGAGATTCCTCGCCGGTTCACCAGAGAGTGTTGGAGCCGCAGGTCACTGCTCACCGGGACTCTACGGACCTAAAAGAGGATTCCATACCAGGTCAGTGCCCGACTCTGCTGGACGGTGAGATCGTCGGTCCTGTCCATTGATGCCCGGTGTCCTCATTGTTGTTTTATCTCCGCAGCTCCACATAGTGCAGGAAGTTCCCCCAGAAACTGTCGGACCCCCCTGTGTTCTCAGGAGTGCCAGGTACATGGAGCTGATTGGACAGGGCCGCACTGACCATAAACTCTCTGACAGCTTTAATCTAGAGTATTTAACGATCATTCGCAGCGGGTTAGGGGAATGTTCTATTCATGTGGACTGTTTGTATGTGGCAGGCTGAGCCGCTGGGAGACGGGAGGATTCATCAGCGGTGTAAGGAGGAGGAGGACACGGCGGTTCCTGATGACGTTGGCTCAGGTAAGGGTGAACAAGAGCCACTCTGCTTCATTACCTGAGATGGAACGAACCTCTAGAAGGTTTCTCCATAGAGATGAGCGAACCTACTCGGCCACGCCCCTTTTTCGCCCGAGCGCCGTGATGTTTGAGTACTTCCGTACTTGGGTGAAAAGATTCGGGGGGCGCCGTGGGTGAGTGGGGGGTGCAGCGGGGAGTGGTGGGGAGAGGGAGAGAGAGCTCCCCCCTGTTCCCCGCTACTACCCCTGGCGCCCCCCGAATCTTTTCACCCGAGTACGGAAGTACTCGAAAATCGCGGTGCTCGATCGAGTTATTACTCGAAACGAGTATATTCGCTCATCTCTATTTCTCCATCATCATGTAGATACATATTCAGCATATTGCTATGTTACGAGGTTCACTCTGAAACTGATGCCTCATATTATCTTGGCACACATCAGGAGCGGATTTGGCGGTGCGGCAATAGAGGTTGAACTGTCCCGCAATATCCAGTTAATTTTATTGCTGGGTGACAGACGGCAGCAGAGGGGCCGTCTAACAAAATGGCGTCCGACATGAAAGTGCAATGGTACGTAATTGAATACCTTCATGTTACACCTATCGACCTTCATCAATGCTTGCTGAACGTTTACACAGACCAAACAGTGGATGTTTGCCCAGCGAGGCAGCGGGTGGGGCAACAGTGATGTGAAAGACAAGCCACGTTCTGGACGGCCGTGCACAGATGTCGTACCACCAAAAGAAGAGCGTCTCGATCAGCAGATTACAGCTAAAGGCTTACACGCTTTGGTAATAATGATTTGCATTGAAGACGCTCTTCATTTCGTGGTACGACAGCTGTGCACGGCTGCCCGGAGCGTGGCTTGTCTTTCACATCACTGTCGTCACTGTTGACATGCGCCACCTACCGCCTGACTGTGCTAACATCCATTGATTGGTTTCCATAAACCTTCCTCAAGTATCGAGGATATTGTCATACCGCCAGCATCCGCTTCTGACATCATGTTCCAACATAATCAGAGAGGAGGCATCAGTTTAGGATGGACCAGGTATTATGCATTTTTAGAGGTCTTATACTACATATGTTGGACAAGAAGTTAACTACATCCCCCCTCAGTGATAGAACTATAAGTCCCAGCATTATTTGTCATCCTGTTATGATTTAGGCTGCCAGTTATGTGTAGGAGATGTTAACTACTTCCTGATACAAGGCCTGCTTGGATTACAACAGATTTGGCATAAGGGCCTTTTACACGGCATTATGGACGACCAAGAACGTTCATTGGCCCGATCATCGGAATGTGTAAAGGTACTGCCACTCACCCAACGAATGAGCAAACACTCATTCATCTTTCATGCAACACCAAAAATCAACATTGCTGACCACACATCTTCCCGATTTAAATAGGAGATTTGCTGCCGATGGTGAATGATCATTCATCTGTCATATATTCCGAATAACTAATACTCGTTGCACGACTCGGATCAAGCTGTGTAAAAGGATCCATAAGGGCTAACCTGTGGAGTGGAGTCCAGGGCTAACTTCACAGGGGCGAGCACGATATGGGGCCATGAATCACCTTCCCATACCGCGCTCCCCACCATGTGAATTCCCCGTGGATGCGAGGAGTTATTATGTAAGGGAATGTAGTGATCCTCCGCTACGGCTGATCTCAGAGTTTCTCCCATTGTTTTCAATGGACGACCTCACATTGTGTGCACATAGCACGTGGCGAAAGCAACGGGTGCTGCGATGCGAGCACACGCACAAGATAGGACATGCCATGATTTGTTTCCTTCATCGCATCATGGTGCCATGCTGGAATATATCGCTCATGTGTATGACCCCAATCAAAAGAATGGGATTCATATTCGTGTGAGATGTGTGCATCTCGCAACACACAAATCTGGCACATTTTTTCGCCCGTGTGAAGGCAGCTCAAGGGAGGGCCAGTTTACACACTTTAATCCCTCTACGGGGATCTGAGCTTTGCTGCGGGTCGCTGCCATCAGAGTAATGTTTGTTAGCAACTGTAGAACTGTAGATTCTACAACACAGTACAAAGAAGAAGACGGGAAGTGAAGTCAGACCGTCCGAGGCCAGGGCAGGGGGCTAACAGAAAGACGGGATCAAGTGAGATCCGGAATGGAAGAACTGCAACTGCTGTATATAGGACATCGAGGAACCTTATTGTTCAGCCACCAGAGCGGGAAGGAGTCCTATATAGTGTGGGACGGATTAACTGGCAAACTGGCTGGGAGTAGCATGTGCAACCAGACGTATGCAACAGCTTGGGACACCAAACCATATAACTTGGGCAGCAGGCAGAGGAGAGCAGCGGCCATGAGGAGAACAGTGGTGGTGTGACCCCCCCCCCCCCTTCTCCACAATGATAGAACTAGACTTCCCAGTATTCCTTGTTATGTCCTAGATTAGCTGCCATGAACATATAAGAGGAGAAGCCAGCTACTTCCCCGCTCAGTGATAGAACTACACTTCCCAGCATTCCTTGTTTTTCAGCTTGTCTTTACTCTGTTGATTCATTCAATAATGTCTTTGAAGTGGGAGACGGAGGGCTCTGTGATTGAGAGAACTGAAGGAGGGCAGAGAAGCCGCATAAGAACTAATAGAGCTGACGACAGCTGCCCGAAATATCCTTCCTGTCCCGGAGTCTGAATCCTGGAGCGCAAACACCTCAGCTTACAAGAGGAGACCCAGCTCAGGGTTCAGGCTCTCATTTTTAACTGGAGGTCTCCTTCTATATCTTGCAGGTAAAGATGATTCTACAGACCACCAGGAGCAACGCCGGGACCCTGTCTGCTCCGAGGAAGACAATGAGATGATCCCCCAGGAGTGTCAGGTGATTTACAGTATACCCCTGTCCTGTATCCCATCCCATGTGTGAGGACATGTGATCAATTATAACACGTGTTCCTGTATTACAGTCCGATGTGAAGAACGGGATATTTCACCAGCCGTGTAAGGAGGAAGACAGTCCAGATTACATCAACTCAGGTATAAAACCTACAACGGCGAGTTATGTGAAGAGTCACAAATGACCTGCAGTAATAGATGTGCAACAAAAAGTAATACAATGGGGTGTGATTATACGAAGTCACAATTATAGACAAACACAATGTAACCAATAACAGCCGTAACGTTCATGTCTTTTATTGAGCACATTGGGTAATCATCCACCGTACAGGGAGGAAAAGTAAGTGAACCTTTGTGTTACTATCTTCTCCAAGATCAGTGTTCCCGTGATGGCCCTTTTACATGGGACGATTATCGTGCAGATTCTAGCGCTCCCGCAGGAATATCTGAGCGATAATCGTCCCGTGTAGAGATGAGCGAGTATACTCGCTAAGGCTAACTACTCGAGCGAGTAGTGCCTTAGCCGAGTATCTCCCCGCTCATCTCTAAAGATTCGGCTGCCGGCATGGGTGACAGGTGAGTTGCGTCGGGGAGCGGGGGGGAAGAGAGGGAGAGAGAGATCTCCCCGCTCTCCCCTGCCGCACCCGGCCGCCGGGGAGATACTCGGCTAAGGCACTACTCGCTCGAGTAATGTGCCTTAGCGAGTATACTTGCTCATCTCCCGTGTGAACGCATACAGAAAACTCAACAATGTGTCATTCAATGTAAACCGGAGTCGTTCACTTCTGAACGTCTGTCTGCCTACTGTGAATGGAGGCAGGCAGGAGAGAACGCTCCCCGGCACGCTCCGCCTCCATTCTGGCTGCGCTGTGGGCGATACCAACGACACTTGTTCCTGTGTAACAGTGCAGGAAGGAGCACTACTAGGACGAGCTGTCGGGCATCACTTGCTCAACAGCTCGTCCTATGTAAAAAGACCATTAAGGAGATGAGATTAGAAGTGTGGGTTTTCAAGTGCTTGACCCATTAAATAAATTCAAACAAAGCTTGGTTACTGATAGATCTGTTAGGAAGGATTGGTCAATGTGAGCCATGCCTTCATATAAGCAACTGTCAGGAGATCCCAGAAGACTTTTCCATGAAGCTGGAAATGACCCAAAAGCTAAAGACCCGGGTGTACATCAGTCCCCAATTATTATCTACAACTAGAGGACATTACAGACTGTTATACTCTTCCCAGGAGTGTTCATTTATATCACTCCATGAGTACAATGGGCAACCCAGAAAGTGGTGAAGAGGAACAGCAAAAGACCTACCGAAGACCTTACAGACTGCAGAAACCTCTGTTCATGTGTCTTCTATTAGAGAAACACTGACCATGAATGGTGATCATGCAGAGACACCACAAAGCTGCTGGCCAGAAATTACATTGTAGCCCATTGCAAGTTTTCCCAAGAACACCTTGATGGTCCACAATGCTTCTGGGAAACGTTCTATAGACAGATGAAACAAAAGGGAAACTTTTTAGCACCATTGAACGACACTAGGAGGCTTATTTACTATTCAAAATATGAGTTGAAATGGAAGCCCTACCCCGAAAATATTTTGCGGCAAATCCGCCCTGTGTGAACCCAGCCTTAGGGGGTGAGCGTTAGTCTCCAGACAGTGTGTGGGAGCCAGGTACTTTACAGCCCTTATTTTTGTGGCCCTGTGGGTGAGTCAGGCAACCAGTGTGTCATTTTGATTCTTTAGGGGGTGTCTGCTTTTCTGCTGAAGAGTCTAAAGTACAAGAAATAAACAGCGTTGCTACCGTATATTTTTACCCCTAGACAAGAGCGCAAAAAGAAAGTGCTATTCCGTCGAGTACAAGAAAGGAATCGTGGAAGATTCTTGGGGCAAAAACCTTCCTGCTTTCTGCAAAGAGAAGATGTTGAGTGTCCGTTTGGTCCAAAAATGGCGAGCAGTTTATCGTAACCTCAGTCAACAAGTGGACAACGGAAATGCTAAAAAGCGCAAGTGTGGATCAGGTCGGCAACCATTCTTTTCCGAGCTGGAAGACCTGATCTGTGAATGGGTTGTTGACAGGAGAGCAAAGGCTTTGGGTGTGAATAGGGCTCAGATTCAAGAATTTGCCCTTGCAATGGCACCACAATTCGGAATAGCCCCCGAAGAATTCAAAGCATCACAACGCTGGCTGGATAGTTTCCTTCAGCGAAGTGAACTGTCTTTAAGAAGATCCACAACACTGATTAGGCTGGAAGATGCTGAAGTCATTAAACGTGCGCTCGCATTCAAGTCCCTTATTGATGACGCTGACTTCTCCAAATACAATCTTTCCAACATGATTGCTATGGATGAAACGGCAGTGTTTATGGGCCAAACATCAAGTGAACAGCGGGGTGCCTCCTCAGCGTACATTCCCTCCACTGCTTACGAAGGTGCCCGTGTTACCTGTATTTTGGCAGTTCGTCTAGATGGCACTAAGGTCCCACCTTTAATCATTTCCAAGGGCAAGAAGGATACGATTGAACGTGTTTCAGGACTTTACATTCTTGAAACTGAAAAAGCCTGGGCCACACAAGCCGTTATACGGAAGTGGGTGGATTTAATACTGCCGCTTGGTATGCGAGGGGGCCAAAGAGGTCTGCTTGTCTGGGATGCAGCCGGCACGCACCGCGCCAAAGACATGAAGACGTTTCTTCACAAAAGAAAAATAGATCAAATAATGATCCCCGCCGGAATGACGGCCTATCTCCAGATTCTTGACATTGCTATAAACAAGCCATTCAAGGACAATTTGCGCACGGAAATGAATGACTACATTGAAAATAGAATGGAGAGAAATCAGCGTGGAAACGTTGTGAAGCCTAAACTAGAAGAGGTCGTTACTTGGGTGAAGAATTCATGGGAGAGAATCACCGACAGCTGCGTTGCAGATGCACTCCGAGCCGGCTACCTTGACAAGAAGAGCTCGTTTAAAGACACTGCCATTGCTAGGCACGAGAGATTTGGCCCGAAGATTTTACGAGAAATGGAGGGTCAAGAAATTCAGCAGGAGATTCCGGGTTCAGATGTTTATGATGATGTGCCAGAAGAGGATGACATGACTGTCATGGAGTAATTTTTGCTTTTTTTTCACAGTTTGTCTAGCTATATTAGTTTGTGGTGACAACTACGGTACTGTGCGGTATACACGGTAATAAATGTTCATTTTTTTTGTTAATAAATGTGAATTCTTCTTCATTGAAAAATAAGACACCCCCTGAAAATAAGACGTAGCGCATATTTGGGAGCAAAAATTAATACACGTCTTATTTTCGGGGAAACTGGGTAGGACGAGCTGTCGGGCATCAATTGCTCAACAGCTTGTCCTATGTAAAAAGACCATTAAGGAGATGAGATTGGAAGTGTGGGTTTTCAAGTGCTTGACCCATTAAATAAATTCAAACAATGCTTGGTTACTGATAGATCTGTTAGGAAGGATTGGTCAATGTGAGCCATGCCTTCATATAAGCAACTGTCAGGAGATCCCAGAAGACTTTTCCATGAAGCAGGAAATGACCCAAAAGCTAAAGACCCGGGTGTACATCAGTCCCCAATTATTATCTACAACTAGAGGACATTACAGACTGTTATACCCTTCCCAGAAGTGTTCATTTATGTCACTCCATGAGTACAATGGGCAACCCAGAAAGTGGTGAAGAGGAACAGCAAAAGACCTACCGAAGACCTTACAGACTGCAGAAACCTCTGTTCATGTGTCGTCTATTAGAGAAACACTGACCATGAATGGTGATCATGCAGAGACACCACAAAGCTGCTGGCCAGAAATTACATTGTAGCCCATTGCAAGTTTTCCCAAGGACACCTGGATGGTCCACAATGCTTCTGGGAAACGTTCTATAGACAGATTTTTAGCACCATTGAACGACACTAGGAGGCTTATTTACTATTCAAAATATGAGTTGAAATGGAAGCCCTACATCGAAAATTAGCCCTAGCTACACCACTTAAAGGGAAAAAAAAGCAATGCGCTGGTCTCCGCAGTTCCGTCAGGCTTCCTTGCAGCTCTCAGTGCCGACAGAAGATGGCTTGCTGGTAATGGGGTTACGAGTACTAATCAGAGCAATCACTTGCTTAAGGTGGGGTTTACAAACCGCTACCGGCAAGCGATCTTCTGTCGGCGCTGAGAGCTGTATGGAAGCCTGCCGATACTGTGGAGACCGGCCAGGGGGACCCAGACAGTGCCTGCTAGGTAAGTATGATAAGACATCCCCAGAAAATAAGACCTTGTGCCTCTTTTAGGGAAAAATTAAAATCAGATAGGGTCTTATTTTCAGGGAAACATGGTAATGACCATAATATCATACATTTCCACTTTTCTTTGAATAGGGAGTTATATCGGGGAGCAACAAAAATACTAAACTTTAGGAAGGTCAAGATGGATCAGGTTAGTGATACTTTAACCATAATGACTGGGATAATGTCCTCAAAAATAAGAGTACAAATAGTAAATGGGAAACATTTAAAAACACCCGAATTACTTACGGTGAGCGGTTCATACCTTACAGGAATAATAGACTCAGTAATAGGAGAAAACTAAAGTGGCTGAATAAAGATGTAAAGGGGCAATAAACAACAAAAAGAGAGCACCTAAACTACTGAAATAAGAAAGCAGCGAGGAAGCTCTAAAAACATATAAAGGGGAAAAATTATGTAAAAATCTGATAAAAACAGCAAAGATGGAGACAGAGAGACTTATTGTCAAAGAACAGTAAAACTAACCTTAAACTGTTCTCTAACTATATTAGTAAAAAGATTAATACTGAAAGTGTAAATAATGTAGGAAAAATGGTAAAGGGTGATGAGAAAACAAATCTGCTAAATATTTTTTTTCTCCAGTGTATTCACTCAGGAAAATGAAATGTCAGATGAAATGCAAAGTGATAAAGTAAACTCTCCACTAAATGTCAGCAAGTGTAGAGCTGCCTTAAAATTGCCAAATCGCAGGGTCTTAATGGCATACACCCCCGGGTTCTAAGGGAATTAAGTATTATGTTAGACAGACCATTGTTTCTCATATTTAAGGACTCTATAGAGTTGGTTTGTTTCCCTGGATTGGCGCACAGCCAATGTGGTACAAATATTCACAAAGTGGTCAAAAAGTGAACCTGGAAACTACAGGCCGGTAAGTCTTACTTCTATTGTGGGTAAAATGTTTAAAGGGTTTCTAAAAGATGCTATCCTGGAGTATCAGCATGGGTTTATGAGAGATCGCTCCTGTCAAATAACCTGATCAGCTGCTACAGGGAGGTAAGTTCTAGGCTGAATCAGGGAGTCACTAGATCTTGTGTATCTGGACTTCTCCAAAGCGCTTGATACAGTGCCACATAAAAGGTTGGTATATAAGATGAGATGCTTGGTCTGGAGAGAATGTGTGTAAGTAACTGGACAGTAATAGGAAGCAGAAGGGGTTATAAATGGTACGGTTACTATTGTGGTAACATACGGGGCAGTATTGGAGGGGTCACCGTTACTAGTGGGGTACCACAGGGGGGCAGTATTGGAGGGGGTCACTGTTACTAGTGGGGTACCACAGGGCGCAGTATTGGAGGCATCACCGTTACTAGTGGGGTACCACAGGGGGCAGTATTGGAGGGGGTCACCGTTACTAGTGGGGTACCACAGGGGGCAGTATTGGAGGGGTCACCGTTACTAGTGGGGTACCACAGGGGGCAATATTGGAGGGGGTCACCGTTACTAGTGGGGTACCACAGGGGGCAGTATTGGAGGAGGTCACCGTTACTAGTGGGGTACCACAGGGGGCAGTATTGGAGGGGGTCACCGTTACTAGTGGGGTACCACAGGGGGCAGTATTGAAGGCGTCACCGTTACTAGTGGGGTACCACAGGGGGCAGTATTGGAGGGGGTCACCGTTACTAGTGGGGTACCACAGGGGGCAGTATAGGAGGCGGTCACCGTTACTAGTGGGGTACCACAGGGGGCAGTATTGAAGGCGTCACCGTTACTAGTGGGGTACCACAGGGGGCAGTATTGGAGAGGGTGACCGTTACTAGTGGGGTACCACAGGGGGCAGTATTGTAGGGGTCACCATTACTAGTGGGGTACCACAGGGGGCAGTATTGTAGGGGTCACCATTACTAGTGGGGTACCACAGGGGGCAGTATTGGGCCTTATTCTTTTTACATATTTATTAATGACCTGTTAGAAGGATTGCACAGTAAAATAACAATATTTGCCGATATAAAAGGCGTTAACACCAAAGGACAGAATGCGGTTACATATAGATCAGTATACAGATGCAGATGAATCTGGATAACATGGATACATGTAAGGTTCTGCACACGGGGAGAGGAAATACATCTTACCATTACACACTAAATGGGAAACCTCTGGGGACCCCGACATGGAGAAGGACTTGGGGGTTTATAACTGTAAGCTTAACTGGAGCAACCAGTGTCAGGCAGCTGCTGCCAAGGCAAAGAGGATCTTGGAGGGCATCAAGAGGTCTAGGCGCGCATGACGAGAACATTGTTCTTCTTTACAAGTCACTGGTCAGACCACACATGAAATTGTGGACAGTTTTGGGCACCGTTCCTCAAGAAGTACATATCAGAGCTTGAGCGGGTACAAAGACAGGTAACTAAAGTAATAAATGGAATGGGCGGACTACAATGCCCAGAGAGGTCATCAAAATTGGGATTATTTAGTTTAGAAAAAAGATGGCTGAGGGGCGACTTAATAGCTATGTATAATATATCAGGGGTCAGTACAGAGATCTCTCCCATCATCTATTATACCCAAGACTGTAACAAGGGGGCGCTCTAATAACTATACATAGATATATGAGGGCTCAGTACAGAAATCTCTGCCATCATCTATTATACCCAGGACTGTAACAAAGGGGCGCTCTAATAACTATGTATAGATATATCAGGGGTCAGTACAGAGATCTCTGCCATCATCTATTATACCCAGGACTGTAACAAGGGGGCGCACTAATAACTATGTATAGATATATCAGGGGTCAGTACAGAGATCTCTCCCATCATCTATTATACCCAGGACTGTAACAAGGGGGCGCTGTAATAACTATGTATAATATATCAGGGGTCAGTACAGAGATCTCTTCCATCATCTATTATACCCAGGACTGTAACAAGGGGGCGCTCTAATAACTATGTATAGATATATGAGGGGTCAGTACAGAGATCTCTCCCATCATCTATTATACCCAGGACTGTAACAAGAGGGCGCTCTAATAACTATGTATAAATATATCAGGGGTCAGTACAGAGATCTCTCCAATCATCTATTATACCCAGGATTGTAACAAGGGGGCGCTATAATAACTATGTATAATATATCTGGGGTCAGTACAGAGATCTCTCCCATCATCTAGATGTAGAAGGCACCATCCTGTAACAAGGGGGCGCTCTAATAACTATGTATAATATATCCGGGGTCAGTACAGAGATCTCTCCCATCAGCTATTATACCCAGGATTGTAACAAGGGGGCGCTCTAATAACTATGTATAGATATATCAGGGGTCAGTACAGAGATCTCTCCCATCATCTATTATACCCAGGATTGTAACAAGGGGGCGCTATAATAACTATGTATAATATATCCGGGGTCAGTACAGAGATCTCTCCCATCATCTATTATACCCAGGACTGTAACAAGGGGGCGCTCTAATAACTATACATAGATATATGAGGGCTCAGTACAGAAATCTCTGCCATCATCTATTATACCCAGGACTGTAACAAAGGGGCGCTCTAATAACTATGTATAGATATATCAGGGGTCAGTACAGAGATCTCTGCCATCATCTATTATACCCAGGACTGTAACAAGGGGGCGCACTAATAACTATGTATAGATATATCAGGGGTCAGTACAGAGATCTCTCCCATCATCTATTATACCCAGGACTGTAACAAGGGGGCGCTGTAATAACTATGTATAATATATCAGGGGTCAGTACAGAGATCTCTTCCATCATCTATTATACCCAGGACTGTAACAAGGGGGCGCTCTAATAACTATGTATAGATATATGAGGGGTCAGTACAGAGATCTCTCCCATCATCTATTATACCCAGGACTGTAACAAGAGGGCGCTCTAATAACTATGTATAAATATATCAGGGGTCAGTACAGAGATCTCTCCAATCATCTATTATACCCAGGATTGTAACAAGGGGGCGCTATAATAACTATGTATAATATATCTGGGGTCAGTACAGAGATCTCTCCCATCATCTAGATGTAGAAGGCACCATCCTGTAACAAGGGGGCGCTCTAATAACTATGTATAATATATCCGGGGTCAGTACAGAGATCTCTCCCATCAGCTATTATACCCAGGATTGTAACAAGGGGGCGCTCTAATAACTATGTATAGATATATCAGGGGTCAGTACAGAGATCTCTCCCATCATCTATTATACCCAGGATTGTAACAAGGGGGCGCTATAATAACTATGTATAATATATCCGGGGTCAGTACAGAGATCTCTCCCATCAGCTATTATACCCAGGATTGTAACAAGGGGGCGCTCTAATAACTATGTATAGATATATCAGGGGTCAGTACAGAGATCTCTCCCATCATCTATTATACCCAGGACTGTAACAAGGGGGCGCTCTAATAACTATGTATAATATATCTGGGGTCAGTACAGAGATCTCTCCCATCATCTAGATATAGAAGGCACCATCCTGTAACAAGAGGGCACCTTCTACGTCTAGAGGAAAGAAGGTTTCTACACAACAAGGAAGGAAGTTCTTTAAGAGCAGTGAGACTGCCGGAGGACGTGGTGATGGGGAACTCACTAACAGAGTACAAGAGGTGCCTGGAGTGTAATAATATTACATGTTATATCACTGATTACTTAGGAGGGTCGATGATCCGGGGATTATTCTGATTGCCAGATTGGGAGAATTTTTTTTCCCTTTAAATGAGGAAAATTCATAGAATACTAGAATACTAGAGTTGGAAGGGACCTCCAGGGTCATCAGGTCCTCCGGGGTCATCGGGTCCAACCCCCTGCTCAGTGCAGGATCACTAAATCATCTGTCCAGCCTTTGTTTGAACACTTCCATTGAAGTAGAACTCACCACCTCCTGTTCCACTTACTCATCACCTCACTGTCAAATTGGCTTCAGCCTCATTGGGGGTTTTTGTGCCTTCCTCTGGATCAACATTGGGGGTAATAGGCTGCACTGGATGGGCAGGGGGCTTTCTTCAGCCTTACGCACCATGTTAATTCCCCCTCTAAGTTGTATAAATCTTATTTGCAGCTACAGGAAACGTCTGGTGGGGGTGATGTTGCCAAAGGCCGAGCTATAGATTATTAAATTCAGGTGTTCACTTACTTTCCCCCCCCCCTATGGATGATTACTGAATGTGCTCAATAAAAGTCATGACCGGTACGACTGTCTGTATGTTGTTAGTTACATTGTGTTGGTCTGTAATAGTGACTTATACACTATTCTCACAGGGGATTATATTAGTAAGCGATGCAAAAATTGGAGGAATTCCTAGGGGTTCACTTACTTTTTCTTGAAACTCTGGCTAGTATACATATTATTGTACAGCGTACGTTATATAGTAGTGCAGTATATATTATAGTATTATTGTAATGTCACACCAAGACACGTACAGTAAGTGCTTTTTCACAGTGGATGGCCTTTCGTGTGATTATTCTCGCTAACCGCAGGTCCGGCCGTCTCCTCGCTCGACACGGTGGCGACTCATCAGATTTCGGAAGCCCAGGAACATTTCCCCAATCATTCAGATCCGGTCGCCCGTCAGAAGCCCCACTGCGCAAATGATCTCTTCTCCTGCTCCATCTGCGGGGTTCGCTTCACTTCCGAGATGACATTCGCCGCTCACCAGCGATTTCACACGGAGGAGAAATCCTACGACTGCGCTTACTGCGGCAAATCCTTTAACCAGCGCTCCCGGCTGCTGTCACACAAGAGGAAGCACACGGGGGAGAAGCCGTTCTCATGTCCAGTGTGTGGGAGGTGCTTTGCAGAAAGATCCGCGCTCATTACTCATCAGCGGATCCATTCCGGAGAGAAACCCTTTAACTGTACAGAATGCGCCAGGAGCTTCGTCCAGCGGTCCAGCCTGGTCAAGCACCAGCGCATCCACACCGGCGAGCGGCCGTTCGTGTGTACGCAGTGCGGACGCTGCTTCTCTCAGAGCTCCAATCTTGTTCGACACCAAAGAATACTGCACCAGTTTCTATAGACCGCTCCCCCATTTACATCTTATTTATGATGCCCCTCCTTGTTGTGTCTCTGTTCACTATGGAAACTGCCATATTTTAGGGGTGGATGAATGCAACCCATCATTCCATCGAAGCGGATGATGTCACCGCGCTGAGACTCCCGGGATGCGTAGAGCAAAGGGGCCATATTGATGATTACCATCTGCAATGCATCTTCTTATCCGCTACTAATTTGGTCCACAATTTGGAAATCTATGATCAAATCCATGAGCCTTAATAAGGAGCAAGGTCCCTCTTGCCTGATCCTCCACCCTTCTGGGCATAACTTCCACTGGATTTTGGATCATGACTGCCAGGACTCTCAAGCCTTCAGCTACGACAGCTTTGGCATAGTTGGGTGTTGATGTTGGGTTATTGAATGCGGTCAAAAACCAGGCTTTGTGCAGTTGCAGTCATAACAACTAAGTACATCCTTTTTGAATTCTATGGTTTTTTACATATCAGGACATTAAAAAAAAACTGTGGTCCTTAAAAGGTTTTAATTCTGGGTAAATACAATCTCAGATGATCAACAAGATAAATTACAGCAGGTCATTATTTAACAGAAACTAGGCCAACATGCAGAAGCAGTGTGTGAAAAATTAAGAACATTTTTAGGGCTCCTTAACACGGGCGATCATGATTTTGCCACGAGAAAATCAAAAATTGAGCCTTTGTTTCCGCTTTTATCACAAGTGTGAAGGCGCCCTTACTGCTTCCATAAAGAATTAAGAAGGTATATAGTAGCCAGGTGCTGCTAATCAAATGCCCTTGATTACTTCATCATCAACAAGTTTAACCACCTGTGTAAAAGTAGATGTTTTGGCAATTTGCTGGTCTGGAGCATTCAGGTGTGTGTTGCTACAATACCAAGGGGAAAAAAAACATCAGCAGTAATCTTCGAGAAGCAATTGTTGCAGCCCATCATCTTGGAAAGGTTCTAAGGCCATTTCCAAACAATTTGGAGTCCATCATTCTACAGTAAGATTATTCACACGTGGAGAACAAGCACGCTGGTGGAAGGGTGAGGATTTGGGCTTGTTTTACAGTCACAGAACCTGGACAACTTGCCGTGTCGCCCATGTATACCAAATGCTACATTTTGGCCGACTCTGGGTCACGCACCAGGACAACGATCCCAAGCACACCAGCAAATCTACATCAGAATGGCCGAAAAAGAAAAGGTGTTGCAATGGTCCAAAGGCCAGACCCTAACCAAACTAAAATGCTGCGGTTGTCTGACCTCTTTTTCACCTATCCTCTGTATAGGCCATCAGTAGTTTATCAAGGGAGGTCTGCCTCTCAGGACCCCCCTGTCCATCAGCTGATCATCGGGTTCGCTGTCAGGGCAGTGGACAGGGCATTGTCCTTAGCAGTCAGCCTAAAAAGTGCATGCACTGGCTTCACTCCCGTTGATATCAATGGGAGCGCCATGCTGCTACGGTACCTTCTGCTTTCTTGCTGGTCAGGATGTCACATCGAGTTCCCAGCAGAAAAACAGAAGGAAGTGCTGCTCCTATCTGCTGCTAATGATGTCTAGCATGCTGCATAGGACAGCGGTCCGGACAATCTGCTGATAGAGGGCGGACCCTCATCCATCAACTACTGATGACCTATCCAGAGGATAGCTCTACAGTGAAAAAGAGGGTAGAAACCCCTTTAGGAGAGCCATGCATAAACAGATGGCTACAAACCCCAATGAACTGAAGCAACATTGCAAAGAAGAGTGGCCAGAATTCATCCGACACGATGTGAGGGGCTGATAAAGTTATACAGAAAATGATCACATCAAGATATTGCTGTGAAAGACGGTTCTACAAGCTGTTGGTTTATGGGGTGTACTCCATTTTTCACACCCTGCTTCTGCATCTTGGCCTAGTTTTTGTTAACTAATAACGCGGTGTAAATTGTCACGTGTTGTTGTTCATCTACGCGTTTAGTTACCAAATGTGAAGACCTTCTAAGGACCAGAAGTTTCATCTCTTGATACATAAAATTCAAACAGGGTGTACTTTGTTTCTCTCGTGACTAAGTATTTTCTTAGGCCTCATGTCCACGGGGAAAATCAGATCCGCTGCAGATTCTACATGGAGAATCTGCAGCGGGTCCCTCCTGCCCCGCGGACATGAGCGCCGAAAATAGCAATTTAAAAGCATTTACCTTTCCGTAGCGGGCGGCGAAGGTCAGCTGTTCCTCACGGCCGGATCTTCATTTTCGGCCGGCGGATGAATTCCTGACGCCGGCGGCACGTCGCCGGCACGTCGTCGACGTGCCGCGCGCATGCGCCGGGCACATCCGCCGAGCCGAAGCAAGGGAGATGCGGCCGTGAGGAAGAGCAGAGCTTCGCGGTCCGCTGCGGGTGAGTAAATGCTTTTAATTCCTATTTTAGGTCTCCCGCATGAGACCCGCATGAAAATGGAGCATGGTCCAGATTTTTTCATGCTCCATTTTTTTTTAAATGCCTTTTATTGACGATCCGCGGGTATTTATCTACCTGCGGGTGGTCAATGCATCCCTATGGGGTGCGGATCCGCGCGCGGGAGATCCGCTGCGGATTTTAAATCACATTTTGCCCGTGGACATGAGCCCTTAGTGTTGCTTGATGGAACGTGAAAGGACGTTTTTTCCAGTCTGGGTGTTGGTGACCCATTCCTCCATAGTATACGTCTCTACTACTCCATTGAGTTGGTAGCTTTACCATTCTAAAGCTGCCACTTGGCATTGAGGTGAGCTCAGGCTCTTTGCCGATCAGTTGTGGTGCTGACCTTGCAGCAGTCATGAATACTGTATATTCTGTTTCTGAACATCTCTACTTGCCAGTAAAGCCGTCCTTCAACATACAAAATTCATTGCTTCCAGGACGACCGTTGTGTGTGAAAACCAGAACTCTACAGAAAACAGTAGTTGGTTCCAACCCAATAGAAGAAATACCTTGTGAAGGGGTTGTCTGGGACTTTTTGTGTTTTTTCTAGATGATCCGTGGGGGTCTGCCACTGGGAATCCCCACGATCAGCTGATTCTTAATGCCGCTGTTACTACGGCCAGGGCAGGGCGCAGATTGCACTCACCGTAGCAAAGCTCCTACTGAAGCCAATACAATACCAACCCAGACTGATGCGCGATGGTCCGAGCGAGCTGCTTCCGGTGCTGGCTGTATTAAGTGTTATTAGGAATTCCCTTCTCTGCGGGGATCCCCAGCGGCGGGGCGGACCCCCTCAGATCATCCACTGAGGACAGGTCATGAATTGAAAAAAATACAAAAAGTTCCGGACCCTCTTACAGCCATCTTTGTTCCCCATCTTATACAATGGTAGAGTTGGAAGGGACCTCACCAGGTAGGTCTACAGTCTTAATGGGTTCTGCACTAATAGGCAGCAACTACACTGTGATTTAAAGGGGTTGTACAGTTGTTGATGTAGTCGTAGGTGCGCCAGTCATCCCACCGAAAACTTGTGCTTTTGCACAGGACCGATGATGACTCAGTGAGTGAAGGCGAGGCGTAGCGGGCTGGAGATCGCTGTCTGCCCGCCTCCATTCACAGGGAACAGGCAGCCGTTCATAGATGATCTGCCTGTTTACACGGGATGATCGGCGTTCAATTGTTATGCCTGCCGAAACTGAACAACAAAAGATAAGAGAACAAATTATCGTCCGTCGTTCAGCCGCTGGCAGCGTTTACACGAACGATTGTGCAGATTCCCTCAATCCAGCGAGAATCTAAACGATTATTGTTGCGTGTAAAAGGGCCCCAACAGTACGATTAGTTTACACTGCAACAGGCTAATTGTAACTCTCTCTACTTGTTAGAAGGGTCTCTT
The DNA here is from genome assembly GCF_035609145.1 of Eleutherodactylus coqui. Lineage (NCBI taxonomy): Eukaryota > Metazoa > Chordata > Amphibia > Anura > Eleutherodactylidae > Eleutherodactylus > Eleutherodactylus coqui. Next base: position 525,826,188 of record NC_089837.1, on the reverse strand, counting down.
TACAATAAGCTGATCTCCCCCACTACGATCAGCTGTGATCTGTAAAGGAAACCTAGCAGGAAGTGTTCAGTTTTCCTGCAGCGCCCCCACAGGAAAAATGAAGATTTACAGTGTCCATTCATGTCAATGGTGAATACGGCAAAAAGTGTGTAAAATAAAATGTACAAACAAAGACACAAAAGTTTTTTGTTCCGCCACACTCGGAGCCGATCCTTACAGGCGGTACTGCCGAGCTGAAGAGTCATCATATGGGAAACACCTTCAGCTCCTTATATCCCCCCTGTAGGAAATAAAGATTACAACTGCGTGAGCAGCGGCCAACAGAGGGGAGGAAGAGCGACAAAGGGGCGGAGCCTGTTTTTATTTTCTTTATTGTTACGTATGAGGAAAGGCTTTTATTTTTATGACAGAAATAAAAAAGAGGCAAAAATGAGTAAAAAAAATTCTATATTTTATTAAACTTCCTCTCAGCTGGTGGTATATAATGTCCTGCAGGATCGATGGGAAGTCTAACAAGCCAAACCACAGGCATGGATGGCTTTATAGGTAATCTGCAGCGTTGGGAGTCTTCAGAAGGTCCCCGGCAGCCATGATGACCGAATCCCACGAGGGAAGCTGCCAGGTGCCAGGACCTCCAATCGGGCCCTCGAGATTACAAGCGGGTGTCGGGTGGATCAACCCCAAACCCCCATGAGGTAACTGTATATCATTGACCGCTAAAGGGTTAAAAGCCTCGTTCAGGATCAGCTGCGCTATATTTGGTCTCCATCCCTTATTTCACGATCTTTGCTTCCTGTCAATGAAAAGGCGGTGAGAATCCAAAATAGTTGGACCTAGAGAGCTCTAGCAGGTCTCCTGCTGCTACTGTAACAGAACCCCTGCGAGGAGACCAGCAGTGATCTGGGAAAGGCGATAACGGAGGACAAACCTTGTAGGTTATATAACTCGGTATGTTGAGACGTTCTGCAGCTCTCCAGGACATTATAAATGTCTCAAGCCTTCATCATGTTCAGGATCTGTCCTTGTTGTCAGTGAATGGGAGCATTCTGGTTTACATTTAAAAAAAGCTGAAAATCTGTCTCACCGCTGAGGGTTTGTTACAGTTGGAGGCGATCCTCTCCCAGGTAAATACATCCGCAGCACAAACTGCTTTCCTCATAGTTTGTTACAATGTATCAGACGAGCGCAGATGACCGTTTTGCTGACACAGAATTTCCTAGATTTCACAATTCCGAGGAATCGCTATGAAATGTCAAAGTATCAGATCTGAACAGCCTCTGGCTATAAACAAGAATGCTCCGATTCACTGACAGCAAGCATATCTTGAAAATTAGGAAGAAATGAGATATAAAAGAATATTATAAAAGTTGCAGAATCTTCATAAATACAACTATTTGAAGAGCACCTGTCATCAGCTTTGAGCTTCCCCCCCATAAAGTATGTTATTGGGGGTACTGGTGTATCCTGATGCCACCGGAAGCTAGGGGTTTGGCAGGAGCAACGTTCCTGTCACACTCCCAGCTCCCGATTGGCTGTGGACCCAGCAGAGGTTTGAGGCGGCAGAGCGCAGCGTGCCGTGATTTCCGACAGGGATGGAGGGTCAGGGGTAAATGTAACAGCCTTATTTTTATAACATAAGGTTAACTGCTACACTTACCCCTCACCCTAACCCTACATCCCTGCCACAAATTGACGCTTCTTTGCTGACGGCCCCACTCCCCCCCTGGCCCACTGTAGACTTGTGCTCCGGTGCCCCCCGCTGTTGACATGGGGCTCCCGCCCAGCCCTGGTCCTCACACTGCGCCTTAGGACCCCCTTCGCCCGCCAACACTGTCCTGCCCATGTGCCCCCACACTGTGCTCCCTGCCCCCCCTTCTCCCTGCAGCCACCTGCCCATGCGCCCCCGCCGACACTGGCCTAAACTTGCGGCCGAGACTCACAATGCTGCCCTTTTGCTGTGTGGTTCCGCAGTGCTGCCGGTCCTGCCGCGGACGCCCCCAATGCTGTCCTTCTTCTTATGTGTTGTTCAGCCGGCTCCAGTGCTCCTGCTGCCGCCGTCCTCTGTTCTTCAGGTGCACCGCCGGGCCAAATGTGGCCAATGTAAGCACGCCCCCAGCCAATCACAAAATGAGAGCATCAACATTTCTGTCAAATGCTGTCTTGTCGCCACCCCTTACTTTCAGTGGCGACATAATACACCAGTACCGTTATTGGGATGGGGTTAAAGGTGCGAGAACAGATATTCTGGGGATCTGTTTCATACTCCCCCATTCCCACAAAGTTGGCACGCGCGCACAGCTTGACTCTTTATGAACATGCACTTCCCATAGAAATAAATGGAGGATGCACACCAGTGGCTTGACTCTTTCTGCGTGCGCACAACCTTCATGGTGACACAGTGCCGGATCGGGGCACCCAATGAGTATGAAACATACCTCCCCCGACTTCCTGTTCCGACACATTTGAGCTGCAACACAGTTTATAGAGCTCAAAGGTGATTACAGGTTCCTTATAAAAAAAAAGGATTTTATACATCTGAACCATTAATGACCCATCCAAACAATGGGCTACCAGTAGTCAATTAGCAAGGGTCTGTTGCCCTAGACCCTGGCCGAGCAGCTGATCATCGGGCCGCACTGTCAGAGTATGCAGCCGATGTATTACAGGAAATGCACAGCTCCGTACTCTCTGTAGTGGCTCAGCCTAGTACTGCAGGTAGAGTGTTAGGTTCTGTGGCTGGGACCTGTGGTGCTACAGGTTTCCATGAGCAAACCTTCATAGGTGAGGGTAAATTAAGCTGGCTGGGTGTAGTATTCTCCAGCAAATTCCCCTAATCTGCTGCACATGAATACCAGCTTCTCTTGCTAGAGAATGCTGGTCATTTTATCTTGTTTATGCATCCTGTGTTAATCCCACTCTGAGATTGGTGTTATGCATGTCTAGTCTGTAGTGTCTGTAATTCCAGTCTGTATCATATGCAGAGCCCCTCTTCCCATTGACAGGTGTGGCCTCCAGCCGTCTGATGTCTTATGTGTGTGTCAGATGGGTGATGCCTGACACTGTTCCCTGTATGTCAGAATGGTGTCTGACTCTTTCCCCTTGGTGTAAGGATACTTGTGCTAGCTATGGGTTATCTGTATGCATGTGAGCTCCAAGTGGTGTTTCTGTGTTGGGTTTCTTTTTCACCTTAGAGTTTTGTGTTTCATGATATGTTGTTCTCATTGGGTCTGTACAGGTGCCAGACAAAATGTATAAACAGTCCTGTTCTGTGTTGCATCCAAGTCCCTGGGGTGTTCATAGAATGGTAGCGTTGGAAGGGACCTCCAGGGTCATCGGGTCCGACCCCCTGCTCAATACAGGATTCACTAAATCATCCCAGACAGATATTTGTCCAGGCTTTGTTTGAACACTTCCATTGAAGGAGAACTCCCTACCTCCCGTGGCAACCTGTTCCACTCATTGATCCCCCTCACTGTCTAATATCTAATCTGTGTCTCCTCCCTTTCAGTTTCATCCCATTGCTTCTAGTCTTTCCTTGTGCAGATGAGAATAGGGCTGATCCCTCTGCACTGTGACAGCCCTTCAGATATTTGTAGACCGCTATTAAGTCTCCTCTCAGCCTTATCTTCTGCAAGCTAAACATTCCCAGATCCTTTAACCGTTCCTCATAGGACATGATTTGCAGACCGCTCACCATCTTGGTAACTCTTCTCTGAACTTGCTCCAGTTTGTCTATGTCTTGTTTAAAGTGGGGTGCCCAGCACTGGACGCAGTATTCCAGATGAGGTCTGACTAAGGAAGAGTAGAGGGGGATAATGACCTCATGTGATCTAGGCTCTGTGCTTCTCTTAATACATCCCAGAATTGTGTTTGCCTTTTTGGCTGCTGCATCACATTGTTGACTCATGTTCAGTCTATGTTGATGTGAACAGCGACATGTTTAGTGTCTGTGTAGTTTTCCAGCTGTGAACAGTCCTGTTCTGTGAGTTGGTGCGAGCTGCGTCCTGTCCTGTTATGGATCGTTTGCCATCCAGGGATAGGTAGGTCCCCAGGTTCTAATGCAGGGGCGGAGGGAGGCAGGGTTCACGTGGGGCTTGTCTCATTAGAGTAGGGATATGTTATGTCTGCCCGCAAGACCAGGTCACAGCTCTACTTCTGGTGTTCAGTGTGCATTGTGTGTGCTTATGGAGTTTGTGTGACCATCGTCTTGCGTCTGTGCTGAGGCTTGGTACGCTGATGTTGCGCAGACGTAACAGAGTTTCCATTGAACCGAATTGGAACTTTGCCTGCAATATGAAGCCGTGCTACTCGAGAGAGAACGGAGCTGTGCGTTACCTGTAACATATTGGCTCCATACAGAGTTACTGAGCGAACCGATGATCGACAGGGTCCCAGGCGGTAGATCCTACTGATGACGTATCCTAAGGATATTAGCTATAGTTCAGATGTGGAAAGTTCCTTAAGCGTTACCTACAACCCGGTACGGCACAGGAGCTCATCAGCTTTCTCTAAACTCCTTGGAAGGTTATGATGTATTTTGTTGCAGCATATCCACAAGGAGTCCGCTAGAAATCTCTTGGACATACAGGAGGTCCAGAATGGATTCAGACCCCGTCACTTACTTTTCGTTTTTTGTTAGATTGTGGACTTGTGCAAATTTTAAAAAATTCCAGTTTTCCCCCCTCATTCTACACTCAGTATACCCCCAAAGAGAAATGTTACAAATCTTCGTAAATTAAAAAACAAGACAAACATTTTGCGTTGCCATAAGTATTCGCACCCTTTGGTCGGTCACATGACATGTATCTCTGGGGCGCCTCATTCTCCATCTTTGAGAGGTTTCATGATTGGAGTCACCTGTGTTACATTCATCTGGTTGGACATAAGACCCCCCCACCCACCCACCCATCCTGTCTATATAAGGTCTCACCGCTCACAATGCATATCAGAGCCAAAACCAATCCATGAGGAGGACAGAACTACCTGTAGAGCCCGGAGGCAGGATTGTGTGGAGGCTCAGATCTGGGGAAGCCACAAAACATTTCTGCTGCCTGAAAGTTCCCAAGAGCCCAGCAGCCACCATAATACTTACATGGTAGAACCACCAGGACTCTTCCTAGAGCCACCGACCCACCAGACTAAGGGGGAGAAGGGTCTCAGTAAGAGAGGTGACCAAGAGCTCAGCAGCCACCATAATACTTACATGGTAGAACCACCAGGACTCTTCCTAGAGCCGCTGACCCCCAGACTAAGGGGGAGAAGGACCTCGGTAAGAGAGGAGACCAGGAACCCAACGGTCACTCTGGCTGAGCTCCAAAGATCCTGTGTGCAGATGGGAGAAACTTCCAGAAGGTCGACCATCACTGCAGCCTCCACCAATTTGGGCTTCATGGTAGAGGGGCCAGAAAGAAGCCTCCTCAGTAAGACACATGAAAGCCCCCTAGAGTTACCCAAAAGACCCTAAAGGCTCTCAGACTACAAGAAACAAGATTCTCTGCTCTGATGGAACTTTTTGCCCTCAATTCGAAACAATCCATCTGAAGGAAAGCAGGCGCCACTGATTACTTACCCAATACCATCCCTGCAGTGAATATACAGGTCAACCTCCCCCACAACACTTGGTGTAAGGTTTGGAGAAAGCCGATGAGATCTTGTGATGGAGCCTGAACTACAAAATACAGAATGACAGGAAAGCTATATGTATATATTTTTTAAATCTGCAGAAGGCCACAGCATAACAAAATGTACAAAAAAGTGAGAGGGTCTGAGGACGTCCCCTGTACAGCTTTGTCTGTACCTCCAAAACCCTACATGGGTTGCAATAAATGATTGGTCAAATGCCCAGTGCATCACATCTGATAGATTTACCCAGTAGTCACAACTTAAGATCTAAGATATGAGCAGCTCAAATTGGGCAAGCCAACTCTTCGCCTCTGGAATTTTGAGCCACGAGCGCTCCAGGAACGTAACCCCCACCGGGATCAGGACACGTAGTTAGATTCCTTTACGTGAAGCTTGCTATGGGCCATAAGAGCGGACCTCTGCAGGAAGCACTTCCCACAGTCCGAGCAGCTGAAGGCCTTGTGCTGATTGTGAAACGCCCGATGAACTTCCAGGACAGACCTGACAGAAAAGCACTTCCCACAATCGGGGCAAGGAAACAATTCCTTACTGGTGTGGACGCTCTGATGGGTGATGAGGTGGCACCGCTGGGTGAAGCGTCTGCCGCACTCAGAACAAGCATAAGGCTTCTCTCCAGTGTGAGTTCTCCGATGTATGATGAGACCCGTCTTGTCTGAGAGACACTTCCCGCATTCTGGACAGGCGAAGGCTCCCGTGTGGATTCTCTGATGCTTGACAAGGCTCGACTTCTTCATGAAAGACTTCCCGCATTCTATGCACGAGAACGGCCTTTCTTCGTTTGTGGTAGGTTTCGGTTGGGATTCTCCAGTTTTAGGTTCATGAAGGTGGAAAGTCCACTCGTGGACCACCAGGGAGGACTTGTCCATGAAGCTCTTCTGACACAACGCACAGTGGAACATTTTTTTGTGCGTCCTCTGATGAGAGAAAAGGTCGATCTCATTTCGGAAGCTCCGCCCACAAAGTAGGCATTTATGCACTAGCGGGCTTTCCAGGATCGGTGGCAAGTTTACTTCCCCGCCTCTGTACTTCTTTCGATTACTGGAGGAGGCATTGACTCGGGGGTTTTGCCAAAACAGGTGTGGTTGGTCTGTTCTGCACTTCACGGGGTGCCCACCACGCACGACAGTCTGGGGTTTTGCCATCACCGCTACGGGGGTAATGTCACTGGAAATACCGCCTTCCAGGTTACTTGGGTTCTCTCTGTTTTTAGGCCGGACAGGAATTAACATGTGGGAGGAGTCATGTTGGACTTTCCAGCTGTTTGGTGGACCTGTAATAGATTCATAGGAGGTGAGTAGGTGACCACAGTCTCACACTAAATGCATGCACGTTGGCAATGGCCACCATTTCTATTTTCTCCCTACATGATGTGGATGCTGAGGGTTTATAGAGAGTCAACTGATGGCTTTTCGCAGTGCTCTCCCAGAGGACACTAGCATAACCGGACGTAGTCTAAAAGCAAAGCTCCCAGTCACAGCCCCGCCCACGCAGAGTCGGCAGCCCAGCCCAGCCCCGCCCACATGGAGCTATCAGGCACTGTACAGCTCCAACTAGGCAGAGCTCTCACCCAAAGTACAGTCCTACCCACACTGAGTTGCTCAAGGCCTCATGTCCACGGGCACGCACAGATTCCAAATATGAAATCCCTTAGCGAATTCCACCCGTGCCTGCAGCCATGGACATTTTATGGACATTTTCTTACCTGTCCGGGTGCCATGTGGGTCTTCTCCGTCTTGACTGTATCTTCTTTCTTCTGCATGGGGGATGCATTTGGCGTGCCAGACTGCGTGCCGCACAGTGCATTTTTTTAAATCTTCGAATGTTCCGCTTTCGCTCAGATTTGCGGCATGTCTGCAGTGTCAGCTGTGCCGCAGATCGGACGGCTTCCCTTGACTCCCATGGAAGCCGTTCATGCGGGAATCTGCAGAAAATGGAGGATGCTGCTTTTTGTTTCCCGCAAGTGCGATCTGCACACTGTTAAACATGACATCTGCAGGTATTTAATTACCTGCAGATGCCCAATGGTTGTCTATGGGGCATATTGAACTGTGGATCGTCCGTAATTAAATTATGCTTGTGGATATGAGGCCTAACACTGTAAACCGGGTAAAACACAAAGAGGCGGCCAGTTCCTTCTAGTTAGCCTGCCTGCACAATGCAGGTATATCATCCTGAGAACAAGGTTTCATTACTCACCTGTGCCGAGCTTGGAATGAGGAGGGCGCTTCCTACACCTGCTGGGCAGCATGTTGTCTACAGGTTCAGCCTGTAATACAATGACCATAGTTATAGAAAAACATGTCTAACTACTTCATAAAACAGTGCCGCACCCGTACGCAGGCTGGCAGCAGTATTACAGCATGGGCAGGGCTGAACTGCAATAGAAGGGTGAAAACATGGGAGAAGGTTCTCTTACCGGATATTCCTGTGGGACCATCCTGTTATCTGACTCTATACAGTCCTGGGAACTCACAGGGCTCAAAGACCGATGGTCACCTGAGGGAAATGGACACAAAGTATTTTATATTGTTATATAGATCAGATCCCCCCCAAAGTGGCTCTTCTAATAATAAAGGGTCTCCCTCTGTAAATTGGGCCCTGCTGCAGGTAGGGCTCAGATTAGGAACCCCGGGCCCTATGAGCTCTACATGCAAATGAGTAGTTTATTGTGGACGGTCGACCATTTGCTGCACAGGAGGTCCAAGCTACGATACCAATTCCCACTCAAGAAATGCCTATAACTGCAGGGGTGGAGCGCGGTCATATAGTCAGGGTGTCTATGGCTATAACCAATAAGGCAGGGGATAGAGGGCAGCCTTGACGAGTTCCCCATAACAGGGGCAAATGGAATAGCACTAACTATAATGAGTGAGCGGGGATTTATAGCAGATGCCAGATGTAAGAAGTTAATGGTTAAAAGGGAAGCCGTCATCAGCTTGTTACAATGTAATCACTGATGAAGCGTTACCAGCGCTGCGGATGAGATTTCCTCATGGTCATTTGGTTCTGCACTCCACGGCACCTTTACAATCTGCTTTTGAAACTTTCCTGTGAAGTACTCTAATGAGCTGAAGAGTCAGATTTATCCCTCAGCGCCGCGCGGCGTGCATACGGATTTCCCTTCGCTGTAAACCAACGAAGATGTTGTAGTAAACGCCGTCCGTGCCCCTTAGCTCTCCCTCAGTTGCCGAGACTTTACTAGTGTGCTGCGCACGCGCCTTCATGATCGTTACTCCTGCTGCGTCCGGAGGAGCACAGCGTTTGCTATGGCGCCTGTGTGGGATTACAGCGAAGGGAAATCAGTAAGCATGCCAATCAAGAGCGGGACCGAGCACACCGGGGGTCCTAATTATAATACAACGCAAACTGCAAAAAAAGATGGTCAAGAGGTGCCAGGGCCAGAGTGCAGGACTGAACTAGAGATAAGGATGGCGGTTCAGTCACTGGGATCTGAATGGGAGTTACGGAAAGCGCGGTGCGAGCGCAGCGGGACATGCTGCAGCATTATTTCCATACACAATAACCTTGTGATGACTTTGTCTCACCTGAGCCGATCTCCACCGGGACGTCCTCCTCTTTACACCGGGGCAGTAACAGCTCTTCTCCTGGAGGAACCTGTCACATAAGAACGAGACCGCTTATTAAATGTATAGAGGGGTGCAGAGCAATATCAGTTAGCGGTAAATTGGCGCAGGGGTTAACATTTGTTGGGGGGGCGGGGGAGGGGCTCCTGCTGCAGGAGCCTAGATTAATGGAGGAAGTACTTGACATTTTTGCTTCCCCCTCCATCTATTTGGGCAGCTGCTGCAGGATCACTGATGTCCAATTAAATCAGTGGAGATATTGAAAAACATAAGTTGGTGCGCCTGGTGGTAAGATTAAGCCACAAAAGACTAAAAGGTAGAAGCGCACCAGCCCAAGTAAGAATGCTTGCCAATAGAAGAACCTAAGCGGTCTCACATGTCTATGTAGCCCCGCCTCCTAGACTTTACCAGCTGCCAAGAAGTTTAAAGGGCCGCTTTACACAGGATGATCTGCGGCGCGCAGATGACAGACGGGTCGTCCCAGCAATAATCTACACAGGAATGAGTAGATTATTGCTGAGTGAACGGAGGAGGAGCGGGTGCGGATCGTTGTAGCTGCCCGCCTCCATTTACAGTAAACAGGCCGTCCTTCAGCAGTGATAATGGCTCGTTTACACGAGCTGATCAGTCATGCAGAAACTGAACGGCGAATGAGCAGTGAGATTCCTTCAGTCGGTGCAGCGTTTACACTGAATAATAATTATTCCCACTGGATGCTGAACGATTTATCGGCTCCTGTAAAAGGACCCCAATTAGCAAAGAAGTGTAGTGCCACGAGCCGTCTCTGCTGACCTCCACTTGTGTTATAGAACGGGGACATTCATGTTATGACATCATTAAATGGCTGTGATTGGTTCAGGAGCGGCGCCTCAGCCAATCAAAGCCGGCGCTCGATGAACCAATCAGAGCAATCGTTTCCTGGAGGCAGTGTATTCAAGCCCCGTCACCAGCAAGAGATGCTTCGACGGCATTGAGGACTACACTGAAGCCTGCCGGAGGCCAGTGGAGGGGGATTCGAACAGCGCCTGCTAGGTGAGTATAAAACATCCCCTGAAAATAAGACCCTGTGCCTCTTTTGCAACAAAACATTACTATAAGACATGGTCTTATTTTGTGGGGAAACACGGTACCAGTGTTGTCTAAAACCAGCTCTCCCTGTGGTCACAACATAAAGTTATACTCGTCCCCCTTCCTGCAGGTCCGCAGCGGCTCCCTGAGGACGTCTTGTTTACCTGCTGTTGCAACCAATGACAGAGAACAGTGATGATCGCGGTGCTCTGTCATTGGCTGCAGCAGTCTGTATCCAGGACAGCACAGGCTGACTGAAACCTAAAAACAAAACGTCATCAGGGAGACCCGGAGCCGCCGGTGGGAAGCGAGAAGAGTAGAGTATGATATATTTGTTACGTTGTGGCCACAGGAGGGGGGAGGGGGGCGGCTGTTTTTAGAAAACACTTATCTCTGACAACTTCTTTAAAGGGAGGAACTGCTGGGAATTTGTTATAATGGCAACTGGTCTAGAAAGACCTCTCTGATGTAAAGAATCGGACATGCTTAAGGAGCGGTGGCAAATTCGCTGCACATGCGCCATTCTGGCATTCTAGTGATGGTATGTTACAAATGCAAGCAGCGATTGGCCAGCGGATTTCACATTAGCGCGAGCGGAGGGAGGGCCTTGTACCTGGGGTTCCTGCGTCATCATCCCTTTATCTTCCTCCATGCATCTCTGAGTGACGACGGGGCTTGTAGGAAGGTTTTCACCTGTGGAGAATAGACAAACATGTCTGTCAGATCCTACAGATATCACCTCAATAACCATTAGCAGCACTCAGTGTAGTAATAAGGACAGGCTATGATACCGGCTCATAGATACTAGCTCCTCCCACAATATGGCCGCCTCCAGATCCAGACATCCATGAAAACACAATGTACGGCAGATAACATTCTCAAAATGGCTCGCAGTGAATGTCGTGCATCTGATTGCAGCGGCTCTAAGGAATCCAAACAACTCCATTTGTGGGAGTATACATTTAAAAAAAATACTGAAATGTTGCAGTTTTCACAATCGCCACTAGAGGACACACACAGGGCATGCACTTTATATGTTGTACATCTCACTTTACAGCCGTGCTGTGCAGACTGAAGGCTATCAGAAGATTGGAGGGGGATTTATAATATTCATTCTGTTGGAGACGAGATAAGCAGGTCGCCATCACTGACAGCAGACACATATATACACAGGCTCTATGTGGCAGAAGAGGATTTATATTCTCAGACTGGGGAGAGTAACCCCTTCCTGCCCCCAGGATATAAAAGTACATCCTGGCTAGTTAGTAGTTCCCGCAGTTGGACATACATTTACATCCCATGGGTGGCGCGGCTTAGAAGTTGAGCTCATGCCATCCGCAGCGGGAGCCGGGTGTGACCGACAGCTCCCTCCCGCTGCAACAGCAGGGATTAGCGAGAACAGCGATACCCGCCATTAACTCCTTACATGTCGCAATCATTGTTGATTGCTGTATCTAAAGGGTTCCCAGAAGAAGGGCGCTCCAGACACTAGACGGTGATGCCTGTGATTAGGACGATCAGCGATAATGTATTCCAGTACAGACGAACTACATTGTTTTAGAAGTGCAATCATAGCATCGCAAATTGTGAAAAAAATGGTAAAGGAAGAAAAAAAAAATTGTGGAAAAACCCCCCACTTCCCCCCCCCCCCCCCCCCCCCACTCTGCCTGTTTTAGGCTGCTTTCACACGGGCAACAAAATAGTGCGATTTTCATGTATGTGAAGCCGATGCTTTCCAATGCTTTCTTCCACACAAGTGATGTTTTGTAGCCCATGTTGCCCCAAATCCTACTTTTGCCCTTAAAATAAGCCCTAGCTGCACAGAAAAAAAACCAAATACATCACCTAAGAGACGCTGTCCGCCCGCCGCACGTCTTCTCTGTAGGTCCCCTGCACTTGACTTCAGGCAACACTGTCTGATCAGGAGTTTAAACACTGATGAGGGCACTTAAATGCCACAATCCAAAATTACGGGGCATTTAAGAGTATTAACAGCCACGATCATCATTCTTGCACAGCTCTTGCGGGCGTGCATGCGGTCAAAGACAGCCGACACCCACCGTGTATGAAGCAGTATCAACTCCCAATCCTGCTCTATACAAACCCGCAACTGTGCACCCTGGGTGTGAAGGGGTTAATCAAGATCATTTTCAAAATCTGTTTATTTGTGATGGATTAGAGCAATATCAGATTGGTTGCAAAAGTCTGCGGTATACCCTTTAGCGGCATGTTTTGGGGTGTGGGTGGGAAAGGGGTTGGAAAATGGCAGCAAACCCATCTCGAAGCCTCAGTGGATCCTCCCAGCACCAGTTGTATACGGCTTTGTGTGACTGCGATCTCTTGTATACAGCAGAAGGGGGGCAAAAAGCCGAATGAAACTACCATAACTTCACCGACCTGTGATGGAGGCACTGGCAATCACAGCAGGCGGATCCACCGGGAGGTTCTTCTGCTCTCCGCTGTCATCTGCAGTCGTCTCTACAGCGCTGACCCCGTCACAGCCTGGGAGAAAGGGCAAAAATAAGAATTTAGGAGTCCGCTTTATCTAATGTGAGAAGGTTTAGACAATCCCTCAAACCCCTTGAGATGAATGAAGCCGCAGCCACGCATGGTTAGCCAGCGGGAAATAGTGAGAAGAGCTCCTACTATGTGAAATGGGGGGACATGGGTCCCCATTTTCAGGATCAGGGGGGAGGGGGGGGGGATTCCAGCAGTCAGACACCCAATCTATTATTTTCCTATGCTGTATTAAATTAGTTGGAGAGTCTGAGCCCTTCCTCAGCGCTGCATCCGCACGCTCCAGTTCTTGATTGGAAGTCTCCGACGCAGACACCATAGCAAACCTCAGCGGCGTACGGCACATGCACCTTGGCGATTGTGACTCCGACAGTCATCTGACCTCGGACGCAGCGGGAATAATGATCCTTCAGGGATAAGCGCAGCACGCCGCTGTAGTCCAGCTAGTACAGGGGAGCCGAGGTGTGCAGGCACGGGAGGGTGCTGACCTCAGTAATGGACTGCACATACATCTTTTTAAGGCAGTGGCTTGGCTGACTAATGACAGCCAGACTCCTGCTCTAACAACTGGGATCAGAGAAACCTCAGATCCTGGCAGTTTAGCCCCCGACATGCCACAAATCGATAGCAACTGCAGCATGTAAGCAGATGACAGGTGCACCCAGTAATGTACCAATGGGTTCCCAGGAGAGAAGGAAGCCTGACAGAGGCCTCTGTGTCTCCATGTAACTCAGCCTATCAGGCCCTGCCTCTTACAGAGTCTGATAGGCTGCTGCGTATGCTTAGTAGAGTGCAGTACATAAGTAATGCAGTGTAGTATCCTAGCGATCACATCTTCAAATCCTCTTCAGGGACTATAAAATATAGTAGCAAAAAAAGCGGAAAAGAGTTTAATGTAGTCACAGAGAGGAACCTGAAACTTCACCTTTAAGTATTAAAGGTTTAAAAATAGAGCAAATAACTGAAAACCGGGAAAGGAAAAATGACGATGCTCTAACTAGTCCAATAGACATCTGTATTAGCGCGAATACAACAAATGCGTAATCCGCAATTGCTATCCGGTCGTGCGAGACCGACCTAAGGTAGATTGCTGCCTTTTTTTACACTATTGGATAATGGTGATCACATGACAGGGGACCGCTCAACAAGGCCTCTGGACACCTCTGGTAGCCAGGAGCAAGGAGATTTTATATTTCCTGGGTCTTCCCCGGCTTCTGCGCATGCGTCCACCATTTTGCCGGCAGGCGCGTGCGCAGGAGCCGTGGAGGGTGAGCGTGTCAGGGTTCAAACACAGAGGCCTCCAGTAAGAAGTTTCATGCCCCCTTACTGATTGCATCGGTGAAGGGAAATAAAACGTAACTTTTTTTTTTTAACTTTTATGTGATCGTCGTCATCCATTGAATAATGGCAATCATGTGACCAGGAACCACGTACCGCGGCCCCCTGACATCTCCAGGCTCTCTGCTACCTTTGGTAGCCAGGAGCAGGGAAATTTTAGATTTCCTTGGCCCTCCCCAGCTTCTGTCTGCCATTTTGCCCTGGCACATGCGCAGAAGCTGGGGAAAGGTCCGTGGATCAAGATCCTGTCGGGGGGCCATCGCTGGAGGTAATCTGATCCATGAGGGGAGATGAAACGTTCTCTTTTTTAACCTTTCATGCAATCGCCGTTATACATTGGATAACGGCGATCGTGTGACTAGGAGTGTTGTCGCACATCGCGGCTCCTGATGACAGCTCCAGGCTACCACTCTCACAGACCCCGGGACTTTAGACTACAGGGATGGCATGTTTTCACGACCCTGTACATTAAAGCCCTGACACCCAGGACGTGAAAACACGTATGGGTGGTCACTAAGGGGTTAAAGTGCCCTTTTACACTGATTACATACCTGCAGGGCCCGGAGGCTGATGACCCTCTGTTACCAGCTCCTCATAATGATCCTTATGTCCTTCCATATATTCCCACTCCTCCAAGGAGAAGAAGACGGCGACATCCTCGCACCGCACCGGAACCTGAGACAATCACAAGGAAACCCCATCAGCTTATCATTTCACATTAGCGTTGGTACCTACTGTGGGGAGAACACTCCCACCTCCTGAGCGTCGCTGCTGGTGGTCTTGCCAGGTTCTGGGGTCTCTTCCTGGCGTGGACTCTGACCCTCGCAGGGACTCTGATCTTCGGCCGATCCCTCGGATACACATAACTGGCAGGCGTCTGTCGACGGGTCCTTCTGCTTCTTGCTGAGAATAAAGTCCTGTATGGAGACAGATCTGGGGTGAGATCAAAGAGAACGGTCTGGAGGGTGCATTGCATTGTGGGAGATATTTCTGAACTAGCCGAGTATATAAACATGTTTTATACCAACAGTGAACCAGCAGGGGGCAGCAGTAACATGCGAGTTCTTGCATGCACAGAACAAGCAAGGGCAGCAGCAGAACTAGGAGTGCAGCTCTGGATGTGGCTGCCGCAGGTCTCACCTCTCCGGTCAGCAGGAAGATGATCTCCAGGGTGAGGTTCAGGATCTTCCCGGTCACCTCGGTTTTGTCTTTGCTCATCAACGAATGTAATATGAACTCCGATATCCGTCCGCGCTCCATACAGATGTGCGCCATCCCGAGACGAGGGCTGCGGGAGAAGAGATGTAAAGTACAGCCCGTGCGGACATCACACCAGAAACTGCAGTAAGACCTGTTATAAATGTGTCCCATTGTTATGGGGGATCTGTGAGTGACAAACAGTAATGAGGGGGGATGGGAGGGGGTGGGAATCTGCCGATGACGACCTGCTATGGGGTACTAAAGTGACAGATGTCCCGATTTAGGCGGACAGTCCTGCTTTCCCCAGAGTCCTTAAGCAGGACAGCCTTTTGCCCCCCTTTCAGGATGTGGGGTCACTATGAAGGCGATTACCAGCTGAGGTGCCGCGGCTCCTGGATAGTAAGTACTTAGTAGCGCTGCTGCATGATACACACATTAATGGCAGCGTGCGCACCCGGGATCCTCCGCCCCTGCCCTCTCCTCCATGGTTCAACAGGAAGAGAGGAGAAGGGAGGAGGCATCCGGGCGCAGCACCGCTGAGCAGAGGAGCAGGCGGCGCTTTGAAGACCAGGAGGAGGTAAGTATATGGGTTTCAGAGGGGTCACCATTACTACCGGGGTCACTCTGTAGATTGCAGGGAATGTGTTATTCTGCAGCATTCCTGCATCCAAAACGGGGAACCAAAAGCCGGGGAGCACCGGTACGGCGAGCCCTCGGAGGGGGCGAGGGGAGAGCGCCGATCAGGCGGGCCCTCGGAGGGGGCGAGGGGAGAGCGCCGATACGGGGGGGCCCTCGGAGGGGGCCAGCGCCGATACGGGGGGGCCCTCCGAGGAGGCGATGGGCGAGCGCCGATACGGCGAGCCCTCGGAGAAGCCGAGCCCTCAGGGAAGCCGAGCGCGATGGGCGCACGCCGACACGGGGGGGCCCTCCGAGGCGGCGATGGGCGAGCGCCGATACGGCGAGCCCTCGGGCAGGGCGAGCGCCGATACGGAGGTATAATCCTACATTGTGATAAGCCCCGCCCCTGACCACACCCCTCTGCTCAGCTTTGACCCTGGGAATATCTGGTCACTTTAGGGGTGCCGATGGATAATTTTGGGGCAGACCTATCTGGGCTCACATGCATTACACTGTGGGGTCGCTAAGAGGTAACGGGGTGCTCTGAGGTTATTGGGGACCCCAGCAGCTCTATACACAGACTATAACCCACCAACAACATGGTGTCCGGCCTCCACCGGGGACACTTACCGGCCGCTGCAGAAACACAGAGAGAAGACTGAGGGAGGAAGAAGCAGCGCAGAGACCGCAGGAGAAGTTTCAGGACATCACCGGGTTGTTGTGTCATGTGACCTCTGCGTCATCACTCAGCGACCAGAGCGAGCGCGGTGCCGTATCACGTGATCTAGAAATCACCAATCATCATACACTCCGGGGAGCGCAGAGCCCTCCCACTGCCGGCTGCTGGTAGTGTGAACGGCTCGTAGACAGCGGGAGGCGGTGGCCGGGTAATCGTTAGCCCCATAGAGGCCGGCCTGTTTGTACCTATTAATTGGCATATTACAAGAGCCACAATGCGCTGTATATAGTAAATATATATATTACATAGGAGCTGTATATATTACCAGGGGGACATATAATGGGTTGTATATATTACCGGGGGGGGGGACATATAATGGGTTGTATATATTACCGGGGGGACATATAATGGGTTGTATATATTACCGGGGGGGACATATAATGGGTTGTATATATTACCGGGGGGACATATAATGGGTTGTATATATTACCGGGGGGACATATAATGGGTTGTATATATTACCGGGGGGGACATATAATGGGTTGTATATATTACCGGGGGGACATATAATGGGTTGTATATATTACCGGGGGGACATATAATGGGTTGTATATATTACCGGGGGGACATATAATGGGTTGTATATATTACGGGGGGGAGGGGGACATATAATGGGTTGTATATATTACCCGGGGGGACATATAAAGGGTTGTATATATTACGGGGGGGGGGGGGGGGAAGGACACATATAATGGGTTGTATATATTACCCGGGGGGACATATAAAGGGTTGTATATATTATGGGGGGGGGGGGGCGGGACACACATAATGGGTTGTATATATTACCTGGGGGGGGGGCATATAATGGGTTGTATATATTACCAAGGGGACATATAATGGGTTGTATATATTACCAGGGGGACATATAATGGGTTGTATATATTACCGGAGGGGGGGGGACATATAATGGGTTGTATATATTACTGGGGGGGACATATAATGGGTTGTATATATTACTGGGGGGACATATAATGGGTTGTATAGATTACCGGGGGGACATATAATGGGTTGTATATATTACCGGGGGGACATATAATGGGTTGTATATATTACCGGGGGGACATATAATGGGTTGTATATATTACCGGGGGGGACATATAATGGGTTGTATATATTACCGGGGGGACATATAATGGGTTGTATATATTACCGGGGGGACATATAATGGGTTGTATATATTACCGGGGGGGACATATAATGGGTTGTATATATTACCGGGGGAACATATAATGGGTTGTATATATTACAGGGGGGGACATATAATGAGTTGTATATATTACCGGGGGGGGGGACATATAAGGGGTTGTATATATTACCGGGGGGGGGGGGGGACATATAAGGGGTTGTATATATTACCGGGGGGGGGACATATAAGGGGTTGTATATATTACCGGGGGGGGGGGGACATATAAGGGGTTGTATATATTACCGGGGGGGGGGACATATAAGGGGTTGTATATATTACCGGGGGGGACATATAATGGGTTGTATATATTACCGGGGGGACATATAATGGGTTGTATATATTAGCGGGGGGACGACATATAATGGGTTGTATATATTACCGGGGGGACGACATATAAGGGGTTGTATATATTACTGGGGGGGACATATAATGGGTTGTATATTACTGGGGGGGACATATAATGGGTTGTAGGACTTGTATTGGAGTTTTGGGGAGAGGGAAAAAAAACACCCAGAAATCCCGCCGTTGTTTGCACAGCGTTCCCCATTCAGTGATAATAACCGGATATCTTATCTGATCGGCGTGATTCCTGCGGCTTCGGGGTTATAGAGGTTTTATTCTTTACTCTTAGCTGGTTGAGCGCCTCCTGCTGGGCAGCAGTCCGGTCATCAGGTGCTGTAACTCCCCATAAAGAGCCGGTTCGGGTGGGACGCCGCTGCCGCTTACTGCAGGTCCTCACTCCTCCCTGCATCTACGTTACTGCACTTACTGTACACAGCGCAGGCGCTGGGGGGCTGTAACCATGATGTTACAGCACTGGATGACAGGGTGTGCTGGAGGAGAGGACACCAAGAGGGGGCACTATTATTACTGGGGCCACTAAAGGGGGCGCTCTTATTACTGGGGCCACTGGAATAAGGCCTCTCACGCACCGCCTCAGCAAAACACTGCCATTTTGATCACAGCGTTTTGCCGTGATTTTACCGCTGTTTTTGGACACGGGTTTCTGCCTTCGACTGCGGTTTTTAACAGACCCCATGAGGGGCGTTAACTGCGGTAAAATAAGACAGCACTCGAAAATCGCGGCATTAAAAAGCGCAATAGGAGCGTTGTACTGCGATTACCGCAGCGCTGAAAAGGCTGCAGTAAAAAGCGGATGTGTGGGAGTGGCCTACCAGAGATAGGAACGCGTTAGACGCGGCGCGACCCTTGTTTACCTCGGCTGATGCAGGCGGCAATCCTAGGTGGGCATCTATGTCTTCGGTACCCCATAAAGCAGCACGGTTTCCCCTCTCCTGTAGATTTTGGACAGCCTGTTTTAGCGTGACGCCCCATTAACCCTTTCACATTCATGTTGTGTGCATATGCGCAGCGAATAACGTAGGTCTTCTCCGTATGTCACACGCATTTAACCATACCCAGCGATTTCAGATGCGGTAGGTCATACCGTGTATTTTTCATGCGAACGAACCCACTGAAAGCAATCGGTTCTATTCACTGCGTATAACTGGGTATTGTGCTGTACAAATACGCTTGTGTGAACGAGCCCTGAGGGTGCCGGTACACGAGCGCAGGTAACACTCCGGTGATCTCGCTGCACCTGCGCTGACATCCCCGGATATACCCATCTAATGTGGATTCACACTGAGACCGAACCACGGAGAACTTGTCACGTGATTTTATGCTCCGGGGTCACGGGGAGGATTACCATACAGCGCCAATCCTGAGAGGGCCGGGTCTGGTGGCCATACAGCGTATATCAATGTCCTGTCCATGGAGTCTCTTCTTCCACTGGGGTCCACAAGCGCCACGGATCAGACGTCTTTTTCGTCGTATGCATTTGTTTTTGAAAATAAAAATGGGAATATCCCCTGCAGGAGCGCGGAGACATGAACCGCGGCGGGCCGTTAGTAATATCTCCTGCAGGAGCGCGGAGACATGAACCACGGCGGGCCGTTAGTAATGTCTCCTGCAGGAGCGCAGAGATGTGAACTGTGGCGGGCCGTTAGTAATATCTCCTGCAGGACGCGGAGACGTGAACCGCGGCGGGCCGTTAGTAATATCTCCTGCAGGAGTGCGGAGACATGAACGGCGGCGGGCCGTTAGTAATATCTCCTGCAGGAGCGCGAAAACGTGAACCGTGGCGGGCCGTTAGTAATATCTCCTGCAGGACCACAGAGACATGAACCGCGGCGGGCCGTTAGTAATATCTCCTGCAGGAGCGCGAAAAAGTGAATCGTGGCGGGCCGTTAGTAATATCTCCTGCAGGAGCGCGAAAATGTGAACCGTGGCGGGCCGTTAGTAATATCTCCTGCAGGACCACGGAGACATGAACCGCGGCGGGCCGTTAGTAATATCTCCTGCAGGAGCACGGAGACATGAACCGCGGCGGGCTGTTAGTAATATCTCCTGCAGGAGCGCGAAAACGTGAACTGTGGCGGGCCGTTAGTAATATCTCCTGCAGGAGCGCGGAGACATGAACCACGGCGGGCCGTTAGTATTATCTCCTGCAGGAGCGCGGAGACGTGAACCGCGGCAGGCCGTTAGTAATATCCCCTGCAGGAGCACAGAGACGTGAACCACGGCGGGCCGTTAGTAATATCCCCTGCAGGAGCGCGGGGACGTGAACCACGGCGGGCCGTTAGTAATATCCCCTGCAGGAGCACGGAGACGTGAACCGCGGCAGGCCGTTAGTAATATCTCCTGCAGGAGCGCGGAGACGTGAACCACGGCGGGCCATTAGTAATATCTCCTGCAGGAGCACAGAGACGTGAACCATGGCGGGCCGTTAGTAATATCTCCTGCAGGACCACGGAGACATGAACTGCGGCGGGCCGTTAGTAATATCTCCTGCAGGAGCACGGAGACGTGAACCGCGGCGGGCCGTTAGTAATATCTCCTGCAGGAGCACGGAGACATGAACCGCGGCGGGCCGTTAGTAATATCCCCTGCAGGAGCACAGAGACGTGAACCGTGGCGGGCCGTTAGTAATATCTCCTGCAGGACCACGGAGACATAAACCGCGGCGGGCCGTTAGTAATATCCCCTGCAGGAGCGCGGAGACGTGAACCGCGACGGGCCGTTAGTAATATCCCCTGCAGGAGCACGGAGACGTGAACCACGGCGGGCCGTTAGTAATATCCCCTGCAGGAGCACGGAGACGTGAACCGCGGCAGGCCGTTAGTAATATCTTGTGCAGGACCACGGAGACATGAACCGCGGCGGGCCGTTAGTAATATCTCCTGCAGGAGCGCGGAGACGTGAACCGCGGCAGGCCGTTAGTAATATCTCCTGCAGGACCGTGGAGACATGAACCGCGGCGGGCCGTTAGTAATATCCCCTGCAGGACCGCGGAGACATGAACCGCGGCGGGCCGTTAGTAATATCCCCTGCAGGACCGCGGAGACATGAACCGCGGCGGGCCGTTAGTAATATCCCCTGCAGGACCGCGGAGACATGAACCGCGGCGGGCCGTTAGTAATATCCCCTGCAGGACCGCGGAGACATGAACTGTGGCGGGCCGTTATTAATAACAAGACCCGATGAGCGTAAAAGAACTGAATGTTCTAGTGTTATGTAGTAAACAGTCATATTCAAAGGGGAACCCCAAAACCCCCTCCAATATATACAACCCACAAGAATAATACACCGCAGGCCTCAAAAACTGCAATTTATTAAAATATTTCATCAAAATAACATCTGTAGATAAGATAAGACCCGGAGTGATAGAGCCCCAGAACTGGTCCCAATATATACATGTCTGGGGTGGGCAGTGCCAACATGAAGCCGCGGAGGAGCTGAGCCGCTCCATAAGTGGTGGCTGATACCGGTCTACAGCAGCCAGAATTACAGATAATGCCAATCCCAGCCATTTAAAGGGGTTTTCCAGGACTTTACTATTGATGACCTATCCTCAGGCTTGGTCATCACTAGTAAAGCTCTGGAATACCCCTCTAACACCTCAGATGCTGCAGTCAATATTGACTGCAGCATTTAAGTGGTTAGTCAGAGGGAGACTGCTTCCTCTGTCTCCTGATTGGTGCCAAGGTGTTGATACGGCAGGCAGGGACGCATATATTTATTTTAAGCCCCACTTCATCACTACTGAAGGCCCTAAGGTCCGCCATCTTAGTACTCCCATTATACCCTGCCAGAGACGGGGTGCAATGGGATGTACCGCAGGGGCAATACAGAAAAATGGAAAGTTTGGGTCTCGGCCTATGGTGGGCAAGATAAGTTTGGGATCACTTAGAAAACCGTGAATTTACTACATCCATGGCTACAAATAACAATCCCTCCGGCAGAAGTCTATTCCTCACACTGTGGCCTCTTCTACATGTGAAGACCAATGTTAGGATCAGTCCTCAGACGGTAAGTCACGAGTACGGCGCTGATTTCTTCTTGTAAAGAGTCATAAGTCCCTAAAATATTAGCTTCCGCCTCCAGGTCAGTCACCGCCGGTATTTCCTGGGTTCCTCACTGCTTTCCATATTTCCTAGTCCCTGTTGACAAGAACATGTGACTGCTGCAGCCAATGAGTGGCTGTAGCAGGTTACCGCAGTGGTTAGTGATTGGCTGCAGCAATCACATGTTCAGGTCAACAGGGACCAGGACTTCTGGAGACCAGTGGGAAAGTCCAGGAAGCATTAGATGAGGAGCGGAAGGGAATTAGAATACTTTAAAGCAGCGGATCCCAAACTTTTTCAGCCATGGAGTTCTTTTTGAAGCAAAAGTTTCTCATGGAGCCCCAAAGTGGGACAGAGGTGTGGCCAAGGGAGGGGTTAGGGGCGTGGCTTATCACAAATTATTATTTTTACCTCCATCGTTATAAAAAGGACAGGGCCGTTTTAAAAAAACCAGGAGCGCTGGAGGGGCTATTGATATACTTTATATTTAAAATGCTGCAGAACTAAATCCCGCATCACATGCTAATATCCGCACGGGTTTTGTGCAGATTTCTTCCACAGCAAATTCTCCCCGTGTAATAATAATAATAATCTTTATTCGTATACCGCCAACTTATTCCGCAGCGCTTACAAGCATGGGATAAAGGCAAACAATACAACAATTACAATGTGAGGTACAATCAGCTAGAAACAATTGAGGTGGGGTTGATACAGGAGGGGGAGGGGAGCGAGTCATGGGGAACACAGGCAGTAGGGGATTTCATGTGGAAATCAGTTATTAGGAAGCAAACTGGGTGGGACGGTAAGGAGGAGCAGGGGTAGAGGTTGTATGTGATAGGCAGGGTGGAAGGTGTGGGGATCCATAGGGAGGGATGGGGAACTAGGTCATGGGATTTGGTATGCTTCCCTGAAGAGGTGCATTTTTAGGGTGCGTCTGAAATTTCGTGCATTGGGAATTGTCCGGATACCTTGGGGTAGAGCGTTCCAGAGGATGGGTGCAGCTCTGGTGAAGTCCTGGAGGCGAGTGTGTGAGCTTTGTATTAGAGGTGGGTTTAGTCTGAGTGTGTTAGCGGATCGGAGTGAGCCGGCTGGGTGGTATACTGACAGTAGGGAGGCGATGTATGGTGGTGCGGCGCCATGCAGAGCTTTGTGGGTGAGGTAGAGGAGTTTATAAATTCTTTATTTATCGTTTTCAAATGTAATACATATAAGGTTAAAGGTCGTCTGAATGCGTTTATACGATACAATACTTTAGTCCTCGTTATGTTCCTGCTGATGCTTTTCTTTTTAACTGGTTGGTAAAGAAGACATTAATGTTTACACATTCTTGGCTTTGGGTGGACTTTGAACTTAAGCGTGTGGGCAACCTCCTCTGTGCCAGGTCTTAAAGAAAAGAAAACAATTGAATGTGTTTCCAACTCCAACAACCTTATCAAAAACGAAAGTAAACTAAGACACAGGACAGGATACATAGGGGACGTTTAGGGTTGGGTAAAGGGGATATGGGGTATGATTGGGGTGAGGGGGGAGAGGGTGGTGGTAGACTATGACCTTGAGTAGTTGGCTTCTAGTAGTCTTTGGTATTCTACTGAGTTCTGAAACTCAAGCCAGCAGAACCAGGTCTTCATGAACTTTTCTGGGCTGCCTTTGAGTGTAGCCGTAAGGTCCTCCATCTCCAGAATCCCCTGAATTGTGTTAAGCCATAAAGCTATCGAAGGTGGGGTGGTTTGGCGCTAGGATCTCGGTATGCAGGACCTCGCTGCGGCGACCAGGTGGCGTACTACTGATATTGAGTAAATTTAGAAGTAATCTTCCAGACCTCCGTCTAAAAGCTTGCCAGCATAAGTCCCAAAAGATGTGTAAGAAGGTCCCTCTGTCCGTACGGCATCTCCAGCACAATGGGGAGACCGATGGATATATTTGGTTGAGACGGGTGGGCACCCTGTACCAGCGTGAAAGCACCTTGTATCCTGCCTCCTGGGTTTTGGTAGATATAGATGAGGAGTGAGTGAGAAGGTAGAGGAATTTAAATTTAGTTCTGCAGTGGATGGGCAGCCAATGCAGCGACTGGCATAATGCAGAGGCGTCTGAGTAACGGCTGGATAGAAAAATGAGTCTAGCTGCTGCATTTAGTATGGATTGGAGCGGAGCGAGTCTAGTGCGGGGGAGGCCAATGAGTAGCGAGTTGCAGTAGTCAAGCCGGGAGTGGATGAGGGCAACCACGAGCGTCTTTAGCGTGTCCGTGGTTAGGACGGACGTATTTTAGCAATATTTCTGAGGTGCATGTGGCATGTTTGGGCCAGAGATTGGATATGGGGGGCAAAGGAGAGGTCAGAGTCCAGTGTGACCCCAAAGCAGCGGGCTTGCTGTCTGGGGGTTATGATGGTGCCAGACACTGGAATGGAGATGTTGAGAGGAGGTCAGTTAGAAGGTGGAAAGACAAGGAGGTCAGTTTTAGAGAGGTTTAGTTCGAAAAAAAGGAGGACATAGTGTTAGAGACAGCGGACAGACAGTCGGTGATATTTTGGAGGAATGGTCCAGAGATCTCACGAGAGGAGGTGTATAGTTGGGTGTCGTCAGCGTAGAGATGGTATTGGAGGCCAAATTTGTGGATGGTTTGACCAATTGGGGCAGTATAGATAGAGAAGAGAAGGGGACCAAGGACCGAGCCCTGGGGGACCCCGACAGTGAGAGGAAGTGGAGCGGAGATAGAACCAGCAAAGGAAACACTGAAAGAGCGGTCAGAGAGGTAGGAAAAGAACCAGGAGAGAGCAGTGTCCTTTAGACCAATAGAGCGGAGTAATAATAGTGACCCCCTATATTGGTAGCCCCAGTAGGAATTGGTGTCTCCTAGTACCACCCCTCCATTGCGCCCTGCTCTATTTACCCCTGCAACAGCATTTGGGAGCATATTAACAGTTTCTATAGCAGCTCAGCCCTAACAACCAATCAGGTTGAATCAGCCAGCCCAAACAACCAATCAGGTTGAATCAGCCAACCCAAACAACCAATCAGGTTGAATCAGCCAACCCAAAAACAACCAATCAGGTTGAATCAGCCAACCCAAACAACCAATCAGGTTGCTGGAATTGTGAATCAGAACCAATCAGCTTGCTGGAATTGCTGAATACTGCTGAGCTGTTACAGAAATTGTTAATATGCCATCCGGGCATTCTTTCGTGAGGAACAGGACCTGCGGTGACATAGAAAAGCGGATCACATGACTGGAGCTAGCTCATGTGATCTGCCACCACATGTCCTGTTCCTTAGTAAAGCCTGCCTGGACACTGCTACAGCTGTGAGTTGTGCTAGGAAACCTAGACCCTCCCTCGGGGGCCCTGACTGTCGCTTGTGGAGCCCCAGGGGCTCCGCGGGGCACAGTTTGGGAAACGCTGCTTTAAAGTATTGAAAGAAATAAAGAGGGTTTTTTTGTTTTTTTTAATTTAAGTGGCCGAACAGCCACTTTAATGCAATATTTAGTTCAGTCAGGGGCTATGGACAGCAGTAGGGATGTCATTGGTCCTATCAGTCCACCTTTCCAATTCAGAGCAAAGATAAAGGCATGAAAATTGAAGATTCTGAGCATGTGACCACTGGTCAACTAATAGAATAAAAAAATATGAAAAAGGGGTGGAGTCTGCTGACACAGGAAAACGGTTGTCCCCGCCACAAGCGGCTTCCATGTAGAACCCATACTGTAGCAGTGTCTGTTGGGTTTTACTGCTCTTTTGCTTCTGCACTTGATTGGTTCAAGACCCGATGGGCTTCCAGGATCGACTTCACTGAAAATCATTTTCCGCAGTTGGAGAAATCGATTCCTTGTGGACACTCTGATGAGACATGAGGTGGTTCCTCCGTGTGAACCGTCTGCCACAATCTAAACAAGGAAAGGACCTCTCTACTGTGTGAGTCCTCCTATGTCTAATGAGACCCGAGCGGTCCGTGAGACACTTCCCGCACTCCGGACAGGGGAAGGCGCCCGTGTGGATGCTCTGATGCCTTTCGAAGCCCGATTTGCTCAGTAATGACTTACCGCATTCGTTGCAAGAGAACGGCCCTTCATCCTTGGGTGGATATTTGGGCTCCTTTGTATTGGGTTTGGGCATGTGAAAAGCCCA
Source organism: Eleutherodactylus coqui (assembly GCF_035609145.1). Classification (NCBI taxonomy): domain Eukaryota; kingdom Metazoa; phylum Chordata; class Amphibia; order Anura; family Eleutherodactylidae; genus Eleutherodactylus; species Eleutherodactylus coqui. The sequence goes on along the minus strand of NC_089837.1, from coordinate 525,799,771 downwards.
CTGGTGGACCACCAGGGCGGACTTGTCCTTGAAGCACTTCTGACACAATGCACAATGGAGCATCTGCTCATGAGCGGTCAGGTCGATCTTGTTTTCAAAGTTCTGCCCGCACTGCTTGCAAACATACACTACCGCCAGCTCGTTTCCATCCCCATCTTCGAACTTCATTAGGCTACTGGAGGGGGTATCTCCTCCAGGTTCTTGACTAAACGGGTGCGGTTGTTGGTCTGATTTGTCTTTCCGGGGCGGTCTGAGGCTCAGAACAGATTGAGGTTTTACTATTACCGCTATGGGGTGAATGTCACTGGAAGTGCTTCCGTCCAGGTTACTTGGGTTATCTCCATTTTTATGTTGGACAGGAACTAACACATGGGGGGAGTCAGGTTGGATCTTCCAGCTAGTTGGTGGGCCTGCAATAGATTCATAGGTGAGAAGGTGGCCACAGAGTCATATTTAATGCATGCAAGTTGGCGAAGACTGCTATTTCTAGGATTTCGGTATGCTATGGATATGATGACTTTATGCTCTGACCTCACAAAACAGAACAATGGCATAATGGAAGTTGTATTTTCAGAGTCTCAGTTTAGCCCCACCCATGCCAAGTTCTCACTTCCAGTACAGCCCCACCCACGCCGAGTTCTCAGTCCTAGGCAAGTCCCACCCACGCTGAGTTCTGACTCCCAGTACAGCCCCACCCATGCTTAGCTGCTCAGCATTGTAAGAAGTGCCCAGTACTTGCTAGCTGGCGTGTCCTGCACTATGGAGGTACATTACTAAAGGACAGGGTTTCTTTACTCACCCAAGATAATTTCAGAAGTATTTGGTTCCTCTTTACACCTGATGGGCAGTGGCTTGTCTCCAGCTTCAGCCTGTAATACAAGAGGAGTCACAGCAATCAGACTTCATTTTGCCTGCAAAGTTTTGAGTCTCTTTCCCCACAAATCTGCAAGTGTCGGGCCCCAACAAGAGACTATTGGGTTTCCAGTGTTTTCTCACAGAGCAATTACCTGACTACATAGTGTTTTATGCGGTAGATTAGGATTCCTCCCACTACCCATTAATTATAGACAGTGGGCCGGATAATTAGCTGATGGGCGGTGGTACTGAGCAGTGGACACCTTGTCCATCAACTACTGATGACCTTTCTAGAGGATAGGTCATCAATGAAAAAGAGGGCAGAAAACCCCTTAAAAGGTGTTCTTCCACCAAATTAAGTTATCCCCTATCCACAAAATAGGATATAACTACCTGATGAGTGAAGGTTCAGCTACTGGAGACCCCACGCATCACAAGAATCAGGGTCTCAGATCATGCAGTCCCCGAATGGAGTGGCAGTGAAGCATCCATGCATCCACTCATGGAGTTCAAGCACTCCGCTATCTCCGGCAGCCCCAGTGAAGAAGTGAATGCAGCAGCGGTGCACATGCTCAACCACCGTTCCAGTCATGCAGGAAATCTTTGGGTTCTCCCATCCAATTTTTAACTGTAACTGTACTTTTTAACCACAGACAGCATTAGAGGAGTTGTACCACAATTACAAGTTATCTTCTATGCACAGCATAGGGAAGAACTTGCTGCCTGGTTGGGAGGGTCTCACCACTGAAACCCCCACTGATCTTGAGAGTGTGACTCTTGTCCCGCTCTGCCTGTTACTGTGGGGTCGCTTCTCTCTGCAGTGACGTCAATATGAATGCAGCGCTGGCCAAGCATGTATGGTTAGCGCACAATGCATTTCAATGGAGTGACGAAAATACCCGAGTGGGTGCCGCTCCGCTATCTCCACGGTCCAGTTAAAAGTGAATGCAGCGCCAGTGCGCGACCAGCGCTCCACTCAGTGCCCTTATCACTGCAGGGGGTGCAGTAACCCTGTAGTGAGGATGGAGGGCACAGGAGTCCCGTTTTCGAGATCAGTGGGGGGGTCTTAGCAAGTTATCCCCTATCCTGTGGGCAACTTGTAATTATAGTAACACAATGCTAACTGTGGCATTTAACTGTCCTCCAAGGAGCTGCAGGCGATGCCAACGTAGGATGCTGTTCAGTTGTTGTGGCAGTGGGAGGCATGTTATCATTGTACTTCTTGTAATAGAATGACAACCAGGGCACAATATACTGCAACACAGAAGTAATGCAGTGTATTGGAGAAGTGATCCTGAGATTGCATGTTAAAGTCTCACTAGGGATTGTAGAAGTGCAGTACACAAAGTGGCCTTTAGGGGGCCTTGAATGTGTGCTAACCAGCAAGGACAGCTGTGTGGGTGTGTCTGGAGGAGCTAAAACCTCCAGAAACATTGAAGTCCCTGCTGAAAGCAGAGCGGCTGCTGAGAGAGAGCTGGAGCTACTCCCCGAGAGGGAGGCTAAGAGGAGGCTGAAAGCCTGACCTCTGTGGGAGACCAGGCTGGGGTACGGCCATGAGTCTGACAGGGAAGGACGCCCCCAGACTTACACCCGGTTGGGTACGTGTAGTGGCACTAGGCCACAGGGTTAGCAGTGAGTGAGAGAACTACTGTAAAAAGGGTTTTCCAGTAAATACTATCCTCACAATAAGTCATTAATAGTTGATCAGCCGGGGTCCATCGCTGCCGCCCCCCACGATCAGCTGAAATCAACGGGAGCCGTGCCTGCAGTTAAAAGCGCCGGACACTATATAGGAGGTCGGCATGGAGGCTTCTGCTCCGATCTCTGTGTATTTGCGGCGCTGACAGCATGCGCCCGCTCTGCTGATCAGTGGGGGGCTGCAGCGACTGACCCGGACGAACAACTATTGCTAACCTATCCTGAGCAAGTTAGCACCTTGACGGGCAAGTGTTTGTTAGGCTTCTGGCACAAAGTGTATGTGCTGCCGGTGGCTGCTGTGCTCCCCTAGGATTATCCTTGTTATATACTGAAAACTCAAGAAAATAAAGTTACGTCAGACCAACCGCCATCCCCCACCCAGATATTGCCACAGGACTAAAAGAAAAAAAAAGGGAAAAAGGCATGAAAATTAAAACAAACAAAAAACAAAACAATCATTGTCATTTTGCTGCAAAACTTGGCATGTACAGCATGTTGGCCACTAGACGCCTCTACGACGCACAGAAGAGATTTCACCTCGTTACCAGAGGGGGGCGCATTATTGGGATGTGAGAAGCTGGAGTGTCATATCGATGAATTGTCCCCAACCAAGTCATTCTGTACAGACTGTTAGGAGGTGTTGGGACCAGTGGATGGGGGCACACAAGGTGACTGGGCTCAGGGCGCCCCCTACAGACCACCAGTAGAGAGGAGCGTCTGACCCCCACCGCGGCCCCCATTACATGTACGGCCTGTGACCCCCACCGCGGCCCCCATTACATGTACGGCCTGTGACCCCCACCGCGGCCCCCATTACATGTACGGCCTGTGACCCCCACCGCGGCCCCCATTACATGTACGGCCTGTGACCCCCACCACGACCCTCATTACATGTACGGCCTGTGACCCCCACCACGACCCCCATTACATGTACGGCCTCTGACCCCCCACCGTCACCCCCCATTACATGTACGGCCTGTGACCCCCACCGTCACCCCCCATTACATGTATGGCCTGTGACCCCCACCGTCGCCCCCATTATATGTACGGCCTGTGAACCCCACCGTCGCCCCCATTATATGTACGCCCTCTGACCCCCACCCTCGCCCCCATTACATGTACAGCCTCTGACCCCCACCCTCGCCCCCATTACATGTACGGCCTCTGACCCCCACCGTCGCCCCCATTACATGTACGGCCTCTGACCCCCACCCTCGCCCCCATTACATGTACGGCCTCTGACCCCCACCCTCGCCCCCATTACATGTACGGCCTCTGACCCCCACCCTCGCCCCTATTACAAGTACGGCCTCTGTATAAACAAGGGAAAAAAAGGATACAACTGATGTCGCCGCATATGAGAAAGTCCAAACTAATGAAATATAATGTCATCTAAGCAGCGCAGTGAGCACTGGAGGAAAACATTCATAACATTATGTTGTTTTTATCATTCCTGCTCCCAAGAACAATGGAACTAATGAGGATACCAACACAGGCTGCAGCCCACCAGCTCTACTGACAGAAGACTTACATGTTATGGGGGTAATAATGTGACAAACAATACAACCGAACACAAACCCTCAAATATGAGAAACAAAAAACTCATCTGCGTCCTCAGGGGGCTAAGGGGTAGACTAGTGCGATGAGATTCCTGTACCTGAGAATCACGTGCTTTCCTCTTCTTCTCTTTCTTTACCCCGCTGTGGGAAGTGACATTTCTGCCTCGGGTTTCTGGCGGTGTCATAGAAAAATGGTTACCTGTGAGAAATGGACACACAACGTCTCAGTTACCACAAAGGTCTGACAGAAAAAGTGTTAGGCCTCCATAGAATGGTGGAGTTGGAAGGGACCTCCAGGTTCATCGGGTCCAACCCCCCGCTCAGCGTCGGATTTACCATCTTGGTAGCTCTCCTCTGAACTTCCTCCAGTTTGTCTATGTCTTTTTTAAAGTGTGGTGCCCAGAACTGGACACAGTATTCCAGATGAGGTCTGACTAAGGAAGAGTAGAGGGGGATAATGACCTCATGTGATCTAGACTCTATGCTTCTCCTAATACATCCCAGAATTGTGTTTGCCTTTTTGGCTGCTGCATCACATTGTTGACTCGTGTTCAGTCTATGATCTATTAGTATACCCAAGTCTTCTTCACATGTGCTACTCCCTAAATACTTGCTATTCACACAGCAACCCTCTAGATACTTGTAATTGCATTGCTGGGGTCCAACCTGTGACGGAGGGAGCCCTTTCCTCTCTCAGGCTCTTTAGAGCATGCCGGGTTTCCAACACATCGGAAGAAACACCAGTGGTGACCAATGTGAAGAGCCTAGATGAGCAGGTCGCTAAATGGAAGAGTGTGTACACAGAGACTTAGCGACACTAACACGTTGTAGCCACATCATAAGTTTCCAAAATTGAGGTGAAGATGCTGTGGTTTTGCTTCAGGTCAAGAAAACCAAGACTAAAACTTGCTGAGCGGAAGCAACGTACAAATACAGCCTTTCAGTTAGTGAGGGGATGAGTTGGGGATAGTCATAGAGGTTCTTGGGTAGATCCCGCAATCCAATGTCATTTTCGGCGGTCTTTGACGCCTGATAATTACCTGCAACAGCCAAGATCAGCACACACGCTGATTACAGCTGTTAAAGGGGTTGTCCCGCGAAACAAAGTGGGGTTCAGCACTTCTGTATGGCCATATTAATGCACTTTGTAATGTACATTGTGCATTAATTAGGAGCCATACAGAAGTTATTCCCTTACCTGCTCCGTTGCTGGCGTCCCCGTCTCCATGGTGCCGTCTAATTTTCAGCGTCTAATCACCCGATTAGACGCGCTTGCGCAGTCCGGTCTTCTCCGTGTTGAATGGGGCTGCTCGTGCTGGAGAGCGCTCCTCGTAGCTCCGCCCCGTCACGTGTGCCGATTCCAGCCAATCAGGAGGCTGGAATCGGCAATGGACCGCACAGAGCCCACGGTGCACCATGGGAGAAGACCTGCGGTCCACCGAGGGTGAAGATCCCGGCGGCCATCTTCGCAAGGTAAGTAAGAAGTCACCGGAGCGCGGGGATTCGGGTAAGTACTATCCGTTTTTTTTTTTCAACACATGCATCGGGTTTGTCTCGCGCCGAACGGGGGGGGCTATTGAGAAAAAAAAAAACCCGTTTCGGCGCGGGACAACCCCTTTAACTCTTTAAATACCACAGTCAATTCTGAGAAAAACATTTAAATACCCCAACCACAGTTTAAGGGTCCCAAATGCCCCCGTCGGTTTAGTTGCCATGGCTGCCATTGCAGATTGACTACGAAGCCATCCCAGTGGCACGTCTTGATAGACTGCCTGTCAGATCGTGGCATAACGAAATATTATGGTATTACATTATGCTGCAAGAGCGATCAAACTACCACAACTTCAGGTCCCCTATGGGGACTAAAAAAAAAAATGTACAACTGAGTAAAAACAAAAACACTTAAAAGTATTAAAGGTAATAAAAAGTTTTAAAAAAATTCTTTGCCCATATTTATAATAAAAATATCAAAATCAAAAAAACCTATTTAGTATCGCTGCACCTGTAAAACTCTGATCCTGCAGAGTGATGCTTTATTTATTCGGCACAGTCAATGTTGTCAGTAAAAAAAAAAAAAAAAATACACAACGTCAGAATTGCGTTTTTCTGGTCACTTCATCTCCAAGAACTCCAAAATCGATCAATAGAAACAACGGGACATCATGCAAAAAAAAACAAAAACACACACAACACAGAGCTAGATCGATAGGAGAATTAAAGAGTTATGGCGGCAGAAAATAATATATATTTTTTAAGGATTAGAGATGAGCGAGCGTACTCGGTAATGACATACTTGAGCCAGTATCGTCCTTACCGAGTACCTGCCTGCTCGCCCGCCCGCAAAGATTCGGATGCTGGCGGGGGTGAGCGATGTGCTGCAGGAGGTAGCGGTGGAGAGAGATCTCCCCCCGTTACCCCCCGCTCTCCCCCACCGGCACCCGAATCTTTGCGGGCGGGCGAGCAGGCAGGTACTCGGTAAGGACGATACTCGCTCAAGTATGTCATTACCGAGTACGCTCGCTCATCTCTATTAAGGATATTTTATTTCTAAAGGTAGTGCAGCAAAAAAAAACAAAAAAAACCCTCTCTAATATTTGGTCTCTTCATAACGGTACTTTCCCACAGAGTTGTGCCCTCTTCACTGCAGTGTAAATGACCTAAGATGGCGGAATTGCATTTTTTTTGTTTTCCTTTCACTCTTAGAATTTTTTTAACGTTTTTTAGTAAATAAATCAAATAGAACCATTGATCAATCCAGCTGGTCCCGCAGTGAACAGCAAGACCTCAGACCGCTACCCTAATGGATAGATAGAAGTTATGATTTTTTGAAAGTGCGGAAGATAAAACGAAAAAGGCTGCGTCCTTAAGGGGTTAAAGGGACACTAGAAATGTGAAGGAAAGAGATGATGATCTTTCCCCGCAGCATCTTCTACCTGTTCCGGAAATAAACTAGCGTGTAGAAATCCTGTGGGGCACAAAGAGGGGTAACTTAATGATCTTTGTGGGGGGAGGCTCCTGCTGCAGTCAGGAGGAAGGGGAACATGGTGGAGCTCCGTGGCCGCCGCACACAAGGGAGGGAGTCTTGGGAACCTTCTTGTTACAGTTGTATCCAGTCTAAAGACTCTGTGATCTAAACAGCCCGGATGGGTTTACAATGCCACATGATGCCATGTTGGCATTCTACCCGCATGGGCACCTAATGTGTTGCTCCTATGAAGGTCATGTCTGCATGCATGGCGGGGGAACAGGTGTGCTGGGCGAGCAGTGCAGGACTTTGTACCTGGTGTTCCCGTGTCATCATCCTGCTATCTTCCCCCATGCGTTTCTGAGAAACAAGGGGGTTCCTGCAGCTTTTGGGGGGGATTTATAGGAATGTGTCCACCTGTGGGGAACAGACAGACGTGTGTATAGAAGTCTGGAAGATCACATGGTGTATACAGAGCATCAATATAGTTCCTGAAGATGGGACATAGCGCGGGTCAAAAATATTAGCTCCTCCCACAATATGGCTGCCTCCACTGTGTAGACAAGAAACATCTAAGGAAGATACACTGTACTTCAGATAAACCTCTCACTGTGGATGTCGGGCAATGAGTTCAACAAACCACATTTGTTCCTTTCAAATATACAGAATTGTTCTCACAATCACCACTAGAGGGCACACACTGGACATGCTCCTCCTACATTGTGCATCTCACTTTACAGCTGTGCTGTGTAGAGTGAATGTTAAGAAAAGATTGAGGTTTTTGTAACAGTAGATCTGCAGTACTGCTGGAGACTAGATAAGCAGGCTGCTGACTGGAAGAGGCTATGAACACAGAAGTCTTTTTTTTTAGTGTGTGGCAAAATAGTGAGTCGCGAATGTGGATCCTCGCCTGCCTCTATCATCATGATCAAATAATAGGCCTATTGTGCTGCTCGGGACAAGATAAGCAGGATGTGCAGTGGTGCTGTAATTCATCATCAGTGGGACTTCTAGATGTAATCAGATAACGTTTTTGCAGTAACCTTTCATCTTATGGTGACCTTGTCTCACCTGAGCCGATCTCTACTGGGATTTCTTCCTCCTTACACTGGGGCAGTAACGTCCCTACGGCTGGAGGACCCTGTCACATGAGAACAAGACCGTTATAATAAGTAGGCGTTCACAGAAATTACAGTTAACAGTGGATTGGCTGCGACACGGGGGTTAAAGGGGTTGTCCAGGCTTAGAAAAACATGGCTGCTTTCTCCCAAACACAGCGCCACCCTTGTCCATGGCTCATGTCTAGTATTGCAGCTCAGCTCACTTCAATGGAGCTGAGCAGCAACACCACACAGAACCTTATGGACGAGGGTGGCGCTGTGTTTGGAAGAAAGCAGCCATGTTTTGACGGGGGTCATATCTGAGATCCAAAGACAAGCAGACAAGAAGAATCTGGTCCGTCTGGACGCGCTTAGCGGGCTGCGCCAGATTTATTGTGCCATATGTGCCTTTTTGAGACTCTGGATGTATGTCACCAATGCGGCCAGTGATTGTAAGATGTGGGCACCTAATGTGCTGCGTCTGTGGACGCCGTGTCTGCATGTGACCACAGGGCCTTGTACCTGGGGTTCCTGCATCACCACCTTGTGATCTTCCTCCTTCGGAGATGCGAGGGGGCTCGTGCAGCTCCTGGGGGGGCTTGTAGGAACGTCTCCATCTGTGGGGAACAGACAAGCATGTACAGATGTCCGAAGATACTACAGATATCTCTTCAATAGCTATTAGTGTCACGTCCACGGGGTTTCTAAGGACAGGATGTGACAGCGGCTTTTCTTGGACATTGTTCTCTCCCCATTTTAACCCCTGAGATGCCATGTTTACTGCAGCCGTGCCATCTAAGCAGTTTTGGAGGGCGCTCCGCCTGTCATCCCATCAGACTCACAATACAATAGTAGGGGGCCAGTGGTTTACTATGGCAGCGAGGGGTCTAGCAAACACCTCTAGCTCTGCCATTTTTTGGCTTTGTTGTAATACCAGGCTGGGCCACTGCACAATGTACGAATCCATCTGCTTCCTGTTCCCTACAGGGTGGCAGCCGACCTGGGAAACAGCTGATTATCTGGGGTCCGGGGCAGAGGACCCCTGCCAATCAGCTATTGATGACCTATGCTATGGACAGGTCATAAGTTTTTAAACAGCTGGAAAACCCCTTTAAGAAGCCCTTTAACTACATGCTAAACAGTGAACAAAAACAAAATTTTAAAAAACTGCAAAAATGTCGAAAATGCTCGAAATGTGGATCCCGTGTTCCCATCCTCCTCTCTGCATCCGCCACAGTAGGGAGTGGACTGCATGCAGCGCTGGTAGTGCCAGGGAATCAGCGCTCCATTCACTTTCAGTGGGACTGCGGAGATAGCGGAGTATCACCTGCTCAGGTATTTCCGTCAGCCCCATTGAGATGAATGGAGTGCTGACCGCTCACGCTCACCAGCATTTCTTTTATGTCGATGTCACTGCAAGAGGAGAAGCGCCCCCCACAGTGACAGGAGAGCAGGACACGGGAGTCCCCTTCTGTAGTTCTGTGGGGTCTCAGCAGTGGGACGCCCACCGATCAGCAAGTTCTCCCCTATCCTGTGGATGGCAGATAACTTGTAATCTTGGTACAAACCGTTTAAGGGGTTAAGAAAGTGAATAACAGGGTATCCAATTGTAGTCTGCAATATGCACTTTCAGAAGACTGAGGCCTTCTATAACAATAGTGCTGCTGGAGACTAGATAAGCAGGCCGCTACCAACAGCAGCAGACAGATAGAAGGGAGTATATATACATAAGGCTCCGTGTTACTATGTGGTGGATGAGGATTCCCTATGCAGTTCCCCTTCTGCCTCCTTCTGTTCTCAGAGTGGAGAGTTTATCATGACTATATAATAGGCTTAATGTACTGCTGGAGACTAGATAAGCAGGATGTCACCACTGCTAATAGTAGGACCAAACTATATACAGAGATCCCTCACAGAGTCTATTGATATCCAGGACAAAGGGGCGTTCTTTACAGCTAGAGGAAAAAAAGCTTCTACTCCAATAGCAGAATAGTGAGTGCAGCTCTGGAGTATAATACAGGATGTAACTAAGGATCAGTACAGGATCAGCAATGTATGCACACAGTGACTCCACCAGCAGAATAGTGAGTGCAGCTCTGGAGTATAATACAGGATGTAACTCAGGATCAGTACAGGATAAGTAATGTATGTACACAGTGACTCCACCAGCAGAATAGTGAGTGCAGCTCTGGGGTATAATACAGGATGTAACTCAGGAGCAGTACAGGATAAGTAATGTATGTACACAGTGACTCCACCAGCAGAATAGTGAGTGCAGCTCTGGGGTATAATACAGGATGTAACTCAGGATCAGTAAAGGATAAGTAATGTATGTACACAGTGACTCCACCAGCAGAATAGTGAGTGCATCTCTGGGGTATAATACAGGATGTAACTCAGGATCAGTACAGGATAAGTAATGTATTTACACAGTGACTCCACCAGCAGAATAGTGAGTGCAGCTCTGGAGTATAATACAGGATGTAACTCAGGAGCAGTACAGGATAAGTAATGTATGTATACAGTGACTACCAGCAGAATAGTGAGTACAGCTCTGGAGGATAATACAGGATGTAACTCAGGGTCAGTACAGGATAAGTAATGTATGTACAGTGACTCCACCAGCAGAATAGTGAGTGCAGCTCTGGAGTATAATACAGGATGTAACTCAGGATCAGCACAGGATAAGTTATATGAGTAAAATAGTGTTTGGAGGTGAATGCGCCATTTTACACTGACTACATACCTGCAGCAGCCGGAGACTGATGACTCTCTGTTACCAGCTCCTTATAACGTTCCTTATGTCCTTCCATATATTCCCACTCCTCTGGGGAGAAGAAGATGGCGACATCCTCGCACCGCACCAGAACCTGAGACAATCACAAGGAAACCCCATCAGGTTATGAAATAATCATTTCACATTAGCGTCGGTACTTACTGTGGAGAAACCACTCCCACCTCCTGAGTGTCGCTGCTGGTGGTCTCGCCAGGTTCTGGGGTCTCTTCCTGGCATGAACGTTCCTCGGCCGATCCCTCGGATACACATAACTGGCAGGCGTCTGTGGACGAGTCCTTCTGCTTCTTGCTGAGAATAAAGTCCTGCATGGAGACAGATCTGGGGTGAGAACAGACAGAATGTTCTGGAGGGTGTATTGCATTGTGGGAGATATAATAATAATAATAATCTTTATTCATATAGCGCCAATATATTCCGCAGCGCTTACATAGACAGGGGGATACAGAAAGACAAAAGTACAAACATTACAGAACCGCGGTTACATAGTAATCAGCTGATGGAGACAATAGGGGTGAGGGTCCTGCTCCAACGAGCTTACATACTACAAGTAATGGGGGGATACAGAAGGTAAAGGGGCTGGAGATGTGCCCGGTATGGTGAGGTGGAGAGTGAGGGATGTTATACACACAGACAATGGTCAGACATTTAGCCGTGTGACGGCAGGAGCGGTTTATGATGGCTAGCAGGGATTGCAGTCAGTAGGTCAGGGAGCATGTTATCAGGCGGAGTACAGAGGGGTTTGTTTAGGGAATTCGGTATGCCTCCCTGAAGAGGTGCGTTTTTAGAGCACACCTGAAGTTCTGCGAGTCCTGGATTGCCCGGGTAGCCTTTGGTAGTGCGTTCCAGAGGACCGGTGCTGCTCTGGAGAAGTCTTGGAGGCAGGAATGAGAAGTTCGAATTAGAGGGGCGTCAGTCTAGTTTCGTTAGCAGAGCGGAGAGCCCGGGCTGGGTGATTGATTGAGATGAGGGAGGCGATATAGGGGGGCGCTGCACTGTGGATGAGGGATACAATATAGGGGGGCGCTGCTCTGTGGAGGGCTTTATGGATGAAGGTAGTGAGTTTAAATTGAATTCTGTATTTAACGGGCAGCCAGTGCAGTGACCGGCACAGGGCAGAGGCGTCCGAGTAGTGGCTGGACAGGAAGATGAGCCTGGCTGCCGCATTCAGGATGGATTGGAGAGGGTAGAGTCTGGTGCAGGGGAGGCCGATCAGCAACGAGTTGTAATAACCGAGCCGGGAGTGGATGAGGGCAACAGAGAGCGTTTTTAACATGTCCACAGTGAGAAAAGAGCGGATTCTTGCGATGTTCTTGAGGTGCAGCTGACATGTTCAGGCCAGAAATTGGATGTAGGGGGTAAATGATAGATCAGAGTTGAATATGACCCCAAGGCAGCGGGCATGCTGTCTAGGAGTTATGGTGGCGCCACACACTGAGATGGAGATGTCAAGAAGAGGTCGGTTAGTGGAGGGTGGAAATACCAGTAAGTCAGTTTTAGAGAGGTTTAGTTTTAGGCAGAGAGAGGACATGGTGTTAGAGACAGCGGACAGACAGTCGGTGATGTTTTGGAGGAAAGGTGCAGAGATGTCACGGGAAGAGGTGTATAGCTGGGTGTCGTCAGCATACAGGTGGTATTGGAGGCCAAATCTCCTGATGGTTTGTCCAATTGGGGCTGTGTAGATAGAGAAAAGGAGGGGGCCGAGGACCGAGCCCTGGGGAACCCCAACAGCAAAGAGGAGAGGAGGGGGCCCAGGACCGAGCCCTGGGGGACCCCAACAGCAAAGAGGAGAGGAGGGGGCTCAGGACCGAGCCCTGGGGGACCCCAACAGCAAGGGGAAGAGGAGGGGAGGTAGAGCCAGCAAAGGAGACGCTGAAAGAGCGGTCAGATAGGTAGGAGGAGAACCAGGAGAGAGCAGCGTCCTTTAGGCCGATGGAGCGAAGCATACTGAGGAGGAGTTTGTGGTCAGTGTCGAATGCTGTGGAGAGATCGAGGAGGATCAGTAGGGAGTAATTGCCCCTCGATTTGGCTGTCAGCAAGTCATTGGATACCCTTGTAAGGGCAGTTTCTGTCGATTGTTGGGGTCGGAAGCCAGACTGTAGGGGATCTAGGAGAGAGTGCTCTGATAGGTAGCTTACAAGGCGGGAGTAAACCAGGCGTTCTAGTAGTTTGGAGATGAAGCGGAGGTTTGAGATGGGTTGATAGTTGGCAGCATCAGTCGCGTCCAGAGTCGGCTTCTTTAGCAGTGGGGATATGATGGAGTGTTTGAAAGAAGAGGGAAAGATGCCAGAGGTCAGAGAGAGGTTAAATATAGTGGTGAGATGGCAGATGACCGCTGGGGAGAGGGAGCGGAGGAGGTGTGAGGGGAGAGGGTCGCTAGCGCAGGTGGTGGGGCGAGCAGAGAAGAGCAATTTGGAGACTTCTTCCTCTGTCGCTGGTCTGAGTACAGACAGTGAGCAGGACTGACAAGACTAGGGTCCGGGCTAGTCTGGGGTTGGGAAGTTATTTCCTGACGGATGTCATCAATTTTCTTTTTGAAGTAAGCAGCCAGCTCTTCAGCACTGAGATCCGTCACCGGGGGCTGCGGTTTAGGGCTGAGAAGGGAGTGAAAAGTATCAAAGAGCCGTTTAGGGTTGTGGGATAGTGAGGAGACTAGAGAGGTGAAGTAGACTTCTTTGGCGCGGTGGAGGGCGAGGTTGTAGGTTCTGAGCATGAATTTGTAGTGGAGGAAGTCTGCGGACGTTTGCGATTTCCTCCACAGCCGTTCAGCACTTCTAGAGCACCGCCAGATGAAGCGTGTTTGAGGCGTGAGCCAGGGTTGGCACGTTCTACATCGGATGGCTCGGGTCCTGGGGGGCGCCGCTTCATCCAGGGCATGTTTGAGAGCGGTGTTGTAGCGAGGGGCAGCCAGGTTGGGGCAGGTGAGGAGAGAGATAGGGGACAGAGAGGACTGTAGGGATTCACCAAAGTCCTGGGTGTGAATGGCCTTAAGGTTCCTGTAGGTACGGTAGGTAGGTGGGTGTGGAGAGATGTTAGGGAGCGTGACAGAGAAAGAGAGGAGGTTATGATCCGGGAGCGGACCATCACTCCGAGATGTAGTGTTTATACCCGGTTAGTTCATAAATCCATCTCCTACAATGCAGTGCAGCAGAGCATGTTTTATACCAACAGTGAACCAGCGGGGGGCAGCAGTAACACGTGAGTTCTTGCATGCACAGAACAAGCAAGGACAGCAGCAGAACTAGGAGTGCAGCTCTGGATGTGGCTCCCGCCTCACCTCTCCGGTCAGCAGGAAGATGATCTCCAGGGTGAGGTTCAGGATCTTCCCGGTCACCTCGGTTTTGTCTTTACTCATCATCAATGAATGTAATATGAACTCCGATATCCGTCCGCGCTCCGTACAGATGTGCGCCATCCCGAGACGAGGGCTGAGGGAGAAGAGATGTAAAGTACAGCCCGTACGGACATCACATACAGCACAGCGCGGTACAACGCCAACATCCCCTCATACAGGATGCATCTAGTTATTGGGGATCTGCGGACCCCCGGCCACCAGCTCTGTGCACACAGTAACCCACCAACAAAATGGTGTCCGGCCTCCATCCAGTACTTACAGCGACGACACTTACCGGTGGCTTCAGAAACACAGATAAGACGCCGCAGGAGAGGAACCCGAGGGGCGAGCAGCACAGCAAACACAAAGGAACCCGGGGGGGCGAGCAGTATGGCAAACACAAAGGAACCCGGGGGGCGAGCAGCAAGGAAACCGTAAACACTGGTGAGTAAAAGTCCTCTGATGATGTCATAACCACGTGACCAGTCACATGTGTGGGAGGAGTCAGGCTCCAGGATGGGAGAAGCTTCACAACCTGAAGCCAAAGAATACACATCTGTGCTGCTGCCTACATTAACCCCTTGTTCACTCCACTATGTCTGCAATCACAACTCCATTTTCCAGCAGGATAATGCTGCGCCACTCACACAAGGGGGTCACAGGAAGCCCCCACAACAGTGTCACACTGCCGTGGCCGCCGGGTCATAAGGGTACTAGTTTGGATACAAGATGTGATACAGGTGGGCATGGAGGCTCTAGTGCCCTGTTGTACCACTTTTAGCTTGGATACAAGATGCGATACAGGCGGGCATGGAGGCTCTAGTGTCCTGTTGTACCACTTTTAGCTTGGATACAAGATGTGATACAGGTGGGCATGGAGGCTCTAGTGCCCTGTTGTACCACTTTTAGCTTGGATACAAGATGTGATACGGGCGGGCATGGAGGCTCTAGTGCCCTGTTGTACCACTTCTAGCATGGATACAAAATGTGATACAGGCGGGCAGGGAGGCTCTAGTGCCCTGTTGTACCACTTCTAGCTTGGATACAAGATGTGATACAGGTGGGCATGGAGGCTCTAGTACCCTGTTATACTGCCTCTAGCTTGGATACAAGATGTGATACAGGGGGCATGGAGGCTTTAGTACCCTGTTGTACCGCCTCTAGCTTGGATACAAGATGTGATACAGGGGGGCATGGAGGCTTTAGTACCCTGTTGTACCGCCTCTAGCTTGGATACAAGATGTGATACAGGTGGGCATGGAGGCTTTAGTACCCTGTTGTACCGCCTCTAGCTTGGATACAAAATGTGATACAGGCGGGCAGGGAGGCTCTAGTGCCCTGTTGTACCACTTTTAGCTTGGATACAAGATGTGATACAGGTGGGCATGGAGGCTCTAGTACCCTGTTGTACCGCCTCTAGCTTGGATACAAGATGTGATACAGGTGGGCATGGAGGCTCTAGTACCCTGTTGTACCAGCTCTAGCTTGGATACAAGATGTGATACAGGGGGCATGGAGGCTTTAGTACCCTGTTGCACAACCTCTAGCTTGGATACAAGATGTGATAAGGGTGGGCATGGAGGCTTTAGTACCCTGTTGTACCACCTCTAGCTTGGATACAAGATGTAATACAGGCGGGCATGGAGGCTCTAGTGCCCTGTTGTACCACTTCTAGCTTGGATACAAAATGTGATACAGGCGGGCATGGAGGCTCTAGTGCCCTGTTGTACCACTTTTAGCTTGGATACAAGATGTTATACAGGTGGGCATGGAGGCTCTGGTACCCTGTTGTATTGCCTCTAGCTTGGATACAAGATGCGATACAGGTGGGTATGGAGGCTCTAGTACCCTGTGGTAACCACACTTTGCCCCCTGTGCTGTACCTTTGGTGTATGATGTTGGTGTCATTAGATGACACACACGCTCACCGCTGCCGGAAAATCATCACATGTCAGTTTAATACATTCAGGGACTGTCAGGCGGGGTGAAAGTTACACTGTTAGTCTATGAGTGGCGCTGTTGTGCTTCAGGCATGCGCTGGAATAAGTGAAGTGTTGCTAAGCAACACAGCATACACTGCCCAACCAAGAGCGATAGAGAGTGTTAGGCAGACGGAAAGAGAGAGCGATAGAGAGACACAGAGAAAGCGAGAGAGAGCAATAGACAGAAAGAGAGACAGAGAGTCAGAGCGACACTGAGACAGACAGACAGAAACAGAGAGAGAGAGAGACAAACAGAGGGAAAGAGACAGACAGAGACCTGTAGGCTTTTTTATATTAGATATCTGCTCCTAATACAAAGTGACCCTCTAAATAATCACCAAACCGAGCAGATTTAGATGTTCACAACCACCACTTTTTAAACCTTTTATGTTTGCATAACGAACGGGTCAATATGGTAGTATGAGGTCAGCAGCGGGTACCAGTCAGAATCTGCACTAATGGTGTGGAGTTTGACTGCTTTTTGGATACGGAAATACTGTGGATTTATAGTGTAAATTTCCACTGCGGACATTCCGCAGCATTTTTGCCAACTTGTAAATATACCGTAATTCAGCTTAAGGTACGCTGCCACGTGCAGTTTCATCAGTAGTAATAGTGACCCCCGCAGTGGCCTCAGTAGTAATAGTGTTCCCTTTATCAGCCCCAGCAGTAATAGTGACCCCCACAGTGGCCTCAGTAATAATAGTGTCCTCTATATCGGCCCCAGTAGTAATAGTGACCTCCACAATGGCCTTAGTAGTAATACTGAACCTCCACAGTGCCTCTGTAGTAATAAAGACCCCCACAGTGGCCTCGGTAGTGAAAGGGACCCCCACAGATGCCCCAGTAGAAATAGTGACCTCCACAGTGGGCTTAGTAGTAAAAGTGTTCCCTTTATCGGTCCCGGTAGTAATAGTGTCGTCTATATCAGCACCAGTAGTAAGAGACCCCCACAGTGGCCCCAGTAATAAGTGTCCTCTATATCGGCCCTAGTAGTAATAGTGACCCCCACAGTGGCCCCAGTAGTAATAGTAAAACTCCACAGTGCCCCTGTAGTAATAGTGACCCCCACAGTGGCCCCAGTAGTAATAGTAAAACTCCACAGTGCCCCTGTAGTAATAGGGACCCCCACAGTGGCCTCAGCAGTAATTGTGACCCCTACAGTGGGCTCAGTAGTAATATTGTTCCCCTTTATCTGCCTCAGTAATAAGTGTCCTCTATATCAGCCAAAGTAGTAATAGTGACCCCCACAGTGGCCTCAGTAGTAATAGTGTTCCCTTTTATCTGCCCCAGTAATAATAGTGTCCTCTATATCAGCCCCAGTAGTAATAGTGACCTCCATAGTGGCCTCAGTAGTAATAGTGACTCTCAACAGTGCCCCTGTAGTAATAGGGACCCCCACAGTGGCCTCGGTCATAATTGTGACCCCCACAGATGCCCCAGAATAATGGTGACCCCCAGAGTGGCCCCAGTAGTAACAGAGTCCCCCCATATACTTGCCTTCTCCTCTTTTTCAAAGCATCGCTGCTCTTCTTCTTAGCGCTTCTGTGGGCGGAAGTGTGTGCGACCGCAGAAGCACCTTCTCCACCTGTGGAATGAAGGATAAGAGGTCAGGGGAGGAGGGGAGGAAGATCTTGGATGCACACTGCTGTCAGTGTGTGCATCTAGCCGTGGCACTGCAGAGTGATTACCAGCCCGTGAACCATGGCCCTCAAGCTGGTAATCACTGTAATGGTGACCAGATGTTCCAAAAGCAGGACAAATGGCTGTCAAGTGTGACACAGCGTACCAAAGCGAGACGGTCTTGCCCAAATCGGACGTCTGGTCACCTTACTAAAAGCCTTTATCTTTGGTGTTTATCATATAAACCCTTCTCCTAATCCCTGTATTATAATCCTGATCAGTGAAGGACCTCTTTATAAACTACATTCCTAGTATTCCCTTCAGCTGCGCGGACCACCAGACTGCTAGCGGAACCCACTCTGGAACCGCCACCTAGAACAACCGTGTGAAGAACCGCCCTCCTGCAAGTCTACTCCGGCTGGGAAATGTCCGGCCTGACGGATTCATCGCCGCGGAGCTGAAACTACGGAAGTCAGAAACATGAAGTCTGGCGGGCAGCTTCTCTGGGTGACGTAGAGATCTGTGGAGGAAGGATTCTGTGACACTCCACCCCTCAGGCCTATTGCTTTGAATCGGGTCACGCACACGCACCATGTTTTCCTGAATCGTAGCGCAATGTGATGCGGGAAAGAAATCGGGGTGCGTTCTATCTTTCTGCGTGATCTCGCAACGAGGCGCCCATTGTTTTCAATAGAAGAAACTCCGCCATCCTCTGAACGCTGCGGCAGGGGACAGCTTCTTTCCCCGAAGTGATGGCCGTTTTACCATAATGAGGCCACGCCACAATGGGGAATTCACATGGCGGGGAGCGCGATATGGGCGCGGCCTTCACGGCCTCATATCATGCTCGATGTTTGAAGTTAGTCTGAGGGGGAAAAACAATATCTAATGGAACCAGAAATGTGAAGCTCAGCAAAAGTAATCTGTGAAACACGTATTTTGCGGATCGTCCAAAACAAAATAGTCCGCAGAACGGTTATAATTATTCCCATCGCTGTCATGAGATAAAGTGGCGACATCATCCCAGTGATCCACCACGTGCTCCAACATCTCCTGGTGGTAAATGTTGTCTATTGCTCCGTGTTATCAGCTATTTGAGAATGAGGAGAAGAGGACTGTAGTGGGATAATCAGCAAATTCCTATTTCCCTACATATGTGTGACTGATAACACGGGGAAGGCTGTGGAGAAGTAGGCCGCACCGCACTCTTAGGAAAGCGGTCTAAAAGGAAACTGTTGTTGTTGGCCATAGCAACCAATCACAGCGCAGTTTTCACTTTACCTCAGCAGTATAAGAAATGAAAGCTGCGCTGTGATTGGTTGCTATGGGCACCACAGCTGTAAGAAAGCTGTCTAAAAGGAAACTGTTGTTGTTGGCCATAGCAACCAATCACTGTGCAGCTTTCACTTTACCTCAGCAGTATAAGAAATGAAAGCTGCGCTGTAATTGGTTTCTTTTCAACCTAACTGGCACAATGGCGCCTCGCCCCGACGTAGATCACTGGTGACGGTGCTTGTCTAGAGCGATATCCTATAGTTTGTACCGTACTCCAGTTCCGCCCAGAGAACAGCGAGAAAAGATACTGGAGCGCGGCGAATCGCTGGGATGAGGTCGCCATTTTATCTCATGATGGTTAAGGGAATAATTATAACTGTTCTATTTCAGGGTCGTTTCACACGAGCGATCGTGATATCGGCGCGGAAATTGCTGCAATATCGCAATTTTGCTCATGAGATGTCCGAGCGGCAGCGCTGCTTTTTCTCACCGCTGCCGCTTGAGATTTTCTCACGCAAAGACAAAAGGCGCTTCTAGAGTTAAAAACGCATCGCAAGTTTGTGCGATGCGCTAAAACGAAGGCTCTGTAGGGAAAGAAGGGCGATATCAAAGACGGGACAAGCTGTGACAACATGGCACAAGAGAAAACATCACAAATATGACGGAAACCATTGAAAAGCCGGCGTTTCATAATTCTGCGTTTTCACGTGATTTTATGTGATCGCGGTCTTGCTGTGGTTTTTGCGCATTGGTACGATTACGACAATACCAAAATTATATATATATATATTTTTTTAGGTTTTACCACAATAAAACTCCTTTTTCTTCGCTGCGTACAAGTCCCGTACGGTTTTTATCTTTCCTGCACGGACCTCTGTGAGGGCTTGTTTTTTTGCGTGACGAGCTGTCGTTTATATTGCTACCATTTTGGGGTACATACAGCTTTTTTGATCACTATTATTGCATTTTTTAAGAGGCATTTTGCTTCAAACACTACTTTTCCTTTCCTTTTTTTATGTGCCTGTAGGGGTCCTCACCCTGTGAAGCTATGCCAATACACTGCAGTATTGCTGTAGTGCAATGTATTATGGATCATAGACCATGTCAGACGCCGGCACCAGGGTCTGGTGTCCAGTTACCAAAAGCAACCCATTAGCACTCCGCAGTTACATCATAGGGGGCCGATGACATCACAGAGGGAGCACCCACCCTTTGAACGCTTGACATGCTAAAATCAAGATTGATTGCGGCATGCAAGGGGTTAAAAGTGGGGATCCGTGTTCCCTCCATCCGCTGAGCGTACTTGTCGGCTTGGAGCGGTCCTGGCTTTCTGCTCTCAGACCTCCCCCTTGTCTATTGACTTATGGCTACAGCTCCCTCTGCTTTGGAACAGATGAACGATTGTCCACCATGACAGCTGCCAAATAAAGCACGCAGCTCTGGATGCCACTGGAGTAAAAGACACGACGAGACTCAAGATCAGCACGTTGTATTTATTCACTGACTGTATACAAAACCGCGAGAACCAGGAAAATCGTCACTTATGATTTCAGAATATCAAAAATGGTGAATCCGGCGGCGAGCTGTGGCGAGCAGGACCCGGCTACTGTAGAGTGGGCAAGGTTCCGATAAAATAATTAAAATATCGCTATCCCATCCGGGCCGAGCGCCGCTACGTGTTCTCTTTGGGTTTTGCAGGTTCAAATCCTTTGGTCTCCAGCTCCTCTTTGTATTTCAGGTAACCGCGCCTCTTATCAAAGTACTTAATCTGTCGGAGGAAGAAGGAATCAGAGTCAGCACTACAAAATATGGAATAATCAGGTCTTATCCTCTAGTTACATCCAAAGCTGCATCCTGCACAATCGTTACAATTCTCTGTCGGCTTATTACCGGCCTATCAAGGCAGCATACCGACATGAGCGACTCCATGAGAAATCCAGCGGGATCTTAACTCCAGCTCCCACCTTGAGATGTCGCCCCAGGTCTTCCAGCACCCTATGCTAATTAACGATGGACAGTCCGATGGGTGCTCCGGGCTCCGTCTCTGCCTTTTCAACCAAACCCCCCACCTTTCTTCACTGCTTGGCTTCTTCAGCAACGGCGGCTGTTGAGGTCACGTGTTCCACCTACAACACGCCTGCGCCGCCCTGAAGACGGCACATGTACTGCGGCTCCCTCTCGGGCAGGAATGATGTCACGCACATGCGCCGTCCTCAGTGTGGCGGAGGCATGTTGTAGGTGGCACACGTGACCTCTCCAGCCGCCATTGCCGCTGATGACAGTTGGCTCTCCATGATGGACAGTTGCAGGGTTTGTATAGGGGGGTTCCTACTCCATGCCATGCAGCCGTCATCTGAGCGAGCGCTGATCGTAGCTATTAACCCTTTAATTGCCACCGGCATTTCAGACAGCAGCATTTAAATTCAGCGATTGATTACCATTACCCAAAAAATGCCATAAAAAGCGATCAAAAAGCTGTGTGTACTCCAAAATGGTACCAAGAGAAGCTACTGGACGTCCCGTGAAGAACGACCCGCGCACAGCGCCATCGATGGATGAATAGAAGAATTATTTTTTCAAAGTGGGGAGGAAAAAACGAAAATGAAAAAAAAAAAAAAAAAGAAATGTCACGTCCTTAAGAGGTGAAATCACAGGTATGGCTCTGCCTCCTAAAAACTAGAAATAGCCACGGACGAGCCGGATCATTGCGCCAAAGTACATAACAACTGGAGATTCCCCGTGATCATGGGGCGTACCCACTGCCGTGGACAGAGGTCTTCAAAGGGGCGTCTGAACTGCTGGCACTTGGCGGCCTCCTCCTTATTGACCTCCAGGCACTGCCAGTAGTGGTCCCTGGCATCCCAGCATGCTTTTCTCTCCTGCGCAGACGGCGCCGCCATGTTATCACTGCAATAAAAACATAAAAGGGGGGGGGGGATGGCTATAAATAGGATGTTCCTGTTCACTGACAGCAAGCAGAGCTTGTGAAACACATGACCCCACAGTGCATTCATCAGCACAGGTCCTGCGTACGATACTCCTTGGGAGTCGTATGTAGTCTTGGCAGCCGATCCACCGACCGCAGTGGCGTCATTCCACCCCCGATGCCAGAGCTGACGGATGACTGGACAACCCCTTTAAGTGCAGCAGACTATCACTGCTGCAGAGCAGTCGCTCCTTTACACCACAAAGCACATTCTTAGGGTGGCAGCAGCTTCTTGACCCTAATATCTCACATAGGACTTCAATGACTCCTCTAAGGTCAAAGGCAGAGAGGTGAGATGAGGGCCTCCCCCTAGTGATGCTCCCCATCCCCCCCATGTGCTGAACCCCCCGAGACTAGCAGACAGGTCGTGCATCTCACCGCAGACCACCCTGCTCACAGACCACCGAGCCGCATACAGGACTTTCACATTACATGCTGACAGTCGCAGGATGATGACGTCAGACACCCTTCACCCCTGACTCTAGAGGCCGAACTACCACCAGGCAGCCATGTTTTCGGAGTACAAGATGATAAGGAGGAATACTAGTGAATCCTCGGCCGTCTTTGGGGCCTCATAGACCCGTCCTTGTAGGTGCCGTACCTTTAGAGCCCCTAGCAGCACCCTGTGGGGGTTAAAGGGCGCATATTAACATCTTCATCAGCACTTCGGCCCTACCTGTTACTAGTGACCACGCCCAGTACGTGTCACATGACGCTCTATGAAGTGCGGGGGGATTTCTGTGGGCGCAGATTGATCGCCGCCTAGTGGTTGTTACTGGAAACGCATATGAGAGAGCTTGTACTGATCTGTTGTAGGATTTTGTCCACAAGATGGCGCAATTGTCGTGTTCATAAGTCACATTTTTTAAATAAACGTAGAAAAAAAATCACCTAGAATCAATTGGTGGTTCATCTGGTGACCGGGCAGCCACGGACATGTGACAATGAATGTTATGGGGGCTGCTGTGACCCCCTTGTGTGTGCGGCCGAGCATTATCCTGCTGGAAGCCGCCATGAGAGGAACACATGTGGCTGCAGGATGTCCTGAACATATCGCTGAACCGTCATTGTCCATCGTACCTCTACTAGGAGGGACCGACTGTTGTATGCGATGTCCCCCAGACCATCACACCAGCAGGGGGCAGTGTGCCGCTCCACAGCAAAGGCAGGATTTGGGTGCTCACCCCATGTTCCCCAGACACGAACACGGCTGTTGCCACCCCCCAAACTAAACCTGTGTTCATGGCTGAAAACAATCTCTACTGGTGGTCTGTAGGGGGCGTCCTGAGCCCGATCACCTTGTATGCCCCCATCCACTGGTCCTAACACCTCCTAACAGTCTGGTCAGATGCTCCTCTCTACTGGTGGTCTGTAGGGGGCGCCCTGAGCCCGATCACCTTGTGTGCCCTCACCCATCCACTGGTCCCAACACCCCTAACAGTCTGGTCAGACGGTCCTCTCTACTATTGGTCTGTAGGGGGCGTCCTGAGCCTGGTCACCTTGTGTGCCCTCACCCATCCACTGGTCCCAACACCCCTAACAGTCTGGTCAGACGGTCCTCTCTACTATTGGTCTGTAGGGGGCGTCCTGAGCCCGGTCACCTTGTGTGCCCTCACACATTCACCGCTCCCAACACCACTTAACAGTCTGGTCAGACGCTCCTCTCTACTGATGGTCTGTAGGGGGCGTCCTGAGCCCGGTTGCCTTGTGTCCCCTATGCACTGGTCCCAACCCCCTCCCCCCCCCCCCAACAGTCTGGTCATAACGGCCCGGTGGGGGACAATTCATGGATACGACCATCCAGCTTCTCACATCCCAATAATGCGCCCCCCTCTGGTAACGGGGTGAAATCTCTTCTCTGCGTCGTAGAGGCGTCTAGTGGCCAACAAGCTCTACAAGCGGAAGAAGAGGTCACTACACACAAGGAGCCTCCGAGAGCCTCTTATAGGCCAAGGGGGGAACCACTTTTAGGGCCTCCGGTGACAAGACCGTCCATCTAATCACCACAACTCTCATCAGTTACAGATCTGCCTGAGATAGAGCCGCAGGACGGGGTCTGCAACAAAGTGACGTCTTCTGAGGGCCGGATGTTTTTGGCAAGGAGTTTATAACTGGGAACATCTGCAGGTTTACTTGAAGATTGAATGCAGACATGTAGTATCTTAAGGCCTATGTAGACGGGACGACTGTTGGGCAAACGATGCCCGACACTCATCTCTTGTGCTGTTGCTTGGGAGCTAGTATCGCTGGCTAACAGCGGGGCGGCTGGAGATTTCTCTCTTCGCTCTCCCCCGCCCCTCTCCATTGACTTAATATAGTGGCCATTCAATACTGAACGGCTGCTATTTATCCTGAACAATTAGCGTTCAGCTCATTAACCACCGATTCAGCTTAAAGGGGTTGTCTCGCGCTGAAATGTTTTTGTTTTTTTTCCATAGGCCCCCCCGTTCGGTGCAGGACAACCCCAAAGGATGTGTTAAAAAAAAAATTTTATTACTTACCCGAATCCCCGCTCTGCGACGTCTTCCTTCTTCTTCCTTCACCAAGATGGCCGCTGGGATCTTCACCCACGATGCACCGCGGGTCTTCTCCCATGGTGCACCGTGGGCTCTGTGCAGTCCATTGCCGATTCCAGCCTCCTGATTGGCTGGAATCGGCACACGTGACGGGGCGGAGCTACGAGGACCAGCTCTCCGGCACGAGCTGCCCCATTCACCAGGAAGAAGACCACACAGTGCAAGCGCGTCTAAAAAAGCAAGAAGACATCAGAATTAGATGGATCCATGGCGACGGAGCAGGTAAGTGAATAACTTCTGTATGGCTCATATTTAATGCACGATGTACATTACAAAGTGCATTAATATGGCCATACAGAAGTGTATACCCCCACTTGCTGCCGCGGGACAACCCCTTTAATAAAATCCTGAAAGCTGATTGTTCAGTGTAAATAGCGGCTGTTCAGTAATGAACGGCTGCTATGTTATGTCAATTGAGAGAGGCGGGGGAGAGCGAGGAGAGAAATCTGCAGCCACCCCGCTGTGAGCCAACGATGCAAGCTCCTGTGCAGCAGCAATGCAGCGAGTTGTTTGCCCGACACTCGGCCTGTCTAAGTGGAGCTTTACAGTTTTTGTCCCAACTTAGCGGCTCTCCTCTATCTGATCGGTGTGGTCAGACCACTTAGGGGTCCACTCAGATCTGGCAAAGCCAGGCACATGCCAGGGCCCACTGAGACGAGGGGCCCCCTCCACTTGCTGACCAGGGTTTGGTCACAGGGGTCCGGGGTGTTGGGTCAGGCACAGCAGGCAGCTCCTTGATTTTAATTTGCAGTGTGTTTCATTTAAAACAAACCCGTCCCTCGCCTCCTGTATCGCCCCCCGGCAGCTGTAATAGCGCCGCAGTGCACTGTTGGCTCCCGCATTGTGCGATTATGTGACGCACGCAAATACACTGCCACAGGGTTCAGTATTAGGCCCAATGCAGATGAGCGTATTTGCATTGCAGAATCCGGAGTGGGCATCCGCCTCGGGCTTTCACACCACATACCGCCCATAGAATGCTACTGAAAATTGCTTTTCCCTGCGCATGAGCGGAAATCAACAGTGATTTTCCACTTGCGGAGGGAAAACCGCAGCATGCTGTATTTCGCCACTGTAGACGGGCTGTGGAATCTGCATCATCACCTAGCGACAGCACAGTCATCTGTACCGCGCATGTGTGCTGAAAGAACACTGCGGACAGGTACACAGGGGGCACCGGCCGGGCACTGGGTCACATTTAGCTGCGGGGTCTGACCCCGCCGTGTGCATTCTGTCTTAGGCCCCATTCTGTTCAATATATTTACCAATGACCTGATAGAGGGGCTGCACAGTAATATATCAATATTTGCAGATGACACAAAATTATACAATATAATTAATACAACGGAGGACAATGTGCGGCTACAAACGGACCGAGATAAGCCGGGGGCTTGGGGGGGGGGGGGGGGGAATGGGAAATGAAGGTCAATGTTGATAAATGTAAGGTTCTGCACATGGGCAGGAGAAACGGATGTCACCAATATACACTAAATGGGGTACTGCTAGGGAAAAGTGAGATGGAAAAAGACCTGGGGGTACTAGTGGATTGTAGACTAAACTGGAGCAACCAATGCCAGTCAGCTGCTGCAAAGGCTAATAAAGTCTTGGGGAGCATTAAAAGAGGTATAGGGGCGAGGGGCGAGAACATTATCCTCCCACTATATAAGGCACTAGTCAGGACTCACATGGAATACTGCACACTGTTCTGGACACCGGTGCTCAGGAAGGATGTTACAGTGCTGGAGGGGGTTCAAAGAAGAGCGACTAAACTAATACATGGAATGACGGGACTGGAATACCCAGAGAGGCACCAAAACTGGGATTATTCACCCCGGAAAAAAGACGACTAAGGGGCGACCAAATAACCATGTATAAGTACATGAGGGGACGATACAAGGATCTCTCCCATCATCTGTTTATACCCAGGACTGCGACGGTAACGAGAGGGCATCCGCTACGATTAGAGGAAAGTAGGTTTCACCACCAACACAGAAAAGGGTTCTTCAGGGCTCCCACCCACTGGCGTTTTTTTCTCCACTGCGATGCGATTCTAAAGTTAAAGTCTCGCATCGCAGTGCGAGAAAACCGCAGGCAGATATCCCAAAATCGCTGGGATATCGCTATGACATTGCCAGTCTTTTCAACGGGGCCAGCGGCGGCAGCAGCGCTAGCCCCACTGAAAAGATATGGAGAATGCCGCTGACTTCTGCCACAGCTGTGGCAGGAGTTTCCTTCATCCCCGCGGTGACCGTGGGGATGAAGGAACCCTCTGTCACAGCTGTGGCAGAAGTCTGCGGCATGCTATCCCATTGCTTTCAATGGGATCGGCACTGCTGCCGATCCCATTGAAAGCAGTGGTTTCTGACAAGCCCTGCAGAATGATTATCGGAGAAGGGCTTGAAATATAAGCCCTTCCCCGATAATCATAAAAAAGTGGTTAGAAAAATAAGAAAAAAGTTACTCACCTCTCCTGCTGTCAGCCGCGTCCTCTTGCTGGCTCCCCGGCACTGCTACTGAGCACTTTCAGCAGACGGGGATTTAAAAATCCCCGCCTCCTGAAAGGGCTGTGCAGATTGGCTCAGGGCTCAGCCAATAGCAGCTACTGCTTAGCTATTGGCTGAGCGCTCAGCCAATGACAGATAGCTCTTAGCTATTCATTCATGAATAGCTAAGATATTGCTATTCATGAATGAATAGCTTAGAGTTATCTGCCATTGGCTGAGCGCTCAGCCAATAGCTAAGCAGTAGCTGCTATTGGCTGAGCCCTCAGCCAATCTGCACAGCCATTTCAGGAGGCTGAACTGGATGGGCATTTGTCTTTTTTCAGCCTAACATACTATGTTACATTTGATCGCTCTAGCCCAGGGGTCCCCAACTCCAGTCCTCAGGGACCACCAACAGGTCATGTTTTCAGGATATCCTATGGTAGGAACACCTGTGGCAATGTCTGAGGACCGACAATAATTACATCACCTGTGCTATACTGAGGAAATCCTGAAAACATGACGTGTTGGTGGTCCCTGAGGACTGGAGTTGGGGAACACTGCTCTAGCCAATTCCCAGCCTCGGCGTTAGTGATGCCAGAGAATGGCCGCAGCAATCGTGATTGTCGGGGGCCGACTGACTATGTTGGGGGCAATATGTCTTAATTAGGCAAACAGGCATTATTTCTGAAAGAGGCAGTATTACTGAGTGGGACATACAGAGGGCTTATTGCTAAGTGAAGGCACTTTTACTGTGTGAGGGTCACTGTAAGCAGCAGGTACCATGCGGGCCTACAGGGGGAACAGTACTACTATGTGAGGTACCACTGATTGCATTATTACTGTCTTTAAAACTATAGCAAAGGGTATTGTGTAAAGGCGCAGATAATGTAGAGGGGGTGTTGAAGAAGCAAGGAGCCAAAGATGTGTGTGTCGAATGCCACAGAAACAAGTTGTAGCTGGAAGAAGTCGACATAGTGGTCTGGGCTGGATACAGAAGAAAATGGGAACTGTACTATACCAGTCAGAGAATACATCGCTTGTGATCACTGGATCTAATGATACTGTGACAACTAATATGGTCTGCCAAATACCTGTGTAGAGCTGGTATCTACGCCCCTGTCCTGGTCAAAGTGGATGGAGATCTTCAATCTGGGATCAGTCGTATTATAGACTCCCGCCATGTGCACTCCCACTATGATGTCATTGGCCCTCCATTGTGTAATCGAAGAGGGCTGATGCGTCTGAACCTACCATGGCCTGTGATTGATATTGTAAGTGATAATGCATAGCAGTACAGAAGCCAAAACACGTAAGCTAATGGGCCACGGCAAGGCCACCAAGAATATGTCAGAACCTACATTACTAAGGTATATGGTGATAGAGACGCCCTACAGTTTATCAGCTGATGCATATTTGACTTCTTTTTCTAAGGGTTATGTATTTGTAAATTCTTTTCTCTCACCACTGATTTTATTTAGCGTGAGACGTCCTGACGGATGTGTGGTGGCCTTGACGCGGCTCCCGTGTTTTTGCCAAAATGCAAACACCCACGTTTATCAGTGGTTTTTTTCTTTGGAGGAGGGGGGAGTGGGGGTTGCATGTAGTGTGCTATAGATGCTGGGAGAGCCATGATGCCCTGCCACTGTGGTGCATTGTGGTCATACAGGGCAATCCCCTGCTTTGCCAGTAACGGCTGTATTCCCGTATGGTGTGTCACACTTATCTATGGCCGACATCCTTAGTATCCGTTCATATGTGCAGACTATGTTGCCTGCAGTCATCCCTCCCCTAATCTTGGGTTGGTGAGTGGCTGCTCCCTCATATTGCAGTCTGACTTTCTGCATGCTACTAGGGGATGTGACGACTGATTTCAGGCCAGCCATGGTGAATCAAGTACACAGAGTGAAGACTTGGAGCCCCTCTTCAGGCATCAACAAGCGTTCAGATTCTGCTGAATCGTGGGAATCGGAGTGATTACCTTCAGTGAAAATAGCGGCAGCGACTGAATGAACGATATTTGTTCTCTTGTTCGTCATTCGGTCTAGGCGCACATAAAACTGAATGATGACCGCCCCGTAAACAAGCAGTCCCTCCTCTATGAGCGATTCCCAATCCATTCCCTGAGCGATCATCACTCCTATCTGAAGGCGCCGGATGGATCATCGCTGGGACGACTGTCATTCTATGTAAAAGGACCCGTCCTCCGTAGCGGTTGTATTATGGCGGCTTCACACGGGCAGCAGTGTAGTGATGCGTGTATTGATGCGTGATGGGCCGTGCGTTTCTGTAATTTTTGCACACTCATACCCTGCGCATGTGTGCGTAAAAAAAACACACCCACACGCTTCCTTTAACTAGTTACGTTTAATATGGGCTAATTGGTCCGTTGTACGCTCCAAAATAGGGCTGTGATTATTTTTTTTTTGCAACACAAGTTGCGAAAAAAAACCGCACATATAACCAAGCCCATTGAGATAATTTGGTTCCATTCACTGCATACTGCATACGTAAATGCGTTTCTGTAAATATGCCCTTAGGGTGGAGAATGCGGGCAATCAAGTGGTGGGCAACCTGCCTCAACATGGGCAGGGGGTGGGGCTCTTATACCAGCCAGCAGCAATCATCCCTGGTTAGTAGTAACAGATAGCTCTTGCTTCTCCAGTGACGGTCGCACCCAGAATGGCGATCATTGCGTACGACTGTAGAGCTTGTCCTCTTCATACAGGTGAAGGTTTCGCTATAATGTGTCAATGCAGATCCCCCTCTAGGAGCTAAACACATCAGCAACACATCTCGCTCCTGGCCCCGCACCTACAGGTGATACTGTACTGACTGATACATTGTAACAAACTCTGAGAGGTGCCTGTACAGGTTCTCTGAATGTAAACACTGTTTCCATACACTGACAGCAAGCAGCAACATTAAAAATAGTGGTAGATCGCTAGTATATCTTGGTAACGTCACAGCTTCTGGGGCCGTACAACTGACAGCCTACTGTAATGGTATAAGTGTTTAACCCCTCACATGCTGCAGTCTCTAGCGATCCAGACCCCAAGTGGTTTGATAGAGGAAGGGAAATGATCCGATTGTTCCACTTAAAGCAGAAACAGCGACACGACGGAAGAAAAAGAAGAAAGTTACTGAAGGCGGTGAAATCATTCATTTTACTTGTTGAAATACATATAAAAACAACAATTGTGAATTCTGGCATTAGCGCCCTTGATAAATCGTAATTCTCGGTTCCAGCGCAGCCGTCCTGGTCACATGGGGGTGGAGGTGGTGAGTCTGCGGCAACAGATACCACGGCAAATTCTGCATCCAAAAACAGAGTCAGAATCCGCACCCCTGGCGTTCGCAACCGATTCCAGCAGATCCAGCACTCACCTGACAGTGCGGCCCGGCGGCCTCTAGTGGGCGCCGAGCTGCTGCTACAGCAGATTTTTCCACGTCACAGAAACAAAAAAATTGGAACTTGTCACTTCATAAGCAGATGCAAATCTTGTTAATTAGTTGCATTTTTACGTGTGTTATGCGTTTTGCAGAAGATCAAGGAATTTCTTGCATTTTTTCATGCAGACTTTAATAGCAAAAGTCCATCCCCCCCCCCCAGTCAATAGAAAGCTGTAACAATCTCGCATCAGAAAGCTTTTCCTCTCTTGCGGTTCTGAAGTAACAGGTGCGGCGTTCAGCCCCCCAGGAATAACATTGGCGCAACCACTCCCGCGCGCACTAATCCCGTCCGTTATCACGGATCTGCATTAGACATTGCCCTTTCACACGGGTCAAACCTGCGTGCGGATCAGCAGATTCCTGCTTACAGGAAACATTCCTGTTTACATCCACAGGTTGAAAGGTCTGTACAGACCCAATACTTCTCACAGCTGGGGGTTTGTTGCACTGTCTCCAGCGTAATCTTCTGTGGACTCCAGACGGATACAATGTTACCCCGAACTGATATATGTTACAACCTATGAGGACAGAGATCTGTGCTGCTGTGTCTCCCTCAGAGGATTGTCTACACTGGGTACAACTGTAACAAACCCTCAGCTGTAAGAAGTATTAGCCCTGATCCAGTCACAGCAGATGTGCTGCGGATAGATCTACTCTGCTGGGGATGCACAGATTGTCACAGATTTCACCTTCTACAAGACAGGGTGAAAGCCGCACCGATCCACAACTAAAACCGCAGATACATGGTTATAATCAAAATGGTGACAACTTATGTGCCGTGTCTGCAGCCAGCTTTAAGCAATGGGTTTGCTGCCTCTGTACATAAATAGCAATGCTTGTATTCACTGACAGCAAGCAGAAATAGAATGAATGTTCCAGAATTGAAAAACTGAGAAATTTACAAAGCTCAACATTTCCTGCGCCAAATCAATGCAGAGCTGCACGCCTCCCGCTGGACGCAGGGTCTTCCTGCACCGCCATGCGCCTTCACTGAAATGTACGCCACGTCCTGAGCAAGCAAACATTTCTGGCGTTATTTACACCAGTTTGTGGCGTAAATCTTACATAAATCTGTGGCTCTGGAGTGGCCACGCCCCCCCGACAAGTGCACCCAGCTTCAGAAAAGTGGTGCAACCACTTGCAGCTTTTCTACAGCAGTATTTTGGCCTAATTAGTAAATGTCCCCAAAAGTGTATTAGAAGTTTCCAGAACGTTCCGTTCCACAATTTGCACTATATTTACACAACAATAGAAAATACTCCCTAAATTCTGGAACCTAAAACGCGGCTGTGCTGCGGGGAATATAATAAAGGACACACAGAGCTCTTCCTGTGCAGCAACTTCTTCGTTATCAGGATTGCTGGGTCATAAAGTAATGGCGCATCCCAGCGATATACCGTCACTTTAAGAGGGGGTTACTCTTTAAGGTGGCAGCAGTCCGGGGGGCACTGGCCAAATGCTAGAAGCTCCGATCTATAGATGACCTACAGGTGGACACATGTGCAGCCCCCTATGATGCTATATGGTGGCGCCTCCAGCTGCACCCTGTACACCGCCAGTCCTGGCACAATCCAGCAGTATCCACCATTAATGTCCAGTGTCCGCAGGCAGGTAGGTCCCCCTCCCAGCGCTCTCAGAGGTCAGTCAGCTGATACTTGCGGATCATCCCGTCCCAGCAGCACGTGTACGCGCACTTCTCAAAGACGGCAACCTGCGGAGAGAAACATGAGATAAATGTACAAGCCACCCTCCCCGACATTTCGTAAGTCATATCGGTCCAGCAGACGGACCTCCTGAAACACTCTGTGCTGCTGGTGGTTCCATTATGTAACACTTTGTGACCTCCTTCTACAGAGGCACACTCCATTCCTGACATCCTCTGTGCTGCTGGGAAACTTGTTTCCTCCATTATGTCTTGCACTGTTCCCCCTCCCCATATGAAGACATCGGTCATGACTATCATCACATAAGTGTCACTCCCCACATAAAATCTTACTGCGTTCCTTAAATACTTGGTGCTGCAGTGGTTGTCTGCTTCTAGCACTATAATTCTCTATGACCCAAATGCCAAGTACACCGACTCCTGACATACTCAGAGCTGCTCCACAAGTTTGGCCTCTTACATTACACAACGCTCTGAGCTACTAGATACCGATTTCCTGAAATACTCTGTGCTGCTCTGATGCTCTACTTCCACTGTGCAACCTCTTATGACCTCCTACGTAATAAGCATACTCCATTCCTGAAACACTCTGTGCTGCGAGGGACGCGGGTCCATCCACTATATAACAATCTATCAATTTGTAACCTCCCAGTAAGATCAGCGCACTAAAGCTCTGTCACTGTGGGACCCGCTCCTTCCACTATGTAGGGCCGGGCGCACATGAGCGGGTCAGATTCCGCAGAAGAAGACCTGCGATCATTCAGTGACTTTCAAGAAATGATGGCAGAAAACCATGAATGCATTATCCGCATATCGTCCGTGCAGAAGACCCCTCTCCCCTCCAGTCGGCATTCCTATCTATTTTCCTAGGACGTTGCGAGCGTTTCCATCGCTCAGAGGCGATGTTCATTGCGGATGGGCGATGGAACACTTATATTCTTGACTTTAATGGAGGCTAAGTTTGTGTGAGCCCAGCCTAATATATGTGACCACCTACTAGATAGGGCAACTCGCATCCTGAAATACTCTGTGCTGCTGAATGCTGATACTTCCTCTATATAATGCTGTTTTACCTCCTATTAGGCTACACCTCATTCCTGAAATACTCTGTTCTGCTGGAGAATCCGCCCCTTCTATTATGTATGGCCGCCTGCGGACGGCTGGGTCAGATCCCCTGCGAGAAATCTCGCAGAGGAATCCGACCCGCGTACCTGCAGGGACCAGTGCGGCTCTCACCTGCTCCCGTGCCTCCCAGCCGGCACATGCGCAGAGCGGTGCCAGCGCGCCAGGAGTGACATTTCTGTGCGGGCCTCTGCGAGCCCCGCACAGAAATAGAACATGCCGCGGTTTTCTGCGTGTATTTTCATGCGGACAAATCGCGACCGTCTGCTTAGGATTGGGTTTTGTAATTCAATCCTATGCAGGCGGGCATGGGCAGAAACTCTGTGGGAAATCCTGCCGCAGAATTTCCGCCGGTGTGCAGGGGGCCTATCACTAAGTTTGTGACCCCTGCACCAGTTTCCATTCTCCTCCCCACATCAAAACTCCAGATCATGAGTAAAGTAACGAGGAACAGGTCACAAACGCTCTGCTGCAATCCTCTGTGCAGCTGGAGGACCCGGCTCCTTCCACTATATAAGTGACATCATGTTGCGACCTCCCATAAAATCAGCACCCCTGCTCTCCTGAAATACTCTGTGCTGCTGCGGGCCAATACTTCATCCATCCAATATCCTGAGGAGGATTACTCCCTTGCAATCCCTGGGCCTGTGTTACTAGCTGCAGGGTTACTTTTGGGGTCCCATATTCTACACCATAGATTATTAGGAGTGTGGCGTCTCTTACCTTATAGACCGGATCGCAGTCCGGTTCAGTGAGCTCTAGAACATGATCTAGATCCTGCTGGATGACGAAGCACGTCCCGTCCCCTGCAAAGTAGGAAAATCTAGAATTACTCCCGACGGAAACAGCGCTAAAAGGAAAATGGCGTTCAGGTTATTACTGATGTTTATCAAAGTTGCAACAATGGCGCTCTGAGAATTATTATGCAGAATTGCGTTCTGATTGTACCGTGAGTGGCGATGAAACCCTCCCTGAATGGCGCCAGTGACAACACCGGAGCTCCCGACTTGGATACAGTCTGGACAGGGACTCTAAGAAGGTAAAAGATAATATAAGTGAACCGGTGCGCAAATTACAGCAGCGGTCTCCAGCTGTGGTGAAACTACAACTCCCATCATGCACCGATAACCACTGTCTGCCTACATATACTGGTAGTTGTGGTTTCGCAACAGTGGGAGAGCCGCAGGGTGGAGACCATAGAACTATAGATGGATGCAAGCATCAGAGGGTTCACTTACTTAGTGTTTCTGAGGTCCAGCAGGTAGATGTTACCGTCCTGACCCCCTCCTATGACGTTCACGCTGGAGAGGAAAGTGCAACAATTAAATGCATCCGCGCCGTCAAAGGTGAAGACCTGCAACAGAAAGACAGGAGAAAAGGTAAAGGTGGACCGTGCAAGTGGTGCACCAGTGGGACATTTCCTTCAGTTCAATCAAAAGGCTGAAGTTCTTTCTTTCACCACAAGACGGAGCTTCATGCAATGAAAGGAATAGATCTGCCTACAAGGAGCTCCCCCTAGTGGTGGCTGCAAACAAACAGATTTTTCACCTGAGCAAAAATGTGTGATGTAATGCAGGCATAAGGGGGTTGGTGGGCATTTTGACATGTCCTTTGTAGGCACCCGTCCCGTTGTGCCATATCGCAATGCATATAAGGAGCTCAGACCTCCAAGTAGCAACTTACAGACTGCCGGCTCTGCAGACTCACGCCCTCCAGCTTCTTATCCTCTCTCGCCAGCAGAAGTAGCTTTCCTTCCGTCGCTATTTCCCGGTCACCTGCAGCCAGAAGAAAGATTAACCCCTTGCAGCCCTTCATCTTTTTTATTCCTCCTCCCTTTCACCACATCATAACTCTTATTTCCCCGGTTCCATCGCTACAGGAGGGTCAGGGTTTTACAGGATAAGCTGTGTTTTTCAATTGCACCACTTAACGTATTGTATAATGTACCGGAAAACCATTACAAGTTTTTAATTTGGGGAGGATTCAAAAAACGAACAAACAAATAAAAAACATGCAGCTTTACAATCTCTGATTTTACGTCGTTCATGATGCAGTAAAAATGACGGGTGATAAAACGATCGCTTTACGATGGATGGACCGGAAAAATCCCTCATTGTCTAGGTGGAGGAAACTGGGAAATTCAGTTGTGCCATTTAACTACTTGGTCTATAAAGGACGTAAATGTCCTGAAAAGTTTGAGAAAGTATGGGGTCAGTGGTGCAGCACCCCTCACTTGTTATCCTCCATGCTTGCTCTCTCCATCAATATCAGTGCTGCAGAGGGGCTTCCCAGAGCTGGTCTACATCCAGATGAGGCTCCTGATCCTCTGGGTATATGTTGGCCAGGTCAATTCTGGTTGCTCAATGGTGGTAATTGCTGAGGGGGCTCCGTTCTCTCCCCTCCCTTGCCCTTTCTGTACACCACATTATTGTGCTTCATGTACTAAATGTATGCTTTGTTGTGCTTTGCCTGTATGTCGGACGTACGCACTTCAATAAAACCAGTTTAAAAAAAATAAATGACGGGTGATCTCTATTCTGTAGGCGAGCACGATGGCGGTGATTAAGTTACGCAGGGTTTACTTTAATGTAGGACTTCAAAAATTAAAATATCATTTTAAACAATGCTTTTTCTTGCCATCTTCTGACTCCCATTTTTTTGATGGGGTAGACTGAGGGCTCATATTCTGCATGGAGACCTGTAGTTTTTAAATACCATTCCGGAGCTCAGGTGGCTTCTGCACAGCTTTTTATTCAAATTGCTTTCTTGGATATGGGGCGGCGAAAGAAAAAAAAAAGCGCAATTCCGGCACTGTATGTTTTTTCTGATGGTGTTCACTACCTGCGATTACTAATGTGATATTTAAATACACTTTTTTGGATGGAGAGAGTTACCAAATTTGTATTTTTAATGAAAGGACTGGGAAAATGTTCTTTTTTTACTTTCCATTTTTGTTTATTATTTTTAAGATTAAATAATTGTATTTTTATTTATTTTTTAGTCCCCATAGGAGTCCTGAACTTACAAATGTTTGATTGCTCATACAATATAACGTAATACCATAGCATAGCATTACATTATACCACATTCCAACAGGGAGTCTATCATGGCAACCCGTGGGGTTTTCAGAAGGCTGCTAAGGCAACCAAGTGACACCACCCCACATTGGCACTGCAGGGGGGGGGGGAGGGGGCTGTTTGAGACCCCAAAGGTCTAATTGAGACATTTAAATGCCACTGTTAGAACTGAAAGAAAATATTAAAAGGGTTAACAGCCCCAATCAGCATGAACGCTGAAAGTGGCAGTTGCCAGCTGTCAAAGATGGCCGACAACCTGATGTACAGGGGGTAGACAAAAATATGGAAACCCCCGACCAATGGAACCTTGTTGCTCTGGCACATGTTCCCTTCTGCCCAGCAGCAGCTGCGTCATGTTGCCTCCACCTATAGTCGCTCTCTACATGTTGTACTGATATAGTTAAAGTTTACTGGTAGTATTGGAAAATATGATTTATAATCCCCCCCCGTAATCTCATGCATTTCAGACGGTATTTCAATAGTTTTGTCAACCCCCTGTAAGCAGCGGGCTCGGCTCTCAATCCCGCTTCATACACCGATGCCCAACGTGATGCCCAAAGTACATCAGGACGGGGTTAAAAACCTCCCTTCATCTTGTGTATACAGCAGCTATGCAAACTGTATGTTTCCATGGTTACAGAGTGTAGCCTGAACCTGCTGCTACTCGTTCCCTCTACCCCTTGCACTTACTGGGAGGCGTTTCTGGGGTTCCAAGGTTGATGGCGTTATCAGCGACTCCTAAAGAGATCCCGTTAATGGGGGCACCGCAGTCTGCCACTACCGCCAGGCACGCAGATTTTCCACAGTCCCATAATCTAGCTGTACCGTCCCTTGAAGAGGACACAACGTTTCTCCCCCTGTCGACCACAGCCAAATCCAGGATACCTGGAGGGTGAATACAGGAGACTCCTATAGACCACAGACGCATGGAACGGTGGGGCGGTGGTACGTATAGCGGTGACCCACCTGCTTTATGTCCTCTGAAGGTGACCGGGCAGCTGGCGTCTTCCACAGACCAGATCTTCACTTGTGC
The DNA here is from genome assembly GCF_035609145.1 of Eleutherodactylus coqui. Taxonomy (NCBI): domain Eukaryota; kingdom Metazoa; phylum Chordata; class Amphibia; order Anura; family Eleutherodactylidae; genus Eleutherodactylus; species Eleutherodactylus coqui. Next base: position 525,762,193 of record NC_089837.1, on the reverse strand, counting down.
ATCCATGCCGCCACTTAGGACCACCATACCAGAAGGGAAGAATGTGCAGCAGTTAACATCATAGATGTGACCTTCCAGGACTCTCTGGGGGGACAAGAACAACAAAAATCAGTCCAGCCCTCCGATAAGGAGTCATGCTTTACAACTTATTCATTCAGGATTCAATATACAGAAAACACATCAAAGGGCAAATCTTACTCGTATCTCTCCATTATTGGTCTGCCAGATCTTCATCGATCCATCCGCACTGGTGGAGACCCCAAGTCCCCCCCCACTGGAAACATCAAGACATGTGACCTGCGAAGATACGGAGTGTAACGGCGGAAATAGTAATGGGAATACAAAGCATTACTGCAGTTATATACATGTACATAGGGGGCAGTATTATAGTAGTTATATTCTTGTACATAGGAGGCAGTATTATAGTAGTTATATTCTTGTACATGGAGAGCAGTATTATAGTAGTTATATTCTTGTACATAGGAGGCAGTATTATAACAGTTATATTCCTGTACATAGGGGGCAGTATTATAGTAGTTATATTCTTGTACATAGGGGGCAGTATTATAGTAGTTATATTCTTGTACACAGGGAGCAGTATTATAGTAGTTATATTCTTGTACATAGGGAGCAGTATTATAGTAGTTATATTCTTGTACATAGGGGGCAGTATTATAGTAGTTATATTCTTGTACATAGGGAGCAGTATTATAGTAGTTATATTCTTGTACATAGGGGGCAGTATTATAGTAGTTATATTCTTGTACATAGGGGGGCAGTATTATAGTAGTTATATTCTTGTACATAGGGGGGCAGTATTATAGTAGTTATATTCTTGTACATAGGGGGGCAGTATTATAGTAGTTATATTCTTGTACATAGGGGGGCAGTATTATAGTAGTTATATTCTTGCACATAGGGGGGCAGTATTATAATAGTTATATTCTTGTACATAGGGGGCAGTATTATAGTAGTTATATTCCTGTACATAGGGGGCAGTATTATAGTAGTTATATTCTTGTACATAGGGAGCAGTATTATAGTAGTTATATTCTTGTACATAGGGAGCAGTATTATAGTAGTTATATTCTTGTACATAGGGAGCAGTATTATAGTAGTTATATTCTTGTACATAGGAGCAGTATTATAGTAGTTATATTCTTGTACATGGGGACAGTATTATAGTAGTTATATTCTTGTACATAGGGGGCAGTATTATAGTAGTTATATCCTTGTACATAGGGGGCAGTATTATAGTAGTTATATCCTTGTACATAGGGGGCAGTATTATAGTAGTTATATTCTTGTACATAGGAGGGCAGTATTATAGTAGTTATATTCTTGTACATAGGGGGGGCAGTATTATAGTAGTTATATTCTTGTACATAGGGGGGGCAGTATTATAGTAGTTATATTCTTGTACATAGGGGGGGGCAGTATTATAGTAGTTATATTCTTGTACATAGGGGGCAGTATTATAGTAGTTATATTCTTGTACATAGGGGGCAGTATAATAGTAGTTATATTCTTGTATATAGGGGGCAGTATAATAGTAGTTATATTCTTGTACATAGGGGGCAGTATTATAGTAGTTATATTCTTGTACATAGGAGGCAGTATTATAGTAGTTATATTCTTGTACATAGGAGGCAGTATTATAGTAGTTATATTCTTGTACATAGGAGGCAATATTATAGTAGTTATATTCTTGTATATAGGGAGCAGTATTATAGTAGTTATATTCTTGTACATAGGAGCTGTATTATACTAGTTCTATTCTTGTACATAGGGAGCAGTATTATAGTAGTTCTATTCTTGTACATAGGGAGCAGTATTATAGTAGTTCTATTCTTGTACATAGGGAGCAGTATTATAGTAGTTCTATTCTTGTACATAGGGAGCAGTATTATAGTAGTTCTATTCTTGTACATAGGGAGCAGTATTATAGTAGTTCTATTCTTGTACATAGGGAGCAGTATTATAGTAGTTCTATTCTTGTACATAGGGGGCAGTATTATAGTAGTTATATTCTTGTACATAGGAGGCAGTATTATAGTAGTTATATTCTTGTACATAGGGGGGCAGTATTATAGTAGTTATATTCTTGTACATAGGGGGCAGTATTATAGTAGTTATATTCTTGTACATAGGGGGCAGTATTATAGTAGTTATATTCTTGTACATAGGGGGGCAGTATTATAGTAGTTATATTCTTGTACATAGGGGGCAGTATTATAGTAGTTATATTCTTGTACATAGGGGGCAGTATTATAGTAGTTATATTCTTGTACATAGGGGGCAGTATTATAGTAGTTATATTCTGGTACATAGGAGGCAGTATTATAGTAGTTATATTCTTGTACATAGGGGGGCAGTATTATAGTAGTTATATTCTTGTACATAGGGGGCAGTATTATAGTAGTTATATTCTGGTACATAGGAGGCAGTATTATAGTAGTTATATTCTTGTACATAGGGGGCAGTATTATAGTAGTTCTATTCTTGTACATAGAAGGCAGTATTATAGTAGTTATATTCTTGTACATAGGAGGCAGTATTATAGTAGTTATATTCTTGTACTTAGAAGCAGTATTATAGTAGTTATATTCTTGTACATAGGGGGCAGTATTATAGTAGTTATATTCTTGTACATGGGGAGCAGTATTATAGTAGTTATATTCTTGTACATAGGGGGCAGTATTATAGTAGTTATATTCTGGTACATAGGAGGCAGTATTATAGTAGTTATATTCTTGTACATAGGGGCAGTATTATAGTAGTTATACTCTTGTACATATGGGACAGTATTATAGTAGTTATATTCTTGTACATAGGGGGCAGTATTATAGTAGTTATATTCTTGTACATAGGAGGCAGTATTATAGTAGTTATATTCTTGTACATAGGAGGCAATATTATAGTAGTTATATTCTTGTACATAGGAGGCAATATTATAGTAGTTATATTCTTGTACATAGGGGGCAGTATTATAGTGGTTATATTCTTGTACATAGGGGGCAGTATTATAGTAGTTATATTCTTGTACATAGGGGGCAGTATTATAGTAGTTATATTCTTGTACATAGGAGCTGTATTATACTAGTTATATTCTTGTACATAGGGAGCAGTATTATAGTAGTTATATTCTTGTACATAGGGGGCAGTATTATAGTAGTTATATTCTTGTACATAGGGGGCAGTATTATAGTAGTTATATTCTTGTACATAGGGAGCAGTATTATAGTAGTTATATTCTTGTACATAGGGGCAGTATTATAGTAGTTATATTCTTGTACATAGGGGAGCAGTATTATAGTAGTTATATTCTTGTACATAGGGGCAGTATTATAGTAGTTATAGTCTTGTACATAGGGGGCAGTATTATAGTAGTTATAGTATTGTACATAGGAGGCAGTATTATAGTAGTTATAGTCTTGTACACAGGGGGCAGTATTGTAGTAGTTATAGTATTGTACATAGGAGGCAGTATTATAGTAGTTATAGTCTTGTACATAGGGGGCAGTATTGTAGTAGTTATATTCGTGTATATGGGGAAATTATTAACCAGTATCATGTTGTCAGACAGGGAAAGCAAAAAACTACCTTACACTTTTCTGATGGACTCTTGGGAAACTGGTGTAAGGAGCCAAAAATTTACTGGAGACGTTCTCAGCAAGGCAGGAGATGAGTAGACTCTTCTGTAGAACACAAAAGTTGATCATTGGTAAACTATGAGTACTGCAGAGGTAGTGATATCACAGCATCTTATAGGACATTATACCTTAGTGACTTCAAGAACAGTGAACTCCTCTGAAGAAGTAATTTCAGGGATCCCATCTGGACCGATTCCTTCACACTTTAGGGTCCCGTAGACTGTGGGCTTCCCTGTAAGACAGACTAGTGTTAGTGAGGATATTGGACATACTGGTCATCACTCAGCTTTCCTGGGTTACTGCATAAAAGATTTGCTATTAGCAGTGTTAAAATGGTACATGATGCCGTTCTGAAGTTATATTCAGCAGCCAATCTGAAAAAGCAAAGTTGCAAGGTAAAGTATGGTGGAGGGGCCTAGTAACAACCTGATCTTAGGTGAGATTGACAGCTCCATAGATAATGAGACATCATCCTAAATAGCATAACTAAGCACATTTGTCACTCAGGATTCTGGGAAAGACACTCAGAAGTTGTAGAAATGAGACCTACACCCCCCCCCCCACCCCCATCTATCCTGGGGGTTATTGGTGTATAATTAGAGTGCACAAGGTCAGTATTTCATCTTCCCCTTATCGCCACGCTGCTTGCCCAGACCCTCAGAGGCAACTCGTTACACCTAGGCATAGTATAGGAAGTAACTTGCAAATCAGAGGAGGTCCAACTGTTGGGATCCCCAGCAATCCCATGATAGTTGCACATGCACCCTTCTGCTGCTGCCCTATTCATTGCAGTGGGATAGCTGGAGATAAGATGCGTGCTTTAACTCAAAAACAGCCAGCACAGACCTTGTATGGAGCAGGACTGGCACCTGATCCCGCTCCATACAAACCCTGTAAGCCCGAGATGTAAATATACATCCTGGGATGTGAAGGGGTTAAAAGCCAAATCTGCAGTGCAACGTACCCATTCACCCTGTGCACCAGAGTAACACGTACGGCTGCATAATCAGGCAGGTTTGTAATTCAAGGGTCTGGAAAATGTGGACAACAATCCCCGAGAGACCTGAAGGGGAAGCCATAATGTTTGTCACACAGCTTTCCCAGGTACGGATGTAACTAAGTGGAAGCAAGATGGAGATTTCTCACGGCCCCAGATAATTATCTGCAGACCCCTCCGTGTAATACCCATCCAGTCACTCATTTGTATGGCCGCCGTGTTATACTACATTTCCCCACTAGAGAGCGCTGAAGAACAAATATGTAGAAGAGCAGCTTGGCAATCACATCTGATGTCCGGGGGTTTGGGAAGTGGTCACCACATTGACCATCTGTAAGGCTGGATTCACAAAGGCGATGCAATTTTTCAGCGGGTGCGATGCGATTTACACACACAGGAAAAAGAAATGGCATCTTGTTCCTATAGTTAAAATAATTTGCATAGTATGTGACTCTAGTAGTTATATGTGGGCGCAGTGGGGCTGTTTTTTAAAGTCCCATAGCAAATAACGTGCAGAGGGTGAGACAACCTGCAGACCTCAGCAGTCGGCCGCCGTGTTCTCGATACGACGTCTTACCTGGGATCTTACAAGACACCCACGCTTCTCCTTCCGCTTTCCTGGAAGACAAAACAGAAACATCGTCATGACACCTGAGCTACAAGGCTGGATATATACAGGAGGCGTGCGGTATATCCGAGGCAATGATCCCTCCGCCCGGAGAAGCGTGCGGTCAGCATGGGATTCAGTCATTGGAGGGAACGAAAATAAACCCTTAACACACGGCGACGCCGGCGGGCCTTACAGGCCGATTACCTTCTATTCTGTACTGTAGACAATGGGCGTCGGGCCCCCCTTGTAGGGGAAGCACAAACACGCAGCGCTCATCCCAACTTCTCTGCTTTACTATGATCCAGTGAAAGGAGACGCGTTTTGGGGTCGTGACGCCACTTCCTCAGTATCTGCTGGGGACATCCCCAGCTGGGATGAGCAAATACTGAGGAAGGGGCGCCCGGCCCCGAAACGTGTCTTTCTGCTAGATTGTAGTAGGGCCAAATGCACACGGCCGGGTCAGATCCCGCAGCGGAATCCAACCCCGTGCCCCCGGCGCACCCGTCTGTATTCCTTATCTGTATGCGGATGTGCCGTGCTGCAGTACAGATAATGCCGCGCCAGCGCTAGGCGATGACGCAGATTCTGCGGCCCGCCCGCAATGACAGCAGCGGATCGGATGAAAGTCATCTGCAGGAAACCTGCGCTGAAATAGATCTCGCTGCGATTTTCCCTCTGCGAGCAGATAAACGCATTTGATTTCCGCTCGTTGACACGGAAAAGTGTTTTCTATAGCTTGTCTATGGGCAGTATTGGCGGCACAAGAGGCGGACGCCCGCTCCGGATTCCGACATGTAATTACGCCCGTGTGCCGAGGCCTAACGCAGAGAAGCTGAGCCCATGTGCTCCGTGTTCTGGCCTATCCTAATAGATTGCACCGATACCCATTTTTGTTTTAGCTTCCTATTGGTTGAGCTGTACACACGTCCCCCCTGCAGGCTGAGACGGTATCTGGGTTGGCTGCACCTGCTACAGGTAAATGTGTGAACCCCATAAACCCTTCTCCAGTGCCCGCCTCCTCCCGGCGGGGACCCCGCAGTCAGCGAGAGCGAGTCCATCATCAGTCCCAAAAACACCAATCTTATTAACCCCTTAAGGCGCAGCGTGGGACCAAAGCTCCTGCAACCCAGCAGAAGCAGGTGGGGTCCTCGGCCGTTAGTCACAGCCGAGGACCCCGAGAATGACCCCCAGAGGTCTTACGGGCATTGCGCAAGGAAAGGTGTGCAAGTCGCTGCGACGACGGCTCGTGTCCTCACAGCAGCGACATTTATGGGACGCGCACAGAGAACGAGCGCTCCACTAGTCAGATACTGTGAGACTACAAGGCCCAGCATGCCGTCAGCCCACGGCTGGGGACCCCGCAGCAGCACATACTGATATACAGCGGCGACAGCCCAGAGTATCCGCCTCCCACCTCAGGCTGCGCGCCCAGTCACTCTGTACATAAATCCTGGCGGACATGTTGGTGGAGCCTGGCCGGAAGTCCCGGCTCAGCATCCGCCGACTGACAGGAAGTAGAGTTCTCTCACCACTAGAGGCCGCAGTGTCCGCAGTCAGCGTCTCCTCCCAGAGCTGCCGATGCAGTACGGAATGTAACGACACCTGGACTACGACAACATGGCGGCCACCAGCGCCGGAGACAGGAGGACCGAGGGACAACTGGGACATGATGCGTTATAGAGTCGGGAGGACTGGAGGGAGAGGACGCAGGTGGTGAGTTTGGTCCCTCTAGGTCACCGTGTAGCTGTAGGTCTTGTAGAACCAGAAGTCCCAGCATGAAGGACACCATCAGTCATGTAAGGCTTCTCTGTCTGAAGGACCTTTACAAGTGGAGTTTACTTTTTATACACCTGAAGCTTCATAATCCTAATGAGAAGTTCTACAATTTAGTTTCTCAACTTTTGCAACATCTCTGCTTGCTGTCAGTGAATGGGAAATATCTATATAAGGTCGGGCGCACACAACGGCAGCACGTGAGCAGTGACCTGTGTCCTTGCTGCGTGCCGCCCCTCCCCATACACTATTGTGGCGTGCATGCGTGTAATATGCGCCAGATACAGCGTGCCGTGATTTTTTCCTGCGTGTGTCACTGCGGCTCCTTTGGCCCTAATATCATCAGATACTCCCCATGGCATACTTTCTATTAACATCTGATGCACTTCAGCTGGTATTTCCCTCCACTCATCCTGCAAACATCTGGCGAGTTCTCTCACAGAAGATGTGAGCGGTGCAAGGAGTGATGAATCCCACTCCTCCATCTTCAGACTAGCTGGAAGTATCTGGGCGTGGGGAAGCTTTCTGCCCGAGGGTGTTGTGCCAACAGTTCAGTGGGTATTCCGGCGATGGGGCATTTTTAAGTTTTCACTTATCCACTGGATGGGTAAAAACTAATATGTTGGTGGGGTCCGACAGGTGTGGCCCCTAAAGATACTGAGAATGGGAACCTGTGGCCCCTCTAGTTCACATTTGAAGATCCTTTCTCCCATTCCTGCAGTGTAGTAGGGAACGGAGCCGCCGGTTGCACAGGGGCAGCGGTGGGGATAGGAGCCGCCGGTCGTACAGGTGCAGCCGGTGGGGAGCGGAGCCGCCGGTCGTACAGGTGCAGCGGTGGGGAGCGGAGCCGCCGGTCGCACAGGTGCAGCGGTGGGGAGCGGAGCCGCCGGTCGCACAGGTGCAGCGGTGGGGAGCGGAGCCGCCGGTCGCACAGGTGCAGCGGTGGGGAGCGGAGCCGCCGGTCGCACAGGTGCAGCGGTGGGGAGCGGAGCCGCCGGTCGCACAGGTGCAGCGGTGGGGAGCGGAGCCGCCGGTCGCACAGGTGCAGCGGTGGGGAGCGGAGCCGCCGGTCGCACAGGTGCAGCGGTGGGGAGCGGAGCCGCCGGTCGCACAGGTGCAGCGGTGGGGAGCGGAGCCGCCGGTCATACAGGTGCAGCGGTGGGGAGCGGAGCCGCCGGTCGTACAGGTGCAGCCGGTGGGGAGCGGAGCCACCGGTCGCACAGGGGCAGCGGTGGGGAACGGAGCCGCCGGTCGCACAGGGGCAGCGGTGGGGAACGGAGCCGCCGGTCGCACAGGGGCAGCGGTGGGGAACGGAGCCGCCGGTCGCACAGGGGCAGCGGTGGGGAACGGAGCCGCCGGTCGCACAGGGGCAGCGGTGGGGAACGGAGCCGCCGGTCGCACAGGGGCAGCGGTGGGGAACGGAGCCGCCGGTCGCACAGGGGCAGCGGTGGGGAGCGGAGCCGCCGGTCGCACAGGTGCAGCGGTGGGGAGCGGAGCCGCCGGTCGCACAGGTGCAGCGGTGGGGAGCGGAGCCGCCGGTCGCACAGGTGCAGCGGTGGGGAGCGGAGCCGCCGGTCGCACAGGTGCAGCGGTGGGGAGCGGAGCCGCCGGTCGCACACGGACAGCGGTGGGGAGCGGAGCCGCCGGTCGTACAGGTGCAGCCGGTGGGGAGCGGAGCCGCCGGTCGTACAGGTGCAGCCGGTGGGGAGCGGAGCCGCCGGTCGCACAGGTGCAGCGGTGGGCAGCGGTGCCGCCGGTCGCACAGGTGCAGCGGTGGGGAGCGGAGCCGCCGGTCGCACAGGTGCAGCGGTGGGGAGCGGAGCCGCCGGTCGCACAGGTGCAGCGGTGGGGAGCGGAGCCGCCGGTCGCACAGGTGCAGCGGTGGGGAGCGGAGCCGCCGGTCGCACAGGTGCAGCGGTGGGGAGCGGAGCCGCCGGTCGCACAGGTGCAGCGGTGGGGAGCGGAGCCGCCGGTCGCACAGGTGCAGCGGTGGGGAGCGGAGCCGCCGGTCGTACAGGTGCAGCCGGTGGGGAGCGGAGCCGCCGGTCGCACAGGTGCAGCAGGGGAGCGGAGCCGCCGGTCGCACAGGTGCAGCAGGGGAGCGGAGCCGCCGGTCGCACAGGTGCAGCGGTGGGGAGCGGAGCCGCCGGTCGCACAGGTGCAGCGGATGGGAGCGGAGCCGCCGGTCGCACAGGTGCAGCGGTGGGGAGTGGAGCCGCTTAGGTTGGTTTGAGGTTATGGATGTTCCACAGTTGGATGAGCCTGCGCCGACCGGAACCTACTGAACATCCGTGGGACAAACTGCTACATCAGGTCAGGAAACTTGAACAGCATCTTCTTTGAGTGAACCCGCCAGACATTTGCAGGATGAATGGAGGGAAATACCAGCTGAAATGTATCAGATGTTAGTAGACAGTACCCGATGTCATTAGGCCAAAGGAGCCCCACTAAGACTTACCATATGGAGATACATACCCCTACTGATTCTTGCTCAGGGGCCCATTACTTTCAATATGAGAGTGTATTTCCCTTTAAAGGGAACCAGTCAGCATTTCTGATCATATGATGAGTAGTCCCCATGTCACTCGTGCTCCAGGAGTTCATGGACCGCCAAAAGCGCAGATGGGTGCGCTGTATCTGTCCGCAAAAGTGCCAAATGATCTTCTCATACGCCGGTCCGTGATCCCCTGACGCGCACGAGACTGCAGTCGCCCTGTGGATGACTCCTACGCCATTCCCATCAGAGGCAAACAGAGATGGGTCTACGGTACAACCTCCGGCCAGCAGAGACGGCCCGGACCAGTCGGCACGCGTTAGCATGCAGCTTTGGAAATCTTAAACCCTTATTTCTAAAGTTTGCTTTCTTCAGGACCCATAAGAGACGCGTCGTGTCATCCGCTCCACCTCCAGTATAGGTCTTAGTTTTCCGGTCCCCTACAGTATTAGCTCTCCGGCACGGGCGCATATTTGGGGCCGTGAGCACCCATGTTAGTTCCACGGACAGCGCACGGCCGCAGTATAGCCTATGAGGCCATACACATAGATAGTTTTTCATACAGAAAATCCACGTAAAAACACTCATGGCATGCCCTATTCATGGGTCAGCAACGGGTCCTGCCAATCTACTGTGCCCGTGCGATATTGGGCTGAGTTTCTCGCACTCGCCCGCGTGAATGCACCATTAGCAAGTCGCCCTCCATTCATTCATTTCACTGTTGTTTCGCAGTAAACATGTCTGCTCCAGCGCCTCAACCTCACAACCGCAGTCGCAAGCAAGACGAGGAGGAGGAGGATCCAGTGGATCAAATGATCTCCCGCACCGGCTGCACGGCGTTTCACTATGCGGTACAGGAGTGCATGGTGGAGCACCAGGACTGGAGGCGCTGCCAGGACCAAGTGCGGGACTTCAAGAACTGCATGCAGGACTATCAGACGCGGAGGATGGAGGAGCTGAGGAAGAAGATGGGCCACAGGCCAGAAAACAACTCCTAGCACCGCACTCCTGGCTCCGCCTCTTACGCCTGCACTGTGTGTGCGTCCATCAGACAGGAAATGTGGTCACATGACACGGGAACCGCAGGCCACCGCTGTTTGACGAAGTCCTGCATATAAGACCCATCCTTGCAGAGTTTGCTGACTTTTTTATTTTCATTAAATCTCCTGTTCGTTATCTCTGGAGGGTGATGACGATCTTTTTATCCACCTTGGCGCTCAGGGCGGCTGTACATTATTTATAACACAACTGGTTTAATTCTGATGTCACCCAGCAGGGGGCATGGCGAGCCAAAGCAATAATTATATATAACTTAATGGGTGCTGCAACATGTCTCTGGGGTATTTAGAAGCTAGCCAGCCTAAGCTGCCTGGTTCATGAATACAATCCAAGAACCGCAGTTAGACCGACACATCGGCAGCAGATTAGTGGATGTGACCTATGTACACAAGTAACTGAGATGTAACCGCATAAAACATTACAGGGGTTTTCTTGGCCTTAGGTTATCAGTAGGCGATCGGTGGGGCTTTTCCGCTCAGAACCCCTGGTAATGGTCTGTTTTCAGGTCACATTATTTTGGAGAGAGCTGGACACTGACAGCTCAATACACATTGCAGCGCAGCTCTCATTCAATTCAATACACTACAGTACTAAGCCGGCTATACCTACTATAATACTGCCCCCTATGTACAAGAATATAACTACTATAATACTGTCTCCTATGTGCAAGAATATAACTACTATAATACTGCCTCCTATGTACAAGAATATAACTACTATAATACTGCCCCCTATGTACCAGAATATAACTACTATAATACTGCCCCTATGTACCAGAATATAACTACTATAATACTGCCCCCTATGTACAAGAATATAACTACTATAATACTGCCTCCTATGTACCAGAATATAACTACTATAATACTGCCCCTATGTACAAGAATATAACTACTATAATACTGCCCCCTATGTACAAGAATATAACTACTATAATACGGCCCCCTATGTACAAGAATATAACTACTATAATACTGCCCCCTATGTACAAGAATATAACTACTATAATACTGCTCCGTATATACAAGAATATAACAACTATAATACTGCCCCCTATGTACAAGAATATAACTACTATAATACTGCCTCCTATGTACAAGAATATAACTACTATAATACTGCTATGTACAAGACTATAACTACTATAATACTCCTCCCCATGTACAAGAATATAATTACTATAATACTGCTCCCTATGTACAAGAATATAACTACAATAATACTGTCCCCCATGTACAAGAATATAACTACTATAATACTGCCCCCTATGTACAAGAATATAACTACTATAATACTGCTCCTATGTACAAGAATATACCTACTATAATACTGCCCCCTATGTACAAGAATATAACTACTATAATACTGCCTCCTATGTACAAGTATATAACTACTATAATACTGCTCCTATGTACAAGACTATAACTACTATAATGCTGCTCCCTATATACAATATATAACTACTATAATACTGCCCCCTATGTACAAGAATATAACTACTATAATACTGCCCCCTATGTACAAGAATATAACTACTATAATACTGCCCCCTATGTACAAGAATATAACTACTATAATACTGCTATGTACAAGAATATAACTACTATAATACTGCCCCCTATGAACAAGAATATAACTACTATAATACTGCCCCTATGTACAAGAATATAACTACTATAATACTACCACCTATGTACAAGAATATAACTACTATAATACTGCCCTATATGTACAAGAATATAACTACTAAAATACTGCCCACTATGTACAAGAATACAACTACTATAATACTGCCTCCTATGTACAAGAATATACCTACTATAATACTACCTCCTATGTACAAGACTATAACTACTATAATACTCCTCCCCATGTACAAGAATATAACTACTATAATACTGCTCCTATGTACAAGAATATAACTACTATAATACTGCCCCCTATGTACAAGAATATAACTACTATAATACTGCCCCCTATGTACAAGAATATAACTACTATAATACTGCCCCCTATGTACAAGAATATAACTACTATAATACTGCCCCCTATGTACAAGAATATAACTACTATAATACTGCCCCCTATGTACAAGAATATAACTACTATAATACTGTCCCCCATGTACAAGAATATAACTACTATAATACTGCCCCCTATGTACAAGAATATAACTACTATAATACTGCCTCCTATGTATAAGAATATAACTACTATAATACTGTCCCCTATGTACAAGAATATAACTACTATAATACTGCCCCCAATGTACAAGAATATAACTACTATAATAGAGGTGCGGTAGGATTCTCCTCAGTATGTACGGTGGGGGAAAACAGTATTTAGTCAGATCCCAATTGTACAAGTTCTCCTGTAATTGACATCATAGGTAGACCTCAACTATGAGAGACAACATGAGAAAACACATCCAGGAAATCACATTGTCTGATTTTTAACGCATTTATTTGCAAATTATGGTGGAAAATTAAAGGGGTTGTCCCGCGCCGAAACGGGTTTTTTTTTTTTTCAACCCCCCCCCCCCCCCCCCCCCCGTTCGGCGCGAGACAACCCCGATGCAGGGACCTAAAGAAAGCTTACCGGAGCGCTTACCTTAATCCCCGCGCTCCGGTGACTTCTATACTTACCGGTGAAGATGGCCGCCGGGATCTTCTCCCTCCGTGGTCCGCAGCTCTTCTGTGCGGTCCATTGCCGATTCCAGCCTCCTGATTGGCTGGAATCGGCACGTGACGGGGCGGAGCTACACGGAGCCCCATAGAGAACAGGAGAAGACCTGGACTGCGCAAGCGCGGCTAATTTGGCCATCGGAGGGCGAAAATTAGTCGGCACCATGGAGACGAGGACGCCAGCAACGGAGCAGGTAAGTATAAAACTTTTTATAACTTCTGTATGGCTCATAATTAATGCACAATGTACATTACAAAGTGCATTATTATGGCCATACAGAAGTGTATAGACCCACTTGCTGCCGCGGGACAACCCCTTTAAGTATTTGGTCAATAACAAAAGTTCATCTCAATACTTTGTTATATATCCTTTATTGGCAATGACAGGGGTCAGACGTTTTCTGTAAGTCCTCACAAGGTTGGCACACACTGTTGCAGGTATGTTGGCCCGTTCCTCCATGCAGATCTCCTCAAGAGCAGTGATGTTTTGGGGCTGTCGCTGGGCAACATGGACTTTCAACTCCCGCCAAAGGTTTTCTGTAGGGTTGAGATATGGAGACTGGCTAGGCCACTCCAGGACCTTGAAATGCTTCTTATGAAGCCACTCCTTCGTTGCCCTGGCGGTGTGCTTAGGATCATTGTCATGCTGAAAGATCCAGCCACGTTTCATCTTCAGTGCCCTTGCTGATGGAAGGAGGGTTGCACTCAAAATCTCACGATACATGGCCCCATTCATTCTTTCATGTATACGGATCAGTTGTCCTAGTAACAGCCCCAAAGCATGATGTTGCCACCCCCATGCTTCACAGTAGGTATGGTGCTCTTTGGATGCAACTCAGCATTCTTTCTCCTCCAACGAGTTGTGTTTCTGCCAAAGAGTTCTACTTCGGTTTCATCTGACCATATGACATTCTCCGAATACTCTTCTGGATCATCCAAACTTCAGTCGGCCTCGGACATGTACCGGCTTAAGCAGGGGGACACGTCTGGCACTGCAGGATCTGAGTCCCTGGCGGCGTAGTGTGTTACTGATGGTAGCCTTCGTTACGTTGGTCCCAGCTCTCTGCAGGTCATTCACTAGGTTCCCCCATGTGGTTCTGGGATTTTTGCTCACCGTTCTTGTGATCACTTTGACCCCATGCGCTGAGATCTTGCGTGGAGCCCCAGATCGAGGGAGATTATCAGTGGTCTTCTATCTCTTCCATTCTCTAATTATTGCTCCCACAGTTGATTCCTTCACACCAAGCTGCTTGCCTATTGCAGATTCAGTCTTCCCAGTCTGGTGCCGGATACAATTGTATTTCTGGTGTCCTTTGACAGCTCCTTGGTCTGCACCATAGTGGAGTTTGTGGACAGGTGTCATTCAAACAGGTGCCATTACTACAGGTAATGAGTGGAGGACAGAGGAGCCTCTTAACGAAGAAGTTACAGGTCTGTGAGACCCAGAAATCTTGCTTGTTTGTAGCTGACCAAATACTTATTTTCCACCATAATTTGCAAATAAATTTGTTAAAAATCAGACAATGTGATTTCCTGGATGTGTTTTCTTATGTTGTCTCTCATAGTTGAGGTCTACATATGATGTCAATTACAGGCCTCTCTCATCTTTTTAAGTGGGAGAACTTGTACAATTGGTATGACTAAATACTCCCCCCCCCCCCCCCCCACTGTACACAGAGAGGTGCGGTAGGATTCTTCTCAGTATATAAACAGAGAGGTGAGGTAAGATTCTCCTCAGTATATACACAGACAGGTGCGGTGTATTCTCCTCAGTATATACACAGAGAGGTGAGGTAGATTGTCCTCAGTATATACACAGAGGTGAGGTAGATTCTTCTCAGTATATACACATAGAGGTGAGGTAGATTCTCCTCAGTATATACACATAGAGGTGAGGTAGATTCTCCTCAGTATATACACATGGAGGGGAGGTAGATTCTCCTCAGTATATACACATAGAGGTGAGGTAGATTCTCCTCAGTATATACACATAGAGGTGAGGTAGGATTCTCCTCAGTATATACACATAGAGTTGAGGTAGATTCTCCTCAGTATATACACATAGAGGTGAGGTAGATTCTCCTCAGTATATACACATAGAGGTGAGGTAGATTCTCCTCAGTATATACACATAGAGGTGAGGTAGATTCTCCTCAGTATATACACAGAGAGGTGAGGTAGATTCTCCTCAGTATATACACAGAGAGCGGAGGTAGATTATCCTCAGTATATACACAAACAGCGGAGGTTGATTCTTTCCAGTATATACACACAGAGGGAAGGTAGATTCTCCTCAGTATATACACAGAGAGGGGAGGTAGATTCTCCTCAGTATATACACAGAGAGGGGAGGTAGATTCTCC
The DNA here is from genome assembly GCF_035609145.1 of Eleutherodactylus coqui. Taxonomy (NCBI): domain Eukaryota; kingdom Metazoa; phylum Chordata; class Amphibia; order Anura; family Eleutherodactylidae; genus Eleutherodactylus; species Eleutherodactylus coqui. The sequence goes on along the minus strand of NC_089837.1, from coordinate 525,746,560 downwards.
TCAGTATATACACAGAGAGGTGAGGTAGATTCTCCTCAGTATATACACACAGAGGTGAGGTGGATTCTCCTCAGTATATACACAGAGAGCGGAGGTAGATTCTTTCCAGTATATACACATAGAGGGAAGGTAGATTCTCCTCAGTATATACACAGAGAGGGGAGGTAGATTCTCCTCAGTATATACACAGAGAGGGGAGGTAGATTCTCCTCAGTATATACACATAGAGGGGAGATAGATTCTCCTAAGTATATACACAGAGAGGTTAGGTTTGATTCTTCTCAGTATATACACAGAGGTGAGTAGATTCTCCTCAGTATATACACAAAGGGGTTTAGTAGGATACTCCTCAGTATATACACAGAGAGGTTTAGTAGGATTCTCCTCAGTATATACACATAGACGTGCGGTAGATTTTCCTCAGTATATACACATAGAGGGGAGGTAGATTCTCCTAAGTATATACACATAGAGGTGAGGTAGATTCTTCTCAGTATATACACATAGAGGTGAGGTAGATTCTTCTCAGTATATACACATAGAGGTGAGGTAGATTCTCTTCAGTATATACACATAGAGGTGAGGTAGATTCTCCTCAGTATATACACACAGAGGTGAGGTTGGATTCTTCTCAGTATATACACACAGAGGTGAGGTTGGATTCTTCTCAGTATATACACAGAGAGGTGAGGTTGGATTCTTCTCAGTATATACACACAGAGGTGAGGTTGGATTCTTCTCAGTATATACACACAGAGGTGAGGTTGGATTCTTCTCAGTATATACACAGAGAGGTGAGGTAGATTCTCCTCAGTATATACACAGAGAGCGGAGGTTGATTCTTTTCAGTATATACACATAGAGGGGAGGTAGATTCTCCTCAGTATATACACAGAGAGGTGAGGTTGGATTCTTCTCAGTATATACACAGAGGTGAGGTAGATTCTCCTCAGTATATACACAGAGAGGTTTAGTAGGATTCTCAGTATATACACAGAGAGGTTTAGTAGGATTCTTTTCAGTATATACACATAGATGTGAGGTAGAATTTCCTCAGTATATACACATAGAAGGGAGGTAGATTCTCCTCTGTATATACATGTAGAGGTGAGGTAGAGTCTCCTCAGTATATACACATAGGGGTGAGGTAGATTCTCCTCAGTATATACACATAGAGGTGAGGTAGATTCTCCTCAGTATATACACATAGAGGTGAGGTAGATTCTCCTCAGTATATACACATAGAGGGGAGGTAGATTCTCCTCTGTATATACACGTAGAGGTGAGGTAGAGTCTCCTCAGTATATACACATAGAGGGGACGTAGATTCTCCTCAGTATATACACAGAGAGGTGAGGTAGATTCTCCTCTGTATATACACATAGAGTTGAGGTAGATTCTCCTCTATATACACGTAGAGGTGAGGCAGAGTCTCCTCGGTATATACGCATAGGGGTGAGGTAGATTCTCCTCAGTATATACATCTAGAGCGGAGGTAGAATCTCCTTAGTATATACACCTAGAGGGGAGGTAGATTCTCCTCAGTATATACACCTAGAGGGGAGGTAGATTCTACTCAGTATATACACAGAGAGGTGAGGTAGATTCTACTCAGTATATACACAGAGAGGTGAGGTAGATTCTACTCAGTATATATACAGAGAGGTGAGGTAGATTCTCCTCAGTATATACACATAGAGGTGAGGTAGATTCTTCTCAGTATATACACATAGAGGTGAGGTAGATTCTCCTCAGTATATACACATAGAGGTGAGGTAGATTTTCCTCAGTATATACACATAGAGGGGAGGTAGATTCTTCTCAGTATATACACATAGAGGTGAGGTAGATTCTTCTCAGTATATACACATAGAGGTGAGGTAGATTCTCCTCAGTATATACACATAGAGGTGAGGTAGATTCTCCTCAGTATATACACACAGAGGTGAGGTTGGATTCTTCTCAGTATATACACACAGAGGTGAGGTTGGATTCTTCTCAGTATATACACACAGAGGTGAGGTTGGATTCTCCTCAGTATATACACATAGAGGTGAGGTAGATTCACCTCAGTATATACACATAGAGGTGAGGTAGATTCTCCTCAGTATATACACAGAGAGGTGAGGTTGGATTCTTCTCAGTATATACACACAAAGGTGAGGTTGGATTCTTCTCAGTATATACACACAGAGGTGAGGTTGGATTCTTCTCAGTATATACACAGAGAGGTGAGGTAGATTCTCCTCAGTATATACACAGAGAGCGGAGGTTGATTCTTTTCAGTATATACACATAGAGGGGAGGTAGATTCTCCTCAGTATATACACAGAGAGGTGAGGTAGATTCTCCTCAGTATATACACAGAGAGGTGAGGTTGGATTCTTCTCAGTATATACACAGAGGTGAGGTAGATTCTCCTCAGTATATACACAAAGAGGTTTAGTAGGATTCTCAGTATATACACAGAGAGGTTTAGTAGGATTCTTTTCAGTATATACACATAGATGTGAGGTAGAATTTCCTCAGTATATACACATAGAGGGGAGGTAGATTCTCCTCTGTATATACATGTAGAGGTGAGGTAGAGTCTCCTCAGTATATACACATAGGGGTGAGGTAGATTCTCCTCAGTATATACACATAGAGGTGAGGTAGATTCTCCTCAGTATATACACATAGAGGTGAGGTAGATTCTCCTCAGTATATACACATAGAGGGGAGGTAGATTCTCCTCTGTATATACACGTAGAGGTGAGGTAGAGTCTCCTCAGTATATACACATAGAGGGGACGTAGATTCTCCTCAGTATATACACAGAGAGGTGAGGTAGATTCTCCTCTGTATATACACATAGAGTTGAGGTAGATTCTCCTCTATATACACGTAGAGGTGAGGCAGAGTCTCCTCGGTATATACACATAGGGGTGAGGTAGATTCTCCTCAGTATATACATCTAGAGCGGAGGTAGAATCTCCTCAGTATATACACCTAGAGGGGAGGTAGATTCTCCTCAGTATATACACCTAGAGGGGAGGTAGATTCTACTCAGTATATACACAGAGAGGTGAGGTAGATTCTACTCAGTATATACACAGAGAGGTGAGGTAGATTCTACTCAGTATATATACAGAGAGGTGAGGTAGATTCTCCTCAGTATATACACAGAGAGGTGAGGTAGATTCTCCTCAGTATATACATCTAGAGCGGAGGTAGATTCTCCTCAGTATATACACCTAGAGGGGAGGTAGATTCTCCTCAGTATATACACCTAGAGGGGAGGTAGATTCTCCTCAGTATATACACAGAGAGGTGAGGTAGATTCTCCTCAGTATATACACATAGGGGTGAGGTAGCTTCTCCTCAGTATATACACATAGAGGTGAGGTAGATTCTCCTCAATATATACACATAGAGGTGAGGTAGATTCTCCTCAGTATATACACATAGAGGTGAGGTAAATTCTCCTCAGTATATACACATAGAGGTGAGGTAGATTCTCCTCAGTATATACACAGAGAGGTGAGGTAGATTCTCCTCAGTATATACACAGAGAGGTGAGGTAGATTCTCCTCAGTATATACACAGAGAGGTGAGGTAGATTCTCCTCAGTATATACACCCAGAGGTGAGGTAGATTCTCCTCAGTATATACACATAGAGGTGAGGTAGATTCTCCTCAGTATATACACATAAAGGTGAGGTAGATTCTCCTCAGTATATACACATAGAGGTGAGGTAGATTCTCCTCAGTATATACACAGAGAGGTGAGGTAGATTCTCCTCAGTATATACACAGAGAGCGGAGGTAGATTATCCTCAGTATATACACAAACAGCGGAGGTTGATTCTTTCCAGTATATACACATAGAGGGAAGGTAGATTCTCCTCAGTATATACACAGAGAGGGGAGGTAGATTCTCCTCAGTATATACACAGAGAGGGGAGGTAGATTCTCCTCAGTATATACACATAGAGGTGAGGTAGATTCTCCTCAGTATATACACATAGAGGTGAGGTAGATTCTCCTCAGTATATACACATAGAGGTGAGGTAGGATTCTTCTCTATATAAAAATAATTTCCCTAGGCTTTATGGTTTCTGAGAAAAGAACTATGTCATGTATTATGTATTTTCAGTTTTTCTTACTGTATATTGAATATTGAAGTTGCGACCCCTTTACTTTTCCTATTTAGGACCGAAAGAATGGTCGTGGCAAGTTTCATGTTTGTACGGGAAGTTAGACACCGGGAAGTCTAATAATAGTTTATTTAATCAGAATATATCAGCTTAACCCATATATAGGAAAGTCACATCAGCCAGAAGGATTATAGAAATGGAGACAATGGAAAATCTTCATTAGGACCAGCAGCACTCATGGGTTTCAACCTAAATATTCATTTAGATTCCTCACGTCTCAACCCGAGATCCAAATTACCACGAGGTCCCAATCGAATCTGACTGAAGCCTTTGAATCTCAAGTAAATAGAAAATAGCGGCAGCATGAATGGTGTAGAGTAAACAGAAGTTTATTTCATTCCATCCAGGTGCCACGTTTCGGCCTTATGGCCTTTTTCAAGCATGAGGCCTTTGAATCTCAGTCACCACCATGGATTCTACTAATATGGCGAGCCACTGATGTATCATTTGTAGTCCGGATAGTACTAAGATGTCCAGACGTTCTTATCCTCATTTCTTGGATAGTTTTTCCAATGTATATTTTCTGGCAGTATAGATGATGCCCGCGCATCGACAGTTTATGGGCTGCTTCATATGGTATCTCTTGCCATCAGTAGGTTTCACAAAGATGCACTTTCCAGAAGGCAAACATCCAGTCTGGGCGTTACATTGTATGTCATTGATATCAGAATACTCCACACAAAGTGTCTCTTCACTTAGAAGTCGCGAAGACTCGCGCCCCCTTTGAATGTAATGCTAGGATGTTCAGGTAATATGCCCTACAAGTAGGGATCAGCAAGTAGTATAGGCCAATATTTACAGAGAATTTTGGTAATTTGCATGGCGTATCTATCAAATGTACCAATACATCTGATTTGTTTGGATTCCATTTGTGTATTTGTAATATGTCCCAATAATCTGTCATCTGAGCTGACACGCATCTATGCTTTCGGCACGTGGGTAGGATATCCTCTAGTTTCAAATCTAGCCTATAAAGAAATGCCTTCAGCTTGAAAAGAGACCATATCTGAGCAGTTTCTCCTAGCTCTCATATATTGGCCAACCGGTATTCGTTTCTTCAAAGCGGGAGGGTGGTGGCTCTGCCGTGCCAAAATACTATTCTTGATGTCAGTTTGCGATAGAAGTTAGTGTGAATACACCGTCATCTATAAGTCTGATAGTAAGGTCAGGATAATTAACACGACGATCCCCAGTCTTGTAGCTGAACCTAATGCTGATCTAGTTATTCTTTAATCCCTCCAAAAAGGAAATTAGATCGGTAAATTCACCCTCCCAAATTAAAAGGATATCGTCAATGTACCAACCCCCCCAAAATAATGGGTTTGTCAGTTTCCTCCATATCTTCTGAAGAGATCTGCGTAGCCTCCCATCAACCTAAAGAGAGATTTGCATAGGTTGGGGCACAGATCGTCCCCATAGCAGTACCACGTATTGTAAATAAAAGGGGTTGTCAAATATAAAGTAATTATGTGAGAGGAGGTGTTTAAGCAAATGGATGACGAATTCATTATGGGCAGAAAAAAGGATTACCTCTCGAGGACAGAAATTACCTTGTAGCCTGGATGCCGAGGTTGTGATCAATGTTGGTGTATAAGCTCTCCACATCTATGGTGACAAGTATAGAATCAGATGGGACAATGAGAACATGGATTATTTGGATGGTATGAGAGTAGAGTCATGACAAATGGCCTGAGAGTCTTATCACTGTATAGGCCAATACCCTATGTCAGATAGTCTTGAGTAATGACAATCGGTCTACCTGGTATGTGGGTGATTTTATGAATTTTGGCCAAAGCATACATTGCAGCTATAGTAGGAGTTGGATGAATATGAGGTTGTAGTTAATCCAGGCTTAAACGTTCTTGCTCCATCACATCTAAAACGATGCAACAAAGTTGTGTGAGGTATACAGATGTAGGATCCCCGATTAGATGTCATGGACCTCTGCGTCCATAGGAAGTCTCAACCATCACTTTGTCGGATGGCTTGATGGTAATATCCTTGTTGTCTGTAACGTTCCCTAGGGCTCGCTGCTCATCCAATTAGAGGGAACCATTTTCTTTTGAGGTCGAATTTTCATAATTTCATTAGTGACCATTTTGACAAAAGTGTCCATATTGTTATATTAGGAAAGGGGGAGAATACTTTAGGCTCGTGTACATACATTACTTATCCTGAACTGACCCTGAGTTACATCCTGTATTATACTCCAGAGCTGCACTCACTATTCTGCTGGTGGAGTCACTGTGTACATACATTACTTATCCTGAACTGACCCTCAGTTACATCCTGTATTATACTCCAGAGCTGCACTCACTATTCTGCTGGTGGCGTCACTGTGTACATACATTACTTATCCTGTACTGATTCTCCTCAGTATATACACATAGAGGTGAGGTAGATTCTCCTCAGTATACACACATAGAGGTGAGGGAGATTCTCATCAGTATATATACATAGAGGTGAGGGAGATTCTCATCAGTATATACACATAGAGGTGAGGTAGATTCTCCTCAGTATATACACATAGAGGTGAGGTAGATTCTCCTCAGTATATACACATAGAGGTGAGGTAGATTCTCCTCAGTATATACACATAGATGTGAGGTAGATTGTCCTCAGTATATACACATAGAGGTGAGGTAGATTCTCTTCAGTATATATACATAGAGGTGTAGATTCTCCTCAGTATATACACAGAGAGGTGAGGTAGATTCTCCTCAGTATATACACAGAGAGGTGAGGTAGATTCTCCTCAGTATATACACTCATAGAGGTGAGGTAGATTCTCCTCAGTATATACACAGAGAGGTGAGGTAGATTCTCCTCAGTATATACACACATGGAGGTGAGGTAGATACTCATCAGTATATACACAGATAGGTGAGATAGATTTTCCTCAGTATATACACATAGAGGTGAGGTAGATTCTCCTCAGTATATACACAGAGAGGTGAGGTAGATTCTCCTCAGTATATACACATAGAGATGAGGTAGATTCTCCTCAGTATATACACATAGACGTGAGGTACATTCTCCTCAGTATATACACATAGAGGTGAAGGAGATTCTCATCAGTATATATACATAGAGGTGAGGGAGATTCTCATCAGTATATACACATAGAGGTGAGGTAGATTCTCCTCAGTATATACACATAGAGGTGAGGTAGATTCTCTTCAGTATATACACATAGAGGTGTAGATTCTCCTCAGTATATACACAGAGAGGTGAGGTAGATTCTCCTCAGTATATACACAGAGAGGTGAGGTAGATTCTCCTCAGTATATACACAGATAGGTGAGATAGATTTTCCTCAGTATATACACATAGAGGTGAGGTAGATTCTCCTCAGTATATACACAGAGAGGTGAGGTAGATTCTCCTCAGTATATACACAGAGAGGTGAGGTAGATTCTCCTCAGTATATACACAGAGAGGTGAGGTAGATTCTCCTCAGTATATACACATAGAGGTGAGGTAGATTCTCCTCAGTATATACACATAGAGGTGAGGTAGATTCTCCTCAGTATATACACATAGAGGTGAGGTAGATTCTCATCAGTATATACACAGATAGGTGAGATAGATTTTCCTCAGTATATACACATAGAGGTGAGGTAGATTCTCCTCAGTATATACACAGAGAGGTGAGGTAGATTCTCCTCAGTATATACACAGAGAGGTGAGGTAGATTCTCCTCAGTATATACACACATGGAGGTGAGGTAGATTCTCCTCAGTATATACACAGATAGGTGAGATAGATTTTCCTCAGTATATACACATAGAGGTGAGGTAGATTCTCCTCCATATATCCACATAGAGGTGAGGTAGAGTCTCCTCAGTATATACACATAGGGGTGAGGTAGAGTCTCCTCAGTATATACACATAGAGGGGAGGTAGATTCTCCTCAGTATATACACAGAGAGGTGAGGTAGATTCTCCTCAGTATATACACACATGGAGGTGAGGTAGATTCTCCTCTGTATATACACGTAGAGGTGAGGTAGATTCTCCTCTGTATATACACAGAGAGGTGAGGTAGATTCTCCTCAGTATATACACATAGAGGGGAGGTAGATTCTCCTCAGTATATACACATAGAGGTGAGGTAGATTCTTCTCTGTATATACACAGAGGTGAGGTAGATTCTCCTCAGTATATACACATAGAGGTGAGGTAGATTCTCCTCAGTATATACGCATAGAGGGGAGGTAGATTCTCCTCAGTATATACGCATAGAGGGGAGGTAGATTCTCCTCAGTATATACACATAGAGGTGAGGTAGATTCTCCTCAGTATATACACATAGAGGTGAGGTAGATTCTCCTCAGTATATACACATAGAGGTGAGGTAGATTCTCCTCAGTATATACACATAGAGGGGAGGTAGATTCTCCTCAGTATATACACATAGAGGTGAGGTAGATTCTCCTCAGTATATACACATAGAGGTGAGGTAGATTCTCCTCAGTATATACACATAGAGGGGTGGTAGATTCTCCTCTGTATATACACATAGAGGGGTGGTAGATTCTCCTCTGTATATACACGTAGAGGGGAGGTAGATTCTCCTCAGTATATACACATAGGGGTGAGGTGGATTCTCCTCAGTATATACACACAGAGGTGAGGTAGATTCTCCTCAGTATATACACACATAGAGGTGACGTAGGATTCTTCTCTATATAAAAATAATTTCCCTAGACTTTATGGTTTCTGAGAAAAGAACTATGTCATGTATTATGTATTTTCAGTTTTTCTTACTGTATATTGAATATTGAAGTTGCGACCCCTTTACTTTTCCTATTTAGGACCGAAAGAATGCTCGTGGCAAGTTTCATGTTTGTACGGGAAGTTAGACACCGGGAAGTCTAATAATAGTTTATTTAATCAGAATATATCAGCTTAACCCATATATAGGAAAGTCACATCAGCCAGAAGGATTATAGAAATGGAGACAATGGAAAATCTTCATTAAGACCAGCAGCACTCATGGGTTTCAACCTAAATATTCATTTAGATTCCTCACGTCTCAACCCGAGATCCAAATTACCACGAGGTCCCAATCGAATCTGACTGAAGCCTTTGAATCTCAAGTAAATAGAAAATAGCGGCAGCATGAATGGTGTAGAGTAAACAGACGTTTATTTCATTCCATCCAGGTGCCACGTTTCGGCCTTATGGCCTTTTTCAAGAATGAGGCCTTTGAATCTCAGTCACCACCATGGATTCTACTAATATGGCGAGCCACTGATGTAGCTTTTGTAGTCCGGATAGTGCAAAGATGTCCAGACGTTCTTATCCTCATTTCTTGGATAGTTTTTCCAATGTATATTTTCTGGCAGTATAGATGATGCCCGCGCATCGACAGTTTATGGGCTGCTTCATATGGTATCTCTTGCCATCAGTAGGGTTCACAAAGATGCACTTTGCAGAAGGCGAACATCCAGTCTGGGCGTTACATTGTAGGTCACTGATGTCAGAATGTTCCGACACAAAGTGTCTCTTCACTTAGAAGTCGCGAAGACTTGCGCGACTTTTGAATGTAATGCTAGGATGTTCAGGTGATATGCCCTACAAGTAGGGATCAGCAAGTAGTATAGGCCAATATTTACAGAGGATTTTGGTAATTTGCATGGCGTATCTATCAAATGTACCAATACATCTGATTTGTTTGGATTCCATTTGTGTATTTGTAATATGTCCCAATAATCTGTCATCTGAGCTGACACGCATCTATGCTTTCGGCACGTGGGTAGGATATCCTCTAGTTTCAAATCTAGCCTATAAAGAAATGCCTTCAGCTTGAAAAGAGACCATATCTGAGCAGTTTCTCCTAGCTCTCATATATTGGCCAACCGGTATTCGTTTCTTCAAAGCGGGAGGGTGGTGGCTCTGCCGTGCCAAAATACTATTCGTTGATGTCAGTTTGCGATAGAAGTTAGTGTGAATACACCGTCATCTATAAGTCTGATAGTAAGGTCAGGATAATTAGCACGACGATCCCCAGTCTTGTAGCTGAACCTAATGCTGATTTAGTTATTTTTCAATCCCTCCAAAAAGGAAATTAGATCGGTAAATTCACCCTCCCAAATTAAAAGGATATCGTCAATGTACCAACCACCCCAAAATAATGGGTTTGTCAGTTTCTTCCATATCTTCTGAAGAGATCTGCGTAGCCTTCCATCAACCTAAAGAGAGATTTGCATAGGTTGGGGCACAGATCGCCCCCATAGCAGTACCACGTTGTAAATAAAAGGGGTTGTCAAATATAAAGTAATTATGTGAGAGGAGGTGTTCAAGCAAATGGATGACGAATTCATTATGGGCAGAAAAAAGGACTACCTCTCGAGGACAGAAATTGCCTTGTAGCCTGGATGCCGAGGTTGTGATCAATGTTGGTGTATAAGCTCTCCACATCTATGGTGGCAAGTATAGAATCAGATGGGACAATGAGAACATGGATTATTTGGATGGTATGAGAGTAGAGTCATGACAAATGGCCTGAGAGTCTTATCACTGTATAGGCCAATACCCTATGTCAGATAGTCTTGAGTAATGACAATCGGTCTACCTGGTATGTGGGTGATCTTATGAATTTTGGCCAAAGCATACATTGCAGCTATAGTAGGAGTTGGATGAATATGAGGTTGTAGTTAATTCAGGCTTAAACGTTCTTGCTCCATCACATCTAAAAGGATGCAACAAAGTTGTGTGAGGTATACAGATGTAGGATCCCCGATTAGATGTCATGGACCTCTGCGTCCATAGGAAGTCTCAACCATCACTTTGTCGGATGGCTTGATGGTAATATCCTTGTTGTCTGTAACCTTCCCTAGGGCTCGCTGCTCATCCAATTAGAGGGAACCATTTTCTTTTCAGGTCGAATTTTCATAATTTCATTAGTGACCATTTTGACAAAAGTGTCCATATTGTTATATTAGGAAAGGGGGAGAATACTTTAGGCTCGTGGATGGAAGTAGGTAAACGGAGCTTTATCAGCAACACCTACTTCCTTCTCAGAGTAGCTCAACAATCATAGCTGTACAAACCCCATGGTCCTGAGCGATGGAGGGAGCCTTTTCTATCGGATGAGATTTATGTACGGCCCATTTTTGGGAGAAGAGATTAATATTCTTTACTCAGTCAAAATGAGAACATGCCGGTGTGGGTCCACAGGATAAGCCTTAGGGCTCATGTCCACGGGGAAAATAAGAATTAAAATCCGCAGCGGATTTTAACTCTTCTCCCGCGCGCGGATCCGCACCCCATAGGGATGCATTGACCACCCGCGGGTAGATAAATACCCGCGGATCGTCAATAAAAGTGATTTTAAAAAAAATGGAGCATGAAAAAATCTGGACCATGCTCCATTTTCATGCGGGTCTCCCCCCGCGGGCTTCTATTGAAGCCTATGGAAGCCGTCCGGATCCGCGGGAGACCTAAAATAGGAATTTAAAAGCATTTAGTCACCCGCAGCGGGCCGGGAAGGTCTTCTCTTCCTTACGGCCGCATCTCCCTAGCTTCGGCTCGGCGGATGTGCCCGGCGCATGCGCGCGGCACGTCGACGACGTGCCGCCGGCGTGACGAATTCATCCGCCGGCCGAAGAAAGAAGATCCGGCCGCGACGCAGAGAAGAAACGGAGCGGATGGGAGGTGAGTTTATTCTCATTTATTCTTATTTTCAGCGCTCATGTCCGCGGGGCAGGAGGGACCCGCTGCAGATTCTACATGGAGAATCCGTAGCGGGCCCGATTTTCCCCGTGGACATGAGGCCTTAGTAGATTTATCCTTAGGAACACGAGATATGAGGGGGGTGGTGGTGGTGGAATTTCCGACATGCAGTTCAGTCCCTAATTTGGCTAGATGTCCATTCTCAGTTTTATCTGGACCATAGCAAGAAGATAGGGGGTTGCATACAGTCCCAGTTTTCAGCTCCCAGGAGTTCTGCATGTTTATTATCAACAGCATAAGAGCTAACATTAACCCTTTCCCATACAATTTGTATCCTGGTTTTCCTAGGGACCTTACTCTTTTTCTGCTGTTATACAACGGCGCTATATGCTGGCTAAAGCCAGTACTGCATGAGGTGACACATTGGATAGGCTCCGACGGCAGAGAGGCTGGCAATATACAGTAAGAGAACCCGGACGGATGTCTTACAACATCGGAGCTGTACAGCCTTAAATCATAATGCCTTCAGAGGTCAGACAGTGGATTGGAAAAGGTTAATAGTGGCATCTTCCGGGAGATTTATTTTGGGCAACGATCTTGTAGTCGCTCTTTTATTTGGGTCAAGGACTGGCCTAAAAAAATTGTAATGCTGCCACTCCAATACTGCCCCTTGTGGCACACCACTAGAAATGGTGACCCCCTCCACTGCCCCTTGTGGTACCTCACTAGAAATGGTGACCCCCTCCACTACTGCCCATTGTGGCACGGCCCTAGAAACGGTGAACCCCTCCACTACTGCCCCTTGTGGCACGCCACTAGAAATGGTGACCCCTCCAATACTGCCCCTTGTAACCCCACTAGTAACGGTGACCCAATACTGCCCCTTGTGGTACCCCACTAGTAACGGTGACCCTTCCAATACTGCCCCTTGTGGTACTCCACTAGTAACGGTGACCCAACAAGAGTATGTACCATTTATACCCCCCCCCCCCCTCTGCTTCCTATCCCTGTCCAGTTACTTACCCACTTACCCACATTCTCACGAGACCAAACATCTCATCTTATATACCAACCTTTTATGTGGTACAGGATGGGACGCTTTGGAGAAGTCCAGATATACAAGATCCAGTGACTCCTCGGTCCAGTCTAGAACTTACCTCCTCGTAGAAGCTGATCAGGTTGGTTTGACAGGAATGACCTCATGCTAATATGGAGTTATACAGCCATATTCTTGAGGTCCTCCAGGATAGCAGCTCTTAGAAACCCCTCAAACATTTCACCCACAATATAACGGCTATGCTGCCGCCCCGATGTAAACGCGCCGGAGGATCGCAATTTCACAGAAGCAACGGAAAGCATTTTTAAATAAAAAACGCAGGTTGGCAATTGTGATACCGCGCTCACCCGTGTGGATCCGGCCTCAGGGTTCGGTCATTAAACATTTTGCTGGGACAGAAATCATAAAAAGACAGTTTTTATTTATACACTTTTTGTTGTTTCCATTATTCTAGTGCGCCCAGCTAGGGAAGGGGGGGGGGGGTGTCACATGACTTCAGATGGCCGCTGTTACAGTGACACGTAGAGAACATATAGTCCATTATCACAGCTTAATGCGGAGCGGCGTTTATCGCTTTCAGGTTATCCAGATCCGGCCGAGCCTTAAACCTGTCCAGATAGTCGGCCTCCGTGTGCTGCGGAGAGAAGAGACAGCGAATTACACGTTAGGAAGTTATATCGCGCCTATGTGCCGTAGTGCTGCGCAGTCATGTGCTTACCTCCTTAATTAGTAGGGTGACCCCTTCAGGCTGGTTCATGGTGAACACTTCTATGATAATCTGAGCCAAAGTGGCGCTCAGACCGCTGACCTGGACGACCCTCTCATGGACGGTCAGCACCGAGTCCACAAACATCTTGTTGCCCACGTCCGCCATCAGATCCACTTGTATGGTCTTGGTTGGTTTAGCGTAGCTGTAAAGACAGAGGCACAATGTTTACAGGAACATACTCGCTCTCATGCTGCTGCACAGGAGCGAGTATCTCACAGCGGGGCGGCTGCAGGAGATTTCTCTCCTCGCTCCCCCGCCCTTCTCCATTGCCTTAACATAGCGGCCGTTCAATACTGAACGGCTGCTGTTTACACTGAACAATCATCGTCCAGCGCCATATGCTGCATAAACAATGGTCGATGAGCAGATCATTCAGTGTAAATAGCAGCCGTTCAGTATTGAATGGCTGCTATATTATGTCAATGGAGAGGGGCGGGGGGAGAGCAAGGAGAGAAATCTCCTGCAGCCACCCGCCCGCCTTCTGGTCGCTCTGTAAGCGAGCCAGGACTACTAGCTCCCGTGCAATAGCATGGGAGCGAGGGCACACAGGGACGAGTGTCAGGCTTTGTTTGTCCAACATTCGTCCAGTCAAAATGGACCCTAATACAGGATGCAACTCAGGATCACTACAAGATAAGCAATGTATGTACACAGTGACTCCACCAGCAGAATAGTGAGTGCAGCTCTGGGGTATAATACAGGATGTAACTCAGGATCAGTACAGGATAAGTAATGTATGTACACAGTGACCCCACCAGCAGACTAGTGAGTGCAGCTCTGGAGTAAAATACAGGATGTAACTCAGGGTCAGTAATGTATGTACACAGTGACTCCACCAGCAGAATAGTGAGCGCAGCTCTGGAGTATAATACAGGATGTAACTCAGGGTCAGTAATGTATGTACACAGTGATTCCACCAGCAGAATAGTGAGTGCAGCTCTGGGGTATAATACAGGATGTAACTCAGGATCAGTACAGGATAAGTAATGTATGTACACAGTGACTCCACCAGCAGAATAGTGAGTGCAGCTCTGGAGTATAATACAGGATGTAACTCAGGATCAGTACAGGATAAGTAATGTATGTACACAGTGATTCCACCAGCAGAATAGTGAGTGCAGCTCTGGAGTATAATACAGGATGTAACTCAGGGTCAGTAATGTATGTACACAGTGATTCCACCAGCAGAATAGTGAGTGCAGCTCTGGGGTATAATACAGGATGTAACTCAGGATCAGTACAGGATAAGTAATGTATGTACACAGTGATTCCACCAGCAGAATAGTGAGTGCAGCTCTGCAGTATAATACAGGATGTAACTCAGGAGCAGTACAGGATAAGTAATGTATGTACACAGTGACTCCACCAGCAGAATAGTGAGTGCAGCTCTGGAGTATAATACAGGATGTAACTCAGGATCAGTACAGGATAGGTAATGTATGTACACAGTGACTCCACCAGCAGAATAGTGAGTGCAGCTCTGCAGTATAATACAGGATGTAACTCAGGAGCAGTACAGGATAAGTAATGTATGTACACAGTGACTCCACCAGCAGAATAGTGAGTGCAGCTCTGGAGTATAATACAGGATGTAACTCAGGAGCAGTACAGGATAAGTAATGTATGTACACAGTGACTCCACCAGCAGAATAGTGAGTGCCGCTCTGGAGTATAATACAGGATGTAACTCAGGGTCAGTAATGTATGTATACAGTGACTCCACCGTTTGTACAGAACATGACAGATCTCACCTTTCCTCCACTGTAACGGACATCTGGTTGAAGAAATTATGCATGTACGCAGTGAAGTGCTCCACGTAAAGCATGTTGTGCCCTGACACTTGGAAGTTAAGCATCCCGTATTCATACTCTGTGCCTTCTTTGATTTCCTTTTTCTGCAACTTTGCTTTTTTCATCATTTTGTCGTCCTAAATAGTAAAAAAAACCCAAACATTTAATAAAGAGGGCACTCACCCTCCGGTTCACTGGGCTGATGTATCCGAGCTCCTAAGAGCAGAAGTCAGCTCATCCTACAAAAAAACAAGCCCTCAGACAGCCCAACTGAGGAGACAATAACGTTACAAGTCTTAGAATGCGGCGACGGAAGGCAAACGTTTGTTTAAGAAAAGAATTTACTTTTTAATAAAATTAAAAATTAAAAATTGTATATCTTTGGTCTGAACATAATTGTACGGAGCCACAGAATATTTATGTCATTTTTACTGCACTGATTGCTATAAAAACTCCCCCAAAATGGTGTAATTGCATTTTTTCTTTTTTATTCTCCCAACTTAAAGGGGTTGTCCCGCGCCGAAACGGTTTTTTTTCATTTATTCAATAGGCCCCCCGTTTGGCGCGAGACAAACCCAAGGGATGGGTTAAAAAAAAACAAAACAGTTTAGTACTTACCCGAATCCCCGCTCTGCGGCGACTTCTTCCTTACCTTAGCAAGATGGCCGCCGGGATCTTCACCCACGATGCACCGCGGGTCTTCTCCCATGGTGCACCGTGGGCTCTGTGTGGTCCATTGCCGATTCCAGCCTCCTGATTGGCTGGAATCGGCACACGTGATGGGGCGGAGCTACGAGGAGCAGCTCTCCAGCACGAGCGGCCCCATTCACCAGGGAGAAGACCGGACTGCGCAAGTGCGTCTAATCGGGCGATTAGATGCTGAAATTAGACGGCACCATGGAGACGAGGACGCCAGCAACGGAGCAGGTAAGTGAATAACTTCTGTATGGCTCATAATTAATGCATGATGTATATTACAAAGTGCATTAATATGGCCATACAGAAGTGTATAGACCCACTTGCTTTCGTGGGACAACCCCTTTAAGATTTTTTAGAGGTTTTGCAGCGCATTACATACAAACAACAAGCCCCCATAAGGCTGTCAGTGGAAACATAAAGTTATGGCTCTTGGGAGGTAAAGGGGGGGTGAATAAAAATAAAAATCTCTGGTCCTGAAGGGCCGATGTTCCAGGCTGCTGCAGTGTGAACAGAGCGGTCAGTATATTAGCAGCCGGTCCCAAGAACAGGCCATCGGTAGTTTACAGCTCCTATCTGTAAAAACAAACAACACAGTCCCGCCCCTAAAAGAAGTAATGTTGCTGCAAATCTCGGCATGCAGTTCCATCTCAGGTCAGTTTCACACAGGCGATATCACAGCCTACGGCGGAGGATCTCGGAGTTCTTCCATTGCTCACAGCCCCATTGAAAACAATGGGCGATATTGCAGAACGTTAGGACATGCTGCGATTTGTTTCCCGCATAGTATCGCAACGCACAAATCTCGCACGATTTTCCCAGCCGTGTGAAGGCCCCCCTCAGGCAGATCTGTAATGATGGGAGTTGTGGTGATTAGATGGATGGTCTTGTCAGCGGAGGCCCTAACAGTGGTTCCCCCCTTGGCCTATAAGAGGCTCTCGGAGGCCCCTTGTGTGTAGTGACCTCTTCTTCCACTTATAAAGCTTGTTGGCCACTAGACGCCTCTACGAAGCAGAGAAAAGATTTCACCCTGTTACCAGAGGGGGGGGGCATTATTGGGATGTGAGAAGCTGGATGGTCGTATCGATGAATTGTCCCCCCACCGGCCATTCTGACCAGACTGTTAGGAGGTGTTGGGACCAGTGGATGGGGACACACACGGTGACCCGGCTCAGGACGCCCCCTATAGACCACCGGTAGAGGAGCGTCTGATCACCCAACAAGCACCAGCAGCTCCAAATGTTTCGTTGTCCACCATCCAGAGACTGGGGGCGCCATTGTTACACCCGTGTCTGTCGGAATGATTTCCAAGCTTTTGGCTGAAGGACATTTGGTCTCACAGCCCCCATTACTGGTACGGCCTCTGACCCCCACCGTTGCCTCTATTTGCATTGATGTCATGAACAATGTACCTGGGGTCCCAGGAAGCCCCCTAACATTGTCACACTTCCGTGGCTGCCAGTCACCAGATTTATCATCAGTATAACATGTATAGGACCAACTGGAACGCCAACAGCCTACAAGTATACATGATCTAGAGGCTCAGTTACAGCAAATGCTGAGCAATATACAGCAGGATACAATACAGAACCTGTCTGCCTCCATACCCATCCGTATCACATCTTGTATCCAAGCTAGAGGTGGTACAACAGGGTACTAGAGCCTCCATGCCCACCTGTATCACATCTTATATCCAAGCTAAAGGTGGTACAACAGGGTACCAGAGACGCCATGCCCACCCGTATTACATTTTGTATCCAAGCTAGAGGTGGTACAACAGGGTACTAGAGCCTGCATGCCCGCCTGTATCACATCTTATATCCAAGCTAGAGGTGGTACAACAGGGTACCAGAGACGCCATGCCCACCCGTATTACATTTTGTATCCAAGCTAGAGGTGGTACAACAGGGTACTACAGCCTCCATACCCACCCGTATCACATCTTGTATCCAAGCTAGAGGTGCTACAATAGGGTACTAGAGCCTGCATGCCCGCCTGTATCACATCTTATATCCAAGCTAGAGGTGGTACAACAGGGTACTAGAGCCTCTATGCCTCCCGTATCACATCTTGTATCCAAACTAGAGGTGGTACAACAGGGTACTAGAGCCTCCATGCCCGCCTGTAAAACATCTTGTATCCAAGCTAGAGGCGGTACAACAGGGTACTAGAGCCTCCATGCCTGCCCGTATCACATCTTGTATCCAAGCTAGAGGTGGTACAACAGGGTACTAGAGCCTCCATGCCCGCCCGTATCACATCTTGTATCCAAGCTAGAGGCGGTACAACAGGGTACTAGAGCCTCCATGCCTGCCCGTATCACATCTTGTATCCAAGCTAGAGGTGGTACAACAGGGTGCTAGAGACTCCCGACAAGGGGTCAGTTCTCCAGAATAAATGGTCCTTTTGTGCTAATCACTTGAATAGGCCATCAGTAGTTTATATATGGACAACCCTTCTGACAGGTAGACAACCCCTTTAAGGACACTGCAGGTGGAGTTATCAGTGGGAGGTTCCCTAACTGGGACCGCCTTTCCCCATTAGCCACAACAGGAAATTGCTGCAAAGACTACAAAGAGCCACAAGAGTCCCTGCTTTACATAATTGGTCTCTTCGCTCCACTTGGCGCCATGTAAACATCTTTTCTGAGACATCACTGCGAGACACCTGATCCTCATACGGACGGAGAGGCCGTCGGGTGCCACAATCCCATCTGCAGGTTACTACATCCGTCTATCACACATCCTCACCATTTCTGGCGGTAACAGGAACCTGTAGCGGCCGATGCCGTGAG
The DNA here is from genome assembly GCF_035609145.1 of Eleutherodactylus coqui. Classification (NCBI taxonomy): domain Eukaryota; kingdom Metazoa; phylum Chordata; class Amphibia; order Anura; family Eleutherodactylidae; genus Eleutherodactylus; species Eleutherodactylus coqui. Next base: position 525,727,575 of record NC_089837.1, on the reverse strand, counting down.
TCGGCTGCGACTTGTAGGACCGCCTGTCCTCTATCCGGAAACCTGCAAGAGAAGAGTGATCAGCGGGACAGGAAAATGACCCCCAGCTCCGTTCTTAATTAATGTACTTACTGTCTGGCAGAGGGCTCAGCGATGGATACGGAGCTTTGTAACCGCGGCACCGCTGACTCCATCGCAGCCTCTCTTTTGTTTACTCTCCGCATTCCCCAATTTCCCTTTGCGAAGACCAATTAGACTCAGCTACTGCAGCCCTCCCTTAAATGGCACCCTGTGCGGAATTTTTTTCCTGGGGCATATATAAATACAGCCCCAGAATCAAGCTCCTAACACAAATACTACACCAGAACTATCCTCATATAATATAATATATACACATATCGGTACATCAATACAACACCAGAACCAAGCTCATAATATAATAACAGTAGCAGAACTAAGCAGTTGTAGGGCAGCGATGGACTGACAGCGGAGCCTCAGAGGGGAGGAGGAGGATCCATGTAGCTCCAGACGCATGGAGGACGATCGTCTACTTGGGCAGACCTAAAGGGAGCAGTCACCCCCAGCCTACATTTGCCTGCGCCCCCCCCCTTCCCCTACAAGCTGGTAGCTGGCACCCTGCCCAGTTCATATATAGCTACGGCAGGCCATAGATTTGGCTCCTGGCAGTGTGATAGACATGATGATTGCTATTATAAAATGTCTATCGATTAATATAACCCAAATGTATTTTGCTGTTGTAATGACTTTTAGCTCAGGAGTTTAAAGGACACACACAATCTAATCATGGTATTTGCTAGACAATGGATGTCTGATCTAATGTTAGCTAAGTACATAGGGATTGCACAAGAGACCTCTAAGAGTTAAGGGCTATAGTGTTATGTGTATATCCTGTGTTCAATACTGAGTGTTTACCTAGGCCCCCTTCCACTCCCATCCTGAAGCTAGTTAAACAATGATTCATCACTACACGGAGCTGACTTCAGCTAGGACAAAAGTCCATACTACCTCAGCACTTGGAAGAGGGTGGGCAGAGAGGTGGGGGATTCTATATGATCCGACAAATGAGAATCTTATATGTTACTGATGTAATCTGTTGCACGCCCATTGAAGGGCGGTTGTCATGTGTTATAATAAAAGGCTTGAGCCTCTACACATTGTAGAGACTCTCCTGGTTTTAGACCAGCATTTGTGTCTGATTCTGGTCGACGATGTGTGCACACGATATAATTCGGAAGCGGCAAAATACCCCAAAGCCTGCTGGAGAAATCATAATCCAGATCAGTGGAGTCCCTGGGTGAGCGAGTGGATCTGTGAGGTCACAGCCTGGAACGTACAGAGATCGGCAGATGGCACGCAGAACTCAGGGGCCCGAAAATCTACAGAACACGGTAAGATTGCTTTATGTAAATCTACCGATGTGAGCTGGGTTCTGACTGCTTTTCTGCCTGTTCCTGATCCAGACTGGACCTTCACTGAAAGACAGGTAATAACTCTAGTTCTGTCCACTCGGAAAAATCACCATGTTACCTGTCTAGGGGTATTTTATATGCTGTTGTGTCTGAGACGGTTAAACACTGTGTATACAAGACCAAGAGATAAATTCTGTGAGGGTTAATGTGTCAGGAGGGCGGACTCGGCTGTTTAAGTCTGAGGGAACACGCCAGTGACACGTGCTCCTAGGTAAAACTAGTGTGAGGTTAGGAAGATTTATGATACGTATACTTACCTTTATGATTGAGCGTGTTATGTTCTCATATGTGGAAAGGTACAGCCGTGCTTTGTGACGGCTGGCTCCAGAAACTCTTGGTCATTGAAAATAATCGTCAGTCTCTGTGTATAGCTAAATGTCCTGTCTAGATCGTGTACAAGGAGTGCTCTTGGGGATTACTAGTATACGGTGGGCTGTTATAAAGGTAGATGAGATATATACCTTGAGCCGTTGTGGGTATTCTCCAGTAATCCCGTCTGTTTGGTACTATAGAAAGAATGTGCAGTGTTTATTGTTGGGGGGAGGGCTGCTGATAAGAGTGAACTGAAAGCTTTTTCCAATTAACCCTTTCTGTTTACTTTGTCGTTCCCTGTGTTTTGTAGAATTAATGTGCATTGTAATCTGAGTGGGAAAGAGAGGTTATATTGGAAGGATTTGGAGAAAGCAGATTTTACAAGAGGAACACTATTGTGTCCAGAAACTTCGAATAGGCTAAAATAAGCAGGTAGCATAGAGTTGAGGAAAGTGAGCAAGGACAAAGGTCATAGAGCTTGTGATTTGGTTGCTGATGGGAAAGGACCAGGAAAAGTTGCAGAAAGAAATGTCAGGTCATGGACAGATAAGATAGACTGTAGAAAGTTTTCAGAAGATGAGCAGGAAGCCTAGCAGAAAGAAAGGTGTTTTTAGATTGCTAGGAGGAGGTATAATGTAGTTAAGAGATTCAAGAGGGGAAAGCATGTAGGGGGGTATGTGTATTGCTAATGAACAATGTAATGCCTTTGTGTTGACTACAGCCCCTCCCTGTAATGGCGGCCGTGCTTGCAATGTTTACAATCCAACATAGTGTGACTCTGCAGTAAATGTAGTGAGGCCTGCCCCCACCCTGAAGTTACTTCCCCCCATGTGCTCACTTTCAGGGTGTGTGATGTTACTTCCGGTCCCTCCCCATCCGGGACAGGACCTGGCCCCGCCCCTTCCTCCTCCAGCGGCCATTTTGCCTCACCTGGAAGTGCTGCTGCCCCTGGCCCCGCCCGTTCCTCCGGCAGCCATTTTGCCTCACCTGGGAGATCTGTAGCCCCGCCCCTTTCTGCCTCTGGCGGCCATTTTGCTGCACTTGGGAGGCCTATATTCCCCAATGCCACTGTATCCAGTGCTAACATCATGATTGTCCGAAGTAAGGTTTTGTTTGACCAGACTTTGTTACGCTCCAAGATGTGGCCACTTTGGATGTGTGATAAGTTCAGGGAAACAAACCTTTGTGGAGATGCAGCTTAGGACATAGTAGATGACTAAGCTGGTTTATAGTGCATGGAAGATTGGAGTTGATGCATGGGGGGCAGAGACCAGGAATACATGACAGGGGACGCTCTCTCATGTTCCCAGGGGCTCTGTTTTCCACTGCCCGCTTCTCCAATGGATGCTCAGACAGATGATGTTATGGAAGGCTCCTACAGATGAAATAATTTCCCTATAGTCACCCAGCAAACTTTTTCATGCAATTTGGTGAAGTAATTTTACTTTTTATGTGAAGAAAGAGGGACTGAATTGCCCAGAGTAGGATGTTAATTCATCCGTATTCTTTAGTTTTTCTTTAAGTCTTTGGTATATTCTAGTGTCAGTCTACACTGAAGCTATAATTATATTCCGACAGGAGAGTAAAAGCTAAACGCTGGCCATACCCTGAAATACTATTACACTGGGTGACGTAAAATTTGAATTGTGTGGCGCCCCCTTGTGTTAAAAAAGGCTAACTGCAACCTGAAAAAAAAAAAAAATCTAAAGGATATTTTCGCTCAGACTTCGCTGCATATAATGTCACCTTGACCTACAAGGTGCTTGTTTTTGTGCCTCTTGGTTTACTAGTTTGAACGCAATTACTCTTTTTCCATTGAGTATTCCTCTTCAAAAGGGGGGAGGCAGAGGTGATCTGGGCCATAGATGATCTAGGTGTTGTAGATCAGCTATTGGGTTTGAAAAAAAATAAATAAATGGAATAAGATAACAAGATTCTGAGCCATGTGAAATAGAACATCAACACGATTATTTAGTACTAATTCGGTAAGAAACTGCAGGTATGCAAACAGTTATCAGAACCTCTGTTGATAATGCATATGTTGAGCTTTTTGCAGATGGTACCAGGGTGAGGATTGATGACTCCACATCGGATATGCAGTGGTTACACAACAAGATGTCCTAGAAGCAGAAGCTCTGCCTCCGCATGTCACAGTACAAGAAGCGGAATTGAAGGCCCTCACTGAGGCGAGTAGAGTGGCGAGAGGTAAGACCGGCAACCCTTTACACTGACTCCTGGTATGCATTTGGCACAGCTCATGATTACGGCCCAATATGGAAGGCCAGACAGTTTTTTTACCTTAGCAGGACAACCAATTGAGAATGGTGCAGCGGTACAGAGTCGCATGGAGGCCCTACTTCTACCTGACAAAGTTGAGAGTTTGCACCGATTCCTACACTGGAGAGGCGAGAGACGACACCCTTGCTGACAGCGCAGCAAAGGCAGCGGCCCTCAAGCCGTGGAAGAAAGAAGAAAGATACTGACAGCATGAGTCAGTGGTAAAAAACTTTGGACATTGACAAAAATTTGGACTTTGATATGCTAAAAGACTTTTACAGTTACAAGCCAGCAAGGAAGAAAAGAATAAATGGACTAATATGGGAGCAGCAGAAACAGGACAGCGTGTGGTGAACAGTCAACAGCACTTGCCCACCACAGTTCCTGTATCCCATGATGGCCCAGCTGATGGACGGAAAGACCCACCTAGTAAAGCAGTAATGACGACGACGCTTGAAAGAGGTTGGGCGACTTCTAGGTTCTCTGTAGCTGCTGCATCATTTGTCCAGTTTAGCATGATCTATGCCATAGGTGAGTCAGGGCAGAAGTAAATTTGCCACATCACACTTGCCGGGACCACTCTACCCATTTCAGGGATTGCAAATTGACTACGTTCAGCTCCCACTTGTTGGGAAGTATGAATACGTGCTTGTTGTTGTTGATGTCTTTGCAGATTGGAGGCCGACCCTGTTACCAAGGTAAACAAGTAGGTAACCGCAAAGAAGCTCATGAACGAGGTAAACTGTGAATATGGGGTACCAGAAGTGATTCAGAGTCAGACAGAGGTATAAACTTCGCAGGTGAATGTAACAGGTCATGTCTGCTCTGGGTGTATCCCGGGCCTTTTACATACTGTACCACCTTTAGAGTAGTGGCAAGGTGGAGAGACGTAGTGGCACGCTAAAAGTAAGATACTTAAAAATGACGCCACTTTGGAAAGACTGTCATCCAATAGCCCTATTCAGTGTAAGATATGAACCCAGGGGGGATTATACATTATCTCCCTACGAGATTGTTTGGGCTAGCCCCAAGGCTAGGTCGTTACTATCCTCAGTAGTTACAATTACAATCTGATGTGTTGACTAAGTATGTGATTTCCGTTGTTAAAGAACTAACCAAAGCCTATGCACAGGTGTTCTCTTCCAGACTCAGAGGCAGACACTGGGACACATATCTTGCAGCCTGGGGATTGGGTGTGCGTCAAGAAGTTCCTCAGGAAGCACCCTCCTGAGCCCCGATTTGATGGCCCCTACCAGGTGCTTCTGACTACTGCCACAGCTGTGAAACTAGCCGAAAGACTTACATGGATCCATGCTTCATACTGTAAGAAAGCTTCAGATCCGGGAGACCAATCTTAGTTGTGCCAAAGACATTACTCTGGTTAGGGCTAGTGAGAGAGGAGGGTGGCAACTGGAATCCTTAGTCGGAAGAATATGAGGGTATGGTTACCTTCTAGTATAACTCGTCCAATGCTCAAGTAGCCGCATATTCCTTCGACTATTGTACTGTGGTCCCGTGTCTAGGCGCAAGATCCCACCGCAGGCCAGATTTAACTCAGTCCAGCTGGTTATATGACTTATATACCCGGGGAATACAATATGTTCGCGCCACTGATAACGTCTGGGGAGAAGACTGCCGTTATTGGGGATTAGTGGGATGGAACGCAGGAACAGACTAGTCCTATAAACCGCGAAGTGCCTTAAATAAGAAAGATAAGAGCGGGAAATCCCTAATTAGTCGTATAACCCTCCTTGAGAATAATAAGGACAGCAGGTATTGGAAGGCTGAACTTAGTATGTTGCTTGGTTTTAATGCGGTTTTTACATTAACCATGGGAGATCCAAGCCCGGGGGACGGGGAGACTTATAGTCTGGGGACATACCGGTACGGGAGGACAGATCCCTTAGGGAAGTTTAAAATAAGGGGTATGGTAGATGCAGCCGAATGGAAGCCTTCACTTAGTCCCGTGCCCATAATTAACCCCCTCCGCCGTAAGATAAAGACCTTGACGAACATGATGATCATAGCCGACCCTACCTTTGAGGACACCTTGACAGTAGCGACTGGCTACTCTGACCAGAATCTCTGGTTGGAGTTGATGAGGTACAATGCTAACAGGAGCAACAAGTCTAACTGTTGCGTGTGCGGTAGTGCCCGACTACACTCGGGGATGGTCCCCCTAAATCTCCCTGTAGATGCTGAAGAGTGGTTTATTAGTCTCTTCACGAACATTTCCGCTAATTACACTGTCCGTGAGAAATGGAAGAAGGAATACTCTATAACTACTTAAGTGTTTTGCACCGGAGAGAGTATTACTGACTACCCTGGAAACTACACCTGCCAAACAATTAGGCAGGGTGGAGGGAGATTTTTGGGGAACTCAGCAATATTTCTCTTGTTTAAAAAAGATGAAGAGCCAGTTCCGATAATGCCAACCACATACGCTACCAAAGAAAAGGAGAAATGTACTAGTACTGTGCCTGCCCCGATCTCCTAAGATGGATTGTCAGTGGAATTCCCATTTGCCAAGGGATAGTCTAGAAGACCTTAGGTTCCGGCGAGGGCACACCCTGTGGGGTGTTAACTTGTACAGATAGAGGGTATGGATGCCCGGAAATGAGCCCATGGAATCCATGGCCTCCCTCTGAGGTGAGGTAGGGATCCCCCCCCTCCTAGGAGTAGGGACTTACGGGCAGTGGGAAAACCCTGACGCAAGGGTGAGGCGACTTGGACGTGTTCACCATTAGGACTATCTCCAGGAGGGACATTGGTGTGGGTGAAGATTAGGGAGTCCCACGCCGTGCGTACCTGTGCACGCTACTAGCATTGTAACATTATGCTAGAGCGAGAAGAGAGACCCCTGGTGGTAGTTTTGATCTACACGTGTACATTGACGTCATAGGATAGCCAAGGGGGGTACCTGACAAGTTTTAAAAATTAGAGACCAAGTTAAAACTAGATTCGAGTCCATTTTCCTGGTCATTATGGTAAATAAACGTTGATTGGATTAATTATGTTTTTTATAGTTAGCAGTGGTTTATAAATTATACTAGAGACGCCTTATAGGGACGAGTCGACCAATAGGACCTACTTCGACTATGACTTTTTTAAAAATAGAATGACCTTAGATATGACTTTAGCTAAAAAGGGGAGTATCTGTAAGATGATAGGGGAGACTTGTCGTACCTACATCCTAGACGACACGTGACCCGCGGGTAAAGACGCAGTTGCCATTAAGAAGCTGACCGCACTAACTAAAAAGAGCTAACTTTTGGGATCAGCACTCGCCATGGATGAGCGGGTGGTAAAGGATCCTGGCACAGACGGGCGTCGCTGTTGTATGTGAACTGATGGTTACCTTTTCTGTTCTAGTCTGCTGTGTTATTCCCTGTGTCAGAGAGACCTGTGAAACTGATGCTGGAAAAGCCGCTCCCACCATGAGTTTGCTGGATGCATCCCCAGAAGGAGTGGACAAATCCTACACCCCCTTGAAGACCCTAAAACGAACCTTCAACGAGCTCCAGTTATAGGCTCATGCGCAGAAAACTGTGAAAATTAGATAGAGAATTAGAGGATAGACATTTTAAGGGGGGATTGTGATAGACATGATGATTGCTATTATAAAATGTCTATCGATTAATATAACCCAAATGTATTTTGCTGTTGTAATGACTTTTAGCTCAGGAGTTTAAAGGACACACACACAATCTAATCATGGTATTTGCTAGACAATGGATGTCTGATCTAATGTTAGCTAAGTACATAGGGATTGCACAAGAGACCTCTAAGAGTTAAGGGCTATAGTGTTATGTGTATATCCTGTGTTCAATACTGAGTGTTTACCTAGGCCCCCTTCCACTCCCATCCTGAAGCTAGTTAAACAATGATTCATCACTACACGGAGCTGACTTCAGCTAGGACAAAAGTCCATACTACCTGAGCACTTGGAAGAGGGTGGGCAGAGAGGTGGGGGATTCTATATGATCCGACAAATGAGAATCTTATATGTTACTGATGTAATCTGTTGCACGCCCATTGAAGGGCGGTTGTCATGTGTTATAATAAAAGGCTTGAGCCTCTACACATTGTAGAGACTCTCCTGGTTTTAGACCAGCATTTGTGTCTGATTCTGGTCGACGATGTGTGCACACGATATAATTCGGAAGCGGCAAAATACCCCAAAGCCTGCTGGAGAAATCATAATCCAGATCAGCACTGTGAACCTGATGTCCTCCATAGACGGTGAGTGGTAGAAACATCTTCCGGCTGCCGGGAGACAAACCCAACGCAACCAACGGCGCGGTAATCCGACCATGCGAAAGGCTGCAACAAAGCCAGCGAGGCGCCGTGTGCATCTAACAGCAGCCGGCCTCCTCCAATACATCCTGGATTGCTAGAATTAACACCAAATTCAATGAATTAAAGCAACCCTCCGGTCCGACCTGAGGGAGGGGTTATAGTAGTCGCTGCTGTCCTGTCGCCATTCCACTTATTACGGGGCGCCTCTTCATCAGCACTGCGGTCACTACTCGATGCGAACTGTGCAGCCGTAGTCAGACAACTCAATGCCGCGTTCAGATTGGCCAGTACTGTGCATGTGATCAGAGCTGGCCAATCAGAGCAGCATGTGATGTCTTACGCTGGGTTTACGTGTAAAGATAAAGTAAAAGACAGCGAGTAACAAGCAAGCACAGAGCGACTCGGGGGCGTTTGTACGATTGCCTTTTACCAATGACCTATTTTCGTGCAAGTATCGCATGACAACGGGACACGAAATGTGCCGCAACTCGCAGTACACACGGACTTAGCGTGCACCAGGTAGTCTAAGGCCGGCTCACACGAACGGGTCAGATTCCGCGTGCAGATTTCCGCAGGAAGACCTGCAACCATTTGCAGAAAGTAATCGCGAATGGTCGTGGAAGATCGCGGATGCAAGTGCTTTTCCACGCGGATGTCCGCACATGCACAGACAATCGTCCGCGCGGAAGATCTCTCTCTCTCATATCCAGCCGGCTTTTCTATCCATTTTGCTATGAAGTTACGAGCGTTTCCGACGCTCATACGCAACTAACATTCCGTATGGGCGCCAGAACACTCGCATCCATTGACTCCAATGGAGACCGTCTGCGCAGAATCGATGCTAAAATGGAGCATGCTGGGATTTTTCTTCCGCTCACGCAATCCGCAATTCCTACCGACACGTTTGAGCAAATCTGTGAAAGTTCATGCCTTGCAATGCTCGCGTATTGTCCGCGGAATCCGCAATTCAAATCCCGTGTGAGCCCGACCTATGACCATGTTCACAGGGTGCGGATTTGCCGCAGATTTTCTGTCTGGACCCGCAGCATTTACAGCAGCAGCGAAGTGCAGGAGACTGTGAAAATCTTGTCCACAAGCTGCGGAAAAAATTTGCACAAAACCCGGGAGCGGAAATTGAGGTGCAGCCATGTTGGCAGAGAAAGTGGGGACCCAAAAGTATGCGGACCGAGGAAAAAAGACGACAGCGGGTAACATAACCCCTCCGGTCCCTTTCTTAGGGCAAATTTACGGATAACCTCTACTCACCGTTCTCGCCGCTCAGGAGCCCGTTGTGTCCTGTAATTCTGCTGCGGAGAGAGTCATAGAAAACAAGGGGTTAACTGGTAGTTCAATGGACGCCATGTCATTCTACTATTTCCTGGCGGTTGTGACTGCTGCAGCCAATCACTGGCCGCGGTGGTCTCATGCCGCACACGTAGGACATGAACAATGAGCAGCACACGACCGCTGTCAGTCCTGTCCACTTGTCGTGTCCGATATTACGGCTCAGCTTCATTGAAGCCTATATAACTGAGCTGCAATACCGCATACAGCCTGAGGGCAGAGGTGGGGCTGTTTTTTTGTGCTTTTTTTTTTTTTTCTTTAAAGGAGCCATGTTTTTCCAATGCTGCTCAACCCCTACAGGCTGGGGCTACATGGCGACTCTGGCCATGATACACGTCATGTGGCCAACGATCACAGCGTCACGCTGACTTCCTCGCGTATAATGTAAGTACATGGGGTTGTGTTGGGAGCCACAAGTTGCGGCTACAACCCAAAACCACAAGACATCCAAAATTCATTGCAGCGATCCGCCGACGGCGTCAAGTTTAGATTTCTTGCGTTTCTGGGTTGTAGTTGCAGCGACATACATTAGGAGGCGATGTCACCCATCAACACTGCCATCTTTGGCGAGGCGACATGCGTTGTGGCCAACGTTGCCGTGTAGCTCTAGTCTGAAGATGGCAGAAGCGATGCAGACCATGAAATCCGTGCACAGCTCTGTACTGCTCTACATGCAGTCCGAGTCGTCACCTGACCTTAGTCTACGGCTTTATTTACACGGGCGTTCAAACGCTGGCCGAAAATCGCGCCCATCGGATGCATTGGATTCCAGCGCATTTGTTCAGCTGAGCGATTTTCTGGCGTGTAAAAATCGGCCAGCTGGAAAAGATAGGGCTATCTTTTGCCAGAATACAGCGGCCGGTCCATAGACTCCTACGGGAGCCTATGTGAGCTGCCGGAAAGGGGAGGGAGTTTAGAAGCTGCTCTGCTAAATTCCCTCTCCGCCCCTTGCTGGCAAAGAGAGGGCACGGGACGGGGCAAGAGATTAGCGCACTAGCTCTGCTAAGCTCCCGCCTCCTCCCTTTGCCCGCAGCCGTTAAGAGGCGGAAAGGGGGAGGGAAGGGGAAGGGAGTTTAGCAGAGCGTGTATATATATGCTACACCTGGCCATCTCAATGGGCATTAAAATGGGAGATGCAGCTGAAATTCGCAGCGCCCGTGCGAAGGAGCCCTTAAGGCTGGCATTGTATCAGCACAGCGTATTTGCGAGGTTAATAATGCTTTTTGTGTGGGCATCAGCGTATTTTACTGTACTTTTTATACGCAGGGGCGGAGCATTAGTGTGTGGCAACAAAATCCCACCGACTGAACGGGCTAATTAGCCTAAGGAGTTCCAGAATCGTTCAATTACGCAGCGTTTCACGCAGTTGCCCCCCCCCCCCCCCATTGACTTCTATGTGGATCTTTGATGCAGAAAAACGTAGAAAAATACAATGTGCTTTTTGTGTGCGACCAAAATGCGTGTGCAAAAATCGCACATGTGAGCGAAGCCCTGGAAATCAATTCATTCTATTCTCCGCATATTGCTGCGCAAATACACCCGTGTGACGGCGGCCCAAGGCCCACATGTCAGACTCAAGGCCCACAGGCCGAATCTGGCCCTAAACGAGGTCCAGATGCAGAAGAACTGACTCTCTACTGGAGGACGCAGTCAACCCTTGGCAGAGGGGGCAGCACCAGCGGGGGGGTGGATGCCATCTTGGATGCTATCAGACAAAACAATTATTGTTCAAACAAGTGAAAGTAAATGTTGATTTCTAGTTTCTGTTTCCACAAGTTCACGGCCTCGAACCGGTCTGTCCTGCGCTCAACGCCTCAGTCACCTAATGACACCTGCCAGGGTGCTGCAGAAAACTGGCGTCACGAACAAGAACCACTACAACCACCATTACTTTATTGGTAGTGTAACCAGGTGGGAGTCAGAGTACAAAGGCCCCTTTGATATTACCCAAATTGATTCCCCATTCCCAGCTACAGGGCACAGCTCTGACCCCCCCCCCCCCCCCTGGGCACCACAGCCCTCCTCCAGTAGGACACTCGGTGCCAAAGGGGTAGAAGGGAGGAACCCCATCATAGTGCAGAGAGCCCCATAGCCATGTTATGGGGTAGTTACATTTAGGGCTCCCTCACAACGGCAGATGTAGTTTCAGTCTGTGAAATACGAAGCATTTTCACCGACCGGAATCGTGCGTATTTATGCAATCCTGTTGGCTTTAATTGTGCGGAAAATGCAGCAAAACAGACAAACTACTTATGATGACAGAATCCTCCAATGCAAATCAATGGCGGCTGTCTGTATGACGCACATAATATGGCGCACAAATACGCCCGTGTAAATGAGCCCTTATAAACGACCCTTTCAAGGCAGGCATAATGCTGATGTAAACATGAGTTTGCCGCCCCTGGTCTAAGCGCACTTTCAGCATGTTTTCACTGCATGCGTTTTTGGCGCGCACGTCGCATCCGTAAAATGATACAAGGCCAAATTCTTATTTTTTTCCACGCTGTTTCTTAGCGACACGCACAAAACACGCAGTGCATTCACATGTAACACGTATTCACTGCGCATTTTGCGCACACCATAGTCTTGAATGGGCTTAGGACATCCTGCCATTTTTTTACGCGCAAGTAAAATGCACATTTATAAACCCCGATGCAAGCGGGCGCGTTTCATGCTGTTTGTATCGCGCTCGTAATACGGACTGAAAACACGCCTGTGTGAATGAGCCCTAACTGTGGTGCTCTATGCCCGTGGCACTACAAGTCCCAGCAAACCAAGACGCAGTTTCCTTGGGATAATTACATCGTGCGCACTAGACTATGACCTCACGAGATCCGCCGCCGCCGACTCGTGGCCATTGGTCCCTCAGACAACGGAAACTGCAAAATGTGGCATGAAACGCGAGGAACTGCGGTGGAAAACAGCAACGAGCTGCGACGGGTGAACCGGGGAAAAGGGGAGGAGGTGTCACCTGCTGCGGGGCATGCTGCAACTTGTAGTCCCACAACAGAGGAGACATGATGGAGGGGCTCTTACCTGCAGAGAGCTGCAGCACCTCGGAGCAGCGGCGCCCCTCTGACCGGCAGCATCTGGAGGGGGAGACAAAGAGAGATCAGACCTTGCAGCCCCCCAACATCAGCAGACACCCCAATCCTCCCCTGCTATACTCACAGTCACCTTCTCACCACATGGGGGGCAGTACTGGCAGAACACAGGATGTGTGCAGCACTGAAAACCTTCCCCGCAGAAGGCAAAAAAAGGTTCCACTGTAAGGAAGGCGTCAAGAAGTCCTCCTGCGGGGGTCAGTTAACTCTTCGCTGCCATGTCCGAGCAGCGGCTGGTCCCCACCGAAGCTTCAGTCACTGCTGCACAACTACAACTCCCAGCATGCCCTGACTGCGGCACAGTAGGAGTTGGAGTTGTGCGGGTCTGCGTCACAGCAACGTATTTACGCTCCATACGCAAATAGGACCCACTGATTCTAATGGGACGGTGCACGAGCATGTATTTTGTGTGCGCAATTGTCTCGCCCCCCAATAAAAAACCTTTGCGCTGGGAGAGAACGTGTCTGGAACTCATTAAAGTAATCGCTCCTTTCAGCGGGCGTCGGGGGGGGGGGGGGGGTTAAAAATGTTTATTTATTTGAATTTCCAAATGTAATCAAATCCAGCAGTGACTTACGGGGGCGGCGGCTTCTGTGCGCGCAAAAAGTACAGTAAACAACACTGACGCACGCAAAAACGCAACAAGCTTCCGCAAATACGCCTAATAATGGTCATCCTACTCATAAAGCCTGCCATTAACCCCTCGAAAGCCACGCTGTGATCCAAACAGCGGGACCCCCACGATCGCATGGTTAGGGTGTCCTGTGTCCGTCGTCTGGATGGAGCGGTGGCGAGCGTCCGCCACACATCCCCCCACTACGGAGCGTCCACCGCTCATTCTCCCACCCGTGACGGAGCATCCACCGCACATCCCCCCCCCCCCTACGACAGAGCGTCCACCGCTCATTCTCTCACCCGTGATGGAGCGTCCGCCGCACCTCCCCCCCCCCCCCACGACAGAGCATCCACCGCTCATTCTCCCACCCGTGACGGAGCGTCCACCGCACATCCCCCCCCTACGACGGAGCGTCCACCGCTTATTCTCCCACCCGTGACGGAGCGTCCGCGGCGCATCCCCCCACGACGGAGCGTCCGTCGCACATTCCCCCGTCACGGAGCGTTCGCCTCACATTTCCTCCGCAACAGAGCGACCGCCGCACATTTCCCCCACAACGGAGCGTCCGCCGCACATTCCCCCGTGACAGAGCGTCCGCTGCACACTCCCCGTTCCCCGTGACGGAGCGTCCGCTGCACGTTTCCCCCCGCGACGGAGCGTCCGCTGCACATTTTCCCTGCGACAGAGCGTCCGCCGTACATTTCCCCCCGCGACTGAGCGTCCGCCGCACATTTCCTCCGCAACAGAGCGTCCGCCGCACATTTCCCTCACGACAGAGCGTCCGCCGCACATTCCCCCCCGTGACGGAGCGTCCGCCGCACATTTGCTCCGCCACGGAGCGTCCACTGCACATTTCCCCCACGACAGAGCGTCCGCCGCACATTTTCTCCGCAACAGCATGGCTCCCTCTGATCCCCCGCCACCAACCCCTAACAGTGCGTCATCAGGCATTTTGGGTCATTATGAACAGATTTTAGCACCAACCACTTTAGAACAATGAGTACATTTATTCATTAAACAGCAGACAGTTGTAACAATATACGACATAAAAATCCCCGCACCGTGGAACTACAAGTCCCAGCATGCAGTGCGCACCCGTGTAATTGCACAACCGAACCTTCCACAACAACACATATATCACGTGACCTGACCCCGCCCTTATTCCAGTCCCTCCCACTGCTGATGAAGGCACTCCAAGGAGCAAAGATCTCCGATGATATCATCCGGAAGTGACAGCCAGTAACGTGGCGTCTGAACTGTGCGCTGCAACCTAACCGTCTCCCATACCCCGCCCTCTTACACAATGGACCACGCCCTACCCTGCTACCGAAAAGGAGTGCCGACTAACCAATCACAGGCGTCCTGTAGTTTCACCTATCACTGCTAGGCATGACGTCACTAAGCCAGGATTAGCCGTGCCCCGACGCCATGTTGGTTGAGGCATTTTGCGTTTCTCAGCATCTTTTTATCTTCCCACCCTTCTAGTCAATTTATAATTTACATCCAGAGGAGTTTATTATTAGATATTCTAGCAGATAAAGTCCGTACAGAAGTGTAAAGGTGGTGATATGTAGGTGATATATATAAGGTGGTGATATGTAGGTGATATATGTAAGCTGGTGAAATGTAGGTGATATATGTAAGGTGGTGAAATGTAGGTGATATATGTAAGGTGGTGATATGTAGGGGATATATGTAAGGTGGTGAAATGTAGGTGATATATGTAAGGTGGTGATATGTAGGTGATATATGTAAGGTGGTGAAATGTAGGTGATATATGTAAGGTGGTGATATGTAGGTGATATATGTAAGGTGGTGATATGTAGGTGATATATGTAAGGTGGTAATATGTAGGTGATATATGTAAGGTGGTGATATGTAGGTGATATATGTAAGGTGGTGATATGTAGGTGATATATGTAAGGTGGTAATATGTAGGTGATATATGTAAGGTGGTGAAATGTAGGGGATATATGTAAGGTGGTGATATGTAGGTGATATATGTAAGGTGGTGATATGTAGGTGATATATATAAGGTGGTGATATGTAGGTGATATATGTAAGGTGGTGATATGTAGGTGATGTATGTAAGCTGGTGATATGTAGGTGATATATGTAAGGTGGTGATATGTAGGTGATATATGTAAGGTGGTGATATGTAGGTGATATATATAAGGTGGTGATATGTAGGTGATATATGTAAGGTGGTGATATGTAGGTGATGTATGTAAGCTGGTGATATGTAGGTGATATATGTAAGGTGGTGATATGTAGGGGATATATGTGCGGCTAAAATTAATAATAATAATCTTTATTTGTATAGCGCCCCAAATTACCGATTACAAAGTGGCGCCCCCCTGAAATAATTATACCATGCCTCCAAGAGTGCCCGCTGATTCGGGTGGTACTTGAGTAAATGGTTGAACCCCATAAGTAGCAGGCAGTTTCGGAAGCAAGGGGACGCACAGTATGATTGGCGAGCATCTTCCGTTTTCATTGATGGAGCAGAATGGAAAATCACAGAATTGTTGCAACAGTACACAATGGACCCCCTGATAAGAAGAGAACAGCAGGGCACCCCTAGTAGTTACATATAACCCTCAGAAGAGAACAGCAGGGCACCCCTAGTGGTCACATACAATCCCCTGATGAAATGACAACAGCAGGGCACCCCTAGTAGTTACATATAACCCTCAGAAGAGAACAGCAGCGCGCCCCCAGTGGTCACATACAACCCCCTGATGAGATGAGAACAGCAGGGCGCCCCCAGTGGTCACATACAATCCCCTGATGAAATGAGAACAGCAGGGCGCCCCTAGTGGTCACATACAACCCCCTGATGAGATGAGAACAGCAGGGCGCCCCCAGTGGTCTCATACAATCCCCTAATGAGATGAGAACAGCAGCGCGCCCCAGTGGTCACATACAACCCCCTGACGAGAGGAGAACAGCAGGGCGCCCCTAGTGGTCACATACAACCCCCTGATGAGATAGGAACAGCTGGGCGCCCCTAGTGGTTACATATAACCCTCAGAAGATAACAGCAGGGCACCCCTTGTGGTCCCATACAGCCCCCTGATGAGATGAGAACAGCAGGGCGCCTGCAGTGGTCATGAGCTGGAATAGGGTTTTCTCCAGCAGGCTTCAGGGTATTCTGCAGCTTTCCTAATTGTGTGGAAGCAGTATGCGCACACTGACCAAGTCAAACACAAGGTATGAATCTCATGTTAAAAATGGCTCTTCTGGCAGAGACGTCCAGACAGGCCTTTTTATTGAAAAGGATAACACCTGCCCTTTATGGGCGTTTAACAGATTACATCACTAACATATATATATTCTTATTCGCTAGATTATACAGAGTCTCCCGCCTCCCTACCCACCCTTCCTCACGTCTGCCATAGTATGGACTTTGCCTTCTTTAGCATGCAGACAGCCTTAAGGAATTCTGTGTAGTTGACAAATCATTGTTTAACTAGCTTGTGTTTGACGAGTGGAAGGGGGCCTAGGTAAACACACAGTATTGAACACAGGATATACACATAACACTATAGCCCTTAACTCTTAGAGGTCTCTTGTGCAATTTCTATGTACTTAGCTTAACATTAGATCAGACATCCTTCACCATCCCATTGTCTACTAAATACTATGATTAGATTGTGTGTCGATCAAACTCCAGAGCTAAAAGTCATTACAACAGCAAAATACATTTACGTTATACAAATCGATAGACATTTTATATTAATCATGATGTCTACTACAGTCACATACAACCCCATGATGAGATGAGAACAGCAGGGCGCCCCCAGTGGTCACATACAACCCCCTGATGAGATGAGAACAGCTGGGCGCCCCTAGTGGTTGCATATAACCCTCAGAAGAGAACAGCAGGGCACCCCTGTGATAGACATGATGATTATTTGGTATAAAATGTCTTTCGATTTGTATAACGTAAATGTATTTTGCTGTTGTAATGACTTTTAGCTCTGAGGAGTTGAAAGGACACACACAATCTAATCATGGTATTTGCTAGACAATGGATGTATAATGTTAATGTTAGCTAAGTACATAAGAATTACACAAGTTGCACAACCAGCCTCTAAGAGTTAAAGGGCCATAGTGTTGTGTATATCTGTGTTAAACACTGAGTGTTTACCTAGCCCCCTTCCACTCCTCACACAAGCTAGTTAAACAATGGGTTGCCACATACACAGAAACTGCTTAAGGTTGTCTGCATGCTAAAGAAGACAAAGTCCATACTATGGCGGACGTGAGGGAGGGTGGGAGATTCTATATGATCCGGCAAATGAGAATCTTATATGTTACTGATGTAATCTGTTGCACGCCCATTGAAGGGCGGTTGTCATGTGTTATAATAAAAGGCTTGAGCCTCTATACATTGTAGAGACTCTCCCAGTTTTAGACCAGCATTTGTGTCTGATTCTGCGCGACGATGTGTGCACACGATACAATTCGGAAGCGACAAAATACCCTGAAGCCTGGAGAAACCATAATCCAGAACACCCCTAGCGGTCCCATACAATCCCCTGATGAGATGAGAACAGCAGGGCGCCCCCAGTGGTCACATACAATCCCGTGATGAGATGAGAACAGCAGAGCACCCCCCAGTGGTCACATACAACCCCCTGATGAGATGAGAACAGCAGGGTGCCCCTAGTGGTCCCATACAATCCCCTGATGAGATGAGAACAGCAGGGCGTCCCCAGTGGTGTCATACAATCCCCTGATGAGATGAGAACAGCAGCGCGCCCCAGTGGTCACATACAACCCCCTGACGAGATGAGAACAGCAGGGCGCCCCCAGTGGTCACATACAACCCGCTGATGAGATGAGAACAGTAGGGCGCCCCTAGTGGTCCCATAAAACCTCCAGAGCATGTACACCTCCATTGTGGTGTACATGATACAAAGTACAAGGTGCCCTGATAGAACTTACATTGGGGAAATGAAGCCGACACTACATTTCAATGACAGATGTGCCTGCAGTACCAATTGGGGCCACTGCAGTACAGACAGCGCTATCTGCTGCCAGCCAGCGCAAGGATTAGCTGATAAGCGGGGATCCTGAGTGGCCGACCGCAACCAATCACCTACTGATGACCTATTCTGTGGCTTCCGGAGAATCTTTTTAACATCACGTTGATTTTTCTTGCGAACACGGTACTGCGCTATTTTTACTGTAATCATGTTTTCTACAGTGTAAGGTTACAAAGAGCATCTCGGGGGATGTGTCCTGTATGAAGCCGGGTTTACACACGATTATCGGAGCGCTTGCCTTCTGCATCCAGCAGTTTTCTGCTCGGAGCGCCCGGCTGTTATACAGCTGAGCGCTCCGAGCGGGAAAGCAGAACACTGCTGGACAGCTGCATTCTTCATACCCCGCCTGTCTTCAGGGAGCGGGATGCAGCTGAAACAATAGTATCAGCTGTATTCCGCTGTGAACTCCTGATAGGGCTCATCGTCAGCACGCTGAAAGACAACGATGAGCGACGGCTTAACGAAAACTACCCGATGTCAGCGCAGCTAGTCACAGCGATTATCGTTTAAAAGACCGTCGTCCGACCCGCGGCCCTTCCGAAATTGACATTGCAGAAAGGTTGCGGATTCCGCATCATCGCTAGACGATGTCCATCCGCTAAATGAGAAGTACGCGTGGACGCAGGCTGGGCACTGGGTCTGACCCTGCTGCGGAATCTGACCTGGTCGTGTGCAGCCGGTCTAACATAGAGAACCCGTTGACACGAATGGGTACTGTGTAATACTTAATTTCTCCTGTGGGGACGCTGTGGGGAGATGGAACACTTGCTACCAGATTTCTCTGTGGATTAAGCAGATTGCTGGTGGACCCAGCAGGGGGGGGGGGGGGGGGGGCACTTTGTAAATAGTTCATTTTAAAGGGACCCTTTTGAACTTGGCTTTAAGGTACCATTAGGCGGGGTTCACATGGGGCGGATTTTCCATGCGGACCCTCTACACGGACATTCTGCTGGATTTTTAAAACTTAGACTAAGCAGCAAAGTGGATGACATTTGCAAAAATCTCCTTCACACGCTGCCAACAGTCCTCTGCGGACAAACCGCGCGGAAGCTGACGTGCAGCGTGAAATTCAAATCCGCGCCATGTCGATATTCATGCCGTTTCCGCTGCGGACCCTCTTCTCTCTATGGGGAGAGATTACCGCAGCGGAATACAAGCCGAAAAGCCACTTCAATGCCTGCGTCAAATGGCGTGGGTTTTGAAGCAGCCTTTCCCCTGCGGAAATCTCACAGAGTTTCCGTACAGACCCGCTGCAGACATTCCGTGAGATTTCCGCCCGTGTGACGCCAGCCTTAGGGAGGACACAATATGTAGAGAACAGAACACACTCATTTCATGGGTTCATTCGCATTTACTGTTCTTGCCCTATTTTTGTGTGCATTTGCGCCCCAGTGGATCCGATAGAAGTCTTTAGAAGGTGCACAAAGGCCTGCACAATGCGCTGCGCAATTCTGTGAAAAAAAAACCAAAACATCTGGACATCATCAGGCTAAATAGCTTTTTAAAGCGCGGGGGGGGGGGTGTGGAAACGAACGACTCCCAACCTCCGAGTGACTTCTTGCGCGGTGCCGTCAGCGTCCGTGTGTACGGGGGTCTTCAGTCGCCCATAATCGCTCGATACCTTGAGGACCTGTTTGGTCGTCCCAGCGATAACCGTACCCATCTTTTACACAGGAGCCATCGTTACTCAGTGAACAGAGACGCAGCGGGATCCTTCTGGCCCACCGCCTCCATCCACAGTAAACAGGCCGTCGTTCATCAGTGATACTGCCTGTCCGGCCGATCCATCCAGTTTATTGCCCCCCGTTAAAGGGCCCGAGGTGGGCTGTTCACACGGAACGATTATCGCCAACGAAAACTTGTTCAAACAAACAAAAGTGAACGATAATTGGTCCACCTAAACGCGAGCCGCGACTAACGAGAAGGGTTCGCTTCTCACTCGCCATTCAGGCAGGACTAAAAACTATCATTTGGTTTAGACAAGTCGTTCAAACGACTCGAGGTGGTGGTGGGGGGGGGGGGGTTGTTTGTCGGGCGCAGTGTGATGCACACAAAAAGCTCCGCGATCAGCTGTCTGGAACACAAAAGCGAGTTTTTAAGACGCCTACGAAACGCTCTACCATTGGCGGTTGAATCATCGAAGGTTATGACAGACGCCATAGGAACTACATCAAAGCCTGATAGTCTCCTTCGGCATTCCTGTCTGCGTCCCCCACCCATCCCCCCTCCTCCCTGGAGACGCTCCGTCTCACCTTCATGATTAGACTGGACTTTCCCCCTCCATACAAAGGAGGAATGACATGGCGGCCTCCTTATCAGCTGGTTGTAGTCTTTATGGCCTCCTTCCAAGCCATTGTTCCCCCTCCTATCTGTGGGACTCCCAGACCCTCCAAGGAAGCTTCTAAACAAGGAACATTTTGCATGCAGCCAGACAGGACTCTCCATCGTCATCACATAGGGCCCATTTACACGGGGCGATTACCATTCAGAATCGTTTAAATTCCCGCGCTCCCGTGCGAACGCATGCAGCGACAGAATGGCGGCAAAATAACATCCAAAGAATAAATAGCGATGATGAAAAAACCGCCGCCGATCAGCTATGCAGGCGCATGCTGTCAGCGCCACAAATACACAGACGTTGGAGCGGACGTTTCCCCGCCAACCTCCAATGTTATGGCCGGTGCTTGTAACTGTAGGCACGGCTCCCATTGAAGTCAACGCGAGCCATGCCTGCAGTTACAAGCGCCGGCCACTACACGGAGGTCGGCACAGAGACTTCCACTACGCTGCTCCAACTTCCGCTGCGCCGCTCCGACCTCTGTGTATTTTCGGCGCTGACAACATGCGCCCGCTCAGCTGATCGGTCGGGGTCCCGAGTGACAGACCCCAGACGATCAACTATTGAGGACCTATCCTGAGGACGGCTCACCAGTAGTATTCTCCACGGAAGACCCCTTTAATCCCCAAAGATGGAATGACTGAAAATAAACCGTTTTTTTTTTTTGTTCGTTGTTCATTACACGCAGGCCAAATCCTCGTCGGCTCGTTCACTAATCGCTTGGTCCGTTCGGCCGTTCTCACTATAGGTCGTATTCACACAAGCGTTTTCGCGCAATTATTTATTGGTTTCCAATGCATTCATTCAGATTTTCTGGCGTGCAAAATCATCCCGCTGAAAAGCTAGCACGCGCTGCGGATTCCGGTCGGTCGTTTTTATGCGCAGCCAGGAAAGATAGGTCTTGTCCCATCTTTTAGCCAGAATACGCAGGCGGTTCCCATAGACTCCTATGAGAGCCGTCAGAAAAGGTAAGGGAGTTTAGCAGCGGCTCGCGTTGCTGAAGTCCCTCCCCCTCCCTTTACCAGCAGCTCCCATAGGCTCCCATATGGGAGCTTCTATTGCCACGATCCGTCAGCAAGGGGAGGGGGAGTGACTTTAGCAGCGCTAAGGTCTCTCCCCACGGTCCACAAAATTTTGGGCACCTGGGTGGGAAAACGGGAGGTTTAGCCTCGACTTGGTCGAGTTTTTTTCTTGGTCATGCGATTTTCAGCCGTCCGAAAATTGCAACGCCCTTGTGAAAGATCCCAGCGAATGTGAACGACTGAACGTCGATCGAGGCAACAATCTATCTGCCGTTATAAACCGGCCGCCGAGCGAACGCTGACATTGTTTTTTCGTTCAAATGATAAATCTTTGGCGTAAACGGACCCTGATGGCGGCTTCACCCGACCGTATGCGCAACTACATTCGCCGCCACGGAGCATAGTTGCAAATGAAGACATTTTTTTCCCTTTTCCCGCCGTTCAAACTTTGTGCCTGAGCAAAGGAAAAGAACTGCAGGAATACGGGTCCTGCCGGAATTTTCTCGTGGTACTATTCACGAGTGCGAATCCCGATAGAGAAAACCGAACCATCGAAATCAGTGGTTCTGTTTTGCCCTGGGACCAGATGATATTGCCTGCCGCTGGTCCCCCGTGCCGTTATCCCCCGATCCATCAGGCCCCGTTTTCATTCGTCCAGGATAACTGTGCTCTGCTCTCTGATTGGCCGGCACTGATCACATGATCTACACTGCCCAATCATAGAGTAAATGTAGTGCATATGTAGTCTTACGTCTAAGTCCGGCTTCAAATGGGCGTATGACTATTTGCTCACGCATGAGTGCGGCGTATTTAGGTCATGATCTATGTTTTTTTTTTTGCACGAGATCAGCATGTTTTTCTGTGCTTTTTCTGCGCATGTGCGTTTGTGCGCCGCAGAAAAATACCCAGCGACTGAAATATTTAGGAAGTCTCATGAGTTCTAGATGTTTTCTTTTTCCTGCGCAATTCCGCAGTGTTTCACGCATCTCCTAGTCTATTCCGCCCGAACCCATTGACACCTATGGGGACTTTTAGTGTACAAAGTGCGCTGTGGGTCGGTTTTTTTGCATGACCGGAATGTGCAAAAAAACCCCGCGCCTGCACTTATTAAAATCTATTCTCTGCGTATTCTGCGCAAAAATTTCCTGTGCGAAAATACGTCCGTGAGAATCCGGTTTAACATTACCAATACACTGAGGGGGATCAGACAGTCAGATGGTTGCGGCAGCCATCTTGGAAACTGGAAACGGGACTCAGAACAGGTGGATTGGACGGTCAACATGCGATTCAAAACCGCCTGGCATCACTTAGGGGAATTAGCGATCGTCCGCCGCGTCTGACCGCCGCTACAGAGGATCGCGAGTGTCTGCCATTGTTTTCAGTGGGGAGACCTCACATCACATCGTGTACCTGGCAGGTGGGGTGATGCTGCCGCCGGCCACATTGGAGACAGTAGGCGATGTCAGGGAACGCCCAAAGATAGAACGTGCCGCCATTTGTTTCCCGCATCACGTGTTTGACCTCATTCAAAAGAATGGGGTTTATATTCGTGCCGCGATTTGTGCGTCCCGCTACACAAATCTTACGCCAGAATCTGAAGACGGCCTGAGGGAGGCGTTACACGAGCGTAATTCGCTGAGTGCCGCCCGCATGAGACAGTCGCGCAGCGCGCTGTAAGTACACAATGACATTGCGTACTTGCTGCATGCCGCCAATCACCAGGCACTATTTACGGCGCTTGGTCCTTAATGGGTTAAGGGGTTGTCCAGGGTTAGAAAAACATGGCTGCTTTCTTCCAGACACTGCGCCACTCTTGTCCTCAGGGCTGTGTGTGGTATTGTAGCTCATCTCCCATTCACTTCAATGGAGCTGAGCTGCAGTACCACACAGAGCCTTATGGACTAGAGTGGCGCTGGAAGAAAGCAGCCATGTTTTTCTAACCCTGGGCAACCCCTTTAATAGTAGCATCCAGCCCACCGCCATAACAAGGCAGTCACATGGCTCCGGAGCATTTCCAACCGTATAGCCACACAGTGCCCAGTGCCAGCTAGACGCTCTTTAAGAGCACCAGCTGTGGTGCCCCATAACAGTGACGACCAGACAGCCCCCATAATAATGTCAACCACTGCACCCCAAACTAATATGGCCACCTGTGCTGATGCTCATAGTTCGCCTTTGGGAAGACACATATACAATTATCGCACTGGCCTGCGGAGGCGCTGCTGGGGATTTGGGTTCCCCCATAGATGGGACACCTGCAATTGGCTTACTGTTGGGGGCGCTCCTAACAAAAGCGGATGTATAAAGTGGAACGTGCCTTTAAATTCTAGCACAGTTTCAATGGCGGTAAGCGCTGCGACATCATAAACCGCCGCTGCGCTTTCATCGTAAATCGCCATATACTGAAAATTTTCTGCGCCGACCCAGCATTTTTTCGAGGTGACTTTTGTCCGGCCCCGAGGTCCGCGGATCGTTCAGTGTCACATGTTCAGGTACTAATCGGGCTACCAAAAGTGGCGCAACAAGATTTGTATCAAATGTTGGCTCATGGCGGCTGTGCGGTGAGAACGGCGCAGCGAGTCGCCTCATACTTTACAAGATAATGTTTATTGCTTATTATTTGACACATTCTTGTATTTTCTTCATTGGCTCCTTTGTAACATCTCCCAGATGTGTGAGGTGGGATAGGACATGCCACACCTTCAATGGCGGCCCGCACTGGACGCACAGCACCTCCTCCTCCCACGGGATTGGCAGACCTACAGCCTTTCCTATTGGCTGATGACTTTGGTTGCCGTGGAGACAGGGGCTGGTAGCTAGAGCGCTGCAGGGTTGGGCTGTGCGCTATCTGTAGGGGCGGGGCCTGTGTGTCAGGTGTGTGTGAGAGGTCACGGGAAGCAGCGGCTCTTCTCTCAGCTCCCCCCTCCCCCGCACCGTCCGCTCCTCCGCGCTCACCGGCAGCCGCCGCCATCATGTCCTCCGGAGGAGACTTCGGGAACCCGCTGAGGAAATTCAAGCTGGTCTTCCTGGGAGAGCAGAGTGGTGAGTTACCGGGGGCCGCGGGTCACCTCACCCGCCCCGAACACCCCAGTACTGCGCTGTATTCCCGTCTGCAGGTCGCCCCCCCCCCCTGCCCCGTCTTCTCCTTGTCACCCCAAACACCCCAGTGGTGCACTGTAGTCCCCCGCACCCTCCTCCTGTCACCCCACATAATACCCGCACGCCTAAACCTCTTCACCTCCTCCTGTCACCCCACAACTACCCCCATCCTCCACCTGATCCCCCTCATAGAGCCCCCAGTCCTGTCCCTAATCCCCCTGATGCTCCTCCTGTCACCACATAATCCTCCAGCCATCATCCTGGAACTACCCCCATCCTCCATCTGTCACCCCTCCGTCCTCCATCCAGTCCTCCCCATTACTACCCATAATCCCCTTCTGACGCTCCTCCTGTCGCCCCCAGAAATACCCCTGACGATCTCCTCACCTCTAGTCCAATGCCCGCTCCTCCTGCCAGCCCCCCAGCCCTTCTTTTATTGCCCACCAGTCCTCATGGTGCCCCCAGTCTTGCCCCTAATCTACTGCTGATGCTCTTCCTGTCACCTGACACATTTTCCCCTAACAGTCTTCCTGTCACTGCCCCATCTGGGGGTGACAGGAAGATCATCAGAAGCAGAATTACCCCATCCTCCACCTGTTACCCTCACCGGCGATCCTTCTGCTGTCGCCCCTACCGTCCCCCCTGTAATGCCCCCGGCGCTCCTCATATCATCTCCACTTCAATTTCAATGTTTGATCCCCCTGACGCTCCTCCTGTCACCCCCACGACTTCCCCTCCCTGACGCTCCTCCTGTCACCCCCACGACTTCCCCTCCCTGACGCTCCTCCTGTCACCCCCACGCCTATTCTTTTGCTGTTACCCCAGTTTCTCAGATCCCTCCCCCCATTAGTGTTAGCCCTCCAGAGTCCCATAATCCTATTTGGTGGCCCTCTTGCCCCATTTC
The DNA here is from genome assembly GCF_035609145.1 of Eleutherodactylus coqui. Taxonomy (NCBI): domain Eukaryota; kingdom Metazoa; phylum Chordata; class Amphibia; order Anura; family Eleutherodactylidae; genus Eleutherodactylus; species Eleutherodactylus coqui. The sequence continues at coordinate 525,701,737 of NC_089837.1, read as the reverse complement.
ACCCCTCCCCCGCAGTTATCTGCTGACCACCTTCTCCGTGTTCTGCCCACCTCCAGCCCCTCCCCCCTCAGGTGTTATTGACTCCTCCCCATGTCATACTGACCCCTTGTTTTGTGCTCATGTTGTCGGGTGCTGTCACCACTGTGTCCAGTATTATGCCTCGCGCCTTGCTTGTGATGTACATGGTGTGGGTCGGTCTGCGCTCGCTGCCATCCCTGCAGGCCGTGACCAGCTGGGCATCATACCTGTAGGACCCGTCCTGTGATGACCTGGTCCTGCCACCAGTGAGGGGGGCGCTGCAGCTCCAGATGCAATGAGTCTGCAGCGCCGGCGCCACTTCCAGGATTCATCATTCCTGCCGTTGGTTACATCTCTCTGATCAATACCCATTTACTGCTACAATCAGCTGCGTGTAAATAGTGATCCGTCACTGCCAGCTGCGCCCGCTGCCGTCATATACCAGCGGTGGGCATTGTGTGCCAGGAGGCAGTCTGATTGTTACCACATAGAAGACGAAGATTGTCTGATATTTAGGGGTGAGGTCTGAGGGAGCTTTTTGGATTTGGGAGTTTTTATGGTTGGGTCTGTCTGGGGTGTAGTGTGGCGCCCTCTGGTGGAGGTGGTGGCATTCAGTTGATACTATATAAAGTTACTGACATCTGCAGTCTCTGACCCAGAACTTCGGAAATACATTACTTATCCTGTACTGCTCCTGAGTTACATCCTGTATTATACTCCAGAGCTGCACTCACTATTCTGCTGGTGGAGTCACTGTGTACATACATTACTTATCCTGTACTGATCCTGAGTTACATCCTGTATTATACCCCAGAGCTGCACTCACTACTCTGCTGGTGGAGTCACTGTGTACATACATTACTTATCCTGTACTGATCCAGAGTTACATCTGTATTATACCCCAGAGCTGCACTCACTATTCTGCTGGTGGAGTCACTGTGTACATACATTACTTATCCTGTACTGATCCTGAGTTACATCCTGTATTATACTCCAGAGCTGCACTCACTATTCTGCTGGTGGAGTCACTGTGTACATACATTACTTATCCTGTACTGATCCTGAGTTACATCCTGTATTATACCCCAGAGCTGCACTCACTACTCTGCTGGTGGAGTCACTGTGTACATACATTACTTATCCTGTACTGATCCAGAGTTACATCTGTATTATACCCCAGAGCTGCACTCACTATTCTGCTGGTGGAGTCACTGTGTACATACATTACTTATCCTATACTGACCCTGAGTTACATCCAGTATTATACCCCAGAGCTGTACTCACTATTCTGCTGGTGGAGTCACTGTGTACATACATTACTTATCCTGTACTGATCCTGAGTTACATCCTGTATTATACTCCAGAGCTGTACTCACTATTCTGCTGGTGGAGTCACTGTGTACATACATTACTTATCCTGTACTGCTCCTGAGTTACATCCTGTATTATACTCCAGAGCTGCACTCACTATTCTGCTGGTGGAGTCACTGTGTACATACATTACTTATCCTGTACTGATCCTGAGTTACATCCTGTATTATACTCCAGAGCTGCACTCACTATTCTGCTGGTGGAGTCACTGTGTATATACATTACTTATCCTGTACTGCTCCTGAGTTACATCCTGTATTATACTCCAGAGCTGCACTCACTATTCTGCTGGTGGAGTCACTGTGTACATACATTACTTATCTTGTACTGATCCTGAGTTACATCCTGTATTCTACTTCAGAGCTGCACTCACTATTCTGCTTGTGGAGTCACTGTGTACATACATTACTTATCCTGTACTGCTCCTGAGTTACATCCAGTATTATACCCCAGAGCTGCACTCATTCTGCTGCTGCTGGGGTCACTGTATACATACATTACTTATCCTATACTGACCCTGAGTTACATCCTGTATTATACTCCAGAGCTGCACTCACTATTCTGCTGGTGGAGTCACTGTGTACATACATTACTTATCCTGTACTGATCCTGAGTTACATCCTGTATTATACTCCAGAGCTGCACTCACTATTCTGCTGGTGGAGTCACTGTGTACATACATTACTTATCCTGTACTGATCCTGAGTTACATCATGTATTATACCCCAGAGCTGCACTCACTATTCTGCTGGTGGAGTCACTGTGTACATACATTACTTATCCTGTACTGACCCCGAGTTACATCCTGTATTATACTGCAGAGCTGCACTCACTATTCTGCTGGTGGAGTCCTATACATTCCCGGCAGTGAGGAGTTATTACTGGTCGTCTGGCACTGGTATGTGGGGTGATGCCACCTGCAGCCTGGCGCTGTGAGATGACACTTGGCATTCCTGGTAGCCGAGCCGCAGATAGCGTTCCTTCCTGTGAATGCAGCTGCTGTTCTTCTGCAGGAATGTGAGCCTCGGGGATCTGACAGCGGGCACCAGAGCCGCCCCACCACTCGCCCGCTGACCGCTCAGATGCCGCACTTGTGTTATTCGCTGGTTACTATCACTTAGAGCTCATTGCTGTTCATTCCATGCTTTAACCCTTGGTGACCTGTTGCTGTAATCGCTGTTGGGAGTGCCCCCTAGTGGCTGATATGGATGTGGCGCCTAGGCATGAATTCTGTACTGGTCACATGATGTGGGGGGGGGGGGGCTTTAAATGGGCGCCAATCAACAACCTATGTCAGTTTTTGTTACTGCCGTTAGCACGCAGCAGACGGGGACGAACTGTCCTCGCCATCGGTCGGCTGCACATCTACCTGGGCACACGGGCAGCCGTGCGGTCAGCGAGCATTCTGCCCACTCTAATGACCTGGTTCAGGCCTGCGCGCTGTGTTCGCGTGGCCCGGACTTGCTGCAGATAAATACGCTGTACGTCTTTTCAGAAAGTCTGCAGCAGAATACAGTGCTGGACCTTGTATCTCCACCCCGGATGCGCAGCCGCTCGCACGCCATCGCCCCATCGCTGTTCAAGCGGTTTGGATTTCGTACTGTAAACGTTCCTGCCGTTTCTCATACTTTGCGCTTCGTCTTTGTGACACTTCGTTACACTTACCTCCTAAACAAGTAAAAAGCGCGCAAAACTACCACTTCCAGCGTGTTCGTGAGTCGGTTCTCGCCAAGACGGATGCGTCACATGAGATAAATCTGGGCTGAATGCAATACGGTGGATTTAAAAATGGCCGCCAAAACAATGCAGCTTACCTTTCTGATATTGGATGGCAATCTTCTCCTAAATACACCAGTTACATTGGTGTGTCCAGACTTTTGCCTCACCGTGTATTGCTCCCAGCCGAGGGTTTAGTACATTGTATCAAGTCTGCACCAGTCTCTTGTTACAATGTATCAGTCTAGGAGACCCTCTACCAGGATGGATGTTCAGACAAGTTCCCATTCACTGACAGCAAGTAGAGATCTTGAAAAGGATGAAGAATGTAACCACGAAGGGAGGGGGTGTTCAATGAGGTCTCATTCACACAAGAGTCTGATTTTTGGTGCACGATGGGGTGCGTTACAAAGCGCTGTGACTTCCAATCAAATGCGCAGCTCAGAATCGCAGTAAAACGCCGCAGTTTTGAGCGGCGTTTATTTGATCGCATGTGAGGACGGCCCGAGGGCGTGTTCACAGGGGCGAAGACATCGCAAGAGCTCCGCGTATTTGTGTAACGCACTGAACTCCTGCAATATATTAACCCTTTGTTTCCCCACAGGTGAATTTACACAAAGGTGTTTTTTTACCTCTCGCAGAAAACCTGGTTTTCAGTGATCGCCCGTTCCTTGCTATAGCGAGTTACAAATCACATCGCTCGCCTATTCCTATTGAAACATGCAATCATTTTTACATACAGATCTGCTTGTGCCGCGGGGTGATTTCTCTCTGAGAAACGTTAGACATTGGCGCTGTCTAAAATCTACGAGTTTCTCGCGGTCTAAGGGTCCTTTTACACGAGCCGAGGAAATCTGAACGGCGATCCCTCTGTGTAAATGCCGTCCGACTCAACGACGAAGGAGAATTGTGTAACCGGGCAATTGTGCATCTGTGAGCGTCGGCCTGCTCACTGGGGTTGGAGATGGGTGGCCGCTCTGATCCCCGGCGGCTCCGTCTCCGCTCACTAGCGAGGTTATGATCCTGTGTGGCTCTGATCCCCGGCGGCTCTGTCTCCGCTCACTGGCGGGGTTATGATCCTGGGTGGCTCTGATCTCTGGCGGCTTTGTCTCCACTCACTAGCGAGGTTATGATCCTGGGTGGCTCTGATCCCCGGCGGCTCCGTCTCCGCTCACTAGCGAGGTTGTGATCCTGTGTGGCTCTGATCCCTGGCGGCTCTGTCTCCGCTCACTAGTGAGGTTATGATCCTGGGTGGCTCTGATCCCCGGCGGCTCCGTCTCCGCTCACTAGCGAGGTTGTGATCCTGGGTGGCTCTGATCCCCGGCGGCTCTGTCTCCGCTCACTGGTGGGGTTATGATCCTGTGTGGCTCTGATCCCCGGCGGCTCCGTCTCCGCTCACTAGCAAGGTTGTGATCCTGTGTGGCCCTGATCCCCGGCGGCTCCGTCTCCGCTCACTAGCGAGGTTATGATCCTGTGTGGCTCTGCTCCCTGGCGGCTCCGTCTCCGCTCACTAGCGAGGTTATGATCCTGTGTGGCTCTGCTCCCTGGCGGCTCCGTCTCCGCTCACTAGCGAGGTTATGATCCTGTGTGGCTCTGCTCCCCGGCGGCTCCGTCTCCGCTCACTGGTGAAGTTATGATCCTGTGTGGCCCTGATCCCCGGCGGCTCCGTCTCCGCTCACTAGCGAGGTTATGATCCTGTGTGGCTCTGATCCCCGGCGGCTCCGTCTCCACTCACTAGCGAGGTTGTGATCCTTCGTGGCTCTGATCCCCGGCGGCTCTGTCTCCGCTCACTAGCGAGGTTGTGATCCTGGGTGGCCCTGATCCCCGGCGGCTCCGTCTCCGCTCACTAGTGAGGTTGTGATCCTGTGTGGCTCTGATCCCCGGCGGCTCCGTCTCCGCTCACTAGCGAGGTTATGATCCTGTGTGGCTCTGATCCCCGGCGGCTCCGTCTCCGCTCACTGGTGAAGTTATGATCCTGTGTGGCTCTGATCCCCGGCGGCTCCGTCTCCGCTTACTAGCGAGGTTGTGATCCTGTGTGGCCCTGATCCCCAGCGGCTCCGTCTCCGCTCACTAGCGAGGTTATGATCCTGTGTGGCTCTGATCCCCGGCGGCTCCGTCTCCGCTCACTAGCGAGGTTATGATCCTGTGTGGCTCTGCTCCCCGGCGGCTCCGTCTCCGCTCACTAGCGAGGTTGTGATCCTGGGTGGCTCTGATCCCCGGCGTCTCCGTCTCCGCTCACTGGTGAAGTTATGATCCTGGGTGGCTCTGATCCCCGGCGGCTCCGTCTCCGCTCACTGGTGAAGTTATGATCCTGTGTGGCTCTGATCCCCGGCGGCTCCGTCTCCACTCACTAGCGAGGTTGTGATCCTTCGTGGCTCTGATCCCCGGCGGCTCCGTCTCCGCTCACTAGCGAGGTTGTGATCCTGGGTGGCCCTGATCCCCGGCGGCTCCGTCTCCGCTCACTAGTGAGGTTGTGATCCTGTGTGGCTCTGATCCCTGGCGGCTCCGTCTCCGCTCACTGGTGAAGTTATGATCCTGTGTGGCCCTGATCCCCGGCGGCTCCGTCTCCGCTCACTAGCGAGGTTGTGATCCTGGGTGGCTCTGATCCCCGGCGGCTCCGTCTCCGCTCACTAGCGAGGTTGTGATCCTGGGTGGCTCTGATCCCCGGCGGCTCCGTCTCCGCTCACTAGCGAGGTTGTGATCCTGGGTGGCCCTGATCCCCGGCGGCTCCGTCTCCGCTCACTAGTGAGGTTGTGATCCTGTGTGGCTCTGATCCCCGGCGGCTCCGTCTCCGCTCACTAGCGAGGTTATGATCCTGTGTGGCTCTGATCCCCGGCGGCTCCGTCTCCGCTCACTGGTGAAGTTATGATCCTGTGTGGCTCTGATCCCCGGCGGCTCCGTCTCCGCTCACTAGCGAGGTTGTGATCCTGTGTGGCCCTGATCCCCAGCGGCTCCGTCTCCGCTCACTAGCGAGGTTGTGATCCTGTGTGGCTCTGATCCCCGGCGGCTCCGTCTCCGCTCACTGGTGAAGTTATGATCCTGTGTGGCTCTGATCCCCGGCGGCTCCGTCTCCGCTCACTGGTGAAGTTATGATCCTGGGTGGCTCTGATCCCCGGCGGCTCCGTCTCCGCTCACTGGCGAGGTTATGATGCTGTGTGGCCCTTCCGCACACAGAACACAAGGAGTAGATTTGCACCATAACTACTGTTATCTGTTAGTCTGTTGCTGCGCAGGGCTCCTCACCCGCCATCTTTAGGGGTCACGTTTTGCGTAAACATGGCATACGTGAGAACTTGCTGCTTTTCGCTGCCAGCCGAGTATATTAGAAATTCTAGAACTCCTTTTACGGGAACACGTTCTACAGCCTCTTTCAGAGGGGCCGATCCTGACTGCAGGGCATGCTGGGAATTGTAGTTTTGTAACAGATTGGGGATGTCTGGTTTAGGGAATCTGCCCCTTGTCATCCTGTATCTACAGCCACAGCTCCGCTCTCGCAGAGGCCATCACCCAGCTTTCCCAGCCTTCCTCTTCCACGAACTGCGTGACAACCCCGCCTGGTGCGGGAACCGTGGCGGTTTTGGTTGTCGCCCAGCATTCCTAGAAGCAAATCTAAACATGACACCAGAGGCCGACTCGTGGACGGAGACTTCCAGGAACCCCAGAGGAAGAGGATGTCTCCTCCCCTCCTGGCAGCGGCGGCCCTGCTATGTGAGGGGTGCATTAGCTGCTCTCTATAGCCATTACTCTGTGACTCGCGGCCCAACAGGGCTCTCCGGGCAGGAAATTGAATTTCTTGGCAGGAGCTTGCGAAGCGATCGATAATTCTTCTGTCCGGCGCTCCGATATATCCGTGTTCAGGGGCCGGGCGGGTTCATTACACCCCCCCTCCTTAATGTAGTGCTCCAGTAACTGCCCCCCCTGCAGACAGCGGCGAGCGCTGCGTTACCATCATCCCGCTGCCGCGGACCCTTCAGTCATTCATCGGTGGCGGATTAAACATTTGTTCAGACAAGCTGCTCCTGAAAAGTTAATGAACCCTCCCCCCCCCCCCCCCCCCCCCCCGCGCTTCGCGGACAGCAGCGCACATTTCCTGTGATATGCTCGAAATGCCTCGGGTGGCAGTGTGTTCTGCGGGACAAGTTTACTCCAGAGCTGCAATCAAACGAAATTCGGCCAGTGTGAACAGGCAGTCGTTAATCCAGGAGCTGCCTGTCTACTGTGAATGGAGGCGGCCAGAAGAGACCTCCGGCGCTGCGCCGCCATTCACTGAGCCATGATCGATGGGGCGACTGTCATCCCGTCTAAAGGGGGTTGTCCCATGAAGATGGCCATCCCCTATCCTGATCAGTGGGGTCCAACTGTCCGGATCCCAGGAATGGCCGGAGTGGTGGTCACATGGGTGCGCTGCGGCTCCATTCATTTCAGCGGCTCTATTTGGTGGTCCCGGGGGAGTGAATGGAGGAGTTGTACATATTTGTGCTGACACTCCGCTCGTTCCTGGACAGCCCGGACCCCCTCCTTGGATCCCACCGGTCAGGTAACGTCATGGCCCACAGATATAACCCGCACGGATGTGTTAGGCCTCATGTCCGCCGGCGACCCTGCGTACCTGTCCGTGTCCTGAGGTTCTGTACTGCGGAGGCGCCGGCCGGTGCAGTACTGATTTATTATATATATCTGCTCTTCCCGCGGAATCGGCAGTAAGATGGAGCGGGCTGAGGGGGTTGGTTTTTTTTCTGCAGCCGCAAGCGGAAAAAACCCAGTGTACAATGGAGGGATATTGCTGCGGCCCCCGGAGGCGGACCCCCGCTCTGGATTCCACAGCAAAGATCTGTAGTTTTTCTTTTTTTCTTCTTTTTCTTCTTTTTAGGGAGCTTCATCCATTATTTACTACAATTAAGGCCCATTTAGACACAACACTTTTTGCTCATAAGCCGTCTTTTGAGCGCTAATCGTTGTGTAGCTGCGCTGACATCCTGCAGTTTTCGTTACCCCGTCGCTGACCATGAGCCTTATCAGGGATTCCCAGCGGGATACAGCTGATACTATTGTATCATCCCGCTCCCTGATCACAGGCGGGGTGTGAAGAACAGAGCGGTCCAGCTGTATAATAGCCGGGCGCTCCGAGCAGAGAACAGCTGGATGCAGAAGACAAGTGTGGACACCCGGCTGCTGTCATGGGCATAGTAGAGCGCAGTACATTAGTAATGCAGTGCATTATCCTAGTGATTGAATGATCACTGCAATTAACACTATGTACGGCGGCAGGTATCCTCGTTATCGCTGAGCGACGGTGCGGGACATACAAACGGAAAAAAGGGTACTGTTCCTGACCGGCGAGCCTCTGCGGTCATCCGCAATACAGTTAATGGAGGTACGCAGCGTCACAACCTGTGCCAATAAGAACACCCTCCGCACTCACACCCCCAGCGCCCCGCCGCCGGAAATAACGTTCTTGGGCTTCGGACGCAGCGATGCAGACAGATGTTTGGGGTTTTTTTTTGTTTTGTTTATTCAACAATGTTTTGTACAAAATTGGGCCTGTCACTAAGGGGTTAATGAATGGAATGCCAGAAGTGCAGTAAGGACTGACACAGGCAGAGTGACTTGAGGGCAGTAAATAGTACAGGTGTATAGACGCCCCCTCCCCAGTACAGGTCTATAGACGCCCCCCCCACCCCCCATCTGTCCCCTGTGCTGTAGGCTGGGATGTACACAAGGGGGTTATATATCTTGTGACACGATGGCCGCCTTGTACTACGCCTGGCTCCGGGGTCTGCCGCGGAGCGCCGGGTGCGGGAGTGTCCTCGAGCGACTTCTTATACTGGAAAGACGTGTTTGGCTGCGAGTGCAGCGAGCCGGGTCATACGTGTTCTGACAGCCGGGATGTGTGCGGGCAGACTCATCACATGACTTGTATGTTGGTGACGCCGGGGCTCCCGTCCTGGGAGACCTTGGCGTTCTCTTCAGTATCGGCATCTACATCCGTGGGTCGCTGTGGGTGGCGGTGCGGAGGTTACCGCGGCTTACGGTGCGTTGTGCGGCCGATTTCGTCCCGTGTGGAAAGACCCATATACGAAAGAGAACAGTCTGGGGGTACGGACCTGGGGCCTTAGAGGTCGCATGAAGCTGTCGTCACTTTTGAGACCCCCTGTATATGTCGGCGGTCCCCGATATCTGGTAACATAGTACTTCTCACAGTGGAGGGTTTGTTACAATTGTGTCCAGACTTGGAGACCCGCGTATAACGGCACACCTCTCTTCTGGGGGTTTGGTACAATGTATCCGTCTGGACTCACCAGATTGGATTCAGTTGTAACAAAACCTCAGCTGTGAGTAGATGAAGGCGATAAATCGTTCAGCGGGGATCTGGATGATTAGCGCTCAGTGTAAGCGCCGCCGCTCAGCCACCAACGAGAAGTCATTCACTTCCCACTCATCATTCACTTTTCGCATGCATGAAAACTGAATGACGGATCGGCCGTGTGAACAGGCAGTAAACGAGCGGCTGCCTGGTTACTGTGGATGGAGGCGGCTGGAATGATCCGCAGCTCCCCGCTGCCAGTCATCTGCCCCCAACAGGTCGTCCTGTGTAAAAGCGCCTTGAGCCTTGTTCACGCGGCTACATCCGTGGGTCTATCTGCAGGTAATGTAAACTGGCGTTCCCGCGGTCGCCTCTCGCGGACGAGCCGCACACAAACATTTGCACCATGGACACAATGGCGTGGCTTCCCATTCGAACCAATGGGACACGGACCCCAATGTGAATGAAGCCTTAAAGGGGCACTCCTGACTCGGACTTTATGCCATAGAAGTCTGCTGGATGCAGTCCCGAATCTATCCTAAGTGATCTTCTCTGACCGGCGGTGCTGGGGAATACGGTAACGGCATGGCTCGGCATACAGGGGAGTAACGTCACTTTGGCCATGATGGTCCGAGATTGGGATTCCTATAAAGGTACATTCCCAACAGGATTTGCCAGCTGTGGCCCCTGCCAGTCGCTGCGATGGCGCTGAGCGGCTTCATCTGCGTCGGCTCTGAATGGCTTTGGGCTATCATGGACATCCAGAAAAAGCAATACCGCTACCAGACGAGCGCTCATCCCTCTGCTGCGGCTTATTGCAGTCATCGCCGGGGTCCCAATAGTCGGACCCCCATGAGGCGTGCAGTAAGGATCTGCTCCCGCTAAACCCCAATAGGTGTTTGCATTGTCCGCTCCTAAGTGCGGGCTGCCGGCCAGTGATGGACGGGGGGTTGTGTTAGGAGCGCAGCGCGTTTCGCTTCCTCTGTGTACTGACCCCCCTCGGGCACGCTGAACCAGAGAGTTCAAACCAATTAATGCCGCAGCTTTAGGCGATGGAGCCAGCCGGATATCAACCACTGCATGAGCGGGTTGTCTTAAAGGGCCAGACACTGTTAGTAAATGAATGTTACGGCCAATGTGACGCTCGGAGGCGGCTGCCGGCGCTGTCAGGATCCCTTGTTTACATGTAAGCAAATAGAGCAGGGCTTGATGAATAATTAACAGCAGCAACATTAGCCGGTCTGCGCCTCCGCGACGGGATCTGCTGCATTATAGATGGGGTCAGCCGTGATGGGGGTTATTATAGGGATTAGATTGCCGCTCGGGCTGGACTCTCACAATGACGACACTTCAGGGTCCGGCATCGGAGATAAGCTGGCCGTAGAGCCTTTATGTATAAACCAATCGGAGACCTCCAGCAGTGATTGGAGCGTCGGGGGACACTAAGGGCCCTTTTACACGGGGCGTCTAGTGGGAATCTGGATGTTCATCGCTCAACCAGCACACTCATTCTTTTCTTGTGTTTTTCTTCCTTCTGGGGGAGAGCTAATTTGCATACTTTTTTCCCATGGAGCACTGCCTGAAAAAGTAGTCTGCGTACTTTCTTCCAGTATAACCCAATATCCTCAGTAGATATATGTACAGGACGGACTATCAGCATCTGGTTTCTTGTCCGCTTCTCCAGAGCGTCTTGTCTTTGGGTCTTCAGGTCTCTCCATAATATTTCTGAGGGTCTCCATCCACCTTGTTGCCCCCACCCCCCTCCTCTTCCGCATTCACCCCCCTCCATAGTACTTCCTAACAAGCCGGATTATCAAGTGTTCACTCACCCCAAAATGTAAAGCAGTGGGTCCTTTCCCTGCTTCCTCCTTTGTTGGGTGGGAGACCCCACTAGCGGACCCGCTCCTGGTTCTCTCGGCCCGCCACCAGGGGCGCCGCCTCCCTACTATATGATTTGTAGATCTCTTTAAGGTTCTCATTAATTCTGCTGTAAATGAAGTCATCCTCCTGCACCCCGGCCGTTGCTTCCGGCGGCTCGCGGGGTCCTGAGAGCTAATTAGCTGAACGTTCATCTGTGAAGACTAATTACTTCCAAATGATTCTTATTTTAGAAGCTTCTCTGCGATTATCTCATTTTATATTAACGCTCAGATCCTGGAAAGCAGAAGTCGGCGGCTCCGGGGCGCGATGTGACGGATCGGAATGCTTTCCTGCCCCCACCCACCAACCAGCTCGCCGTCAGCCGGTATGAGAGCGTGCGACGATCGGAACGACGTGAAGAAAGCTACCCTTCTGTGGAGGTGCATTAAATGTCGGCTAACTTTGGCGAGAAGCTTTAGTTCAAAGTCGTGGTAACAATTGGCGCAACTTCAAACTCTTAGTTAAAGGAGTATAATTGCGCTTCAAATGAAAGGTATTGCGACATTCTGCTCCTCCGTGCGTTCTCGCCTTTAGTCTACGCCCAGGCGGGGTGGAACGTGCTGCAGACAAAATCCACACCCCTGATGTGGATCGTGGTGCAGAATTCACCCTGTTATGAAGAGGTGGAGTCGGCGCCGAAATGCACTCCGCAGGTCGATTCACGCTGCACAGGTTTTTTTCCGTAGCGTGTAAACGGCGTTAAAAAAAAAAAAAATATTGACTTTGCTGCTACTGTGAGGCCGGCTTTACACAAACTGATTCCTACTGCAGAATCCGCAGTCGGCGTCCGCACGGAGGATCCGCAGCAAATGACATGGAGCCTGCAGGTTTACAGGTCGCCGGCCGGGGTCACAGCTGCAGGGACCCGCATGCGGAATCCGGATCGTTCATGTGCAGCCTGCCTCATGTCTACGGGTGAAAGGATGAGCCCGCAGCGGAATCCGTACCTGCCCGCCGCGTACCTGCCCGCCGCGTACCTGCCCGCCGCGTACCTGCCCGCCGCGTACCTGCCCGCCGCGTACCTGCCCGCCGCGTACCTGCCCGCCGCGTACCTGCCCGCCGCGTACCTGCCCGCCGCGTACCTGCCCGCCGCGTACCTGCCCGCCGCGTACCTGCCCGCCGCGTACCTGCCCGCCGCGTACCTGCCCGCCGCGTACCTGCCCGCCGCGTACCTGCCCGCCGCGTACCTGCCCGCCGCGTACCTGCCCGCCGCGTACCTGCCCGCCGCGTACCTGCCCGCGTCTTCAGTTATTTTATTGTTATTTTTTCCCCGTGGATCGGACTGCTTACATTGATTTCAGTGGATGCCGTCCGCACTGAGATGAGCATCCTGCGATTTGTGTTCCAGACAGCAAAATAAATCCACGTGCTTTAATCCACGTGCGGACGCCATCACTTCCCTGTGAGCGGCTTGATTTGCGCATCTTCTGCACGGATTCCGCAAATCAGGAATCCTCGTGGACGTTGGGCAGATTTTCCCTACGGACAGTCCACACTGAAAATCCGCGTCAGATCCGCCCTGTGCGTCCGCACCCTCGGGGCCGGTTCACGAATGTTATGGCCTTTCTGAAGCAGAATTGTCTACGGAAAATCTGCAGCTTTTACCTCCAAGGATGATAGATGGAAGAAGCGGCTTTGTCGCAGCGACCGTCCGCAGCCCACGTCCGCAGCCCACGTTACTGGTAATGCAGCAGATCTAATAAGGGCTCATGTCCGCGACCGTGGATGACGCATGCATGGAGTCGGTGAAAGCCAACGGACTTTCATTCCCTGCACCAGCGTGTGGGGTCGGAGTCTGTGCCGTAATCCGCACGCTGTGATGCAGATCATCCGCTGCGGAGGGTATAAACTTCGCCCATCGCCAAAGCGCTCATTCACGGGTGTATTAGCTCCACGTGCAATACACGGTCAATGGGACAGTAAATCGGTTTGTACGAATGCGGCAACTTCATGGGGACGAGCCCCGCTGCCATCTACGGGCACAGGCGGAAGATCCCATCGCCTTGTAACGACCAGCGTACCGCAGTTCTATACTGGGCGCAGTGACTTCTAAAACCTGGAGCTTGGGAACAAGTTCAGACCGGGTGTCATAAGAATCGGCTGAAGCTTCCGTGTTATCCGTCGGCCCCAACCAGTCCGACATATCCTATATGGCCTTACCCAGATCCTGTTTACTCCATAAATCCATGCCACGTCTTACTGTCTGTCTTAGAACTTGTTTTGGCCCAGTAAACGCATGGAGCAAGTATAACACTGCCACACTCAGGCCGTTAGCGGTACTGCACCCAAATCTCATACTCGTGCCCCATAAGATGGTGCGCTGGTTGGTGCATTCTGAAATTCGTTTTAGTAGCCATTTACAATCCAGTAATGTTTGCTGGCCGCAGCTGGGTTTGTTACAGTGTGCCGGAGCGTTCGGTCTGCATGTGTGCTGCAGCTGTCGTTTACATGGGGTTGTCTGCAAAACTATAAGCCGCTTCTCCCATCAATCCAGAGGAGCGCGGCCGCATCTAAACCAACCTGTTACTGTTGTACAGCTGTAGGTCTGCAGCGCTCGGATGAATGAGGTCTGCCACGAAGCAGAAACTAGGACATTGCACTAAACTGCAGCCCCATTAGCAGGGATAGATGATGGGGAACGTGCAGCCGGTTGCTCTGTGGCCACAGCTGGAGCCTCTGGTTTTCTAGCACATCGGCTGAAGGATCAGTGCCTGCTCACCCCTCCGTTTTGCAGCCATGTTTCTTGTGTCAAGGAGTAGATCTCCCTTTGGATCTCTTTGCTCATTATGATCTACTGTGATCCCCCCATTGTTGGCCTTAACTGATGCTTTCTGATAATGTCCCTTTTGCACGGCCGACAGTCAGGTAGACGACCGCAAGAGCGCTGAGGTCACCGCTAAGGTCGTTGGCGCTCGTGCAGACCGGATCGCAGGCTTCTCACTCAGCGCTTCACCTCCTGCGGGGATGTTCACACCTGCGATCAGCGATGGTTTTTAGGCCGACCTGAAAGGAAAGGTGAAAGGTTTTGTTTTGTTTTTTTTCCTGCATTCACACTAAATGATTATTATCGCTAAAATTCGTTTGACTTTTGAGCAATAATCGTTGCGTGTAAATGGGTGATACGGACGCCCCCGTCTCCCCGGCTGATGGGACATGATTGTAGTAGGTTGTACGGTATTTATAGAAGGCTGATAACTGGGACAATAGCTTTCATACTCAGTGTGTAATTTTGATGAAATTGGGCATTTTAAGCGGTTCTGACCCAGGCTTCTCAGAATGCACAGTCCTTCTTTTTATCTCTGTGGTCCCTCCTCTTGTTTCCCCTATGTGGCTCTTCCCGTTTATTTCCTCCCCTCTCTGACTCCTCTTCCTCTGGCTCCTTCTCTGTGGCTCCTCTGGCTCCTTCTCTGTGGCTCCTCTGGCTCCTTCTCTGTGGCTCCTCTGGCTCCTTCTCTGTGGCTCCTCTGGCTCCTTCTCTGTGGCTCCTCTGGCTCCTTCTCTGTGGCTCCTCTGGCTCCTTCTCTGTGGCTCCTCTGGCTCCTTCTCCAGATTCTACATGGAGTCGATTCCTGACATCCTCCACCGACCCCTTTCAGTGACTAGCTGTTTCTGTCCACAGGACCGCCTTTGCTTACTCTTCCTATTTATTCACTTCAACATGCTGGTGAGCATATACCGGTCCTGGTACTACTCCCTCCCGGCGGCACGGACATCCGGATAATCCGTTGATGGCTATTAGGAGTAATGCCGATGAGCCCAGTGATAGGCTTGTGTCTAGACCGGCGCAGTTAGCCATGTTTTCATGCATTCACTTCTGGACCTGGGCGCTCAGTAAGCAGATACGGATGCCTCCTGTATACACCCTGTATACACGGCCTCCGCTGCAAAACACAATTTATTTGCTTTGCCTGCAATTTAATTGGCTTTTCCTGCGACCCGGATTGGTTTTATGGGGGTCGGCTGCATTGGGCAAGTTCAGGGCTGTGTGATGACGGGTCACATACTGAACCCAGAGGGGGTAAAGACTTCTGCACACGGGTCCATTATCAGGTTTATGAAGTTTCCATGAATCTCATAAAAGCCACATAGTGCATTAGTCATGTAGTGACCTTCAGGGGGCTGTTGGGTGTTTGGGGTCCGGCAAGGCTTGACAGATAAATAAACCTCTCGTCCCCCTACATATTATATGCAGAGGCTGAAGACATTATTGGTCTTCTCTTATTTTTATAGACCGTAACTGCAGCGGCCGCTGATTGTACAGGATTATATGCAGAGGAAACCTCTATCCCCCACGACTGAACTGAAAGCTAATGCACAATGAGCTGCCGCAGCAGCCCGCCGGCGACCGCCCAGAGTAATTATATATTGTTCCCAATATAAAGTCAGCTGTTATATGGAACCTACGGTTATGTACTAAAGCCGAACACCACAATATACTGAGCGGGTTTATTATTAGTCAAATACTTAGCTGTGTAATACTGTTCACTGTACAAGAATGTAATCGCTGTAATACCGCAAGTATGTACGAGAATATAACTACTATAATACTGCCCCCTATGTACAAGAATATAACTATTATAATACTGCTCCCCTATGTACAAGAATATAACTACTATAATACTGCTCCAATGTACAAGAATATAACTACTACAATACTGCCCCCTATGTACAAGAATATAACTACTATAATACTGCCCCCTATGTACAAGAATAGAACTACTATAATACTGCCCCCTATGTACAAGAATATAACTACTATAATACTGCCTCCTATGTACAAGAATATAACTGCTATAATACTGCTCCCCTATGTACAAGAATATAATACTATAATACTGCCCCCTATGTACAAGAATATAACTACTATAATACTGCTCCTATGTACAAGAATATAACTACTATAATACTGCCCCCTATGTGCAGGAATATAACTACTATAATACTGCTCCTATGTACAAGAATATAACTACTGTAATACTGCCTCCTATGTACAAGAATATAACTACTATAATACTGAACGCTATGTACAAGAATATAAATACTATAATACTGCCCTCTATGTACAATATAACTACGATGATACTGCCTCCTATGTACAAGAATAGAACTACTATAATACTGCCCCTTATGTACAAGAATATACCTACTATAATACTGCCTCCTATGTACAAGAATAGAACTACTATAATACTGGTCCCTATGTACAAGAATATAACTACAATAATAGTGCCCCCTATGTACAAGAATATAACTACTATAATACTGCCTCCTATGTACAAGAATATAACTGCTATAATACTGCCCCCTATGTACAAGAATATAACTGCTATAATACTGCCCCCTATGTACAAGAATATAACTACTATAATACTGCCCCCTATGTACAAGAATATAACTACTATAATACTGCCTCCTATGTACAAGAATATAACTACTATAATACTGCCTCCTATGTACAAGAATATAACTACTATAATACTGCCTCCTATGTACAAGAATATAACTACTATAATACTGCCTCCTATGTACAAGAATATAACTACTATAATACTGCCTCCTATGTACAAGAATATAACTACTATAATACTGCCCCCTATGTACAAGAATATAACTACTATAATACTGCCTCCTATGTACAAGAATATAACTACTATAATACTGCCCCCTATGTACAAGAATATAACTACTATAATACTGCCCCCTATGTACAAGAATATAACTACTATAATACTGCCTCCTATGTACAAGAATATAACTACTATAATACTGCCTCCTATGTACAAGAATATAACTACTATAATACTGCCTCCTATGTACAAGAATATAACTACTATAATACTGCCTCCTATGTACAAGAATATAACTACTATAATACTGCCTCCTATGTACAAGAATATAACTACTATAATACTGCCTCCTATGTACAAGAATATAACTACTATAATACTGCCTCCTATGTACAAGAATATAACTACTATAATACTGCCTCCTATGTACAAGAATATAACTACTATAATACTGCCCCCTATGTGCAGGAATATAACTACTATAATACTGCCTCCTATGTACAAGAATATAACTGCTATAATACTGCTCCCTATGTGCAGGAATAAAACTACTATAATACTGCTCCCTATGTGCAGGAATAAAACTACTATAATACTGCCCTCTATGTACAATATAACTACTATGATACTGCCTCCTATGTACAAGAATAGAACTACTATAATACTGGTCCCTATGTACAAGAATAGAACTACTATAATACTGGTCCCTATGTACAAGAATATAACTACAATAATAGTGCCCCCTATGTACAAGAATATAACTACTATAATACTGCCCCCTATGTACAAGAATATAACTACTATAATACTGCTCCCTATGTATAAGACTATAACTACTATAATACTGCCTGCTATGTACAAGAATATAACTACTATAATACTGCCCCCTATGTACAAGAATATAACTACTATAATACTGCTCCCTATGTACAAGAATATAACTACTATAATACTGCCCACTATGTACAAGAATATAACTACTATAATACTGCCCCCTATGTACAAGAATATAACTACTATAATACTGCCCCCTATGTACAAGAATATAACTACTATAATACTGCCCCCTATGTACAAGAATATAACTACTATAATACTGCCTCCTATGTACAAGAATATAACTACTACAATACTGCCTCCTATAGACAAGGATATAACTACTATAATACTGCCCCCTATGTACGAGGATAGTACTACAGCTCTGCTGACTTAGTTGAGCTCCTGGACTTCTCCTCGTATGACTTAGTGCTGCTGTATTGTGGTTCCTTTCATCCTCCCTTCACACGTGGCAGTAAATATACTCCTTGGACTAGTCTGACATCTCTGCGCCGCTCTCCGTGGCAGTGCCCGGGGTCTCTCCGCTCTGTTGCAGGCCAGGGTGCCACCCAGATTGTAAGTTCTTCAGCTCTCGTGAAGCGTCTTCTGTGTTCTGCGTCTCCTCCGTGAACTTGTGATGGTTCTAATGCGATGTCTGTAATGCCGGTGACTGGTAGCACCTGGTATATATGTACACTGTATGGCGGTTCTTTGCTGTATATAACTCCTATAATTATATAACGTCTGTTTTGGTGTTTTTTTTTTCAGTTGGAAAGACTTCGTTAATCACAAGGTTCATGTACGACAGCTTCGACAACACTTACCAGGTAATACTGCGAGGAAATACACCTGATGGGGAGCTTTCAGTATACACAGAGTATGGCGGCACTCACTGGGTCCTTGGTGACCACCCTGCATTATATAGCTGGCCAATGACCCTGACCCAGTGAGGACAATAGTACGAGCCCCCCGTACGGTGCCATGATGGGCTACTCGGCTGGTTCTTTGCGGATGACTTGCTCCCCTTTGTTTGGCACCATTGGAACAGTATAAGTAGCCTGTCCTGACTGGGGGAGAGACACCAGGTGGATCATAGATAGACGGAACCCAGGGAGCAAACCGACTGTCAATTACACTAGCGTTTGGGAAATGAGTTGCAGTAGTGTGTGGGTATGGTATGGTGGTATAATGTGGGTATGGTATGGCGGTATAATGTGGGTATGGTATGGCGGTATAATGTGGGTATGGTATTATGTTTGTATGGTACAGGAGTATTATGTGGGTACAGTATGGTTGTATGGTTGTACGTTGTTTGCTCTTAAGGGGTTCTCAGAGTTAATTTTCACTCCCCGTGCCTAAAAACAATGGCTCCTATCCTCTCCCTGCGGTTCCAGCGCTGCTGCAGTCTCCCCCATGATGCTGTATGACAGGCTGCAGTCAGCTTGTATATGGAGACGCCGCAGGCTGCTGCAGCCAATCACTGACCACATTGTTCCAATGCCGGGACCTGTGATTGGCTGCAGCAGCTGCCACATCCCCATGAAGTGTCCTGCTGCAGCCTGTCGGCACGCACCTCGTTGCAGAGCTGCGGCTGTAGGGAGCCGGCGAGTCTGGGGTGTTCTAGTGTTTCCGGGCGCGGGGAGCGGGGCATTAGATACATCGCTCTTGACCATTCCCTTTATAGGAGTATACATGTTATCCGCTGGTGGGATGCGGTCCGCAGTTGTATTTTGTCACCATAGGACGGTGTTGGGTGGGCTGAAACAATAAATGTTTGGCCCTGCTGCGCTTGTAGCATATATGTGCGTGTTGTATGTTGTGTCCCGCCATGACCGCCCCTCCTGTGTTTTATCTCTTTATAGGCAACTATTGGTATTGACTTCTTATCAAAGACAATGTATCTGGAGGACCGAACAGTAAGTACCCCCACAGCCAGAGACCCATGTAGGTGTGACTAGGACCCAGCAGGACTCCGCCCCCGGGGACCACCATCTGCTATATAGTATCTGCAGCTCAGTCGCTCCTGCCCGTTGTTGAGGTCTCGGCTGCTCAGACGCCAATGACCAACACGAAGGAGTCTTGTAAGGTCCTCATGACTTGTGCTGGAGAGCCGCTGAGCTCTACTGGTATATGACAGCGTTGGGCAGCAAAGCTTCATGGGGCCGTTTAATACCAGGCACCCTAATTTAAAGGAATCTGTGATGGTGGCACATACCGCCTCTAACGGAGATTGTATTTTTAATGGGCTTATTAGAGCTCCAATGACCCCTTTACTTCTCTTCGTATAGCCCCATGTTGGAGTGTATATACATTGAGCAGTTCCTTTATTAGAGCCCTGGCCCTCTCATGATTGTCGCTTCCCTGAATCAGGAGCATAAAATCACGTGACAAGTTTTCCGTGGATTAATTTCAGTATAAATCCATATTAGATGGGTATATCCAGCGATCGGAGCGACTTCCAACGAGGCCGGTCATCTGTGCTGGACTAGCCAGGGCCTCACTGCCAACCGCGGGGGATTTCTCGTGTAACGCTGTGGGGAGTATACAGAGAATGGCGCGATCGAGGAAAACATCAGTGAAAGAGGATCCTGTGGACGGAAACAACTCATCACTGAAAGGGGTCGGAGGAGGATGTCAGGAATCGTTCTGACCAACAGGCTGCACAGTCAGCTGAATACAACGCTGGAGCTCCAACTAACGTATCCGAACGCACAACTCGCTGTTCCTCTGCACAGATGGGCTATAACAGCAGACGACCAGTTCCAGCGCCATTGTGTCTTAGGGGAAACGGATGACTCCAGCGGGTAAAAGAGCGCAAAACTTGTATCACTGAGCAGCAGGAAAACATCTGGTTGGATGGATGCACATTTCTGTTGCTGACGGGAGGTCAGAATTTGGCACAAGCAGCATGAATCGCTGACCCCTTCCTGTCAGCCGGTCAGAACATGTCAGCGCCTCCATCTAATCTACAAGAAGCTTCCTGTCCGCAGGGGCCGAGATTCCTGCAGAATTATTTCATCACTGAGTGGAATCTACACCACGATGAACGGCTGCAGTTCTGGAGACTCAACCTCATGTCCACTGCTGAATCCCGCAGTGGTATCCGTGCGTGGCCGTAGAGAGGGAAAACACATTATTCTTGCCTTTCCGGACACTGCAGGGCTCTCCTCTGTGCAGGCCGGATCTTATTCTTTCGGCCGGCGGATGTGCGCGTGCCGCGTGCATAGGCCGTGCACAGCTTTTTATCCTGCTCTCCCGCATATCCCTGGCACAGCACAAAAACAGATGCGGCTGTGCAGCGGATAAGGACGGCTTCCATAGGCTTGAATGGGAGCCGTCCGTATGGGAGACCCACAGGAAAATGGAGCATAGTGCAATTTATTCCCGTGCCTGTGACCCGTATGCCAGGAAGAAATCCCATCCGCATGCGTTAAGCTGCCCTACGGATGTTAATGCATCCCTATGGGCAGCAAGACACACGGATCTCCCGTGCGGGCGGCACACGGGTTTTATAAATAAAAGGCCTAAAGGAGGCCAACGCTACTAGATGGGGCTGATAAAGGGGCCGCTCAGTGTACAGTGATCTGCAGTAACGCTTGTATGCGCAGTCATTGGACCCCTTAGTGACGGTCACAGCGGGATTCTACGTCCTCACTAAGTGGGCTTTAATCCTAGAGGACGTAGAAATATGTGTCCTCTTGGGATTAATGCCCTTTTAAGTGAGGACATGACAGCTCTATGCTGTTGGTGCCCGCAGGTAGCCCACAGCATGGAGCTGCCATCCCGGGCTGCCAGCAGTTCATGATCATTTAATGTAAAAAAAAAAAGTATAAAACGTAGGGGAAGAAAAAAGTTTTAAAAAGTAAAAGTTAAAGCGTACGTTTCATCTCCCTCCCCCCCCCCCCCCCCCCCCCCACGGATCATATCCGTGAGGGAGGATGAAATAACGTACCTAAGGCCCACGGATTTATCCGCGTACCTTACCCCAGCTTCTGCACACACGCCCGTCGCCAAAATGGCAGGCGCATGCGCAAAAGCCGTGGGTTGCCAGGGTGATTTAAAAATCTCCCTGCTCCAGGCTACAAAACTTAGCCGAGAGCCTGGAGATTTCACGGAGAGCCGCGGTGAGCGGTTCCTGATCACGTGTTCGCCGTTATCCAATGGATAATGTCGATCACGTAAAAGTTAAAAAAAAAAAGGTGAACGTTCATCTCCCCTCACCGATGCGCTCGGTGAGAGGAGATGAAACTTTTTACCGGAGGCCTCCATATTTGCACCTCGGCGCGATCTTCCTCCGTGAACTTACCCGGATTCTGCACATGTGACCACCAGAAAAACACCAGACACATGCGCAGGAGTCGGGGAGCCCAGCAAACTTAAAATCTCCTTGCTCCCAGATCCTGCACGGTCGCCGAGAGCATGAAGCAGTGACGGGTGGCCTCGTTGAGCGGTCACAGGTCACGTGATAAAAAGGTAGCGATCTACCTTAGGTCGGTCTCGCATGACTGGATAGGAATTACGGATTCCGCATGCGTCTGATCCGCGGTAATACGCAGATGAAGCGCATTGGATTACACAATTCCGCTCACATTAGTGGGTTGGAATTGTGTAATCCACTCGCAGAAAAGAGAACGCAGCAGGTTCTATTTTACCGCGGCTATCAGCAGCATAGAGCCCATTGTGCTCCATGGTCGCGGATATACCCGCAGCCCATACGCAACTACATTGTGTACGGGCTGCGGGTACCCGTGTCATCGCTAAGCGACGGCGGGGGAAATACAAACAAAAAAAACGCGTACTGCGCAAGACCGCCTGTGTGAGTAGGCAGTTATGTGCAGTACATTACGCGGCCGTACGCAGGGTCACAGCCGGGCTCACAGCTGGGATCGTCTGTAGGCCTCCGCAAGCGGATTCCACCTACGGCCGTGTGAGCCCGGCGTTATTCAGACCGCTACCTGTAATACGTAATTTACAAGAAGCCCCAGGAACGCTCGCCTTCATGCAGTTCCAGGAACAGCTTGTTGAGCGCCTTTTGTGTAAGACCGCCGCACCTCACCAAGCTTATGAAGCCTCACAGAGGGCCACGTATTACACCCCATCGCTGCCGCTGAGGTCAATTTTTTTTTAATTCCGTACAAGTGAGCAAAGGGGCCTGGAATTTATTCAGTTGTACCCTGAAATCCAACGGGTGCTCCTTCCATTATGGGCCTAGCCATGTGTCCTGTAAGTAGATTAGGGCCACAAGGGGTATGGCTCTGAACACGGGTATCCATTTTGGGGTGAAAGTCTTCATTCCTATGTGTGCTGTACAAAAAAAACAGTTTTTAAATTGATACAACTGCCAAGAAAATAAAAATTGTAATTTTTTCCTTCTGCTTTGCTTAGATTTTCTCAAAAACTGTAGGGTAAAAATATGCAGTACACCCCTAGATGAATTTGTTAAAGGGTCTAGTTTTCAAAATGTGGTCATTTGTTGGGGTTCTCTGTCGTTTTGGCCGCTTAACAGCTCTACAAGTGGGAAATGGGGCCAAAATCACCTTCATGCTAAATTTCTGTTCTGAAAACCACCGACTACTCCTTTCATTTTGGGCCCCGTTGTGCATCCAGACAGAAGATTAGGGCCACAATGGGTATATTTCTGAACACGGGAGAAACAAGGGAATCCATTTTGGGGTTTATATCCTCATTTTCATGTTCACTATAGAAAAAAATATGTCTTTAAAATGACATATTTGCAAACATATAAAATGTTATCTTTTCTCTAAATTGAATTAATTGCTGCAAAAAAACTGTGGGGTCAAAATCCTCCTGACCCCCTCAGTGAATACATTAAGGGGTGTAGTTTTTAAAATGGGGTCATTTGGGGGGGTATCTATTATTCTGACACTCATGAGCCTTTGCAATCTTGGCGTGGGGCAGGAAAGCAAAGTGTTCCTCAAAATGCTGAAAAATAATGTTAAATTTGTATGTCATCTAAACGGTTAAAAAAAAAACACAAGTTTTTCTAATCTGCATTCAGAACAAAGTAAACAGATGGAAATATATATCTTATCAAAAATTTGTACAGTATGTTTGGACATATTTGAGATATTACGATTGAAAATGTGAAAAAAAATGACAATTTTTTTCAAAATTTTCCCAATATTGGTACTTTTAATAAATATACACAAATTATATTGGTCTTTTTACAACCAAAATGAAGTACAACAAGTGGCGAAAAAACAATGTCAGAATCACTTGGATATGCAAAACCTTTACGGAGTTATGCTACGTTGAACGACGCATGTCAGATTTCCAAAATTTGGCTCCGTCACTAAGGCGCAAACAGGCTTCGTCACTAAGGGGTTAAAACCTGACTTTTTTACTTTAAGTACATGGCGTCCCTCTCCCAGCCTCTTTGTTGATGATTGCCCTTCTTGCTGACTGTCTTCCATCCCACAGATCAGATTGCAGCTCTGGGATACGGCGGGACAGGAACGATTCCGCAGCCTGATCCCCAGTTACATCCGCGACTCCGCAGCCGCCGTAGTAGTTTACGATATAACAAGTAGGTATACCAACTGGCAGCCTGTTTGACGGTGTTTGTTTTTTCTCTCCCCCCTCCCCTCTCTTTGCTGCGCCGGCGGCTCGCCCCCTCCACACTTGTTAGGTCCGGCTGCAGCTCTGGGACACAGCAGGTCAGGAGCGCTTCAGGAGTTTGATCCCTAGCTACATCCGCGACTCCACTGTGGCTGTTGTTGTTTATGATATCACAAGTGAGTGTGGACGAGAACGTCTTCGCCTTTCCTATTATGTCGTCTGGTGGCCATTGCTGCAGCGCAAATCTGTTTATAACGGACCATCCCTGATCCTGGGATCTTCACCCAGAACCCACAACCTCTGTGATTGAAGATTCTAGTAATGGATACCCAGTCTTCACCATAAAGCTCTGTGAGGGGGGTCGAATTGTCCCTTCTTGGGTTTTGGGTGGTTGTTGGACTCTGCCCTCTCTTAGTGCCTGGCAGTGTCAAATGCCAACCCCTGGGAGACCATTAGAGTCCCCCCAGATCCACTAGGATTCGTAGTGCCGAACTTCTAAAAAACAGTTCCAAACTTGCCTATAGGTGACACTAGAGAGACAGTTTTCCTCCTCATTAAGGAGAACTGATTTGCATACTTTTCCCAGGGAGCATTGCCTGTAATATGTTTACACCAGCTGTGTCTCTGCGAGCAGAACAAGCACCTTCCAAAAACCAGATCCTCAAAGAAGGGAGATCAGGATTTGCACCAATTCTGCAGACGTTTTCCGATAACCCACATTCCCCCTCCTGGTATTACAGCTCAGTCTCAGACAGATGGGTGTCTGAAGGGCGGGACTCGCGGCTCCCCGATAGTCTGAAGGGCGGGGCTCATGGCTCCCCAGGAGTCTGAAGGGCGGGACTCACATATTCTCTTCTACTTACTGGCTCATTTACTGGACTCAGTTGCCCTCCTATAGTTCTTCATCCTGCGCAGGATAGGACATTGTAAAGATGTTATTTAAAGTCAACCTTATCTGGTGACAGATTCCCTAAAAGGGGCGTCTGATAGTGACGGTAGGTAATGTCTGGTGCACTTTAAAGGGGTTTCCAGGAATTGAAAAAAAAAACTGCTGCCGTCCATGCAGTGGCGCTCAGGTCTCCTGCCCCACTGATTGGGTCATTTACTGGGTTCGAGCCAACTAGTACCTTCGTTGGAACATGGTGTCCTAATTTAAAGTCATCCTTGCCTGGTGAGACACATCCTTAAAGGGGCGTGTCATGGTGATGATGGTCCACGTCTGGTACTCTTAAAATGGGTTTTCCAAAGAATGGAAAAAAAAAATTGGCTGCCATCCATTCAGCCTCTAAAGAGAAAAAAGGGTCCTAGAATGGGATTGGGGCTAGGGATGAGTCCTAGAACGGGATGGAGCCTAACACCACACTGGTCTTCTCAGGCAGGCTAATTGCCCGCAAATCTCCAATGTGGCAGTAGTCTCCGCCCCTCAACTTGTGGCCCCACCCCTCCATCTACTGGAGTACCCCCTTAGTCTTCCGCCTCCATGGTCCGTTATAAGCGGAGCGCGCGGTGCGGTGCGTGCATGTCGTGTGCTTGCTTTCTGTGCCGCGATGTCTTGTTTTTGTGTCTTGCACGTTCCACTGTTGTGCATGTTCTGCTCACAGCGCGTCGCCCTTCAGTGTACCGTAACCGATGTGTCGTCCTGTATCTCATGTGTCTATAACCTGTGACGCCATTATACTCCTTGGGGAAGACGGGTAGAGCGTCCCGTTCGGTAGGTGTGGCGGGTCCTGCCGTTGCTCATTGATCCCCGATCGGGATCAGCAGCGCATACAGATGGTTAGATTTAAAGGGCCACAACATGAGGGCCGGGCCGGGCTCACACGAACGGGTCAGAAGGCCTGTAATCATTCATGGAAAGTGTTTGCGACAGTTGGCGGATGTGAGCGTTTTCCCACACGGATGTACACTATGCTCAATGTATCGTCCGTGAAGAATAATGATCGCTCTCTCCCCTCCATCTGGCATTCCATCTTTTTTCCTTGAAGTTGCGAGCATTTACACCGCTCCTATGCAATGTTAATGTCATATGGGTGATGGAACACTGGCATCCATTCACTTCAATGCGGGCCGTCCATGTGGAATCCGCGTTAAAATAGACCATGCTGCGATTTTTCTTCTACTCGCGGAATACGCAATTTGTACCCGTGAGTGTGATCGAAAATACAGGCCTTTCAGTGCTTGCGTTTTACCGCGGCCCTTCCGTGCAGATGGCAATCGCGGATTTTGCAATTAAAATACGCTCGCGGGAGACGCCTCCCTCAGGTCGGTGTAGGAAAAATATCCATGTAATCCAGGCCTCTAGTTGTAGCCGCGCTGCGGTAGGTTGTGGAGACAGCAGAAGATGGTGGAAGTTCGTGAAAAGGCTTCCTGAACAAAAAACAATCCCCCAGCATTCCTGCTTGTTCAGTGTCTGCATAGATCTTCCCCTGGTGACTTCCATTCTTAGAATGGACTCCAGAGCTGCACTCCCTATTCCATCCTGTATTATACTATATAAAGAGGATGATACATGATGGAACTCGGGATCAGTACAGGATAAGTAATGTATGTACACAATGACTCCACCAGCAGAATAGTGAGTGCAGCTCTGGAGTATAATACAGGATGTAACTCAGGAGCAGTACAGGATAAGTAATGTATGTACACAGTGACTCCACCAGCAGAATAGTGAGTGCAGCTCTGGAGTATAATACATGATGGAACTCAGGATCAGTACAGGATAAGTAATGTATGTACACAATGACTCCACCAGCAGAATAGTGAGTGCAGCTCTGGGGTATAATACAGGACCTAACTCGGGGTCAGTACAGGATAAGTAATGTATGTACACAGTGACTCCACCAGCAGAATAGTGAGTGCAGCTCTGGGGTATAATACAGGATGTAACTCAGGAGCAGTATAGGATAAGTAATGTATGTATACAATGACTCCACCAGCAGAATAGTGAGTGCAGCTCTGCAGTATAATACAGGATGTAACTCAGGAGCAGTATAGGATAAGTAATGTATGTACACAATGACTCCACCAGCAGAATAGTGAGTGCAGCTCTGGAGTATAATACAGGATGGAACTCTGGGTCAGTACAGGATAAGTAATGTATGTACACAGTGACTCCACCAGCAGAATAGCGTGTGCAGCTCTGGGGTATAATACAGGATGGAACTCAGGATTAGTACAGGATAAGCAATGTGTGTACACAGTGACTCTACCAGCAGAATAGTGAGTGCAGCTCTGGAGTATAATACAGCACGTAACTCAGGATCAGTACAGGATAAGTAATGTATCTACACAGTGACCCCACCAGCAGAATAGTGAGTGCAGCTCTGGAGTATAATACTGGATGTAACTCAGGATCAGTACAGGATAAGTAATGTATCTACACAGTGACCCCACCAGCAGAATAGTGAGTGCAGCTCTGGAGTATAATACAGGATGTAACTCAGGATCAGTACAGGATAATTAATGTATGTACACAGTGACTCCACCAGCAGAATAGTGAGTGCAGCTCTGGAGTATAATACAGGATGTAACTCCGGACCAGTACAGGATAAGTAATGTATGTACACAGTGACTCCACCAGCAGAATAGTGAGTGCAGCTCTGGAGTATAATACAGGATGGAACTCAGGAGCAGTACAGGATAAGTAATGTATGTACACAGTGACTCCACCAGCAGAATAGTGAGTGCAGCTCTGGGGTATAATACAGGATGCAACTCTGGATCATCTTACTTAGCATTTTTGGGATTCCTCAGTTGATCTTAGCACTCCGTGGCACAGCCGATTCGCCTGACAGTCACATGATCTCTCCGGATTCTGTGCGTTTAATATTTAACCCTGCTATTTCCCATCAGATGTGAACTCTTTCCAACAAACAACAAAATGGATTGATGATGTCAGGACGGAGAGGGGGAGTGACGTCATCATCATGCTAGTGGGGAATAAAACGGACCTTGCTGATAAAAGGTAATCGGCTCAGTGATCAATAATTGTATGCTGGTTCTATAAAGATGCTCAGATTCCGTGATGTCATCGGCCATTTCTGAAGATGTCGCCAGTAATGATCGGCTGTAGAGTTCAGCTTCTGCTGGATCGTCTGGTTGCAGGTGGTCTCTAGTAATCAGTAATGTCTTGTTCTCGCCCGTCAGGCAAGTGTCCATCGAGGAAGGAGAGAGGAAAGCCAAGGAGCTGAATGTAATGTTTATAGAGACCAGTGCAAAAGCCGGATACAATGTAAAACAGGTGAGGCGATGCGTCCAACTGATGTCTTATTGTTGGTACCGGGAGATAATGACCACCAATTACCTATACAGATGTGGCCTTACTGAGTGTGTGTCCGCGGTTTATGTGTCACTTCATTTTGGGATGCTTATGATTTGACTGGTTCTATGTTCACGTTACCCGACCCTTCTCTATCCAGTATACAAGCAACTCTGCAGTTCTCACCTGTGATTGTTCTGGTCTCTTCCAGCTCTTCAGACGTGTAGCAGCCGCTCTACCCGGTATGGAAAGCTCACAAGACAAGACTAGAGAAGACAGTATCCTTTTATGTACCTGCAGAGACCACAGATCATTGTGCACGAAGTAGTTACTGTGCTTAATGGGCTCCGTGATACTAGGCTCAGTAGGGAAATACTAAAATAACGAGTGGAGCTCAAACTGCATCTCCGTTCTGCTTCCTCTTTAGCAGGTTAGATTTTACAATCGCCACCCCTAGTTTTATGATATGAAGCTGGAGATAAGGAACCGGCCCCATACACATTACACTCCATTCCTATTTTGAGATGTGCCTGGTATTTATATTAG
Source organism: Eleutherodactylus coqui (assembly GCF_035609145.1). NCBI lineage: Eukaryota > Metazoa > Chordata > Amphibia > Anura > Eleutherodactylidae > Eleutherodactylus > Eleutherodactylus coqui. The sequence goes on along the minus strand of NC_089837.1, from coordinate 525,672,642 downwards.
CCTGAATGGAGTTATACTGCCCCCTATGTACAAGAATATAACTACTATAATACTGTCCCCTATGTACAAGAATAGAACTACTATAATACTGCCCCCCATGTACAAGAATATAACTACTATAATACTGCCCCCTATATACAAGAATATAACTACTATAATACTGCTCCTATGTACAAGAATAGAACTACTATAATACTGCCCCCTATGTACAAGAATATAACTACTATAATACTGCCCCCTATGTACAAGAATAGAACTACTATAATACTGCTCCCCATGTACAAGACTATAACTACTATAATACTGTCCCCTATGTACAAGAATATAACTACTATAATACTGCCCCCTGTGTACAAGAATATAACTACTATAATAGTGCCCCCTATGTACAAGAATATAACTACTATAATACTGCCCCCTGTGTACAAGAATATAACTACTATAATAGTGCCCCCTATGTACAAGAATATAACTACTATAATACTGCTCATAAGATAAGGACCTTTTATATATTGGTGGTCACATGTGCGGACGGTTGATATGGGGACGGCACTGATCTCTCCGCTCTGATGATAGCGGTCTTGTAGATGAGAGCAGCTCGTTATTTGGCAGTAATTGGGGTGAGCTGCGGGTTGTGTGCGGCGCCGCTATCTGGAGGTCGTTGATCCTTCGCTGTCTGTGATGTTTGTCTTCTCGCTGTAGATTATAATCCTATCTGCCGCTGACAGCAGTGTATATGAGAGCAGACAGAAGCCGTTTAGGGACGCATGTTGTATAGTTCCGTATGTGAAAGGCCCGCACGAAGCACCGCAGGCCGGTATTACTCGTCTTTTTCTTTAACCCTTTCCTCTCCAGTGATAGACATCAAACTGGAAAAGCCTCAAGAAGCTCCGGTCAGCGAGGGCGGCTGCTCCTGTTAATCTCACGGTTCCTCCATGTCTCCTTCATCAGAACCTTCACTACTTCTCCTCATCCCGCTCCTTCCTCTTCCCTCTCCTCCCCACATTAACTCTTCATTAACCGCAGCGTGGCTCCGGGCTCACCCTTCTCACCTGCCCATCGCCGGCTCCACAGGATCATTAATGATATATATAAATCTATACGGTGTCTTCATTATTTAAATGAAACCTAATGGTATCAAGAAAACAATCTGCCTGTTCTTCTTCACATCGTCCCTTCCGGTGAATGGCGGTATTTTTGGGACACCATATATTTTACCCGGCATTAACGCCGGCCACGAAGACTCGCGTTGGTGGGATACGGCTTGTGTACGCGGCCCGCACACAGCGGGTGCTTCCGTTTTCTGGGCTGACCAGCGTATTTAATTCTGTGACTCTCCCCGGGGCAGGAGGCGGCGCCAGCCCCCGTGCCTCGGTGAGGTGACTGCACACTAATGAGCTAGTGGTCCGTCCCACAAAGGGGTCGCACGCTCTGTGCGCGGGTGTTGGGGGCGTACCGGGGTGTGGTCATACTCGCCACTCTTTTATATTGCAGCATGTTCCCGCTTCTGAGGTGTGACTTGCTGCTTTGAATAATTATCGTTTTATTAACTTTTTTTTTTAGTTTTTTTTTAAATAAAGTATAAATAATGCACTTTGTAATGTCGCCGAGCGGAATCAATAAAGAGTCGCGTTCCAGAAGCGTCCGGACAGTGCGGGCCTGGCGGTGAAACGCATGAACTGCGGTCTTATCGGGACTTTCTACTGTATGGAGGGAGGAAGTTGCCTAGATTTTGCTGCCTTGGGTGGGCGGTATTTTCCCATCCTGCATTGCAGCTATAGGAGGTCAGTCTCGCACGAGCAGCTATGCGCTTGTAATACGGAGGACTGTCCCAGCCTGACCGTGCATCCACTGACCCGAGCTTAGGTAACCATAGAAGTCTACGATGCTCTGAGTTTGGGTCAGTCGACTTGCGCTCGGGCCGGGACACTCGTCCGTATTGCCTGCGTGTAAACATGTCTTAAAACTTTCTAAAATATTCCGTAAGTGAAGCCGTTTCATTATAAGATAAGGATCTAAAATGGGTTTGTTTTACAGCTTTATCAGAGTGCAGCCTGCAGTGTAAAGAATGGAGGTTAGGAATTAGAAAACTTTTTTTTTTTTTAATTTTGGTGCAGTGTAAAGAATGGAGGTTTTCATCATGGTGTGTGTGTGTGTATATACTAGTAAATATACTTTATATATTACATGTGTAAACATGTGGATGGGCGTAGCTATGGCAACCAAAGTGAAAACCTCCATTCTTTACACTGCAGGCTGCATTCAGAGCATAGAAGAAAATTTGTATTAGAAACCTTGTTTCACCTTCTTTCCATTTGTCTTGGTCTTTGAGTAAACGGCTTTATGGAGAAGTTTACACCCCTGTTATGGGCGCTGCTGTGAGGTCAGCAGTATCCAGCCGCCGCGGGCCGCACATTAGCGCAGTACAATGTCTTCTGTCTGTCATGTGGGACACTTACTGTTATTTCTCTTGGTATTAATAAAAGTCTGTTTGTTTTTTTTTCATGGGAATCTACTCCTGTCCGTGCCGATCTCTTCCTGTGGGGATAGCAAGATGTGCATGTCATGTACAGGTTATACGGTGGCTCCTCTTAAAGGAACATGCACGTCGAAATTGTGTGCAGGTTTTTAGTTTTACACCTTCTGCAGAGGTTTTATCTTGCTCTTGAATTGGCTTTGAGTTACATCAGGTCTTATCCTCTAGTCACCTCTAAAGCTTCAGCTACTATGCTGCTTTCTCCTCCCATCTCACCATCTGCTGGTTCAGTGACTGTTGAGGAGCGATAGCTGAACGGCAGGCAGTGAAAGTATATTGGCACCTTAAGGCTTGGTTCTCACACGGATTCTCGGCGGAAATCTCGCGGTTTGGCCGCAGCGAAAAACCGAGATTTCCGCCGGGAGAACCGCTGTTGCAAAATCCGCGGCGGCTTTGAAGCGGCCCGGCCGCTCGCTCTTCTGCTGCAGCCAGCGCTCCCATAGAGGAGAGCGCGGCCGCAGCGGGGGAAAAAAATGGACATGCTGCGGTCGGCAAATTCACGCCGCAGTGGCGTCTTCTGCCGGCTTAGCCGCAGCGGATTTGCCGTCCCGTGTGGTCGAGATTTCTGAGAAATCTCGTCCACATGGCTGGCTAATCCCGGGATTAGCGGTCGCATGCGTATTTGCCGCGCCGAAATTCCACACAGAATTTCAGCGGCAAATCCGCCCTGTGTGAACCCAGCCTAAGGGGCAGCAGTCCAAAGAGAAAACTACACTTTCCTTTATCAGGGTTGTTAATGCAAGAAGTCTCATTATTTCTAGTTCTTTGAAGGCATACAGCAGTGTAAAGAATGGTGGTTTTCACTGAAGTTCCAGGGTGTTTTTTTTTCTAAAGCAGTTGTGTACATTCAAATGGATGTAATAATATTACATAAGTGACATTTAATAACAGCACAAACCAAAGAAACACACTTAAAAACCACCATGCTTTATACTGCAGGCAATTGTGACAAATTGGTAACAAAGTTTAACTTTTGTGAAATTGACACTTTTTGGTAACTACTGCTGCTACTCATTTACTCTTAAAAATAGTTGGATCAGGAACAAATTGCCCACTTCTGTTTGTTTGGAGCCTTAGGGTCACATATTACAGAGATGGGCATGGAAAGCTTGTATGGGGATCAATTGATCATAGAATGTGAAGTGCTGAGCGAGAAGTTAATGAGATGCGAGTGATTCATGATGATTTGCCTTGTGCGCGAGCAGCTAGTGCTGACGTGACCGGCTCATGCACTTGCTTAGATTGAGAGAAAGTTGAAGATTTTTTTTTTCTATCTTTTCTCCCTGTTTTTGGATTGGTGCTTAATTTGGTGCTGGGCTTTCCTGCTAGGGGAGGGGAGGAGGTGCCTTCGATATTATCAAGCCACAGCACACTGATTAAATAGATGAGATTCTCTGCAGAATGTTGTAGTTCACAATTATCTTTTTGTCGTTGCACATCGCCCTCTAGTGGTGCCATTTAGGCTGCTGATTTTTGTAAACAGCTTTGTCCTGAAGAGGTGTGTGCAGACTGCCCTCTAGTCATGGTGATGGGTAAATGGCTTGGACCACAGAGGAACATCATCAAGGCTTGGGATCATCTGCTCTGGTTCAGCTATGTAGAAGCAGTAATGAATGAAGTCCATCCTCCTTACCTGAGGGTGGTGACTGGGAGTTCTCCTCCCCCCCACATGTCTTATTTTGCACAATGCTTGACTTTTATTAATAACCCTTCAGTTGGGAGTTTTATTGAGTTTTCCTTTTAACACCTTAGTAACCACAATACGGCCTCTTTACTGTCATCTCTGGTGGGCTTTTAACCTGCACCTACATCTTGTTAAGGCGGGGGCTTGACTGACAGCCAGGCTCCTGCTCTAACTGCTAGGAGAGGAGAAACTTTAGATCCTGCTAGTTTAACCCCTTACATGCCACAACCAATAGCAGCTGTAGCATGTAACTAGAAGGTGGGGTGGAGGATCCTTCTGTCACCCATCAGTACCCCACAATGTAATCGCAAGGCACTAGAAATGAGTGAGTATTGCCTTTATCGAGTACTTGCCTGCTCGAGATGAAAGGTTTGGGTGCCGGCGCGGGGGAGCGGTGAGTAGTGGCTGTCAGCAGGGGGAGAGAGGGGGAGATCCCCCCCTCTCCCCCGCAGCTCCCTGCCCCCCCTGGCACCCGAACCTTTCGTCTCGAGCGGGCAGGTACTTGCTAAGGGCAATGCTTGCTCGAGCAATTGCCTTTAGCGAGTATACTTGCTCATCTCTACAAGGCACCAATGGGTTCCCATGGCAGCTGGAAACCTTACAAAAGCCTCCATGTCTGCGGGTAACTCCGCCTCTAATGTCGGCTCCAGCTCAGTCTTTGTAGGCTGAAGTCCTTGGCTCAGGATAGTACACTGCATTACTGTTGTGGTGCGTTCTACTGCCGATCGAATGATCACATCTTCAAGTCGTCTTGGTGGACTAAAAAATAGTCTCAAGTTTAATTAAAGAAATATATTTTTCTCTACAAAAACTTTTAAATACACAAAATCCCAATATTTTTTTTCTTGAAGTAACCCATAATAACTATTAGCACCTTCCTAATGACACTGAACAGACGCGGTCTTATTATTGCGCACGGTGAACACCGTAACCAATTGTAAAATCTAAGGCCAGAATTGCTATTATTCCTTTTTTGCAATTTTCAAGAGGGCAAAAAAAAAAAAATCCCATCACCCCGCCGCCAGTACTGATGAAACTACAACTGTCCCTGCAAATAACCAAACACGAGCGCCGCAGCCGGAATATAGCGATGTTCTGGGTATTTGGGCCCTTTTACACGGGTCAGTAAGGGGCAAACCATGGCAGACACTCGTCCCCGTGTATACTCGCCGCAGTGCTGTGACGTGGGAGCGAGGATCGCTGGTCGGACGGCTGCAGGGGAGTTCTCGCCCCCCCCCTACCCCCCCGACCCGCTCCATTCATTGTAAGCAGATGAACGATGGTCATTTGGGAGTTAATGCTTCTTAAATCTGAACCATTGGATGATTCCGGTCCAGGCAATCAGTTTCTGCATGCTTTTACATGGGATGATTACCGACCAAAAGCCGGCAGGAGCCGCAGCAACCAGAATGATGATCGCCTCGTGTAAAAGGGCCTTCAGCATGAGGTGATGCAGTCAGTTATTGTTAAATAGGTGTTTATTGTGTGAAAGTAGTTTAAAAAAAAAAAACACCAACAATAATAATGCTCTATAATCTTAGTATCGCGCCAATCAGATAATAACGTTATCGGGTTACTTTTACCGAAAGGTGAACATTGTAAAACAAAACCCCCAAATAATTGTAGGTTAGAGTATTTCCCTCTCCGACTTCCCAAACATGTAATAAGTTATATAACCCGTTATCTGTGGTGCCACTGGGAGTACAGCTCACCCCCGGCTGGGTCTGTGGGTTAGGGCTCTTGGAATGTGATTGTGAAAATTGCTTGGCCCTTAAAGGGGTTGTCCAGACAGCTGCGCTCACAATTACGAGTGTCGGCCTCTACACAGAGGTTGGAGCAATGATTCCGGCCGACCCCCAATGTATCCGGCAGCCGCTGCCTGGATAATCCCAGTCACACAATAGCCCATCACCAAGGGGTGGAGTGTTCTGGGTCCTACACATTTCTCTAAATTAGGCAAGTATGAATTTAATTAAAGCTTCCAAGGTTGGGCGTTGTGGTTCCTGCAGCAGATTATATACATCCTCCCGGCCTCATGTGGTTTTATCTTACTGTCTCCAACTGTCTGCAGTCATTGAAAAACCATGATCATTATGAGGGGCGGAGCTTCTCACGTAGGGTACATAAGAACCTGAGTAGAGAGACTGAGTCGGAGGCGACCTCTATACAGACGAACTCTCCTATTGTAGAATGACACCTAAGTCTCATCAGCACTGCTCAGTCTGTCCGTCTGCTACTGTGCCTGGAGAAGAGCGGGGTTCTTCCAGTCTTGATCTCTCGTGAAGCAGCAGTGATTGCTCCCAGTATTGAGAACATGAAAAAAAATAGGACATGTAGCGAGTTATTTATTTTTTCTTTTCTTAAACCTTGCAGCATCGCTCATCTGTAGGACTCCATTGAGCAGAAGGGAGTTTAGATTAACACTAGTGTGAATGTAACCTTATTGAAATCTGTAGTGAGGGAGCAGGTGTCATTGTGGTCTGGAATCTATATATCGCTCTGGTATGTTTATCACTTAGCCACAATATCCGTCGGTAACAACAGATCTGCAGAAACTGGGTTAAAAAAAATATTTAAAACCTGAATTTTTTTATTTTTTTTTGCTACAATTCCACCCTACTTCCTGGGTCATGTTAGCTCATCTGCCGCAGGCGATAAGTGAATTATATGGCACGAAGAGGGAAGGTATTAATGTTCGCACCTCTTGAGCTGACAACGCAGAGAGTGGTGATTGCTGCCGGCCTCAGAGGGTGAGAACAGAGGGCTCTGAAAACTGAAGGGTTGCTGACTGCGCTGCGAGGACGGCCGCCATCATCGGAATATTCTGGACAATGAATCAGCTGATGTCAGATTTCCAATCCAAAAATTGAGAAAATGGCGCAGTTGCTCCGAACAACCAATGAGAGCCGTTCTTTTGCTGGAAAAATAAAAGCTGGATTGTAATTGGTTGTCTAAAATACCCCAAGATTTGGGAAATGTGAAGTATGACAGATGTGCACACATCCCTCCCTACGCCATCGCTGCTCTTTGTGGTGGCCTGATCACCTACAGGGGGCGACTGACTAATCCTGGCAGATCCTATTCAAAGCATGGATAAAGGAAAAACTCTTGCGCTGCAAGTTAAGCCCCGCCTCCAGACGCATAACTCTTTGGACCGCCATATGCCTGCGTTATCTGTACAGCTATCTACTGACATAGCAATGGGACCATTAGGCCCTCTCAGCCCCCAGGGCCTGGGTGCAACTACTACCTCTGCGTGGCCTGAAGGTATACCACTACCCGTCTCCACCCCCGCCCAATCCTGCCCAGTCTGTCGTGTCCTCCCCTGCATTGATAAAGCCCATTAGTGCCCCCCACACTTTTATGGCGCTCTCTGTGTGGCACTTAATAATTGTGCCCTCTCACAGCATTGATGCCCTTTAGTGCTCTTGAAATCCTCGTATCCGCAGCTGATCTCATATTATTCGACGCTCCCCCTCGCCCCTCCGAAGACTTCCCGCTGTCAGCGCTCCCCGACTTACAGTTCCCAGTGGCCTGTAGTGCCCGCACCTGATCAGGTTGCTGGGGAACGCTGACAGCGAGAAGCCTTCGGAGGAGGTGAGGGGAGTGCCGAATAGTATGAAATCAGCTGCGGGTACACAGGGCATCGCCAGTCATGGTACAGATTGGGAATGTTTTTTTTGGATGCGGAATTTGCCACGTAATTTTCCGCTGTGGACATTCCGCAGCATTTCTGCCACGTGTAAACATACCCTAAGTCAGCTTCAGGTACACTGCCATGTGCAGGTACGCTGCCACGCGAGGTACGCCGCCACATGCATAGAATCCTCTGAATTAATAGGGTCCCCTATATCGGCCCCAGTAGTAATAGTGACCCGCACAGTGCCCCCCCTGAAACCGATATACACTACTTACCCTTCTTGTTTTCAGAGCACCGCTGCTGAGGATGGATGTGTGCGTGCCCGGCCTTCTCCTCTCCTCCTGCGGAACCAACAAGGAGAGGCCAGGGGCGGATCATCCCGGGTGCACATACTGCCGTCAGTGTGTGTATCCCGCAGCAGCACTGCAGATTAATTACCAACCAGGGAGCCGCAGTACCCCGGTTGGTAATCACCTTCATGGTACCAGCGTCTAAAAATTGGGACAAAAGGCTGTCCCGCTTAGTGACCCTGGGGACAGCGGGACACAGTCCCAAAGGAAGACTGTCCCACTTAAATCGGGACATCTGGTCATCTTAGGGACAGTACTTGAAATCTTGGACTGTCCCTCTGGATCTGGGACTGTTGTGAGGGCTACTAGAGTCTGGCAGTTATAAGAGACAACCCAGGGCTGTCCTGAGCTAGTCCTTGCTATTACACCCCTGAGGTGAGCTCTAGCGGCCGCCCGTACATTAAATGGTAGTCCAATATGTCACAATAGAAAATGGACAGAAAAAACGATTGTAATAAACGATAATCCATAAAAATATGCAGTGAGCGCCCCCTAGTGGCTGCTGCAGGTAGGCGCTGCGGGAGACCTAAATACAAGCTGAATTAACACAGGCAAGTGTGATATTGGTGCGAGAAAATGATCTCACAATTGCTTACCTCTGATTCCAAAGCATGTGTGAGGAATTTTGCAATATGCATCAGAGGAAAAAATCGCAAGCGATTCCATTAGTTGAGGCGTATTTACGCGGCCCGATATCGCACTGGCAAACCTGGGATATTTGCTGCAAGAAGAACGTATCGCTTTGCTGCACATGTGATTTTTTTCCCCACACACGTGTAAATGCATGTTGTTCAAATATGGAGAAATAGAAAACCGTGTCGCACTCAGGTGACACCTTTACAGGTGAGCGCGATGCGGGTGATTTTTGCTCTGTAGGGAATAATGGCCAATTCTTCAACAGAATTCATCAATGCGATGGCTGTGATTGGTTCATCAAGCACTGCAGTGATTGGCTGAGCTATGGCGCTCGAGAACCAATCAGAGCCAGCTCTTCCTGGAGGTGTGGTTTTTGAATCCCCTGACCTGGAAGAACTGGCTGAAGACTACAAACAAATGTCGCGGAACTGCCGGAGAAGAATTAGAGAGCGCCTATTGGATAATGCATTGCTTTTTGTTTGTTTTTTTATGCAGTCGGGACTTATTTTCAGGGTATGGCTTATATTTCAAGACCCCCCCCCCCCCTGAAAATCTGTGCAAAAGAGTGCTACAAAGTCGCGCAAATTTGTAGCGTCACACAATTGTTATATCGCCACAAGAAAACGCAGCGATATCGCACAGAACACAGAAGTGATAACGCTGTCACCCGCGTAAAACAGGCCTAAGAAGGAAAAAAACTCATTGCGCTCGCAGGAAAATTGCATTTCCGTACAAGTGCGATTTGGGGCCTTTTTTTTTTACTCCCATAGGAGTTAATAGGTGATTCTTGCGGTGGGATCGGTCAATCGCTGCAATTCTTTGATCTCGCAATATCAGTACGACTGAATGATGTAAATTAGCCCAATGACATCAACGCGTTCTTTTGCCATGAGAGTTCTGTCTATATCGCAGTCGGACAGATCGCACGGAAACAGGGAGGCTCCCAGGCAATGCAGGGCAGTAGACAAGGCTGATAGAAGATACATTGGAGTCGGGTGGGCTCCAGCCTCGGGGACGCCTGCCATTGCTAAACTACAAATCCCAGCATGCCAGCCAGTGGAGATGTTGTATCACGCACACGTTGGAATCCCCCTCTGCGGACGGACGCTGAGCGCCTTCACAAGGTCACTGAAGTAATGATGAGCGTTAGCAATGAGTGATTACTGAGATGATGTCAGCGTTCATTAAGGACTACAGCAGGATGATGTAATGCTCATTGTTTCCCATCATGCTCTGGGGGCCTATCTGGTCTAGTAAGGGTTAACTGCAGGACTAGTCTATCAATTATTATATTAAAGAAGGTCGCTGACGTTCTCCTTCAATCAGCACAATTCACATCTAGTAATGTTTAGAGGCCAAATACTTCTCCCCGCTGAGGTTTTGCTACAATGTATCCCTCCTAGACAGTCCTCTGTGCTGTGCTGACAGTTTGTTACAATGTATCAGTGTAGCTGTCTGGAGTCCACAGAGGATTGTGTAGACTGGATACAAATGTAACACTGGGGTCCCAACACCCTCTAACAGTCTGGTCAGACACTCCTCTCTACTGGTGGTCTGTAGGGGGCGTCATGAGCCCGGTCACCTTGTGTGCCCCCATCCACTGGTCCCAACATCCCCTAACAGTCTGGTCAGACGCTTCTCTCTACTGGTGGTCTGTAGGGGGCGTCATGAGCCCATTTGCCTTGTGTGCCCCCATCCACTGGTCCCCCCATTACATGTACGGCCTCTGGCACCCACCGTCTCCTCCGCTTTCTGTGATGTCGTGAACAATGAAACTGGACGCTACGGAGGAACCTAGTTGTCTTCAAGGATAAACCCAGGTTTAGTTTGGGCGCTGACGAAAGCCGTGTTCATGTCCGGAGACCTCAGGGTGAGCGCCTCAATCCTGCCTTTGCTGTGGAGTTGCACACTGCCCCCTGCTGGTGTGATGGTCTGGGGGACATCACATACAACACTCGCCCCCCCCCTAGTAGTGGTAGGAGGGACAATGACAGCTCAGCGATATGTTCAGGACGTCCTGCAGCCACATGTGTTCCTCTCATGGCGGCCTACAGCAGGATAATGCTCGGCCACACACAAGGGGGTCACAGGAAGCCCCCACAACATTGTCACACGTCCGTGGCTGCTGGTCACCAGATATATCACCAGTAGAACATGTATGGGACCATCTGGGGGGCCAACTTCACAGCCTACAGGTTTACACAAGAGGATCAGTTACAGTAAACATGGAGCGATATACCGCAGGATACAATACATACCTGTATGCCTCCATGTCTGCACGTATCACATCTTGTATCCAAGCTAGAGGCGGTACAACAGGGTACTAGAGCCTCCATGCCCATCCGTATCACATCTTGTATCCAAACTACAGGCTGTACAACAGGGTACTAGACCCTCCATGCCCACCTGTATCACATCTTGTATCCAAGCTAGAGGCAGTACAACAGGGTACTAGGGTCCTCTGTCCTGTGCCGGTCACTGCACTGGCTGCCCGTTAAATACAGAATACAATTTAAACTCGCTACCTTCACCCACAAAGCCCTCCACAGCGCAGCGCCCCCCTATATCGCCTCTCTCATCTCAATCCATCACCCAGCCCGGGCTCTCCGCTCTGCTAATAAAACTAGACTGTGCACCCCTCTAATTCGAACTTCTCATTCCCGCCTCCAAGACTTCTCCAGAGTAGCACCAGTCCTCTGGAACGCACTACCAAAGGCTGCCCGGGCAATCCAGGACTCGCAGAACTTCAGGCGTGCTCTAAAAACGCACCTCTTCAGGGAGGCATACCGCATTCCCTAAACAAACCCCTCTGTACTCCGCCTGATAACATGCTCCCTGACCTACTGACTGCAATCCCTGCTAGCCACCAACCACCCCTGCAGTTATACAGATTAGCCACTATATGTCCTGACCATTGTCTGTGTGTATAGAATCCCTCGCTCTCCACCTCGCCATACCGCGCACATCTCTCCCCCGCCATACCGTGCACATCTCCAGCCCTTTTACATTCTGTATCACCCCATTACATGTAGGCTGGGTTCACACGAGGCGGATTTGCCGCAGAAATTCTGTGCGGAATTTCGCTGCGGCCGCTAATCCCGGGATTAGCCAGCCATGTGGACAAGATTTCTCAGAAATCCTACTGCGGCGCCGATTTGCTGGGCGCAGCATGTTCTTTTTTTTTTTTTTTTTTCATAGAGGAGAGCGCGGCCGCAGCAGAGCAGCAAGCGGCCGGGCCGCTTCAAAGCTGCTGCGGGTTTTGCAGCGGCGGTTCTCCCGGCGGAAATCTTGCGGTTTTTCGCTGCGACCAAACCACGGGATTTCCATCGGGAATCCGCCCCCTGGGAACCCAGCCGTAGTATGTAAGCTCGTTGGAGCAGGACCCGCACCCCTATTGTTTCCATCAGCTGATTACTATGTAGCCGTGGTTCTGTAATGTTTGTCCTTTTGTCTTTCTGTATCCCCCTGTCTATGGAAGCGCTGCGGAATATGTTGGCGCTATACAAATACAGATTATTGAATTCCGTCCGGCTGCTTCTTCTTTTTATTCCTCACTTTTATGTGTCCATTATTTAAAAAAAGTAGCAGAAAAAAAATAAAGATAAAAACTTCCCATTCAGTATATTGCAACATTTGGGCGCTGCAACTAAATACATCAGTGACTAAAATGCAAAAAAACCCAGATAGACAGAATTGTTTTTTATGCAGGTAATGAGCCCCTTCCCCCAATCTCCAGCCCACCAGGATGTCACTGTGCAGTCAGTCCCATAAACCAGCATTATAGTGAGGACATGTTATCTGCTCTTATGAGTTACTGACAAAACTCTATAGAAGAAATTCTCTGCTGCCCCCTACTGGTCATACAAAGTAATGCAGAATTATTGTCAGTGTTGATCTGAGGTACTAGGGCCCTCCAGTAAAACTCACTCCGGGGCCCCTGTACAGCTACATGTAAATATTACCTGATCCCCGTTCGCAAATTCCCGACCACCACATTCTCCGTACACATCAATGGAAAGGCGTCTACGTGTGAGCGGCGCAGTTCCCACGAACGTACATAGGGGACACGGCAGGTGAACTTTGGAGGACCCCCATTCACCCGACGAGGGGGATTCCAGAGGTGGCATATCTTATTAAAAAACCACGTGTAACCACCGCAGCGTGGCTGTGAACTGCGCCGATGAGCAGTTTTATCGTAAATCAGCCGTCTTTAAAATGTCTTTTAATGCCTGCGCGGTTTTGCAGGTGAGCAGCAGTTTGTGCGTCCGTTAACCATCAGTGCGAGAATCAGGGCGACCTGTAGAGAAGCCAAATGTCAGCGTGGTTTGCGTGTAACCTCACCCTTAGGGCTTGTGATCCTCGGACGCGCATGAAACGCACCTGAGGAGCGCAATTTCAAAAGTGCCTTGCATCGGTGTGAAAAAACGCACGTTGGTAAGCGCCATATTGCGCTCGCCTGCGTGAATGTAGTCTTGGGAAGATCGCTCGGGTTCTCAGCTGTCTGTAGCTGGGAGTTTTAGTTCCAAAAACTGTAAAAAAAAAAAAGGATAAAAAGCGAAGCCAAAAAACAATAAGGCCGCGGTCAGTAAAAAAAATAAATTAAAAAAAATCACATTATGAAGCCAATGATTAAGGCCGGGGTCACACGGACCGAAATCCCGCAGAATGACCGCGCGGAAACTCCGCAAGATTTCCACTGGAGCAATGCAGCTTCAGAACCCATAGCCGTTCGCCGCGGGTTTTAGAGCGGCTTCGCCATCGGCATTCCGCTGTGGCTCTCTCTCCCCATAGAGAGGCCGCCGCGGAGATGGGGAAAGAATTGACATGCTGCAGATTTGAGTTCCGCGCCGCATGTCTTTTTTTCGTGCGGTTTGGCCGCAACGGATCGGCCGCAACGTGTGGACAAGATTTTAGCAAATCTCGTCCGCTTTGCTGGCTAATCCCGGGATTAAAAACGCGGCTGGAATTTCCATGCAGAAAGTCCGCACGGACATACTGCGGCAATCCCACCCCGTGTGACCCCAGCCCAATAATGGTTTCCTTCCCATCTGCGATGTTTTCACTCATGCTATGCTGAGAGAACAAAATGTCGCGGCTGCTCTATCTTACTGCGATGTGCGATTTTTTTGATCTCCCATGTTTCCCTAAGGAGTCTCCTTTTTATCACATCGCAATGTAATAAACGTGCGCTGCGATTTTAACATTAGACAGTTCCATTAACGTTTGCGATGAGCCTCGCAGGCGGCCGCGATGCCGTGTGACATCATTCTGAAAAAAAGCATTGCTGACGCCCAAAAATCGCGGAAACAAAGACGTGATTTTCTCACGGGAAAATCGTGATCGCCGTGTGAAATTAGCCTTAGGGCGAGCACCCACTGGCGTTTGCGTTCTCCGCGGGGGAAAAACGCAGCGTTTTTCCGCGCGTTTTTCGCGGCGTTTTCCGTTAATTTCCATTGACATTCATGGGTGCATTAGGAGAAAAATAGGGACACATATGCAACTGACAGTTCCTATGTTAAAAACGCAAACGCAACGCAAAAAAACCGCCAGTGGACAGGAACACATGTTATCTCTATGCCTGTGCAGGAAAAACGCAAAACGCAAAACGCAGGTAAAAAAACGCCAGTGGGTGCTCGCCCTAAAAGTGATCAAAAAAGCCGTATGTACCCTAAAAAAACTACGGCTCATCACAAAAACACATACAGCCCTCACAGAGCGCCGTCCGGGGAAAAAGAAGAAAAGTTACGCAATAATGCAAAAAACTAAATATTCTCCAAAAAAGGGTTTCTATTTTGCAAAAGTGTAAAAACCTAAAAAAATATATATATAATTTGTTTTTTGTCGTAATCCTTCCAACCTGCAGAACAAATGTATCCTGTCATTTGGGCTCATTCACACCGCGGTATTTTCTCCGCACACATATATTGCGCACATAATACGCGGTGAATAGAGTCCGGCTTATTCAGACGAGCGGATTTATCAGCAGTATTTTGTGAGTGGAGAGAAAGTATAGCGGAAGGGTTTGTATTTCGCCGCTGGTTTTGGCGCACAAAATGCCGATGTAAACCCGCCCGTGTGGATGAGCCCCCAATGATAGTAAATGGATTTTCATTGATCAATTCCCACTTGCGTATAGTAATTGCGTATACAGTAATTGCGTTCGCCCGCCTGCAGACCGCCGGGTCGGATCCTACTGTGAGAATTCTCGCAGCTGGATGCGGACCCGTGCCCCTGCAGAGGCCTGCGGCTCACCCGCTCCCGGCGTCTTCATTTTCTGCTATGCGCTGGCGCATGCGCAGAGAGGAGCCAGCCCGTCACCTCTGACATTTCTGTGTGGGCCACTATGAGACCCGCACAGAAGTGGAACATGCTGCGATTTGTTTTCTGCGGGTGATTTCAGGTGGACCATTCGCGTCCGTCTGCCTAAGATTGCGTTTTCTAATGCAATCCTATGGCAGCGTCCACGGCCGGAAATCCCGCCACGGAATTTCCCCCCGTGTGCAGGGGGCCTTCGTCACCCGTGTAAGTAAAATCGCAGGATGCTCTATTTTATGGCGTATTACGGAGCCCTAATGTTCCCTACGGGTGCGTATGCTGCGCCCTCACACAATATGTCTGTCAGACGTTGGCCGTAGAAAACTACATTTTTTCTCAAAGCTATTTTATTGAAGTAGTACAGCAAAAAAAATTATATAAAAATCTGGTCTTGTCGTAATCGTGCCGCCCGCTGGAGGAGCGTATCTTGTCATTGTTGCTGCAGTATGTACGCTGCAGAAACAACCCCCCCAACCCCCAGATGGCTGAATGCTGAGTTTTCTTCCATTTCGCTTCACTTAGCATTTACTTTTAAAGGTTTTTCAGTGCATCGAATAGTTGTACTTAAAAATACAGCGAGCCGTCCGACAGCGATGGCGAAGGATGTGGAAAATAGTGATGATTTTTTCAATCTCTGTGCTATCCCTTTAAATTCCCCTTAAAGCTGCGGAGGATCATTTCTATCATAACCCAACAATGTGGAAAGTAAACGATTCAGTTACAAAACATTTTATATTCTATAATGAAGGGCAGAAACATGAAATAAATGGCGTTATAATAAAGCGGAACAATACAAGGTGCCTGAAAAGGGCGGAAACGCCCATAAAGAATGAAGACGGTTTGCATACAAGCTGCGGGGAAGGGGGAACCTGTTAGGCCGTGTCACCAAGATGACGGCCATTGTGAATGCCGCCATCTTGGATTCTCCTAGTTTTTCCGACGGGAAGGTCGGTGTGTGATATATCAGACGGGTGGGGAATACACGGCGGCGTCATCCTCGTATAACTTTATTCGTTCTCACGTTAACACGGTGGTTATTCTTCACTACAGACAATGTGAATGATGGCGGGATCTCATGCAGAACGTGTTGCGCTCGTCCTTACATCAGGAGGATGAAGCAGACGTGTCATCGCTGATTTCAATCAACGCCGTCCAACCAGACCTCCCATTACCCACAATGCACCAGCCAAACGTCTTTCTAAGTTCTGAGAAATATCTTCGGTCGCTGATAAACCAAAATCTTGCGCGCAAAATTCCATCACCGCCTACCAAACCGTTTCCACACTTTTGAGACGCCCCGTATAATGAATGGAGATTGTCGCAGGCTTGGAGGTGGGATGCGCTATATGGCGACATTATGTAATGTGATGCAATGCAGCTAACAAGGTGCCAGCTGGGCATCTCCAGGTGCCAGAGGGGGTGCCAACAGGCCGCTCTGTCCAGGACATGGTGTGTAGATACGTGGTTTGGGAAAGTCGCTGCTCCTTAGGTTACAAGATCCTTCGTCTCGCAATATCATGACTGCAACAGCCCTGCAGAAGTGATGGCCACGACTGATGGCGTCCGGTCATCTGAGGACTCGCCGGACGGTTGTAATGGTTTCCAGATTAGACAACCTGAAAGGGTTAATTGGCTGCGGACATAAAGTTCCATAGACTGGATGAGTGTAAGGTCTAAGCTTTATTTACAACTAGTAAGCAATCTGCCAGCTAGCGCCCCCCTCGTGACCGTCCATTCCACCAGCCGGGGCCCCTAAAGCCAGCAGGGAAACCAGAGAAGGGAACTGAGAGCGGAGGTGGTGAGGGCCCCAGCTAGCAAGCCCAGTGCCATCTGGTCCCCAAAATCGTCGCGGTGGTCCCTGACGATAACGTGCGTCACTCCAGGACCTACGAGGAGAGAGGAAAAAAATCAAAACCTGCAAAAGGTTAAAAATTTTTGTGAAGGTAATTATGTGCAGTGACCAGTAGATGGCAGTAGAAGACTTCCACAAGCATTCACATCCAGATCATAGACGCAAGGATCGACCCTCGATCACAATATATCCGTTAATGAGGGGTCAATCTCTGCAGCTCTGCAATATATTTTGCTTATAATGTGGGCCCCGCCTATGATGCCATCTGTAATCCTGGGGCCCGGTTGGCACAGCTACCCCTGCGCCCCTAACTGTTACACCTCTTTGCTTACTCTCAAGGCACTTTGTATTCTATATAGTGACAAAAAACGTGTTGCCAGTTGGAAACCGTCAGCAAGTTGCAGCTGATGAAAAGTTTTCAGTGCGCAGAAGATTCAGAAAGTTTTAAATCATGATAGGGTGTAATTAACCCCTCGACGTCACGGAGGTTCGGGCTTTCCATGGAGCAGGATTGGTGGTGGTGGTGGTGGTGGTGGTGGTGGGGGGGGGTTGTTGATTCCAGTCCCTATAATGTGGGTCTCGGTTGTGAATGACACCTACCTGCTAACAACGGCAATCAGCCCCTCTCTAGTTGCGGCTATTAGCCCTTTAAATGCCGTAGTCAATTCTGACAGCTGCAATTAAATGCCCCGATCAGAGTTTTGGGGTTCCAAATACACACCCCACCCGCCATGTGATGGGTTCATGCGATGCTGTTGGGTTGCCATCACAGCCAGGGGCCTTCTGAAGGCTCCCAGGGCTGTCATTGAAGGGTGCCTATGAAGTCATGCCTGTGTGGTGGCTTGATAGAGATTGCGCTATAATGTAATACTATGCTATTACGTTATACTGCAGGAGCGATCTAAATGATCGCAAGTTCAAGTCCTCTGTGGGGGCTAAAAAAATAAAAATAAAGTTTTATTGAATATTTAAAAAAAAAAAAATTTAAAAATATATATATATATGTGTATATATTTGGTCTCACTGTATCTGAAAAAGTAACGCATTATTTATCCCTTACTGGGAACGTCATCAGGAAAAAAATAATACACGACTCCAGAATTGCACTTTTTTGGTCAACCCATCTACAAGAAAAAATGTAATAAAAAGTGATCAAAAAGCTGTATTTACTCCAAAATGGTACCAATAGAAAATACAGGACGTCCCGCAAAAGACGAAGGCCCTCGGTAAGAGAGGTGAGGAAGAACCCAACGGTCACTCTGGCCGAGCTCCATAGATCCTGTGTGCAGATGGGAGAAACTTCCAGAAGGTCGACCATCACTGCAGCCTCCACCAGTCTGGGCTTTATGGTGGAGGGGCCAGAAAGAAGCCTCCTCAGTAAGACACATGAAAGCCGCCTGAAGTTACCAAAAAGACCCTAAAGGCTCTCAGACTGCGAGAAACAAGATTCTCTGCTGTGATGGAACCAAGAAGGGACTTTTTTGGCCTCCAAGGCCTCATGTCCACGGGGTTAAAATCTGCAGTGTTTCTCCCGCACACGGATCCGCGCCCCGTAGGGATGCATTGGACACCCGCAGGCAGTTAAATACCTGCGGATGTAATTTTTCCCGTCAGGCGCGGATCCGTGTGTGGGGAAAAAAATGGACATGCTCCATTTTAGTGCGGGTTTCCCGCGGGGACGGCTCCCACAGGAGCTACTATTGAAGCCTATGGAAGCTGTCCAGATCCGCGGGAGACCCGTACCAGAATTAAACTCACCTGCTCCGGGCGATGTGGTTCTTCCCTTCTTTGCGGCCGGATCTTCTTTCCTCGGCCCGGCGGATGTGCTCGGTGCATGCGCGTGGCACGCCGCCGGCGTGCCAACCACATCTGCCGGGACAAAGAAAGAAGATCCGGCTGCGAAGGAAGGAAGATCCGCATCGTCCGGAGCAGGTGACATTATTCTGATTTTTAGGCCTCATGTCCGCGGGGCAGGAGGGACCCGCTGCGGATTCTACATGAAGAATCCGCGGCGGGCCTGATTTTCCCCCGTGGACATGAGGCGTAAGCGTTCTATCTGGAGGAAACCAGGCGCCGCTCATCCCCTGCCCAATACCATCCCTACAGTGAAGCCTGGTGGTGGAGCATCATGCTGGGGGAGGGGAGACCGGTCAGGGTGCATGGAAACCAGGCGCCGCTCATCCCCTGCCCAATACCATTCCTACAGTGAAGCCTGGTGGTGGAGCATCATGCTGGGGGAGGGGAAACCGGTCAGGGTGGATGGAAACCAGGCGCCGCTCATCACCTGCCCAATACCATCCCTACAGTGAAGCTGTGTGGTGGAGCATCATGCTGGGGGAGGGGAGACCGGTCAGGGTGGATGGAAACCAGGCGCCGCTCATCCCCTGCCCAATACCATTCCTACAGTGAAGCCTGGTGGTGGAGCATCATGCTGGGGGAGGGAAGACTAGTTAGGATGGATGGAAACCAGGCGCCGCTCATCACCAGCCCAATAACATCCCTACAGAGACACCAACTGACAGAGGGCAGAAAATCCCCCAAATCCAGGGGTGCAAACCTCGTGGCATCAAGAAGACTTGAATCACTGCCAAGGGGGCTTCACCTAAGTTGAGTACGGGGTGCGAATACTTATGTCACTGCTGAATGTTTAATTTTTCATCTTAAAAAAAACAAAAAAAAACTAAGATTTCTCCCCTTCTGTTCTCACGTTGTCATTAGGTGTGACGGCTCTAATGCCGCTGCAGAAGGCACTGAATGGC
This sequence comes from Eleutherodactylus coqui, assembly GCF_035609145.1. Taxonomy (NCBI): domain Eukaryota; kingdom Metazoa; phylum Chordata; class Amphibia; order Anura; family Eleutherodactylidae; genus Eleutherodactylus; species Eleutherodactylus coqui. Next base: position 525,652,870 of record NC_089837.1, on the reverse strand, counting down.
TTTTCTTCTATGATCTCCCCAGCCCCATGAAGTTATAACGGGACGTACCATAGGCATGACCGCAGTGATGGGGATTCACATACATGGCCTGATGAGCGTTTACTGGAACCGTATGGTAATTGTCATCGTATGGATTATATATGTACACCTGGAGGAGAGAGCGGACAGTCATATACGACAATTCATATCACTGCACTATATCTTTGTATTGGTAGGAGCTCCATTTGGCTGATATACGGCCCTGTATAGACACACAGTTAAGTGATGAAATTCTGCCTGCCTGCAGTCACCACAAGGGGGAGCTCATGAGCTTACTATACTGCAATCAATGCATAATCTGTATTCAGTAAGTTCATTAGCTCCCTCTAGTGGTGACTGCAGGCAGACATAATTTTATGTAGCCGATTTCGAGCTCAGTGTATTATGGGGGTTATTTCACCTCAGATTCCCTTGACGTCCCACCTGGGTGACCACTATGTGAGTAGACGTAGCTAAATGTATTAAAGGAGGCTTTATGGACTCAAAAAATGATTCTATGGCTATGGTCTATTGTAAAATAAAGAAATACACCATACTCGCCTCCTTAAAGGGGTAGTCTAGAAAACTACCTTAGAATATGTTTAGGGAGGGGGTAGAGCTGTGTGCAAGGGCAGAGGCTAACACCACACCTTTATATGGTCCTGGTGCAGCGCAGGAGTTCTGGTCCCCACAGATCTGAACCCGGAAGAAGCTGCTAGCATTCAAGTGCTGTTCATTTTGCATGTGATCACTCAGCCAATTGCAGGTTTCATCAGGGATAATGCCTTACATGGCATGTGACTGCTGAAGCCTGTGATTGGCTGAGTGGTCATGTGCACAGTAAACGCCACATGACTGCTACCAGCCTCATCAGGGGTTTGGAACTGGGACCGGGGCTCCTATGAAGGCCTGGAGACCATTTAAGGAGGCAAGTATGGCTTATTTCTTCATAACATTCCCAGAAACCCCTTTGATGTGGTCGCAGGAAGTTCTATCTGCTGTGCAGGAGATGGCCTCTCCAGACTGCACAGACTTGTTTTAGGCTCCTCCTTTCGTCTCTGTGAAAGTGTTTCTATAGCAAGTTGCGATACCCCACCAAGCAATGACCGTGGTAAATCCGTATAACACACGTACCGGCTGGGATCTCGCTTCCAGAAACGCAAACTTCCACGCTCTTGAAAAAAAAAGAAAAGAGAATAGAAGTCACTGCGCACACATAAGGCTCATATCACTGACTCCACCAGCAGCAAAATAGTGAGTGCAGCTCTGGAGTATAATACAGGATGTAACCCAGGATCAGTACAGGATAAGTAATGTATGTACACAGTGACTCCACCAGCAGAATAGTGAGTGCAGCTCTGGGGTATAATACAGAATGTAACCCAGGATCAGTACAGGATAAGTAATGTATGTACACAGTGACTCCACCAGCAGAATAGTGAGTGCAGCTCTGGGGTATAATACAGGATGTAACTCAGGATCAGTACAGGATAAGTAATGTATGTACACAGTGACTCCACCAGCAGAATAGTGAGTGCAGCTCTGGGGTATAATACAGGATGTAACTCAGGATCAGTACAGGATAAGTAATTTATGTACACAGTGACTCCACCAGCAGAATAGTGAGTGCAGCTCTGGGGTATAATACAGGATGTAACTCAGGATCAGTACAGGATAAGTAATGTATGTACACAGTGACTCCACCAGCAGAATAGTGAGTGCAGCTCTGGGGTATAATACATGATGTAACTCTGGATCAGTACAGGATAAGTAATGTATGTACACAGTGACTCCACCAGCAGAATAGTGAGTGCAGCTCTGGGGTATAATACAGGATGTAACTCAGGAACAGTACAGGATAAGTAATGTATGTACACAGTGACTCCACCAGCAGAATAGTGAGTGCAGCTCTGGGGTATAATACAGGATGTAACTCAGGATCAGTACAGGATAAGTAATTTATGTACACAGTGACTCCACCAGCAGAATAGTGAGTGCAGCTCTGGGGTATAATACAGGATGTAACTCAGGATCAGTACAGGATAAGTAATGTATGTACACAGTGACTCCACCAGCAGAATAGTGAGTGCAGCTCTGGGGTATAATACATGATGTAACTCTGGATCAGTACAGGATAAGTAATGTATGTACACAGTGACTCCACCAGCAGAATAGTGAGTGCAGCTCTGGGGTATAATACAGGATGTAACTCAGGAACAGTACAGGATAAGTAATGTATATACACAGTGACTCCACCAGCAGAATAGTGAGTGCAGCTCTGGGGTATAATACAGGATGTAACTCAGGATCAGTACAGGATAAGTAATTTATGTACACAGTGACTCCACCAGCAGAATAGTGAGTGCAGCTCTGGGGTATAATACATGATGTAACTCTGGATCAGTACAGGATAAGTAATGTATGTACACAGTGACTCCACCAGCAGAATAGTGAGTGCAGCTCTGGGGTATAATACAGGATGTAACTCAGGAACAGTACAGGATAAGTAATGTATGTACACAGTGACTCCACCAGCAGAATAGTGAGTGCAGCTCTGGGGTATAATACAGGATGTAACTCAGGATCAGTACAGGATAAGTAATTTATGTACACAGTGACTCCACCAGCAGAATAGTGAGTGCAGCTCTGGGGTATAATACAGGATGTAACTCAGGATCAGTACAGGATAAGTATTTATGTACACAGTGACTCCACCAGCAGAATAGTGAGTGCAGCTCTGGGGTATAATACATGATGTAACTCTGGATCAGTACAGGATAAGTAATGTATGTACACAGTGACTCCACCAGCAGAATAGTGAGTGCAGCTCTGGGGTATAATACAGGATGTAACTCAGGAACAGTACAGGATAAGTAATGTATGTACACAGTGACTCCACCAGCAGCATGGTGAGTGCAGCTCTGGAGTATAATACAGGATGTAACCCAGGATCAGTACAGGATAAGTAATGTATGTACAGTGACTCCGCCAGCAGAATAGTGAGTACAGCTCTGGAGTATAATAGAGGATGTAACTCAGGATCAGTACAGGATAAGTAATGTATGTACACAGTGTCTCCACCAGCAAAATAGTGAGCGCAGCTCTGGGGTATAATACAGGATGTAACTCAGGATCAGTACAGGATAAGTAATGTATGTACACAGTGACTCCACCAGCAGAATAGTGAGTACAGCTCTGGAGTATAATAGAGGATGTAACTCAGGATCAGTACAGGATAAGTAATGTATGTACACAGTGACTCCACCAGCAGAATAGTGAGTGAAGCTCTGGGGTATAATACAGGATGTAACTCAGGATCAGTACAGGATAAGTAATGTATGTACACAGTGACATCACCAGCAGAATAGTGAGCGCAGCTCTGGAGTATAATACAGGATGTAACTCAGGATCAGTGCAGGATAAGTAATGTATGTACAGTGACTCCGCCAGCAGAATAGTGAGTACAGCTCTGGAGTATAATAGAGGATGTAACTCAGGATCAGTACAGGATAAGTAATGTATGTACACAGTGTCTCCACCAGCAAAATAGTGAGCGCAGCTCTGCAGTATAATACAGGATGTAACTCAGGATCAGTACAGGATAAGTAATGTATGTACACAGTGACTCCAGCAGCAGAATACTGAGTGCAGCTCTGCAGTATAATACAGGATGTAACTCAGGATCAGTACAGGATAAGTAATGTATGTACACAGTGACTCCACCAGCAGAATAGTGAGTGCAGCTCTGCAGTATAATACAGGATGTAACTCAGGAGCAGTACAGGATAAGTAATGTATGTACACAGTGACCCCACCAGCAGAATAGTGAGTGCAGCTCTGGGGTATAATACAGGATGTAACTCAGGATCAGTGCAGGATAAGTAATGTATGTACACAGTGACTCCACCAGCAGAATAGTGAGTGCAGCTCTGGGGTATAATACATGATGTAACTCTGGATCAGTACAGGATAAGTAATGTATGTACACAGTGACTCCACCAGCAGAATAGTGAGTGCAGCTCTGGGGTATAATACAGGATGTAACTCAGGAACAGTACAGGATAAGTAATGTATGTACACAGTGACTCCACCAGCAGAATAGTGAGTGCAGCTCTGGGGTATAATACAGGATGTAACTCAGGATCAGTACAGGATAAGTAATTTATGTACACAGTGACTCCACCAGCAGAATAGTGAGTGCAGCTCTGGGGTATAATACAGGATGTAACTCAGGATCAGTACAGGATAAGTAATGTATGTACACAGTGACTCCACCAGCAGAATAGTGAGTGCAGCTCTGGGGTATAATACATGATGTAACTCTGGATCAGTACAGGATAAGTAATGTATGTACACAGTGACTCCACCAGCAGAATAGTGAGTGCAGCTCTGGGGTATAATACAGGATGTAACTCAGGAACAGTACAGGATAAGTAATGTATATACACAGTGACTCCACCAGCAGAATAGTGAGTGCAGCTCTGGGGTATAATACAGGATGTAACTCAGGATCAGTACAGGATAAGTAATTTATGTACACAGTGACTCCACCAGCAGAATAGTGAGTGCAGCTCTGGGGTATAATACATGATGTAACTCTGGATCAGTACAGGATAAGTAATGTATGTACACAGTGACTCCACCAGCAGAATAGTGAGTGCAGCTCTGGGGTATAATACAGGATGTAACTCAGGAACAGTACAGGATAAGTAATGTATGTACACAGTGACTCCACCAGCAGAATAGTGAGTGCAGCTCTGGGGTATAATACAGGATGTAACTCAGGATCAGTACAGGATAAGTAATTTATGTACACAGTGACTCCACCAGCAGAATAGTGAGTGCAGCTCTGGGGTATAATACAGGATGTAACTCAGGATCAGTACAGGATAAGTATTTATGTACACAGTGACTCCACCAGCAGAATAGTGAGTGCAGCTCTGGGGTATAATACATGATGTAACTCTGGATCAGTACAGGATAAGTAATGTATGTACACAGTGACTCCACCAGCAGAATAGTGAGTGCAGCTCTGGGGTATAATACAGGATGTAACTCAGGAACAGTACAGGATAAGTAATGTATGTACACAGTGACTCCACCAGCAGCATGGTGAGTGCAGCTCTGGAGTATAATACAGGATGTAACCCAGGATCAGTACAGGATAAGTAATGTATGTACAGTGACTCCGCCAGCAGAATAGTGAGTACAGCTCTGGAGTATAATAGAGGATGTAACTCAGGATCAGTACAGGATAAGTAATGTATGTACACAGTGTCTCCACCAGCAAAATAGTGAGCGCAGCTCTGGGGTATAATACAGGATGTAACTCAGGATCAGTACAGGATAAGTAATGTATGTACACAGTGACTCCACCAGCAGAATAGTGAGTACAGCTCTGGAGTATAATAGAGGATGTAACTCAGGATCAGTACAGGATAAGTAATGTATGTACACAGTGACTCCACCAGCAGAATAGTGAGTGAAGCTCTGGGGTATAATACAGGATGTAACTCAGGATCAGTACAGGATAAGTAATGTATGTACACAGTGACATCACCAGCAGAATAGTGAGCGCAGCTCTGGAGTATAATACAGGATGTAACTCAGGATCAGTGCAGGATAAGTAATGTATGTACAGTGACTCCGCCAGCAGAATAGTGAGTACAGCTCTGGAGTATAATAGAGGATGTAACTCAGGATCAGTACAGGATAAGTAATGTATGTACACAGTGTCTCCACCAGCAAAATAGTGAGCGCAGCTCTGCAGTATAATACAGGATGTAACTCAGGATCAGTACAGGATAAGTAATGTATGTACACAGTGACTCCAGCAGCAGAATACTGAGTGCAGCTCTGCAGTATAATACAGGATGTAACTCAGGATCAGTACAGGATAAGTAATGTATGTACACAGTGACTCCACCAGCAGAATAGTGAGTGCAGCTCTGCAGTATAATACAGGATGTAACTCAGGAGCAGTACAGGATAAGTAATGTATGTACACAGTGACCCCACCAGCAGAATAGTGAGTGCAGCTCTGGGGTATAATACAGGATGTAACTCAGGATCAGTGCAGGATAAGTAATGTATGTACACAGTGACTCCACCAGCAGAATAGTGAGTGCAGCTCTGCAGTATAATACAGGATGTAACTTAATATGAGACCAAATTCTAGTGCTATCTGTTGCAGTAAAAAAATAATAATAATAATTGCACAAGAGATGCTAATAATTCTGCATTAGAGCACATGAAGGTTAAGATTAAGCAGGTTATCCAAGTACAAAAATTCTGCCCTTTATGTGGCCCCAAATACTCACACAGCGTCGTCCTCGCTCTCTGCACACAGCAACAGCCTGGAGTGATGCCTCAGATCTATTGTCAGTAATGATTCCCGGTTACTTCCCTCCGGAGGCTGAATGTCTGCAGGGAAGAGAAGACATTCATGTATTACAGACCTGAAAGAGGGAGAAATCTTAGCCGATACACACAATGTAATATTATATATGTACAGCTGGTATTGGTGATACATCCTGTATATAACAGCGAGAAGGCCAGATTAGTAGCGCTCCAAAATAGAGTGGAGCGGTGTAATAAAAGAATGAACAACGGTGCAGACCCACCCCAGACGTAGCAGGCCCCTCCAGGGATCCCGGTACGCCAATAAATCCTGGTAGGCAGATAAATGCCTCAGATCATGGAAAAACCCCTGATGCTCCAGTGGTGGGGATAATAGAGAGAGACTTACTTCGGGGGGTGCCTGGTCCACAGCGCCCCTCAATCCCAGATCGCATGTAGTATAAAACAGATGATGGAGGTGTTTTTCAAAGTTCCAAAGTAGCGATTTATTTCAAGGTCCGCAACGCGTTTCGGCTTTAAAAACAGCCTTTATCAAGCATCTAACATTCTACACACATATATATATATAAAAGGCAAGTTGTAATTACCTTCTCATGCAAGCGCGGCATGTCCGCTCGGGACCCGGCGTCAAGGGGTGACGCGTCTGCCTGCTCGGAAGAAAAGATTCGGCTGCCGGCGGCGGGGCAGAGCGGGGAGGAACGGAGGGGAGATCTCTCTCTGCCTCTCTCCCCCCTGCTCACTACCGCAACTCATCTGTCACCCGCGCCGGCAGTCGAATCTTTTCTTCCGAGCGGGGAGATACTCGCTAAGGACAATACTCGATCGAGCACTTATCCTTAGTGAGTATGCTCGCTCATCTCTAGTCAAAATTATTCTCCATCTTCTCTGATGATAGAAGGTTTTTTGGGGTTTCAGTGTTACTACGTATCCATTTTTTAACGTTATCAAGTTACTCCATGTAACAGCAGCGCGTTATCATCCTTCTAGTGATGTCATCACATTAAGCTACGTGATACGAACATCAGACATGGTCCCTCCTTCTTTAATTATGTGGTTACCCTGATGGTTTTCACGTCAGCCCATGTTACATCGCGCACGTATCACCGGCATCATATACGGCCCCTTTGTAATCAGGTGACCGATCTGACGTTCCAGCGTCATTTCCTACATCACCACGCACGCCCTCTCACCTCTATCCATGCGTCCTTCGGTTGGAACGCATCGGTGCGTTCCACGGAAGCCGTCAGAAGTCACGTGACGTCCCACCGGAAGAGGCGTCGCCCCTTGATGCCAGGTCCGGAGCGGACATGACGCGCTTGTATGAGAAGGCAATTACAACTTGTCTTTTATATATATATATATATATATATATATATATATATATATATATGTGTAGAATGTTATATGCTTGATAAAGGCTGTTATATATGTACAGCTGGTATAAGTTATACATCTCCTGTATATAGTGATATGGAGCATGCTGGTATAACCTGGGTATCTCCCGTATATAATTATATATGTACAGCTGGTATAAGTTATACATCTCCTGTATATAGTAATATGGAGCATGCTGGTATAACCTGGGTATCCCCTGTATATAATTATATATGTACAGCTGGTATAAGTTATACATCTCCTGTATATAGTGATATGGAGCATGCTGGTATAACCTGGGTATCTCCCGTATATAATTATATATGTACAGCTGGTATAAGTTATACATCTCCTGTATATAGTGATATAGACCATGCTGGTATAACCTGGGTATCCCCTGTATATAATTATATATGTACAGCTGGTATAAGTTATACATCTCCTGTATATAGTGATATAGACCATGCTGGTATAACCTGGGTATCTCCTGTATATAATCATATATGTACAGCTGGTATAAGTTATACATCTCCTGCATATAGTGATATGGAGCATGCTGGTATAACATGGGCATGTCCTGTATATAATTATATATGTACAGCTGGTATAAGCTATACATCCTGTATATAGTGATATGGAGCATGCTGGTATAACCTGGGTATCTCCTGTATATAATTATATATGTACAGCTGGTATAAGTTATACATGTCCTGTATATAATGATATGAACCATGCTGGTATAACCTGGGTATCTCCTGTATATAACTGTATATGTACAGCTGGTATAAGCTATACATCCTGTATATAGTGATATGGAGCATGCTGGTATAACCTGGGTATCTCCTGTATAAAATTATATATGTACAGCTGGTATAAGTTATATATCTCCTGTATAAAATTATATGTGTACAGCTGGTATAAGTTATACATCTCCTGCCTATAGTGATATAGACCATGCTGGTATAACCTGGGTATCTCCTGTATATAATTATATATGTACAGCTGGCATAAGTTATACATCTCCTGTATATAGTGATATGGAGCATGCTGGTATAACCTGTATATCTCCTGTATATAATTATATATGTACAGCTGGTATAAGTTATACATCTCCTGTATATAGTGATATAGACCATGCTGGTATAACCTGGGTATCTCTTGTATATAATTATATATGTACAGCTGGTATAAGTTATACATCCTGTATATGGTGATATGGAGCATGCTGGTATAACCTGTATATATCCTGTATATAATTGTATATGTACAGCTGCTATAAGTTATACATCTCCTGTATATAATGATATAGACCATGCTGGTATAACCTGGGTATCTCCTGTGTACAATAATACGTTTACTTATATAGCATTTTCTGCATTACAGTAGTCGCTCACCTCCACACTCGTGTCCAGACCTGACAGTCACACAGTTATTTTTCAGTAGGATGCGTTCCACCAGATTTCCACGAGTATCATCAGCGTAATACACTAGACCGCCATCCATCCATAAGTCAAACCAGTGCTTCTTCCATCGGCGCAGAACGGAGCCTACAGACGATTGTGGGGAGTGAAGTTTTTAGATCAGACTATTGATTGAAGTGGCCTGATGGCTCCATAAACAGAACGGGTCACCAAAAATATGTCCACCCTACATCCCTACACTTATTACGGACCACTAACGGGGTTTTCGGCCCTCTTTTCACTGATGACCTATCCTCTGGATAGGCGATCAGTAGTTGATGTATGAGTTTCTGCCGCTCTGGACCCCATCCATTAGCTGATTGTCCATCCCTCTCGCCAGTGAGCGGGCCGAATGTTCTCACTAATGGGAGAGCCATGCTGCTGACGCGCATCCCACTTCTCTGCTGGTCAAGACGTCACATCCAGTCCACTTCCCACCCTGTCCACTGATGACAACGTCCGGCCATCAGCACTGGACAGCTGGCAGGACGTTCAGCTGATGGGTGGGGGTCTCCGAGTGGTGGCCTCCACGTTCATGGACTACTGAAAAAAGAGCAGACATCCCTTTAAGTGTTGATTAGGTTCCGCCAACCACCTGCATCCATCCTAGCATGGATGACACCCATTTTGTTGAATTCCTGGACAACCCCTTTAAGACCATGAACCCCGTGTAACAGAATAATCTGCAGTGGTGGGGTTGACCATTACCACTAAACTGGTGATGATAAACACAGGCGTAGCTGTAGGGTGTGCCAAGGCAGCGATAGCACCTAAGCCCTGGTGTCCGAGGGTCCCCACTGGCCAGTACTATAAGTGGCCTCGTTACAGATTTTAGATTGGGACCCCAAAGCCTCTAGTTCATGATAAACATTGTACAGATGAGGGATGTTTCGGTCCCAACCCCCATTGTTTTCTATGTTCTGACTGTCCTGGCACCATTCCACCCTCCTCTACCAGCTTCAGTACTCGGTGTACAGTGACTGATGAAGCCAGGGGAGGATGGTATTCAATGCATTAGATCCCAGGTAGTGTCCTCGGACAGGAGAGGGCAGCCAGTGTCCATGTGTCTGCAGCTAAATGTAGCCCCTACCACCGGCAGGAGTAAGGATGGGCAGTGTAATAATGCATATATTCTCTTCCAGCTGCCACAAGAGGCTCTATACTATTTACAGCACAAACATCCCTATTACTAAGTAGGGCTGTAGGGGCCCACTACATGCTTTCCTGGCCCCCTCCATAATGTCATACATGTATGTCTTATGTAGATGCTCTGTGCAAAAGTGTCTTGTCATTCTGGTATGTGTATTGCACAGCTGCAGCAAATGAGAGGTTAATGTCTGCAAAGTGTGAGCTGACTGTCTGTAAATGTAACAATTTCATCCTGTCACGTGGTGTGAGGGAAGCTATAAATGTGAGTGCTTGAGAGTGGGAAAGAGAGTTCCATCTTGGCTTCCATCTGAGAGAGAAAATACAGAGGCACATGGAGGCACCTTCAGCCCTCATGTGTTGAAGATGGAAGAGGAGGAGAGATTTCCCGAATGCAAGGATCAGCATGAGCAGTGAGTGAGCCCCCAGAGTGAAAAAGAGAGTCCTAAGTCTTTCCTACACAAGGCCCAGTGTAGAGGTACTCTTCAAGTTCTTTCAATTATGCATGCCCAAGTAAAACGCTACCTGCACTTGGAATACTGTTTAGTTTTGCCTTGTATTGTTGCAGTATTTATTTAAGTAAAGTTATTCTAGGCCCTGACCGTTCCTGGGGTCCGGAGGTACGTCATATCTGTCTGTGGCTCAAATATTTCATGCCGGTGGGTGTTGGAACAGTGGCGTCACCCGTGACAACCTCAGCACCTGTTCTTCTGTTTATTGGCATCCCCATGCAGGGGGTGTCCGGAAGAGGTCCAGCGCTGCCCTGGCCTTGGCTATGTGCGTCCGCCGTGACAAGCCATCACCTTGCCCTCCCAGCTCCTCAGCGTATGCCATGTGTCCGGGGTCACCCTACAGGACGCTGCAGGGCCACAGAAGGGGTCACTAAAAAAATACAGCTGCAGATTTTGTTGCGGATCTAAAGCAGATTTCACCCTTTAAATTTAATTCAAATTGAAGAGTTGAAATTCTCTGCAGATCCGCACTTAAACCTCACACACAATCTGCAGGTAGTTTGCTATGTGTGAGCGCCCCCTACGGGTGCACTTATATGGTGCGGATTTCCTGTTTATTTTCCACAGCAGAAAAATTTGCAGCAAAAATGTGTGTCAAAATCCACATCTCTTGGTTCAGATTCTGTCACAGATCTGTAACAGATTTCACCTCTTCAATTGAAGGGGTGAAGTGTTCTGTGAATATCCACCAAAATAGGTTTCAAATTTCTGCCGAAAACATGCGGATTTGCAGTGGATTTTTCCTGCTGTAGAAAACCTGCCGTGTGAACGCACCCTTACAGCTCACGGACCCAGATCTGTTCTGTTCATGTGCTGTCTGTATATTTCCCCCAATGGGTCATGTTTTCAGGATTTCCTCAGTATCGCACAGGTTGCCACAGGTATTCGTACTATAGGGCAGTGGCGGTGAACCTATGGCACACGTGCCAGAGGCAGCACACAGCGCCCTCCCTACTGGCATGCGCTGCTATCGGCCGCTCACCACTCTAGTGAATACCGGCAGGGAGACGACTCCCCTGCCAGTATTCACTCAGCTGCGCTGATCCTGGCGCACACTGTGATGTCAGTGAGCAGCCTGAATCCTCCTCCCCTGACGTCTCCTCTTAGTTTCCGCGAGAGCAGGGGAGGAGGCGTCCGGCAGCACACTGACGTCATAAGTGTGCACCGGGATCAGCACAGAGGAGGAGGGGTAAATATGTGGGTCTTGGGATGGGGGGCCGCTTTGGGATGTCACTATTACACTGGGGCCACTGTGGGGTGTCAGGATGTCACTATTATTCTGGGGGCTGCTGTGGGATGTCAGCATTACTACTGAGGCCGCTGTGAGATGTCACTATTACTATTGGGGGCTGCTGTGGGGTGTCACTATTATACTGAGGGCCGCTGTGGGATGTCACTATTATACTGAGGGCCGCTGTGGGATGTCACTATTACTATCGGGGGCCGCTATGGGATGTCACTATTACTACTGGAGGCCGCTGTGGGGTGTCACTATTATACTGAGGGCCACTGTGGGATGTCACCATTGCTACTGGGGGCCGCTGTGGGATGTCACCATTACTACTGGGGGCCGCTGTGGGGTGTCACTAATATACGGGGGGCCGCTGTGGGATGTCAGCATTACTACTGGGGGCCGCTGTGGGATGTCACTATTATACTGGGGGCCGCTGTGGGATGTCATTATTACTATTGGGAGCCGCTGTGGGATGTCATTATTACTACTGGGGGCCGCTGTGGGGTGTCACTATTATACTGAGGGCCACTGTGGGATATCACTATTATACTGGGGGCCGCTGTGGGATGTCAGCATTACTACTGGGAGCCGCTGTGGGGTGTCACTATTATACTGGGGGCTGCCGTGGGGTGTCACTATTACTACTGGGGGCCGCTGTGGGGTGTCACTAATATACGGGGGGGCCGCTGTGGGATGTCAGCATTACTACTGGGGGCTGCTGTGGGATGTCACTATTATACTGGGGGCCGCCGTGGGGTGTCACTATTACTACTGGGGGGTGTCACTATTATCGCTGGGATTTGTTCACATGTGGTGGAAATGGGCAGGGCTGTTTCAAAATAGACCGGGTGCAAATTTTTACTGCTTTTTGGATGCGGAAATGCTGCAGAATTTTCCACAAAAATTTCCTCTGATTACATTCTGCAGAATTTCCGCATCCAAAAAGCAGTCAAAATCTGCATGCTATTTTGAAGCGGCCCGGTCCTTTTCAGAATGACGGGGGTAAAATCATACGTCGTGATAAGCCCCGCCCCCTGACATGTTGGCACTTTACAATATAAATAAGTCGGTTTTGAGTTGCAGTTTGGGCATTCGGTCTCTAAAAGGTTCGCCATCACTGCTATAGGGTATCCTGAAAATATGACCTGTTTGGGGCCCCCAAGGACTGGAGTTGGGAAACATTGGCCTAGAACACTATTCGCATGTGAGTTTTCACACGGACTGATGGTCCATATGAGATATATCGCAGCATGTCCTATTCTGGTCTGTATTACATGAAATGGTCCACTACCCGCGGGGCTCGGACAGCATACGGGCGCGTGCCTTTGCACTGTCCGATGGGCGTTGCACTAGACATTGCATTAATATATGCCCGTGTTAATGGACAACAGTGGGCTGCTACTCATGGGTCAGTGTTTTCTGCTTGACCCCCCTTCCCCAGGTTAAAATTTTCCAGCTGGCCCCTGACCAGTGCCCACTACTACCATGTGCAGAGTGTCCTTTGGGCCCCATAAGGCTCTAGTGTTGGGTGCAAGTGCTACCTCTGGACCCCAATAGTTATTTCCCTGTCTTCACTCATAATTTTTAGAATGTGCCAAACTACCTGTACCCAATGAGGCTCCTTCATAAGTATATACCAACTTTTGTGTTCTTTCCCTAAAGATGACCCATTCCTACTGGGTTCCCGCCAGCCATCGCTATGCCCACGTTCTGGGGACCCAGTGATGACTGCGTGTTGCAGTTGCTCATCCTCACTGATCCCAATGGTTTGTTATATGGACTTTGCAGAATAATCAGCAGCAGAACTCTGTCCATAATCCTAACCACCAACCCCGATCCACAGAGCAGCACATCCATAGTGTGTTAGGAGCATCCACTTACTTTGCCTCCAGAGCCACCCGCTCTTCACTAAAGCCATCTCCACCTACGCTTCACCCTGCAAGAGACATCACAGTAAGAGCCAATGGATTTATAAAGCTCCCATTGACCTCAATAGTAACACAGTGCACCCAGAGCTCCCCCTAGTGGCGGCTGCAGAGAGAGAGAAATTTAACATGTATCAACAGTATGTATATACAGAAATGCGCGTGAAATACAGGCAAAGCAAAATACGCTGACATGTGAGAGCCTTTAGACGCAATGGTGCCGGAACTGGCCGTCTGCTGCTATAGCCCATCCTCCTCCGACCCCTTTCAGTGACGAGTTGGTCCCGTCCATGGGATCCCCCTTTAGCTGGATGTTTCCTCGATCGCGCCATTCTCTGTAAGAAAACTTGTCCCCTGATTTTATGCCGCACTCCGGGGTCACGGGGAGAGTCTCCATATGGGGAAGCGCCAATCATGAGAGGGCCGGGGGTCTAATAAAGGGGAGGAGGATCTAATAAAGGACCAAGGGCTCTAAGAAAAGGGCCGGTGTATAACAATTCGGGTTTTAATCATGCCTATAAAATAATTGGCTGTCACATATTTGTCACCGCAGCGTTCCGTCCGACATCACATGGTACAGCCGATGTACAGTAAGGCACATAAGCGACATTTGCCAAAATCGCAACGATTACCTGCAGGGGTTTCCCTCCTGTCTGTTGCAGATTTCCCGCAGTAAATCGCCTGTTCGGATCAGGATGGGGTTAACCCCGTATGGGCAGCTGGAATGTGATGCATTGCTACGATAGAAGATAAGGCGACGCTCGTATCGGGTGGCTCTGCTGGAGACTTACACGCTGCTAATTATGTCACTTGCAGAAAATCATTTTTCTGATATTGAATCTGCAGAGGGGTTAATTCACTTACAGAGCGGCCCGGCCGGGGCCACCACCAGACGCTGCGCGGTCGTGTCGGCTAGCGAGGATTTATAATGAGAAATGTAATTGTATTAACTGCGATAAAGAGGCCACGTTATTGAATAAGGAAGGTCGGCGGTTGTCGCTGGCACTCGCAGAGCCCCTCCCCCACCCTGAAGCTCAATATATTGCTGCATAATGGACAGCTCCGTCCTGTGGAAGCTGTAATGGCGACCATATCCGTTGGCAACCAAACGCAGGGCCTGACTACCGCCACCTATAGGTTAGACAGGCTTCGGCGCCGACCGTTATCACTAGCTGCTCCCTCTTCACCTCTTGACGCCCATGCACACCGCGGAGTCCTGGCAGTGGCTGGCATCAGAACTTGTGTGCAGCAGCAACCAGGGGTAAAGAGGAAACCATAAGGAAACAGACGGGGTGAACTGCATTTTAGGATCTGGTCTGGGGTCTGTATTTTTTTTATTAGGGTTCCAAATTAATTTTGGGATCTTACTACTGTGACTTGGGGTAGGAAGTACCTTGAAAGATAGATTCCTACCTCCCCCTGCCCTGGGCCATTGCATGTTTGTACCACTGCCTGGACCAACAGCACAGTGTGATAGTAGTGGCAGTTAATCACATTGGCCTCTAGATGATGCTGCACCAACAGTACAGACATGCTCTGCTTAAAGGAGTATCCCACTTCTAGCAGTTTTCAGAGAGCTCCGTATATTGCACAGTGGCCTGGGTTGGTACTGCAGGCTGAGTCCTATTGAAGTGGATAAGATTCAGCCTGCAGTACCAATCCAGGCCACTGTGCAATACACGGAGCTGTCTGAAAACTGCTAGAAGTGAGACAACACATTTAAGCAGAATGCAGTACAGTGGTGCCTTTAAGAGTTTAATTCGTTCCATGATGAAGCTCTTAACCCGAAACACACTTATCTCAAAACCAGTTTCCCCATTGAAATGAATGGAAAAGCCATTAATCCGTTCCGGATCGCAAAGCTCTCCCACTGATTTCAATGGGGAAGGTGTTGCCCCATTGAAAGCAATAGGACACCGACATCCCTGCAGTGATTTTCGGGGAAGGAAACAGACGGGGTGAATTGCACTTTAGGATCTGGTCTGGGGTCTGTATTTTTTGAATTAGGGTTCCAAATTAATTTGGGCATTTTTCTTACTACTGTGACTTGGGGTAGGACGTACCTTGAAAGATAGATTCCTATCTCCCCTTGCCCTGGGCCATTGCATGTTTGTACCACTGCCTGGACCAATAGCACAGTGTGATAGTAGTGGCAGTTAATCACATTGGCCTCTAGATGATGCTGCACCAACAGTACAGACATGCTCTGCTTAAAGGAGTATCCCACTTCTAGCAGTTTTCAGAGAGCTCCGTACATTGCACAGTGGCCTGGGTTGGTACTGCAGGCTGAGTCCTATTGAAGTGGATAAGATTCAGCCTGCAGTACCAATCCAGGCCACTGTGCAATACACGGAGCTGTCTGAAAACTGCTAGAAGTGAGACAACACATTTAAGCAGAATGCAGTACAGTGGTGCCTTTAAGAGTTTAATTCGTTCCATGATGGAGCTCTTAACCCGAAACACACTTATCTCAAAACCAGTTTCCCCATTGAAATGAATGGAAAAGCCATTAATCCGTTCCGGATCGCGAAGCTCTCCCACTGATTTTAATGGGGATGGCATTGCCCCATTGAAAGCAATAGGAGCCCAAAACCTCTGCAGTGATTTTCGGGGAAGGGCTTTAAATATAAGCCCTTCCCTGAAATCATCCCTAGCTGTAGTAAAAAAATAAAAAATATATATACTCACCTGTCTGCCGGGGCTCAGGCATGTCTAGCCACCGCTTGTTCTCTCTGCACTGGTCTGAAGCTTTCCAGCAGGCGGGGATTAATAATGCAGGGAGAACAAATGGCGGCTAGTTTACAATACAACTGCATGTATCGGGTTCTCTTATTGCCGCACACTGACTCCTACATGCAGCCTCTGTCTTATATAAATCTCTGATACTAGATAAAAGTAAGTGCTGCCCTTTCCAAACAGGAGGCAGAATATGGCACTACAGCTACCGCAGGGGTTTTCACCCAGCTTTTCCAGACTCCTGAATGGACATCTGCCTTATCAGTTATGAGGGGGGATGTATCGCTGCATAATTAATATTTCTAAAATGCACCAATAACTAATACAACTTTATTTCCCTTATTTTAACTCTTCACGGGCCCCAGGCTGCCCCGATTAGCCCTCATATTGTGGGCAGGACTTTCAGGTTACAGAGGGGGCCCCCAAGGGCCGGACTCACATGGACGTACTTGTGTGCTCCTTTGTGCATGAAATATTTTTGCGCGTGCTATATGCAGAAAATAGAACCCACTTGATTCTAATGGCTTCGCACACGCGCACATCGGTGGATTTTACTCTACTTTTTGCGCCCCCCAGGTATGTGTATTTGCGCATTACCAGTTCTATTGGCTGTGTAATGTGCAAGCAAATATGTGAAGCCGCCCTTAACCCCTTTCCGCCACAGGATGTAAATGTACGTCCTGGCAGAGGGATACTTAACGCAACAGTACATCCTGTGGATAGCGCGAGATAAGGAGAGATCCCTCCCTATCAGGCAGAAGGAGTCGGCTGTCACCCGCTGTTAAGCCCTTCCCTGCCGCGATCTATGTAGTTCGCCCGCTACCTCTGTGTTGTCATCTGACTCTCGCAATGCCTACGCCTATGATCGCTATAACAAGCGATAAAGCATTGCAGGACAGAAGTCCTGCAATCCCTTATCATAGCGATCATAGGTGTGATTGTACAAGTCCCCTACAGGGACATAAAAAGTGTAAAAAAGAGGGGGGGGGAGGTGGGCGGGAGCAGTGCACTGAGCTCCCGCCCCCTCTTCACCCCTCGGCACTATTTGCAATGGGAGGGGGCGGAGCTAAGTCCTAGGACTTCCAGCCTCCTCCCCCTGCAGAGAGGGACACCATATATTGGCCAGGCGTGAAAACCCAGCCGATATACGGTCGTCTGAATAAGCCCTAACACTGACCGCTGATGTCACTGGCAGACCGCTGATGTCACTGGAGGACGTATAATACATCAAACAACACAGAAAACCTACCCATGTGAACATACAGTCAATGGCACATCACAGTCCGCGTAAAGCTCACCCAAAGTCACACCTCATTTTAGCCGTGTAAACCTGACTAGTAATTTTGAGTGGAAAAGAGTAACCCGAGACCAATGGGACCTCTTCCAATCTAGACAGACGAGGCCAAGATGCATTTGGTTTTCCTTATTGCCAGCGCATTCTACAGACTAGGGGTGTCGGACATTGGAGCCCCGTTGATCAGTAGGGATGGTATATCCTAGAGACATACCATCATTTACTATGAAGGGGAGAAACGCCTTTTATGGGGAAATAGTGATCACAGGCCATGGCAGGCATCCGGTTACCATGGCAAACCATCATGCCTCCGCGACTATATAGAGGAGGGCCACTGACATCATAGAGGCAGCGCGCTCCCTCTGTAAACCCGTTATATGCCGCGATCTTCATTGGTCGTGGCATATAAGGGGTTAACAGTTGAGGTCAGTGTTCTGACCGATCCCCGCTGTAGCAGCGGGAGGCTGGTTGTCAGTCACAGCTCCCTACTGCTGTGGGATTGTGTGGGCTCAATTCATCCAAAGGATGTACATTTATGTTCTTCTGCGTTAAGTACCATGTTCCGAGGATATAAACCTACGTCTTGTGGCGTTAAGGGGTTAAGGTTCCCTTCTAATAAAAGCACACCCTCCAAAGTGGAAACCTCCTAAGGGGGCATTTCCCCAGTCGGAATGTAACACCTGTCCACAGTCACATGTCACACGCGTGACAGACACACATATAGCCAATTGCTGAGTCATAATGAGTTCTGCAGCGTTCTAATCAATTTTATGCTTAAATTCATCACCACTCTCAAGATCCCTGCTTGCTGTCAGTGAATAGGGACATTCTTGTTTATATCCAGAGGCTGAAACCTTATCTTGACCTAATACTTCTCACAGCAGAGGGTTTGTTACAAGTGTATCCAGTGTAGACAATCCTCTATGAGGTAAACACACCAGCAGCACAGCTCTCTCTTCCATTATGATATTTTGTTACAATGTATCAGTGTAAAATTCAGAATTTTAATATTGTCACAGATGGGAGAGGGGGGACCCGACAGATCCCGCCTCCATCACCGATTTGTCACAGATCGACTGTTCCGAGCGCTCCCACCGCTATGACCGCTTATCACGGCAGAGCCTCGATCGATCACTCTAGCAGGATTGCAAGCGTGGAGTCATTAGAATACTGGTCGGTCTGTACCCAACTTTTTCAGGCTTCTGCACGCATGCAGACCAAAAGCTCATACACCCCCAGCACTCTCCAATACCAACACAAATACACACGCTGCCACCACCAGCTGTTAAGGGAAGCTGGGACACAGACTATGAATTATACACAATCTTTGAAGTTATTGTTAGTTTTAAAACAGACAAGGCTGACTAATAAATTGTAGATTTATTCTAGAAAAAGACTAGCAGTGCAGATATATATATATATATATATATATATATATATATATATATACCCACATGGAAAAGATTTTAAAAAAGGTTGTTACACGGGAGTATAAGGGAAGACAGGTATACACAACAAAGCAGTACTTAAAAAGAACAGGGGGACAATAAAATAAAAATACCAGAATTGGGATACATGGCTCAAGGTTCTGTTCATGGAGAGTCACTGAAGCACAGGGACAGCCTTACGCTGTCGGCGTATCTCTGAAGTCTGGCAATTTGGGTAGGGAAACCACTTAGTTTTAAAGCCACTGCAGAACAACACCCCGCCGGCCTTTTCTGATGTCATCAAGGCAGGTTGAGTATATGCAGGGAAAATCTGTAGGAAACCCTGATTTTATATTTCAGCCACATTTCCCCGGGAGGCGCTACAATGGGGAAGATATGGCCGCCATGTTTAATATCAGGAATTTATCTATCCATAGATATTAAGTATGACATGTAAATTATGCCCAGGTATGCAGATATGCCATTTCTGGGTGTTCGGGGGAGAAACCCGCACCTCGATGTGTATGGATGTGTTCTGACCGGCTGGCCCGTCTGATTCCAAAATTATAACCCATATCGGGATAGGACCTTTGCACGACTAATAATCTTTATCAAGAGATTCTCCATTAATCTAACTTTCGGTGACAGGGAGTCTGCGAGAACTACCCGGGGTGCTAAGCCTCATTGCATGGGGGTCAATTAGCATCTACTTGTCACTGCCCTAACTTTATTGCCAAAGGACTTCCTGTGGCCACATATACATCAAGGCCTGCAGTTGAGAAGGAGGAAGGGTGGAATTAATATAGAGTCCACTTAGCTTTTCCAGGGTCCTGAACGCCAAATTGATATGGTTAGTTGGGGGACACGCTATCAATATCTCTATAGCACACATATCATAGAGGATTGTCTAGACTGGATGCAATTGTAACAAACCTTCAGTCGGGAGAAGTATTAGATCAGTTTTCAGACTATAGATGTAAATAAGGATGTTCATATTCATTGACAGCAAGCAGAAATTTAAAATGGTGAAAAATTGAAACACAAATGGTGGATAGTTATTAAAACCATCATTTTAGTTTACAGTTTTCCTATGACCCCCACTGGAGTTAACTATGGCTGATGTATTAAGAGGCGCATGTCCCTCATATGGCTCCTTGCGCCCCCAGGACTGCAGCAGCCCCCTTACCTGCAGCCTCCCGTCTTCTCCGTATCTTCAGGCTCTTTGACGTGTCTGGGATATTTAAATACAAGAGGCTTCAGGTCGGATTAAGCGATGCATTATGGGAGTTGTAGTCCACACTTTTCACCAGGTCATCTGACAGACATGGCGTGTTCCTGCCCGCGGACTACCCCTCCCAGCGTGCAGCAGGGCACAGTTCTGGTCGGTTCCAGAAGAGGCAGCATCCAGTGACATTTGT
This sequence comes from Eleutherodactylus coqui, assembly GCF_035609145.1. Lineage (NCBI taxonomy): Eukaryota > Metazoa > Chordata > Amphibia > Anura > Eleutherodactylidae > Eleutherodactylus > Eleutherodactylus coqui. The sequence goes on along the minus strand of NC_089837.1, from coordinate 525,631,966 downwards.
TGTGTAAACAGGGAGCAGGACTGATCCTCTTACCGATGAGTAATGAGCGAGGGAGCGCCAGGGAATTAGTGCAGAGCCGGATACGTAAGGGGACTACAAGTACCAGGATGTCCGGCCAAACTGAGGAGCTGACAACTTGTAACTTGTAGTGACACTAAAGCTAAAATGACGGTTAAAGTGAACGGTGCACCTGTTACTATATTTGCATGTAAAGGGGTTGCACAGGATTAGAAAAACAGGGCTGCTTTCATCGAAAAACAGTGCTGGGAGGTTAGATGGGTAAAACCGCCCCCTTGTGCCCCTTGTAATTGTTTCTATGCCTATGGGATGTAGTTGAATAAAGTGGTGCAGCAGGGAGACATTGGCTCTGCCATGAGACGGGTGTGCTGCTTGTCATTGGAGATGGAGCGGTGTCATTAGTGTAAGACGCACTCTGGTCTCCGGTAGCATCCTCTGATACAAGGAAGACCCCGAAGCAGAAGGAGCAGCACAATGTTCCCTCCTTCTGAGCCTAGGACTGACATGGCACAGCAAGATTGGATTGGCACCTAGCAGGAGGGTCGGCGGCACTTTTTTCAGGGGCACATATAGTGTGTGGATGAAGTAGGACAATAAGGGGGCATTTAAACTCTGTGGAGGGCACTACTACTGTGCAAGAGGGCACTTTATGAGAGGGCACTATTACTGGAGGAGGGAGTTAAATAGTCCCTATTACTGTGTAGGAACAGTAAGGGGGTGCTATAACTGTAAAGAAGGCAGCAAGAGGGCACTATTACTAGAGGATGGAGTTAAATGGGCACTATTACTAGAGGATGGAGTTAAATGGGCACTATTACTGTGTAGGAGAAGTAAGGTGGTGCTATAACTGTTAGGAATGCAGTAAGAGAGCAGTTTTACTGTGTGTGGGGTACTACTACTGTGAGGAGGAGGTTAAAGAACCACAGCCGCTGTGGGGAGGCACAAAGGAAGAAATGGTTGCTATGCTGAAGGTACTATTGCACTACTGCTATTTTGATGCCACTTAGGGGACACTGTTACTTTGTGTCACAATAGGGAACACTATTGTGTTGGGCACAAAATTGGTCATCATTATTGTATTGGGAACTATCTGGCACTTTTTGGGGCGTAACTATAGTTATGGGGACACCTGAGACAGCAATAGGTACAATATTGGGGGAAACAGCAGGAGGGTACTATTCAAAGGGTAGCAGGAGAGAAAGCTTGTGTAGAAGGTGGGGATTAGGTAGGTAAGATTCTGGAAAGATGTTTGGGCAGTAAATGCTGCAGAGTTGAACCATGGTCAGGAGAAGACAACATGGAGTTCTGGGTTAGATAAAAAAGAAAAGGGAAAGCGAAGGACTTCAATGAAGACGTCACCTGTGAACACTGGATATAGCAGCACTATTACTGTGTAGGGGCAGTAAGGGGTGCCGTTACTGTGAGGAAGGCAGTAATAGGGCACTTTTACTGTATGTGGGTCACTATTACTATGAGGAGGGGGTTAAAAAGCCCCCGTTATTGTGTGGGAGCACAAATGTAGTCATGGTTGCTATGTTGGAGGCCCTATTACTATGTGGAGATAATAAAGAGGGCAGTACTACTGTTTTGATGCCTCTTTGAGGGCAATGTTACTGTGTGGTACAATAGGGAACACTGTTACTGTGTTAGCCATAGAGCTGGACACCATTATTGTATGGGGCACTATTAGCATCTGGGGCATCTACTTGGTACTTTTTTGGAGGGTAGATATAATTATAGGGACACCTAGAATAGTAGCAGGTACATTATTGGAGGAAGCAGCATGATGGTATGATTAAAGGAGAGCAGGATGGGAAACCAGTGTAGAAAGTGGGAAATGGATAGATAGGTTGCTGGAAAATTAAGAATCCAAAGATGCCTGGGCAGCAAACTATGCAGAGTTAAACATGGTCAGGAGAAGACATCATGGAGGCCTGGGATGAATACAGAAATAAAGGGAAAGTGAACAACTCAAGAAAGAATATCACCTGTGATCACTGGATATAACTGCATTATAATCACTAATACAGCCTACAGATGACCGGCGTCTACAGCTACAGTATATGGTAACTGTATGGGAGTGCTGGCAATCGGGGAGAAAGGATCCCAGCCTCCTCTCCACAGCAGGAGACTCTCTGATATCGACAGCCACATCCAGGAGCTATAAGAATGGGAGGAAGAGCGGTGTGCTAAACATTATTTATACTCCCTTCTTAAGAAAATCCTCTCCTTGCCTCTGCTAAACTGAAATAATGTTGAGAAATGTAAAGTATTATAGCGTTATTGCCTATTCCTTAAATGGAATGATAGAATAAGAGGCTTCGCTATACAAAGCTAAGCAGCACTACTCAATGCCAGGCGGCAGCTGCCAAGGCAAGTAACATTTTAGAGTGTGTAAAATGAGGGAGAAAGGATGAAAACCTCTGATCCAAATATAATATTGTCGCTGTGTAAATCTCTGGTGAGCCCACATACTGAACCGAGCCATCCGTTTGGGGCTCACCAGAGTACTATAGTTGGGCACGATAATGAGCCCCAAAGGTCCAGCAGAAGAGAACCACACTTGGACAGGGGGATTTGGGTCACGGTTCGGGACTGTTCATCCACCATAGGGACACAGGCCCCTGGTCAGACATAAGGATATGGTCAGGTAGAGCGCAGATTACGGGCCTGTCCTGAAGCCACTCGTAGGCACAGTAATAGGTGGTTATTAATAGAAGGTTGCAGATCAGGAGAGCTTTAGCCACAGTATCATCCACGGCTTAGCATTGTGCAAGGTCTGTTTACATGGCCCCCGTCCAGATGATACCTGGCACAGATTATTTTGTGACTCTGTATTTATGTTATTATCTTCATTTTATATTAGCCTTGTCAAAAAGAGAAAGAAACCTGAAAAAAACACGCAGAATAAAACACTGTATGACAAAATTATTTTTTTTTGTTTTTTTTCTGGACATTTTTGTGTTTCTTTCAAACTTCTGCTAAGTTTGACTGTCAGGAACCGATTTACAGACAATAACCTGAACAGTAGAATAAAGAATAGTAGATATAATTGCGAGTAACTGTTTTATAAATGTAGTTATAGTAAATCCTGAATAGGGAAGCATAGAGATGGAAGCAGGACATAAGATCACCAGCTGGCGGATGGAGAACAACAAAGAACTTCCAGAAGTGGTATGAAGATGCAATGTCTACAGAAATGGCCGTGTTCACCCTTGGAATATTCCGGCAGTAATCAGCCGGCGTCGCAGGCATCCATGTTCATTCATACCGTTTTTCAGTTGCACATATGTCCGGGTGAAATCTTTTACCATGCTCATGTGATAAGTCACTGCATCTCTCTGGGAAGTAGTCAAGGCGCGAGGGAGGCATGTAATGTACTTCGAAGGACATCTCCAATCTTTATATGACTTCAAAACGTCGGTCAGCATCGATTTCACGTCGTTTGATTTTATGCTCCCCAGGAAGGTGCCTCACGTTCTTGAATCCCATCCAGGCAGAGTTTTCTTTGCAGTCATTGAAGTTATTAGATAGTTTTATCTCTTCTGAAAGTTGGGTAAATTTGGTCTTGAGATAGGCAAATCCTCTGCCATGTTCATCCATTGCCTTGATGAATTGTTTCATAAGGCCTAATTCAATATGCAATGGAGGAAGTAGGATGTCTTTAGACGACACAAGACGTTTACATTGAACATTTCTGCCCCCAAATCTTGGCTGGCCGGTCCTTCCTTATGTAGTGAGATTGCCTGCCATTGCTATCCCACTCACACAGAAAACAGGAATACTTTACAATTACCTTCGGAGTATTTAATTGAGTGAAGCATATGCTGCAGCAGTTCATAGGACTCCTTTGCAAGACTGGCCTAACCGACTGGAGCAGAATGCAGCACAATTACTGTCCAACTGGTTCTTGATGAAGCCTTCACTCTTGGACATTATAAGTTGGCATTCGTCCTCAGATCGCCCTGCTCTCCATCCTCCCAGGATCTACCTTGTCAATAAAGAAAGATCTCTTACGCCATTTTTTTACCGCAGCATGTGCCGTTATCCCCAGACATTAGAAGACTCCACAAAAACCCAAAACCCATGAGTGGATACAGGGAATGAATGAGATCGTGTCAATGGAGATGCTGTCTGAGGATTCAGACCTCTTGGAGACATTTATAGCAATGTGGAGCTTTTGGCGAGAGTTTCAAAACGCCTCTGACTTTTAGGCTTTGTTAACCTGTACCTCACGCCAGTAGTGATACCTCACGGCAACCCCCCAATTTACTCCTTTGGTTTATATCTGTGATACCCCTGCCTCCCCCCTTTTTTTTCTCTCTCTCCTTCCTCTTTCCTTCCTTCTTCCTTCTCTTTCTCTTCTCTGTTAAATTCCTTTCTTATAAGCGGTCAATATGAAACATATAGAGTTCAACTTGGTTGTGTTAAAAGTTGTAACGAAGATATGACCTCCTTCTAGTTTGACAACATGGAGGTACAGTTATCTTTTTCATTATAATAACCTTATTAAACCGGATCCATAGATTGGGCAATGTAGAAGCTTGAATTGTGGACCTCATAAGTCCGAGGGGATTTATTACACAAACTTCGAAGAAAAGTGATTAAACATACGTTAAGGTACGCAATGTGACTGATGTTCTGTTTCTGAAGCCCCTGATGTTAGATAGACAGAAGTTACAGTCTATCACTTGGTCTTTTGGTTCCCTCCATATCATAAGTGCCCCATATATAACATTCATGTACCAATACCATTATACCAGTTAGTTTCCCCTAGCAAGGGGTACAACAGAAATGTGAGGCCCAAGTCTTGTCCTGATTTCCGATTTTATATCCAAAGTGATGCTTGTAGGCCATCTTCTTATGTCTCACCACAATATAGCAAAAGCTGTCTGGTTGTTTAACCCCTTAGTGACGAAGCCTGTTTGCGCCTTAGTGACGGAGCCAAATTTTGGAAATCTGACATGCGTCGTTCAACGTAGCATAACTCCGTAAAGGCTTTACATATCCAAGTGATTCTGACATTGTTTTTTCGCCACATGTTGTACTTCATTTTGGTTGTAAAAAGAGACCAATATAATTTGTGTATATTTATTAAAAGCGCCAAAATTGGGAAAATTTTGAAAAAATTGTCATTTTTTTCACATTTTCAACTGTAATATCTCAAATATGTCCAAACATACTGTACAAATTTTTGATAAGATATATATTTCCATGTCTTTACTTTATTCTGAATACACATTTGAAAAACTTTTGTGTTTTTTTAACCATTTAGATGACGTACAAATTTAACATTACTTTTCAGCATTTTGAGGAGCACTTTGTTTTCCTGCACCAAGCCAAGTTTGCAAAGGCTCATGAGTGTCAGAATAATAGATACCCCCCCCCAAATGACCCCATTTTAAAAACTACCCCCCTTAATGTATCCACTGAGGGGTGTCATGAGTATTTTGACCCCACCGTTTTTTTTCAGGAATTAATTAAATTTAGAGGAGAAAAAATAAAATTTCATAATTTTGCAAATATGTCATTTTAAAGACATATTTTTTTCCTATAGTGCCCATGAAAATGAGGATTTACACCCCAAAATAGATACCCCTGTTTCTCCCGTGTTCAGAAACATACCCATTGTGGCCTTAATCTTATGTCTGGATGCACAACGGGGCCCAAAACGAAAGGAGTAGTCGGTGTCTTTCAGAACTGAAATTTTGCTTGAAGGCGTTTTAGGCCCCTGAGCACTTTTGTAGAGCTCTTGAGCGGCCAAAACCATAGAGAACCCCCACAAATGACCCCATTTTGAAAACTAGACCCCTTAACGAATTTATCTAGGGGTGTACTACCTATTTTGACCCCACAGTTTTTGAATGAATTCTAGTAAAGCAAAAGGAAAAAATTGTGATTTTCATTTTTTTTGTCAATTCTGTCATTTTAAAAACAGCTTTTTTTGTACAGCACACACATGAATGAAGCCTTGCACCCTAAAATGGATACCCCTGTTTCTCCCGTGTTCAGAGACATACCTATTGTGGCCCTAATCTTATGTCTGGATGCACAACGGGGCCCAAAATGAAAGGAGTAATCGGTGGTTTTCAGAACATAAATTTTCCTTGAAGGCGTTTTAGGCCCCATAGCACTTTTGTAGACCTCTTGAGCGGCCAAAACCAAAGAGAACCCCCACAAGTGACCCCATTTTGAAAACTAGACCCCTTAACGAATTTATCTAGGGGTGTACTGCCCATTTTGACCCCACAGTTTTTGAATGAATTCAAGCAAAGCAAAGGGAAAAACAGCTTTTTTTGTGCAGCACACACATGAATGAAGACATGCACCCCAAAATGTTCAGAGACATACCCATTGTGGCCCTAATTTTTTTGTCTGGATGCACAACGGGGCCCAAAATGAAAGGAGTAATCGGTGGCTTTCAGAACTGAAATTTAGCATGAAGGTGATTTAGGCCCCATTGCCCACTTGTAGAGCCCTTGAGCGGCCAAAACGACAGAGAACCCCAACAAATGATCCCATTTTGAAAACTAGACCCCTTAACGAATTTATCTAGGGGTGTACTGTGTATTTTTACCCTACAATTTTTGAATAAATCTAAGCAAAGCAGTAGGAAAAAAAAATCACAATTTTCATTTTTTTGGCTGTTGTATCAATTTAAAAACAGTTTTTTGTACAATGTACATAGGAATGAAGACTTTCACCCCAAAATGGATACCCCTGTTTGTCCCGTGTTCAGAATCATACCCCTTGTGGCCCTAATCTACTTAAAGGACGCATGGCTAGGCCTATAATGGAAGGAGCACCCGTTGGTTTTAAGGTTACAACGAAATAAATTCCAAGCCCCATTGCCCACTTATAGAGCCATTGAGCGTCCAAAACGATAAAGAACCCCCTCAAATGACCCCATTTTAAAAACTAGACCCCTTAATGAATTCATCTAGGGGTGTACTGCGTATTTTGACCCCACAGTATTTGAATGAATCTAAGCAAAGCAGAAGAAAAAAATAACAATTTTCATTTGTTTTGGCAATTTTGTCAATTTAAAAACAGGTTTTTTTGTATAGTGTACATAGGAATGAAGACGTTCACCCCAAAATGGATACCCCCGTTTGTCCCGTGTTCAAAAACATTCCCGTTGTGGCCCTAATCTACTTATAGGACACATGGTTATGCCTATAATGGAGGGAACACCCGTTGGATTTCTGGGCACAACTGAATAAATTCCAGGACCCATTGCCCACTTGTACGGAATAAAAATTGACTCCCTAAAAATCCCCCACCCCTCCTCACTCCGCGCCCTTTTTGGCATTCCCCAAATCGTAGATAAAAGTAATAATGTGAACTGTGTAGTATTTCCGAAGACAGGGGTAACTACGGAGGCTCGTTGGGATGGGCCCATGGGGCAATAAAACCGGGTATCCCCCCTCCTCTCTTACTTTTTGGGGGTATTTCGTGACCTCAGTAGCGGGTATGGGGTGTAAAAAGTGGCGCTCTGTGAGTCTCCGTAAGCTTGATGAGGTGCGGCGGTCTCGCACAGAAGACGCTCAACAAGCTGCTCCTGGAACTGCAGGAAGGTGAGCGTTCCCGGGGCTTCTTGTAAATTACGTATTACAGGTAGCGGTCTGAATAACGCCGGGCTCACACGGCCGTAGGTGGAATCTGCTTGCGGAGGCCTACAGACGATCCCAGCTGTGAGCCGGCCGTGACCCTGCGTACGGCCGCATAATGTACTGCGCATAACTGCCTACTCACACAGGCGGTCATGCGCAGTACAACGTTTTTTTGTTTGTATTTCCCGCGCCGTCGCTTAGCGATGACATGGGTACCTGCAGCCCGTATACAACGTAGTTTCGTATGGGCTGCGGGTATATCCGTGACCATGGAGCACAATAGGCTCTATGTTGCGGATATCCGCAGTAAAATAGAACCTGCTGCGTTCTCTTTTCTGCGAGTGGATTACACAATTCTGACCCGCTAATGTGAGCGGAATTGTGTAATCCAATACAACTGATCTGCGTATTAGCGCGGATCAGATGCATGTGGAATCCGTAATTCCTATCCGGTCATGTGAGACCGACCTAAGGTAGATCGCTACCTTATCACGTGACCGGGGACCACTCAACGAGGCCACCCGTCACTGCTCCATGCTCTCGGTGACCGTTGGTCGCTGGGAGCAAGGAGATTTAAAATTTCCTGTGCTCCCCGACTCCTGCGCATGTGTCCGGTGTTTTGCCGGCGGTCGCATGCGCAGAATCCGGGAAAGTTCACGGATGAGGATCACGTCGGGGTGCAAATACGGAGGCCTCCAGTAAAAAGTTTCATTTCCCTTCACCGATCGCATCGGTGAGGGGAGATGAACCTTCACCTTGTTTTTACTTTTACGTGATCACCATTATCCATTGGATAACGGCGAACACGTGACCAGAAACCGCTCGCCGCGGCCCCCTGTGAAATCTTCAGGCTCTCGGCTAAATTTTGTAGCCAGGAGCAGGGAGATTTTAAATTACGCTGGCAATCCACAGCTTTTGCGCATGCGCCTGCTATTGTGGCGACGGGCGCGTGCGCAGAAGCTGGGGTAGGGTCCGCGGATAAATCCGCGGACCTTAGGTGCGTCATTTCATCCTCCCTCACGGATATGATCCGTGGGGGGTGATGAGACGTAAGATTTTTTAACTTTTTTTTTACTTTTTACACTTTTTTTTTACTTTACATGATCACTGCTATCTATTGGATAACAGTGATCATGTCCCCGGTATAATCTCTCTGCTCCTGGCTACACATGGCAGCCTGGAGCAGAGGAATTTTAAATTTCCCGGGGCTCGAGCCCCTCTGTGCACGCGCATGCACAGAGGGGGACTTCGGGTCCCGAAACATTGGGACACCGCTGAGGACCGGGGGTGAGTATTTTCACCTCCCCTCATGGATCTGATCCATGAGGGGAGGTCAAACGGACACTTTTAAAAAACTTTTAAAAACTTTTTCGTGATTGCCGGTCCCCGGAAACACCTCCTGGCTCCCGGCTACCTTCAGGAGCCAGGAGATTTTAAATTTGCCGGGGGCTCCCGGGCTTCTGCGCATGTGCATGACGTCATCGTCTGGCGCGCATGTGCAGAAGACCGCTGGCGGGTCCGAGAGGACCAGATTCTTCGGGGGCAGCACGGAGAAGGCAGGTGAGCATTTTCAGCTGCCCTGATGGATCCGATCCATCAGGGCAGCTGAATCTTTACTTTCTTTCACTGTTTTATTTACTTTATTGCGATCGGCGCTATCCATTGGATAGCGCCGATCGCAATGCCGGGGGGGACTGCCCGCATCCTGGGATGACAGCTCCATGCTGTCGGCTACCTGCGGGCACCGACAGCATGGAGCTGTCACATCCTCAGACAAGTGGGCATTAATCCAAAGAGGATGCATAAAACTACGTCCTCTAGGATTAAAGCCCACTTTCTGAGGACGTAGTTTCCCGATGGGGCAGTTGTTAAGGGGTTAATGGTCAACATACTATAACAAAATGGTACAATATTCAACATCCTACTTTCTGATATACTGTAGGTACACTGATATTTACACAGCTAAACCAATATCGGCTGCTTTCAGACCTGCGTTAGGGTCAGTTCAGGGTTTCTGTCTCGCTGCTCTGTTTTTGGAGAAGAGAATCTGGAGTAAAACGGATTTCAATGGGGTTTAAAAAAAACTAAACGGAAAGCAAATGGAAAGGCTTCCATATGTTTCCATCAGGTTTCTGTTTTCTTTCATGGAAAAATAGTACGGTCTGTAGCGTTAGTTTTCCATAAAAAACAAAACAAAATGGAAACCTGACAGGATGGAAGCAGATAGAAGCCTTCACATTTCTTTGAAACCCCATTGAATTTAATGGGGAAAAAGAACAGATCAGTCTTTTTCCCATTTCATATTAATTTCTCTCCTCCAGAAACAGAGTAAAGAGAAGGAAACCCTGAACTGACCCTAACGCAGGTGTGAAAGCAGACGTACCGGGTCAGTAAGGCCGGCTTCACACAAGCATATGTGAATTTGCGCACTCATGAGCGTAGCATTTTTGCAGAAATATTGAGGCTTTTTGGCGCGTGCATCGGCGTATTTACTATACTTTTTGCGCCCACAAGGCATGTTTATTTGCACACGGCAAAAACGCAGCAATTGAAATGGCTAATGTGTTCTAGCTGTGTTCTTTTTCCTACGCAGTGTTTCACGCACGTCCTTGCGTATTGCACCCCCCATTGACTTCTATGGGGACCCATGTTCTATTTTTTTCTTTTTGGACGACCAAAATACGTACACAAAATACAGAAATTTGAACAAACACATTGAAATCAGTGGGTTCTATTCTCTGCTTATTGCGCACAAATACGCCCGTGTGAAGCCGGCCTAAGGCTGAAAAGAAAGACACAAAACTCAAGTTCAACAAGTCATCATGAAGTGGAAACAAAGACACAACGCCTATGATAGTAAGGCCAGGCTCACACGACCGTATGGTCACAGCGTATTACGCACGCGCGTTTTGCACATAATGTCCAAACAACACAGCCATTAAGTATAGAAATATTATTGCCATACAGTGCGGTACCATACTGCCTACTAGTGGCCAAATAATCCTGACATACAAAGTTCACTTGATCAGCCATTAAAGAGACTCTGCCACCTACTTTTAGCCTATGAGCTAAGCTTATGGACTGAAAGTAGCTGCCCTGCTGAGTCCGGGGATGTAAGTCTTATACTTACCTCTCCCAATGTAAGTAGAAGTTGCCGCCCCGTTTCTAATTTTATAATGGGCGAACTAGTTGGCGGCACCGCTCAATGCACTGCAGCTTCCAGCGCTCACACGATGGGGAACGATGGGGAAGGTAAGTATAACACTTACTTGCCAAGACTCAACCGGTTACATACTTTTAGTTCATACACTTAACTCAGAAATAATACCGCCATAAAATGCCCACAGAATACTGCCTTTCAGTGGTTAAAGAATATTGCCATACCATACCCACAGCCAGTAGTTACAGCAATAATACCACCATACAGTACCAAATAAGATTTGTGTATAATGCCCCAAAAAGTACAGCTATAATGTGGAGAAATAATATTGCCATTCAGTGCCCCCCCAACAATACTTCAATGCAGTATCCAAATAATACTACCCTGCGGTGCCCATATAGCACAGCAATAAGAACCACAAACTGCTACAATGTAGAAACTATCGTGTCACAGTGAAGAACAGCCCAGCAAATCATCAATAGGAAAAGAAATTGCATCAAGAGTTGCTGTTATCATGTAGCGTTTTACAATACCGCCGTCTGATTGTATCCGCCATGCTGAAGATTTACAGTAGGAGATATCACAGATAATTACCCCTGCAGATTGTTGGACAGGCGTCAACTGGTATGGCGGCACTGAAATGAATGTTACCAACACCTGACCCAGTCTGGGACACATTCCCAAATCTTCAAGTCTGCACAGATGTTCCATTTCCAGCTGCTTTGCTACCCTGCAGCTGTCTAGCAGCTCTGGCGCTACAGGGGGAGCACATAATGAGCTATGCGGAAGTATCCCCTCCCCCCCTATATATTATTGTACAATCTGGAGCCCTATAACAGCTAATGAGATATTATAAGCTGGTCTCCATATCCTCTAATTGTTCCTTCTAGATCATCCCCAAATGTGACTAAACTATGTGTTGTATTCTCTGTTGTAGGAGAAGAAAACATCCACATGAGTATACAGAGGAGAACAGAGTGTCTGTCACATATCCATGTACTATTCATACATTATCAGAGGTAGCATGCAGTATTATAGTAGTTATATTCTTGTACATAGGGGGCAGTATTATAGTAGTTATATTCTTGTACATAGGAGCAGTATTATAGTAGTTATATTCTTGTACATAGAGAGCAGTATTATAGTAGCTATATTCTTGTACATAGGAGCAGTATTATAGTAGCTATATTCTTGTACATAGGGGGCAGTATTATAGTAGTTATATTCTTGTACATAGGGGGCAGTATTATAGTAGTTATATTCTTGTACATAGGGGCAGTATTATAGTAGTTATATTCTTGTACATAGGGAGCAGTATTATAGTAGTTATATTCTTGTACATAGTAGCAGTATTATAGTAGTTATATTCTTGTACATAGGGGGCAGTATTATAGTAGTTATATTCTTGTACATAGTAGCAGTATTATAGTAGTTATATTCTTGTACATAGGGGGCAGTATTATAGTAGTTATATTCTTGTACATAGGGGGCAGTATTATAGTAGTTATATTCTTGTACATAGTAGCAGTATTATAGTAGTTATATTCTTGTACATAGGAGCAGTATTACAGTAGTTATAGTCTTGTACATAGGAGGCAGTATTATAGTAGTTATATTCTTGTACATAGAGAGCAGTATTATAGTAGCTATATTCTTGTACATAGGAGCAGTATTATAGTAGCTATATTCTTGTACATAGGGGGCAGTATTATAGTAGTTATATTCTTGTACATAGAGAGCAGTATTATAGTAGCTATATTCTTGTACATAGGAGCAGTATTATAGTAGCTATATTCTTGTACATAGGGGGCAGTATTATAGTAGTTATATTCTTGTACATAGGGGGCAGTATTATAGTAGTTATATTCTTGTACATAGGGGCAGTATTATAGTAGTTATATTCTTGTACATAGGGAGCAGTATTATAGTAGTTATATTCTTGTACATAGTAGCAGTATTATAGTAGTTATATTCTTGTACATAGGGGGCAGTATTATAGTAGTTATATTCTTGTACATAGTAGCAGTATTATAGTAGTTATATTCTTGTACATAGGGGGCAGTATTATAGTAGTTATATTCTTGTACATAGGGGGCAGTATTATAGTAGTTATATTCTTGTACATAGTAGCAGTATTATAGTAGTTATATTCTTGTACATAGGAGCAGTATTACAGTAGTTATAGTCTTGTACATAGGAGGCAGTATTATAGTAGTTATATCCTTGTACATAGGGGGCAGTATTATAGTAGTTATATTCTTGTACATAGGAGGCAGTATTATAGTAGTTATATTCTTGTACATAGGAGGCAGTATTATAGTAGTTATATTTTTGTACATAGGGGGCAGTATTATAGTAGTTATATTCCTGTACATACGGGGCAGTATTATAGTAGTTATATTCTTGTACATAGGGGGCAGTATTATAGTAGCTATATTCTTGTACATAGGAGCAGTATTATAGCAGTTATATTCTTGTACATAAGGGGCAGTATTATAGTAGTTATATTCTTGTACATAGGGGGCAGTATTATAGTAGTTATATTCTTGTACATAGGGGCAGTATTATAGTAGTTATATTCTTGTACATAGGAGCAGTATTATAGTAGTTATATCCTTGTACATAGGGGGCAGTATTATAGTAGTTATATTCTTGTACATAGGGGGCAGTTTAATAGTAGCTATATTCTTGTACATAGGGACAGTATTATAGTAGTTATATTCTTGTACATACAGGGCGGTATTATAGTAGTTATATTCTTGTACATAGGGAGCAGTATTATAGTAGTTATATTCTTGTACATACGGGGTGGTATTATAGTAGTTATATTCTTGTACATAGGGGGCAGTATTATAGTAGTTATATTCTTGTACATAGGGAGCAGTATTATAGTAGTTATATTCTTGTACATACGGGGTGGTATTATAGTAGTTATATTCTTGTACATAGGGGGCAGTATTATAGTAGTTATATTCTTGTACATAGGAGCAGTATTATAGTAGTTATATTCTTGTACATAGGGGGCAGTATTTTAGTAGTTATATTCTTGTACATAGGAGGCAGTATTATAGTAGTTATATTCTTGTATATAGGGGCAGTATTATAGTAGTTATATTCTGGTACATAGGAGGCAGTATTATAATAGTTATATTCTTGTACATAGGGGCTAGTATTATAGTAGTTATATTCTTGTACATAGGGGGCAGTATTATAGTAGTTATATTCCTGTACATAGGGGGCAGTATTATAGTAGTTATATTCTTGTACATAGGAGGCAGTATTATAGTAGTTATATTCTTGTACATAGGGGCAGTATTATAGTAGTTATATTCTTGTACATAGGGGGCAGTATTTTAGTAGTTATATTCTTGTACATAGGAGGCAGTATTATAGTAGTTATATTCTTGTATATAGGGGGCAGTATTATAATAGTTATATTCTGGTACACAGGAGGCAGTATTATAATAGTTATATTCTTGTACATAGGGGCTAGTATTATAGTAGTTATATTCTTGTACATAGGGGGCAGTATTATAGTAGTTATATTCTTGTACATAGGGGGCAGTATTATAGTAGTTATATTCTTGTACATAGGGGGCAGTATTATAGTAGTTATATTCTGGTACATAGGAGGCAGTATTATAATAGTTATATTCTTGTACATAGGGGCTAGTATTATAGTAGTTATATTCTTGTACATAGGGGGCAGTATTATAGTAGTTATATTCCTGTACATAGGGGGCAGTATTATAGTAGTTATATTCCTGTACATAGGAGGCAGTATTATAGTAGTTATATTCTGGTACATAGGAGGCAGTATTATAATAGTTATATTCTTGTACATAGGGGCTAGTATTATAGTAGTTATATTCCTGTACATAGGGGGCAGTATTATAGTAGTTATATTCCTGTACATAGGAGGCAGTATTATAGTAGTTATATTCTTGTACATTGGAGGCAGTATTATAGTAGTTATATTCTTGTACATAGGGGGCAGTATTATAGTAGTTATGTTCTTGTACATAGGAGGCAGTATTATAGTAGTTATATTCTTGTACATAGGGGGCAGTATTGTAGTTGTTATATTCTTGTACATAGGGGCAGTATTATAGTAGTTATATTCTTGTACATAGGGGGCAGTATTATAGTAGTTATATTCTTGTACATAGGGGGCAGTATTATAGTAGTTATATTCTTGTACATAGGGGGCGGTATTATAGTAGTTATATTCTTGTACATAGAGGGCAGTATTATAGTAGTTATATTCTTGCACATAGGGGGCAGTATTATAGTAGTTATATTCATGTACATAGGGGGCAGTATTATAGTAGCTGTGAGAAAAATAGGATTATCAGAAACTACTACACATAGGCTTAATGGAGGAGCCACAGCAAAAGGAGCGGCCCAAAACTTGGGTTAGTATACACATGTGACTTTTAATAGAAATAGCAGATTGTTCAGTTATAACACTTGTCTGTGATATCTCTTATATCCTTCCTTGCATATTATAGATCCTCCACCCACCATAAATGTTGTACCTTACCGGTGAGTATAGTTTCTGGGAAGAATGTTGCTACTTCTCAGGAACACAGGCTGTCAGTATCTCCGGAGCCGCTGCTGACAGTGATGAAGGGGGATTAGTAATGTATTTGCATAATCTTAAACGTCAGGGAATTCTGCAGTCTCCAAATTCTGCTACAAAACTGCTGTATTTCGTGTTGACATATCCGTATAAAAGGCAATCACTTAAGGGGAGCTCTGTAATCCCGTTTATGTGGCAGACAGCCGCTCTGTGCCAGCTCCGACTTATGTTATCACATCTCTCCTGGGCATTGGAACAAATGCCATTCTCTGTGTACAGGGTGGCATCTCCAGAGGCGAATGAGTGTTTCTATGCTGCCAACTCATAAGGGATGTTGGGTTTTGGCAGTGAAGCATCTGAGGAGAGGAAACAGATGATGCAGCTCCCAAGTGTCAATCTTGTGTGGTCTTTGATGATTCCCACCAGCACACAAAGTCATGCCGAACCCTCCTGGGCTCAACAACCTTCTACAAATGAGACTCGGCCATAATTCCCTGTGGCTTCTTTAAATGTTATCGTCATTAAGTTTCTAAAGGGAAGTTTATCATCAGCCGGCTGAACCCTTCACATCTAATCCCTGGCAGGATAGTATAGCACAGTGTGAATTCAATAGGTCCCCATCAGCTCCCTTTCTAGATGCCTGCCCCCTAAGGACAAACATCTGCTTACTGCACTGGAAACATGTAGGTCTCCACAAGAGCAGACACATAGCTATAGGGTGGGCAGAGGTAGCGGTTGCAATTGGACCTCGGTGCTTGAGGGGTCTTGAAGGGAACCAATAACTGCAGTGAATTAATGTAGCATCTATCTTTCCAACAATGTTTTTTGTGTCCCGCCGCAGGGGAAGGGCCTTGCAGCGTGGGCTGCTGTATGCTTTCCTAAGAAATCTGTCGGCTTTTCAAAAACATCCTTAGAGGGCTGCCAGGACCTGCAGCCCAGCCAGCTGTGCAGCCAATCACGTACAGGGGGCGTCACCCCCCCCCCTCCCCGCCTTCAATCTTGGTTCCGCCAGGACTTCCTGGTGGCGTAAAGATACAATAATACCTTGCGATTGCAAGGTACCAATGGGTCCCCATGGCAGGTGGAAGCCAGAGTCTAATAGGCTGTTGTCATAGGCATAGTAGAATGCACTACATAAGTAATGCAGTGCACTATCCTAGCAATCGAATGGTCACATCTTCAAACCCCATTCAGTGGCTAAAAAATTGTGTAAAAAAAGTTCTATGCATAAAATACAATTTTTTTCTAAAAAAGCAGCACATAACAGGTATTACCGCGTTCACAATGACCCAGACAATTGTTATTTATCTTACATGGTGAATGCCGTAAAAATAGTTTAAAAAATAAAGCCAGATTTGCTATTTTCTTTTGTTCGCCTTCCAAATAATGCAGTAAAAAGTCACACGTACCTCAAAATGGAACTAATAAAAACTACAACTCCCCCAAAAAACACCTCACAGAGCTCCGCTGCCAGAAAAATAATAATGCTCTTGGTCTTAGCATATGGCGATGCAGATTCAATTGTTTCTCTTTAAAAACATGTTTCTATTGTGCAAAAGTAGTAAAAAAAAAATAAAAAATTCTCATGCAAGAAAGTTATCAGCTTATTCTTAGCGAATGGGGCACAGAGCACAAAAGAAACCCCCCCAAAAATGGTGGAATTTCTACTCGTTTTTTTTACCCCCCCCCCCCCCATCCCCTCCAAAAAAATTGTAATAAAAGTTCTACAACAGATTGTATGTACCTCAGGGTGAGGCCATTAAAAAAATACAAGTCATCCCACTAAAAACAAGACCTCATGCGGCGGTCAGCGAGTTATATTTCTTGCTGTGTGATGATGAAAATCACTTGGTCCTTCAGGCACAAAATAGGCAGCGAAGAAGGGGCGCAGCTTCTTTCTGTGTGCATACTATAAGGGCAGCAAAATCCCCATCTAGTGTAAAATAGTCAAAAAAGACATGGATATTGGGTGTACTGGCAGCTTCTGTCTCTGTACGTCTGTGTAACTGCATGCTGTGAGAGGGGAGCAAAAAAATTCTATTGTAAAAAAAGAGCCTGAGAGAGAGCAAGGGGCGGCGCTGCAGCTTCTTTCTGCGATACTGCATGCTGCGAGAGCAAGAAAATCAATGTTATGGAAAACAGTAAGGCCTCATGTCCACAGGCTTTAAATCTGCAGTGGTTCTCCCGCACACAGATCCGCGCCCCATAGGGACGCATTAGACACCCGCAGCTAGTTAAATACCTGCGGATGTCATTTTTCCCGTCAGGCGCAGATCCGCGTGCGGGAGAAAAAATGGACATGCTTCATTTTCGTGCGGGTCTCCCGCAGGCTTCTATTGAAGCCTATGGAAGCCGTCCGGATCCGCGGGAGACCCGTACCAGAATTAATTAAACTCACCTGCTCCGGGCGATGCGGTTCTTCCCTTCTTCGCGGCCAGATCTTCTTTCTTCGGCCCGGCGGATGTGCCCGGCGTATGCGCGCGGCACGCCGCCGGCGTGCCGAGCACATCCGCCGGCCGAAGAAAGAAGATTCATCCGCGAAGAAGGGGAGACACGCATCGCCCGGAGCAGGTGAGTTTATTCTTATTTTTAGGCATCATGTCCGCGGGGCAGGAGGGACCCGCTACGGATTCTACATATAGAATCCGCGGCGGGCCTGATTTTCCCCGTGGACATGAGGCCTAAATGGAAAACATAGAGGAAGGGGTGCCGCTGCAGCTTCTCTCTCTCTCCTTGAGATTTCATGAGATACTTCCCCCGCTACTTTACTCCAGCTCCCCTTCCTACCTAAGGTTAAAAACTCCACAACTTTTTTGGTAATTTAACGTGGGGTAGGCCACAGCTTTATTAACTTTAACTATTTAAACATTCCATAAAACCTTTAACCCTTTCCATGCTTAATAATTCTTGAATCCTAAAGGCGTCCGTAAGCCCTGGTACAATCGGGCTTGCTCACCACCTTTGTCCTACCACTGCTGACATGGAAAGCCTTTCCACCACAAGGAGGCGGCATAGTCCAATGGCGCACTCCGCCCCACCCCACCTGCCAGCACTAACGCAGCCTCTAAACCATCCTGCAGACCCAACAGAAAAATGTCCAGACCAATGTCATTCAAATGTGCACCATCTTCTCTCAGGACGTCCCTGTACTTGCCCTCTAAAACGCTCACTGTCTAACCTCTATCCCTCCCAAAGATTGAACTAACTTCGATATCTTCACGTTCACCACTTTCCTCATCCTATGTATTAATTCCGGATTCCTCGCGCCTCTCCAAAACCTTCTTGCTACCACATCCGACCACACCAACACCGTTTCTTTAAAGCAGTCCCGGAATCGCAGTATATCCTGTTTCATTAGCACCAGTAGCTCTCCCAATTTGATGCTTCCAAAATCCTTTCCACCAGTGTGAATAAGCAGTTTCACTCTGTGCAGGGTCCATCTGCTGATCCGTACACCTCTGGAAGCAGCCCAGACCATTGCCATCCTCTAATACCATGCCATTGCACGATCGCGCCGTCCAGGCCCAAATTTCTTCCAACTGGCCCCACCGCAGCTCTCCTTCCGGCCCAATGTACGTATAAGTGTCCGATTATCCTAGCTGCAACGGAAACTCACAGGAAAAAAACTAATTCCAACACAAAGAACGCATACCCTCAGTCCAAAACATAAAAAACTCAAAGTAACTATCCAATCCGGTCGCACATACATTACTTATTCTCCTGCCTTCAAGGACTTAGAATTCCATCAAATGTAAAATAGGAAAAAGAAGACATGGAGAGGAGGTGCAACTTCATCTTCTTCTCAGTGTCTGCGAGACTGCATGCTGTGAGAGAGGAGGAGGAGGAGCAGAAACTCCATCTAGTGTATAACAGTGAAAGGAAGACATAGAGATGTGGTGCCCCTACAGCTTCTCTCTCTGTAAACAGTAAAAGTAAGGCAGGGAGAAGGGGGTGCAGCTGCAGCTTCTATCTCTCTGTCTGTGAGACTACCTGCTGTGAGAGGGGAGGAGCAGAAACATCTATTGTAAAACAGTAAAAGTAAGGCAGGGAGGAGGGGGTGCAGCTGTAGCTTCTATCTCTCTGTCTGTGAGACTACCTGCTGTGAGAAGGGAGGAAGAGCAGAAACATCTATTGTAACAGTAAAAGTAAGGCAGGGAGGAGGGGGTGCAGCTGTAGCTTCTATCTCTCTGTCTGTGAGACTGCCTGCTGTGAGAGGGGAGGAGCAGAAACATCTATTGTAAAACAGTAAAAGTAAGGCAGGGAGGAGGGGGTGCAGCTGTAGCTTCTCTCTCTGTCTGTGAGACTACCTGCTGTGAGAGGGGAGGAGCAGAAATATCTATTGTAAAACAGTAAAAGTAAGGCAGGGAGGAGGGAGTGCAGCTGCAGCTTCTATCTCTCTGTCTGTGAGACTACCTGCTGTGAGAGGGGAGGAAGAGCAGAAACATCTATTGTAAAACAGTAAAAGTAAGGCAGGGAGGAGGGGGTGCAGCTGCAGCTTCTCTCTCTGTCTGTGAGACTACCTGCTGTGAGAGGGGAGGAGCAGAAATATCTATTGTAAAACAGTAAAAGTAAGGCAGGGAGGAGGGAGTGCAGCTGCAGCTTCTATCTCTCTGTCTGTGAGACTACCTGCTGTGAGAGGGGAGGAAGAGCAGAAACATCTATTGTAAAACAGTAAAAGTAAGACAGGGATGAGGGGGTGCAGCTGTAGCTTCTATCTCTCTGTCTGTGAGGCTACCTGCTGTGAGAGGGGAGGAAGAGCAGAAACATCTATTGTAAAACAGTAAAAGTAAGACAGGGATGGGGGGTGCAGCTGCAGCTTCTCTCTCTCTCTGTCTGTGAGACTGCCTGCTGTGAGAGGGGAGGAGGAGCAAAAAAATCTATTGTAAAACAGTAAAAGTAAGACAGGGAGGAGGGGAGTGCAGCTGCAGCTTCTCTCTCTCTGTCTGTGAGACTACCTGCTGTGAGAGGGGAGGAGCAGAAACATCTATTGCAAAACAGTAAAAGTAAGGCAGGGAGGAGGGAGTGCAGCTGCAGCTTCTCTCTCTCTGTCTGTGAGGCTGCCTGCTGTAAGAGGGGAGGAGGAGCAAAAGCTCCTATTGTAAAACACTAAATGAAAGACAGGGATGAAGGGGTGCAGCTGCAGCTTCTCTCTCTGTCTGTGAGACTACCTGCTGTGAGAGGGGAGGAGGAGCAGAAACATCTATTGTAAAACAGTAAAAGTAAGGCAGGGAGGAGGGGGTGCAGCTGCAGCTTCTCCCTTTCTACATCTGTTGTAGAAGATGTACTGGTGGTTTCACACCTGCATTGAGGATTACGATTTTTGTTGCTCCATTTGGGGAGCAGGAAAGGAGAATCCCCGCAGCCAAATGGCTTCATCTCTGGACGGAACCCAACGGTGCCAGATAGACTCCATTGACTATAATCGGTTCAATCTGCTTTCTGCCAAGCTGTCCAGCTTTTGGTTGTAAAAATAGCACTGCATGCAGCAGTATTTCTTTGGACATTTTGAGTCGGATCTGTGATAGAACCTCCGAGTGGCGAAGATGTGAAAGCGGCCTAATGCCGATATCAAAGATGAACATTGGGGTGACGTACAGGAAACTGGTTCCCACTTTTACCCCTCATGTTGTCCATGTCCGTTTGGCTTCTTACAAACTATTAGTGATGTCATCAGAGGCGGGTCTTGATGTCATCAGAGGAAGAGACGCCAGCCCTTTGCTTCTTGCCCTCCCCTGTAATGGGCCTGTGCCCCTTGTTTCTAACAAGGGGGCACAGATGACTTTGGTACCATTGGTTTACTATCTGTTTACTAGTAAGACGTGATATTTTAACGCTCAGCCCTAATTGCCCATCACCTGCTTGGTGACATATTCTGGGCACTCACAAGACACCTGTCTTATCCACAGACTCAAAAAGGGGATTCTGACATCCTGAAGCTTCCTCCTAAAACCCATCGCTAAGCAGAAATCCACAATTAATGGGCTCTGTTCGAGGAGCAACCTCCGTCTTCACAGCCGGACCAGATGCTGCGCTGAGGAATCACTTAATAAAATGCTTCCCTAAGGAGGCGTAATGGCTCGGTCAGGATCTGGATGCGCCTGCGGCTGTCTGTCGGAATTAGCTTTAGCCCCGGTTGGTCCTTGAATTCCATATTTTACTGTCGTTGTTGTCCTGGCCTAAAGCTGCCTCCCCTCCGCAGATCAGGGAATAGTGCCGGCTTAATGTTGGAGAAGGAACAGACTGTTATAAATGTGTATTACACCTCGCAGTCGGCGGCAATCATTTACTGAATCAAGGTCCCGGATTTTGCATGCACTGCAGAGCGGTGGTGGTACGATTGTTTAAGGTGTCGGTGTGAAAAATACATATAATTTTAAACATGCGGGGAGATGTGTTTTTGTTTTTGAGTATAATAGCAAGCACTGACCACTAGAGGGCAGTAATGGCAGCAGTTCTGTTTCTAGTAATGTACGCGGTATAGAGTGAACCACTATTTCTGCACAAGCAGCAATGCCTTTCTGTACCTACAAGCAAGGAACCCTGCTGTGTGAAAAAATACAATGGAACGTAGAAAAATCCATGGATTTGCACTTGAGTTGACTGCGAATCTGTACACAGATTTATCTCTTTTCAAAGTGGAAATCCTCATGCAAATGTCTCGACACAGATCGTGCGCCAAGAAGTGATATGTGATTGTTCTCAGCAAGAGAAACCAAGTCATCTTGTAGATATGATACCTTTCAATGGATAACAAAAATGCATGACGTTACAGCGAGCTTTCAGGGATATCTCACCCCCTTCGTCCGGCTGCTGAATGAAACTAGTTTGGATGACACATAGTTATAACATACAGATGCAGAGGGGGGGGGGAAACACATACAGACTTTAAAGGGGTTGTCTCGAGGAAGCAGTGAATTTTTTTTTTTGCCCAGTCCCCCTAATTAAGCATACATTACTAAGCCCCCCTGTAAATGACTTTTCTAGCTGGTTTGTACTTACAGTTCCACCGTTTCAGCAACTTTTCCCAAGATGGCCGCCGGCTCTTTTCCCTTCGTTTGCTGCAGCCCGACGTGCGCGCTCCCGAGACGCTACCAGCTGTGTCTCCCTGACAACCAGACGCCCCACAGCCGCCGACCGGACCCCTGGATTGAACGCGGCCGACCACGGCACACAGTCACCCACCGCCAGGCAGCAGGTAACCGGCGCAGCCCCCCCCCCCCCGGCACAGCGGCAGCCCCCCCCGGCACAGCGGCAGCCCCCCTGGCACAGCCGCAGCCCCCCCCCCCGGCACAGCGGCAGCCCCCCCGGCACAGCCGCAGTCCCCCCCCCCGGCACAGCGGCAGCCCCCCCCGGCCCATCACTTACCTGGGCGGCAGGACGGCAGGACGGCGGGACAGCTGGGCGGCTTCTCGGGACAGCTGGGCGGCTCTGCACCTTCCTCTAACAGAGGATGGTACAGAATGGCCGCTCCAGCGCGCTCCCGAGCAGTGACAGCTCGTCTGCACATGTGCAGAAGAGCTGTAGCGGGGAGCACACTGAAGCGGCTCGTGCTGAAAGGAGAAGACCGGACTGCGCAAGCGCGTCTAAAAAAGCAAGCTGCCAGCGAATTTAGACGGAACCATGGAGACGAGGACGCTAGCAACGGAACAGGTAAGTGAATAACTTCTGTATGGCTCATATTTAATGTACAATGTACATTACAAAGTGCATTAATATGGCCATACAGAAGTGTATACCCCCACTTGATTTCGCGAGACAACCCCTTTAATTCGGGTCAATAGCGCAAGTCTTGCCATCTGTTGTAATTTGATGCAGAATCAGTGCAGATTCTGCATGAAATTGGCAGAAAATTACGTGTGAACATAACAGTAAGCTGTCTCCAAATACGACTTGCAACATTGAAATTGCAACACCAAGAAGGACAAGAAGCTGTAAGGTCATGGAGATTGAGGAAGTAGACAGTGTCACTAAGATATGCAAATAATCACATTTTCAATCACCAGTCTGTGATCTGAGCGAGATTTTCAGCCACACGAAATTTAAAAAATTGAATAAAGTCATGTGACGGGGTTTTGCAACTGAGAGACCTCGGTTTATCCCTCCGGCAGATCGCTACGCTCGTAGGCCGAGTTCTCAGCACTGTCCAGCATTATGTGTCCCAGCGGTTGGGAGAGTGACGACAAACTCAAATGACAGCAAGAGGCGCACAAAGGCGAACCTCCGCACGGACGGATCGTCAGATTACAAGCATGGCGTGTAGTGATCCATTCTGTACTGTGAGTGAAACTGGACGTCACATCCCAAGCCTGGAGCGTCAGTGTCTACATAAACCACTAGAAGGCGCTTGTACACCAATGGGCTACCAGCCTGACGTCCAGTGACAGGGGAGCCGTTGAGATCACACCAGCGCTCTCGAAGGCTATCATGGTGCAGAGCAAGATGGCAATGGAGGCTGGAATGGGGGTCTACAGATTGGCATGGAGACCACGTGGGCAATGCGATATTAATCCCAGGATTATGGTGTGGGGGGCATAATGTACGGTAGCCGGACCCCTCTAGTCTTCATTCCAGGTACATGAACAGCCCAGCATTGTGTTGACTTGGTCTTGGAACCAGCGGTACGGCCATTTTTACAAAGTGTCCCAAGAACCATTTTTTCAATACGACAACGCCAGGCCACATGTGGTTCGTGCAACTGAGCAGCCAACGTAGCCTGAATGTGCTACCATGGCGTGCAGCGTCTGCGGACTTGTCTCCTGTCGGGCACATAATTCGTCGGCAACTACATAGGGAGCTGCCAGATGCATCTTGATGATTTGTGTGCCCAACTGCATTCAGCGTGGTAGAACGTTCCCTAGATAAACATTAATAATCTAGTTGATAACAGGCCAAGGTGTGTAAGTACGTGTGGCGCTCATACTCCATACTGAATAAATCAAGACGGTTTCAATATTTTGTTTCCATTTTTCCATCAGTTGCAGATCATTAACATGGCTGTCGATCCTGTGATTTCCATAACTCCATGGCTTTTCCTTCTTGGTGTTGAAGTGACTGCTGAAGTGAAGCTCGACATGGCATCTGGAAGACATCTGGAGGGATGCTGAAGCATCTGGATAGCCACACACAGCTGCGTGGTATATGTAGGTGCAGGATCTTGGGTGTGAATGGTCCTCTCCACCACATCCCATCAATGCTTAATTGGGCTCACGGGCGGAAGTGAAGACCAAACCATTTGTAGAACCTCTCCAGCATGCCCCTCCAAGCAGTTCTGGACAACTTGGGCCTGATGACATAGTGCATTATGCTGCTGGAATATCCCATCTTTATCGGAGTCCATGAAGTCCATGAAGGGTTGCAAATGATCACCAAGCTGATCAGAACCTGAACCACTCTGGTCCCGATCATGGCACCCGTTCAGCTGTTTTACCGCCATAAGGGTCCGTGATCGCTGTGCCCGACATACATTTACGTAGCTGCTGAACAAAGTCCAGGCGGCAGTGACGTAAATTTACCATCAGTGGTCGCAAAGGGGTTAATTTGAACAATCTGTGCTCACAAATTTTTTCATATAACTTTACAGCAGTCAGAGCCTCAAATATCCTGTATAAACATAAAGTTACAAGATAAAATGCAGAATGCCTACAGCTACCACTAGAGGGAGCTCAGGAGCTCATTGCATACAGAATATACACTGAGCTCAATAGTCCGTGTTCAGTTCACCTCCTACCCTGGTGGTGACAGATAAATAGCGCTCACTGCCAACATAGAAAACTGCATCAAGTATATCATAACATCGCACAGAATCATTTATGCTGGTGTCTTAGAAAGTTGCAGAGGTAGGTTCACTTTAACTGTCCTCCCACGTTACATGCAGGCAGCCATTCTTATACACAGCCTCCTTCTATAGCGTTTCATCACAACGGCAGGCATCCGTATGTCATAAAAAGTCATGAATTCTACATGAACTTTAGGCAGCTTGTAGTGAACTGATGCCTGCGGCAAGGCACTCGCTCCGGGTGCCCTGGGCTATAGCCTTGTGAATACCGCTAATTACCATGTATCACTGCACTATCTCTACTTCTGAGCATCCCTTGAAACCCTCTGTGCTGCCGCACTACTTACCGTATACGCTCTAAGTCTCAGTCTCAGTTCCTCGCTCATACTAAATTCTACGGGTGTCAGTGGATGCTGGAAGTTGTAGTTTCACAAAAAGAGCCACAGGTGAAGATCCGGTGTAAACTATAGTCTGAGAATGCCTCTGAAGCATTTCACAGTCCTTGCAGATTATTGTCTTCACTGTAAAAGTTAAAGGGGTTTTACCATTAAATACATTTATCCCCTATCCATAGAATAAGGCCTCATGTCCACGGGCGGGTCGGATTCTGTGGGTGGGAGCCCACCGCGGAAACCCACCCTGCCCGCGGCAGGAGGACATTACTTACCCTTCTGAATCCTGTGCGTGGCTGTGCGGATCTTCTGTCTTCGGGCAAGCTGGCATGTGGGCAGGCCCGCCACCCGGCGCACCGCCGCACATGTGTAGTGGAGATCCACAGCAAATCTGCAGTGACAGCTGAGGGTGTGCTGCGGATCGGACGGCTTCCATTGACTTCAACTGCGGCAAAAGAGAGCATGCTGCGATTTGTTGTCCGGAAAACAAATCTGCATGCTTTAATTAAGCTGCGGACGTCCATGTCTTCCTATAGGCGGCTTGAACAGCGGGTACACGCGCAGATTTCGCAATTCAACCCCGCCTGTGGACATTGGGCCTTAGGGTTAAATGTCTGATTGTCAGGGATCTGACCTCTGTGACCTCCAGCAATCGTAAGAGCAGTGCACCCCGAATCCTCTATGTGAATGGAGCGGCTGTGCACACGCTTCATTCACTTCCATCGGATAGCAGATATTGATGCACACAGCAATCTTTTTGTGTCCCATATACCGTGTTTCCCCGAAAATAAGACCCTGTCTTATATTAATTTTTGCCCCAAAAGAGGCACAAGGTCTTATATTCCGGAAGAGGAAGTAACCGGCTTCAACGCTCGATCGCCAATCTTTTGAAAGCAGAGTTAAGTTAGCTGAAACGCGTGGGTGGCTTTTTCAAAAGTTTATATTGTACTGTCGTGTATGAAGAAGTAACAAAGTATCATTGATTGGAGATCGACGTGTTGAAGCCGGGGACCTCCTCCTTCTGTAAGGCCGCCTGCACACGGGCGGAAATCCCGCGGCGGGATTTCCACCACTGAAAGTTTGCATAGGAGTGCATTACAATACGCACTCCTATGCAGACGGCCGCGGTTTGGCCGCGCAAAATCTCGCGCGGCAAACAAACCGCGGCATGTCCTATTTTTGTGCGGGGCCGTACATGAAAGAGCCGGGGCCGCCAGGCGCGGGTGAGTACGCGCTCGTCTCTGCAGGCTCTCGGGTCGGGTCCCGCGGCGAGAATTCTCGCTGCTGGATCCGACCCGCTCGTCTGCAGGCGGCCTATGTCAGCTGCAGGAGCTAGCAGCCCACCAAGTCTTCACATCAGATCCCCTCAACACATCTCAGTGGATCTGTCCAGCCGCAGTGTGGCGAGCCCTTTCTGATCCGATTCTCGGATTTATGATTTGCACTTATTTTCGGGGGAAGTCTTATCATACTTACCTAGCCGGCTGTAGGTCGCCAATAGTATTCTCCCTGGAAAACCCCTTTAATGGTGTCCTCAATGGTGAGAAATACAGGCAGATACGCATAATGCAAGACCATCAGGAAGGAGTCTGATTGGCTCCAAATTTATTCTGCAGCAGGAGAACAACCCCCAAACATCCAGCCAATGTCAGTAAGAACCATCTTCACCGTAAGGAAGAACAAGGAGTCCTGGAAGTGATGATTTGGCCCACAGGGACCTGATCTCATCATCATCCAGTCTGTCTGGGATTACATGAAGAGACAGAAGGATCTGAGCGAGTCGACATCCACAGAAGATCTCTCCTTAGTTCTCCAAGATGATTGGAACAACCTCCCTGCTAAGTTCCTTCAAAAACTGAGTGTAAGTGTATCTAGAAGAACTGATGGTGTTGTGAAGGTAAAGGGGGGGGGGGGGGGGGGGGAGTCAAACCAAAAACCGATGGGATTCAGATTTCCCTTTTGTTCATTCATTTCACTAAAATGAACTACTAACACGTATCTGAAAGCGTTCTTACTTTGCAGCATTTTTTCCACACCTGCCTATCATTTTTGCACAGTACTATATGAATAAATTGTCAACCTGTCAGATAGAAGAGTCTGCTTTGTAGTTTCCCCGAAGCAGCGCCACTCTCGTCCGTGGGCTGCATCTGGTATAGCAGCTACAGATACAGCCTACGGCTACAGTCATTGCTAATCACAGACAACCTCAGCAACATGACTGAAACGCATCAGCGCCTCCCAGGATTTTCTTATTGATATTTCAATAAAATGATGTCTACACGAGGCAGGAAGCGTCGGCGCATCAGTCACGGACATCAGACATGTTGGAGACTGCATGGAGCAAGAAGAGTGCAACCCCTTAAGGCTCCACGCCCATGGCCATGGGATCCATGTCACAGAAATCCCCAAATACACATTATTGGCTCCTTGAAGGATTGCTCGCGGAGTCCTTCCAGCAGCGCATGGAGTCCCAATGGGACTTTATTACAGACGCATTGTGTAGCCCATGTACAACTGTAAGGGTTCCTGCATTTGTACATCGTATAGGATTTACCCCATTTAAGCCTGAGGCCTCCTGCACACGGGCGGATCTGCATTGCGAAATCCAACGCGGGATTCTGCAGCAAATCCAGCCCATAGCATGTTATAAGAAAACGCGATTTCCTGCCCATGAGCGGAAATCAATTGCGATCTTCTGCTCGCAGGGAAGAAATTGCAGCATGTTGTGATTTTGTGCCAGATACGCACGGCCGGCTTTCACTGAAGTCAATGGAAGCCGTCCGTGACGCAGCCATTCTGCAATCATCATTGCAGAATGGCCGCAGGAGCGGCGTCATCGCCATAGCAATGGCATGGTGTCCTCTATACTGCGCATGTTGCGGACGGCACATTCACAGCAGAGAAGACGCCGGACAGGTAAGCTGGGGTCACCGGTCAGACACCGGGTCGAACACCGCTGTGGGAATCCCGGATGCCCACCCGTGTGCAGGTGGCCTTAAAGGGAATGTCCAGGATTTGAAAAACATGGCTTCCTTTTTCCAAAAACAATGCCCCTCCTGTCTGCAGGTTGCATGTTATTGCAGCTCAGCCGCATTCACTTCAATGGACCTGAGCTGCGATGCCACGCTTAACCTGTGGACACGTGTGGTTTCTGGAAGAAGGTTTTTCTACTCTTGGCCATCTTTTCAAGCCGGCTTCACATGGCTTCAAAATTTGCGTTCTCAATAGGCAAAGAATAGAACCCATTGATTTCCATTTTCCTGCGCATTTCGGTCCCACAAAAAAAACAAACCCAGCATGTTCTATTTTCCGGTGCATTTGCAATTAGAAGCCAATGGGGATCTGCAAATGCGTGCAAAATACGCTAGGAGATGTGCGAAACACTGTAATTGCGCAGGAAAAAGAACACATCTGGAACTCCATACACTAATTAACCGTTTCAATCTGTGTGTATTTTTGTGGCGTGCGCATGCACATGTGTGCAGAAAAAGTACAATAAAATACACAGATGCGCTCGCAAAAAAAAAAAAAGGTTGTTACGCAAATCTGCTACACTTATAACCCAAACAGGGTTAGGTTGACAAGGCTGCAGGGCTGAGTACAATGAATTTACACGGGTGCGTGTGACATTGGTCCGAGAAACTCAGACACATATCACACTGGCCAATTCTGTATGCGAGAGCGATGCGTCTTGTGAGGATATCACATGGCATCGCTGCACTTACCGTTCTCCCATCTGTAAAATCGCATGTTGTTCAAATAGAAAAAAAAAACAAATCGCACTCCCATGGGGAAGAATGGGGGAACATGACGTTGCAGTTTTTCATATTTCACAGCATCGTTAAGGGCACAAACTGACGAATGTGTTTTAGTCCCGTTATGTGACTGTGAAAATCACGGCCGCATAATGGACCGAAACAAAAGCGTTGATTTCCATGGTTCCGTTTTCACCGGCCCTTTTCTCGGTTGTGAACACTACGCCTGAGAATAGACAGGACTCGCCCCATCTTTCCCGCATGCAGTTAACTTTTTTATTTTTAATTCATAATAAGTAAGTGAAGTGAAAGAAAAAAAAATCAATTCCGCCATCTTTGGGGTCTCTTGTTTCTACAGTGTACACACAGTGGCTAAAACTTTATTCTGTGGGCCAGTATGATTGCGCCCATTGGCAAAATGGCGGATGCAAGCGCAGAAGCTGCGGAAGGCCTGGGAAATTTAGAATCTCCTTGCTTCTGGCGACTAAAGGTAGCCGAGAGGCTGGAGCAGCGGCTGAGGGCCGCGGTGAGCGGTCTCAGGTCACGTGATCGCTGTTATCCAACAAATAATAGCGATCACGTAAACGGTAAAAATTAGTTGAAGTTTAACCCCTAGAGTGGCACGCCCGGAAATTTTCCGGGACGAGCTCTACTGCTCATAGCGATATAGCTCGGAAGATTTCCGGGCTATGTATCACTACGGGAGCTGCAGAGCACAATGCCACAAGCTGTGACATTGTGCTCTGCCTGCACAGACCCACAGAGAACAAAGCAGGACGTTGAGAAGCAGGAAGATATTGCCGATTTGCCGGCAATCTCCTGCTTCTAATATCCTGCTTTGTATACAGGTTGCTATAGAGACCATCGGCTTGTCAGGAGCAAGCCGATGGTCTCTGTGGCAGGGAGAGCTGGTGCTTGGCTGTCAGAGGACAGCTAGGTACCAGCTCTTACAGCAGATATCAGAGATAACCTCTGAGCTCTGCTGTGTTAACCCTTTACATGCTGCAGTCTATGTGACTGCAGCATGTAAAGGGCTGCCACCATGGGACCCCCCCCAGAATGTGATCAGGGAGTCCTGATGCATCTCTGTGGAAGTCCCCTAAGGGGACAAAAAAAAAAAAAAAGTAAAACAAAAAAGTAAAAAAAAAAAAAAAAGTTAAAAATTATTTAAAAAATAAAATAAATAAAATTAAAAACACTTGTCTCCCTTTACTTTGTGAAAAATAAAATTACACATGTGGTATCCGTGCGTCGTAATGACCCAGAGAAGGAAGTTAGTACATTATTTAACCCCTTAATGACACGGTCCCTTTTTTTCTTCTTTCCCCGTTTCTTTTTTTCCTCCCCCCGTTTAAAAAAATCATAACTCCTTTATTTATCCATTGACGTCGCTGTATGAGGACTTGTTGTTTTTTTGCGGGACGAGTTGTATTTTTCAATGTTGCCATTTAAAGTACCGTATAATGTACTGAAAAACTTTTACAAAAATCTAAGTGGAGTAAAATGAAAGAAAAATGACATTCCACCATCCTTCAGTGCGTTTTGTTTCTACGGCGCACAAACTGCAAAAAAATGACCTGATAACTTTATTCTATGGGTCGGTACGATTACTGCGATACCAAACTTGTATACTTTTTTTTTACTATAGCACTTGTATTTTTTTTTCAAAGATATTTAATTTTTTTAAATTATTTTCTGCTGCATCTTCTGCGCGCAATAACTTTTTTACTTTTCCATCGACGTACTTGAGAAAGGGCTCATTTTTTGTGGGACGTCCTGTAGTTAACGTTCGTACCATTTTGGAATACATACGACTTTTTGATCGCTTTTTATTGCATTTTTTCTGGGAGACATGGTTACTAAAAAAGTGCATTTCTGGCGTTCTTTTTTTTTTCGGATTACGTTCACCATGTGGGGTAAATAATGCACTATTTTGATCAGACATTTACGGACGCGGTGATACCAAATATGGATTTTTCTTTTATGATTTAGATTTTTTTTATTATAGATATGGCAAAAGGAGGGCGATTTACCTTGTATTACTTTTCCCCCCAATCTCCCTACAAATGTTTTTACAAAAGTTATGCAATACATTATATATACCCAAAAATGATGCCATCAAAAAGTACAACTTGTCCCGCAAAAAACAAGCCCTCACATAGCCGTGTCAATGGAAAAATGAAAAAGTTATGGCTCTTGGAACGCTACTGCAAAATTAGTTGAAATTAAATGATTGGCCCATTTAAAAAACCTGCCCTGATGGGCACGACAGGGGGGTAGGAAACCCGCCACTCAAGGGGTTAATGGTTCTTTTATTCATGTGTGCGCTGTACAAACCTGTTCTTAAAATGACGCAATTACCCCAAAAAATTAAATCTGTAATTTTTTCCTTCTGCTTTGCTGAGATTCATTCAAAAACTGTGGTGTCAAAATACGCAGCACAGCCCTACATGAATTTGGTAAGGGGTCTAGTTTTCAAGATGGGATCGTTTTGGCCACTCAATGGCGCTACAAGTGAGCGATGGGGCCTAAAACACCTTCAAGCAAAATTTCTGTTCTGAAAACCACCAGCTGCTCCTTTCGTTTTGAGCCTTGTTGTGCATATGGACATAAGATTAAGGCCACAATGGGTATGTTTTTGAACACAGGACAAACAGGGGTATCCATTTTGGGGTGCAAATCCTAATTTTCATGTGCGCTATAGAAAAAAAACCTATCTTTAAAATTACATATTTGCAAAAATATGAAATTTTATTACACTGACACCTGTAAGTGAATACATTAAGATGTGTATTTTTTTAAATTCTGATCCCTATGAGCCTTTGGAATCTTAGCTTGGTGTAGGAAAATAAAATGTTCCTTAAAATGTTAATAATTAATGTTAAATTCGTACATCTCCTAAATGGTTAAAAAAATAAGTTTTTCCAATGTGCTTCCACAATAAAGTAAGCAGATGAAAATATCTATCTTATCAAACATTTGTATGGTATTGTTTGCACATATTTGAGATATTGCATTTGCCACTTTTAATAAATATACACAAATTCTATCGGTCTATTTTTACCACCTAAATGAAGAACACGTGGCAAAAAAACAAAGTCAGGATCACTGGGATATGCAAAACCTTTACGGAGTTATTCTATGTTTAAGTGACATGTCAGATTTTAAAACTTTTGGCCCGGTCATTAAGGCGCAAACAGGCTAGGTCACTAAGGGGTTAAAATACCAAATTTATATAGGGTTTTTTTTGCTGTACTTCTAAAAAAAAAAATTAAATACAATTGAAAAGAAAATTATTTTCTGCCACCATAACTTGTTTTTTCCTCCATCGACATAATTGTGTAAGGGCTTGTCTTTTCTAGTGCATCCTGTAGTGTCTAGGTGACAAAGAAAAAGCTCAATTGTGCCGTTTTTTTTTTTTTCTGGCAACATTCACTGTACAGGATATACCGGTATAATGCTTCACTTTGATTGATAGGATTTTTTCAGATGCAGCGATACCAAATAGGTTTTCTTTTTACATTTTGTATTATAAATATGGGAAAAGGGTTATTAAAAGCTTTTATTGCCTTCATTTTTTCATTAATTAATAAAACTTTTCTCCACTAGTTTTTACGTTTTTGTCCCTGTCGGTGACTTGAACTTGCAATCACTCCTGTAGTATAATGTAATACCATAGTATTTCATTTTACCGCGATCTGAAAGGCAGTCTATCAAGCCACACCACAAGCATGGCTACAATGGCAGCCATAGCCGCCCAACAGCACCCTCTGATCTGTTCGCGGAAGGGAACCAGTCACGACCCCCGAATTCCAATCATGGCATTTAAATGCCGCTCTCAGAATTGATGGTGGCAATTAAAGGACTAACAGCTGCGATCAGTGTGACCCGCATTGTATGGAACGGGACTGATTCTCCTCCATACAAACCCTGAACCTCCATGACGTAACTGTACTTCCTGGAGCATTAAAGGGGTTGTCCCGCGCCGAAACGGGTTTTTTTTTTTTTCAATAGCCCCCCCGTTCGGCGCGAGACAAACCCGATGCACTGGTTAAAAAAGAAAACCGGACAGTGCTTACCTGAATCCCCGCGCTCCGGTGACTTCTTACTTACCTGGTGAAGATGGCCGCCGGGATCTTCTCCCTCGGTGGACCGCAGGGCTTCTGTGCGGTCCATTGCCGATTCCAGCCTCCTGATTGGCTGGAATCGGCACGTGACGGGGCGGAGCTACACGGAGCCGCTCTCCGGCACGAGCGGCCCCATTCAGAAGAGAAGAAGACAGGACTGCGCAAGCGCGTCTAATCCGGCGATTAGACGCTGAAAATTAGACGGCACCATGGAGACGAGGACGCCAGCAACGGAACAGGTAAGTGAATAACTTCTGTATGGCTCATAATTAATGCACAATGTACATTACAAAGTGCATTAATATGGCCATACAGAAGTGTATAGACCCACTTGCTTTCGCGGGACAACCCCTTTAAGGTGTTAAAAAGCCAGATGCTTAATACGTACGACATCTCGTCCTCGGAGAGCGCCGCCATACGCTGCCTGAGGTTTTATTTCACCTGTAAATCAAAAACATAATTAAAATGCTGTAGTGGATAACTGTCTGATCACTATACGGGGTCTGAACAAGGATCGGAGCTTTGTGGGGCTAACATTTCTATAGGCCACATTAACTTGTAATTGTGAACCTGCCGTAGTACCCGTCTCCCTTATGTGCCATTTACAGGGGCCCCGGACGCTTATTGGCAGCTGTCTGAGGAGTTCTTAAAGCCCATTTAGACACAACGATTATTGCTCAAAAGCCATCTTTGAGCGTTAATCGTTGCGTCTAAACACGCGGCCATCATGCTCTGTTCATTCATCGGTGATTAGCGCGAACGCTGATTTTCTCATTCTTTCAGCTGGTATCCCGCTGGCAGTTCTCAGTGAGACACCAGCTGAAAGCTCAGAGAACAATGCAAATGTTTGCATATATAAAACAGCTGCTTTGTTCTCAGAGCTATTGCGGCGGTATCCCGCTCCGCCTGCATTAACTCTTAAGTAGCTAATTAGCTACTTAGAGTTATGCAAAGATGATCGCTCCAAACTGTCACTCAAACTGTCATTTGAGCGATTATCTTTCAGTGTAAATGGGCCTTTAGACCTGTATAACTTTTTCCCTTCCTTTGATCCTTTTTTGCCTCATATTGCAATTAATGCTGAGAAATACGATGCGTCCAGAAAGTCTTCAGACCCTTCACTTTTTAAAAATTTGTTATATTGTGGCTTTGTGCAAATAACGAAATATCTGTTTTCTCCCCCTCATTCTGCAGTCAATACCCCGTAGTGACAAACTGATAACTTCTTTATGAAGCGTGTACCACGACTGGTTCAACCATGGACAGACATCCTATAGATTACACAGTGGAAGGCCATGTGCGGTTGATCCTAGAGGCGGGTGTTGGTCCATCTGTAATCTCAGCAACATCTTAGCACACTGGACCAGCAGACCCAGTAGTACAACCGTGCGGAAGTTAGACAAATTTCCACAATGACCATGCAGCATACCTTGCATCCACTGGGGTTCAATAGTAGAAGACGGACAAGGGTGCTCCTGATGACCCTGCATCATTGTAAAGGGGCCACTATGGCAGAGTCCACCGCCCCAGGATTGGCTGACGGATGTTTTAGTTTCTGGAGGCCTTCCTGGATCTGGTGATGTGAATTCCTCCACAGGGAATCTGGCGTCCATGTCATCCACCCAGCTTATCAATGGTTTCTCTGCTACTGTCTTATCTGCTGCTCTGTACAACTGGTGTTCCTTCCCAGTTTTCAGCCCCGCGAAATTACCAGAATGTTAATCCAAGATTACATTTTAACAAAACCTTAATGTAACACTTGGATTCTGTCTGGGAACTTGGTGGAGTTCAAGAGGTAGTGCCCACTTCACTAACTCCTCAGCCTTAGACTCCTCCTAGTACGATGACTCTAACTAGCTTACTAACTCCCAACTCGGGGTGGGCACCATCCTATATATATATATATATATATATATATATATATATATATATATATACAGTGTCCCACCCAGTACCTAGAGGATACAGTATTCATTAGAACGTTTCTTTCAATATAGTCTTAAAGAGAGAGAGTATAGAATCCTAGAATGGTAGCGTTGGAAGGGACCTCCGGGGTCATCTGGTCCAACCCCCTGCTCAGTGCCGGATCACTAAATCATCCCAGACAGATATTTGTCCAGCCTTTGTTTGAACACTTCCATTGAAGGAGATCTCCCCACCTCCCGTGGCAACCGGTTCCACTCATTGATCCCCCTCACTGTCTAATATCTAATCTGTGTCTCCTCCCTTTCAGTTTCATCCCATTGCTTCTAGTCTTTCCTTGTGCAGATGAGAATAGGGCTGATCCCTCTGCACTGTGACCACCCTTCAGATATTTGTAGACAGCTATTAAGTCTCCTCTCAACCTTCTCTTCTGCAAGCTAAACATTCCCAGATCCTTTAACCGTTCCTCATAGGACATGATTTGCAGACGGCTCACCATCTTGGTAACTCTTCTCTGAACTTGCTCCAGTTTGTCTATGTCTTTTTTAAAGTGGGGTGCCAGAACTGGACACAGTATTCCAAATGAGGTCTGACTAAGGAAGAGTAGAGGGAGATAATGACCTCACGTGATCTAAACTCTATGCTTCTCCTAATACATCCCAGAATTGTGTTTGCCTTTTTGGCTGCTGCATCACATTGTTGACTCATGTTCAGTCTATGATCTATTAGTATACCCAAGTCTTTTTTACATGTGTTGCTGCTTAGCCCAATTCCTCCTATTCTGTATGTGCTTTCTTCATTTTTCTTGCCCAGATATAGGACTTTGCATTTCTCCTTGTTAAATACTATTCTGTTAGTGGCCGCCCACTGTACAAGCTTTTCTAGATCTTTTTGAATCCTCTCTCTCTTCCTTAGTGTTAGCTATCCCTCCCAGCTTTGTGTCATCAGCAAATTTGATCAGTTTCCCATCAATTCCCTCCTCCAGATCATTTATAACAATGTTGACCAACACTGGGCCCAGGACAGAGCCTTGTGGTCCCCACTTGATACATTCTTCCACTTGGATGTGCAGCCATTTATGACCACTCTTTGAGTACGATCACTCAGCCAGCTGTGAATCCACCTAACAGTTGCCTTGTCAATCCCAGATTTGGTCATTTTTTTCCATAAGTATGGTATGAGATACTTTGTCAAATGCTTTACTAAAGTCAAGGTATACTATATCCACCAGGTCATTTGTAGTAACGATTCCCGTTTCCTGCTGAACCATATGGATGGCCAGGTCCGCATCTGGCGTAAACATCATGAAGTATCGCATGGTTGCACCGTTGGGATTCAAGACGCCGGTGGTCACAGTGCTATGGTCAGGGGAGTGTTTTTCTGACATGGCCTAGGATCGCTGATCGTCATACTACAATCCTTGAATGGTGAACGCTACAGAGACCCGTTAGCTAAGATCTTCAGGAAGTTTTTCCCGATCACAGTGCTATATTTAAACAAGACAATGCTCCGTGTCACCCAGTCCAGATCATTAGGGAGTGGTTGGAGGAACACAATGAATTCTCCACAGTACCTTGGCCCCCAAACTCAATGGACTGTAACCCCATTGAACATGTTTGTGATATGCTGTAAAGAGATTTGCTACTACTTGTCTGTAAAATGTGCACCGATTGAGCTGCTACAGCAAGAATTGGGCGAGTTGAGTATGGAGGATGCTCAACACCTTGTGGAATCTGTTCGCTAATGTCTGAAAATATGGGTCTGGAAAACACATCACGTGGTGTACGATGTGCACACGGCTGCGATGCGAGGCTACCATTGAAAACAATGGGAAACACCTGCCGATCATCTGGTGCGGCTTTGAGCCGTGCGGATGCTCACAACTATACTGAAGTGATGGGAGCTTTGCATCCACGGGAGCATTGCACGGCACGATATGGCGTTCGGCTGTGTAAAACTAGTCTAAGGCTGCTCTCACACAGGCGTTGGCTACCACACAGTGTTTTAAAGCATTTTCAAATGCGATTACCAGGGTTTTTTAACACACCCCATCGTCACATTTCGAACGCTCATCTGAAAAGTTCCATTGAAATCAATGAAGGGGTTTTATAGCATTTAGCACAGAGTTTCAAATGCTGCAAAAACCGGTGTGTGAGAGAGGCATTAGGGGAAGTTGTCGTTCTGCTGTAGACCCCGTCCTGCGGTTCCATCTCAGGCAGATATACAAATAATGAGAGTTGTGGTGATTAGATGGACGGTCTTGTCACCGGAGGCCCTAAAAGTGGTTCCCCCCTCGGCCTATAAGAGGCTCTCGGAGGCTCCTTGTGTGTAGTGACCTCTTCTTCCGCTTGTAGAGCTTGTTGACCACTAGACGCCTCTACGACGCAGAGAAGAGATGTCACCCCGTTACCAGAGGGGGGCGCATTATTGGGGTGTGAGGAGCTGGATGGTCGTATCGATGAATTGTCCCCCACCGGCTGTTCTGACCAGTCTGTTAGGAGGTGTTGGGACCAGTGGATGAGGGCACACAAGGTGACCGGGCTCAGGACGCCCCCTACAGACCACCAGTAGAGAGGAGGATCTGACCAAACTGTTAGGTGGTGTTGGACCCAATGGATGGGGGCACACAAGGTGATGTGGCTCTGGACCCCCTGAATCCAGGTTTAGTTTGGGCGCTGACGATGGCCATGTTCATTTCTGGAGATCTCAGGGTGAGCGCCTCAATCCTGCCTTTGCTGTGGAGCAGCACACTGCCCCCTGCTGGTGTGATGGTCTGGGGGGCCATCACATATAACAGTCGCCCCCCCCCTAGTAGTGGTAGGAGGGACAATGACACCTCAGCGATATGTTCAGGACGTCCTGCAGCCACATGTGTTCCTCTCATGGCGGCTTCCAGCAGGATAATGCTCGGCCGCACAAACTAGGGGGTCACAGGAGCCCCCACAACATTGTCACACTACGTTAATGTAGACAGGTATGATGTGAGGTAACATGTGGAGGGGTCTGTACTGTAGACAGGTATGATGTGAGGTAACATGTGGAGGGGTCTGTACTGTAGACATGTATGATGTGAGGTAACACGTGGAGGGGTCTGTACTGTAGACATGTATGATGTGAGGTAACATGTGGAGAGGTCTGTACTGTAGACATGTATGATGTGAGGTAACATGTGGAGGGGTCTGTACTGTAGACAGGTATGATGTGAGGTAACATGTGGAGGGGTCTGTACTGTAGACATGTATGATGTGAGGTAACATGTGGAGGGGTCTGTACTGTAGACATGTATGATGTGAGGTAACATGTGGAGGGGTCTGTACTGTAGACAGGTATGATGTGAGGTAACATGTGGAGGGGTCTGTACTGTAGACATGTATGATGTGAGGTAACATGTGGAGGGGTCTGTACTGTAGACAGGTATGATGTGAGGTAACATGTGAAGGGGTCTGTACTGTAGACATGTATGATGTGAGGTAACATGTGGAGGGGTCTGTACTGTAGACATGTATGATGTGAGGTAACATGTGGAGAGGTCTGTACTGTAGACATGTATGATGTGAGGTAACATGTGGAGGGGTCTGTACTGTAGACAGGTATGATGTGAGGTAACATGTGGAGGGGTCTGTACTGTAGACATGTATGATGTGAGGTAACATGTGGAGAGGTCTGTACTGTAGACATGTATGATGTGAGGTAACATGTGGAGGGGTCTGTACTGTAGACAGGTATGATGTGAGGTAACATGTGGAGGGGTCTGTACTGTAGACAGGTATGATGTGAGGTAACATGTGGAGAGGTCTGTACTGTAGATAGGTATGATGTGTGGTAACATGTGGAGGGGTCTGTACTGTAGACATGTATGATGTGAGGTAACATGTGGAGAGGTCTGTACTGTAGACATGTATGATGTGAGGTAACATGTGGAGAGGTCTGTACTGTAGACATGTATGATGTGAGGTAACATGTGGAGGGGTCTATACTGTAGACATGTATGATGTGAGGTAACATGTGGAGGGGTCTGTACTGTAGACATGTATGATGTGAGGTAACATGTGGAGGGGTCTGTACTGTAGACATGCATGATGTGAGGTAACATGTGGAGGGGTCTGTACTGTAGACATGTATGATGTGAGGTAACATGTGGAGGGGTCTGTACTGTAGACAGGTATGATGTGAGGTAACATGTGGAGGGGTCTGTACTGAAGACATGTATGATGTGAGGTAACATGTGGAGGGATCTGTACTGTAGACATGTATGATGTGTGGTAACATGTGGAGGGGTCTGTACTGTAGACATGTATGATGTGTGGTAACATGTGGAGGGGTCTGTACTGTAGACATGTATGATGTGAGGTAACATGTGGAGGGGTCTGTACTGTAGACAGGTATGATGTGAGGTAACATGTGGAGGGGTCTGTACTGTAGACATGTATGATGTGAGGTAACATGTGGAGGGATCTGTACTGTAGACATGTATGATGTGTGGTAACATGTGGAGGGGTCTGTACTGTAGACATGTATGATGTGAGGTAACATGTGGAGGGGTCTATACTGTAGACAGGTATGATGTGAGGTAACATGTGGAGGGGTCTGTACTGTAGACATGTATGATATGAGGTAACATGTGGAGGGGTCTGTACTGTAGACAGGTATGATGTGAGGTAACATGTGGAGAGGTCTGTACTGTAGACATGTATGATGTGTGGTAACATGTGGAGGGGTCTGTACTGTAGACATGTATGATGTGTGGTAACATGTGGAGGGGTCTGTACTGTAGACATGTATGATGTGAGGTAACATGTGGAGGGGTCTGTACTGTAGACATGTATGATGTGTGGTAACATGTAGAGGGGTCTGTACTGTAAACATGTATGATGTGAGGTAACATGTGGAGAGGTCTGTACTGTAGACATGTATGATGTGTGGTAACATGTGGAGGGGTCTGTACTGTAGACATGTATGATGTGTGGTAACATGTTCAGGGGTCTGTACTGTAGACAGGTATGATGTGAGGTAACATGTGGAGGGGTCTGTACTGTAGACAGGTATGATGTGAGGTAACATGTGGAGGGGTCTGTACTGTAGACATGTATGATGTGAGGTAACATGTGTAGGGATCTGTACTGTAGACATGTATGATGTGTGGTAACATGTGGAGGGGTCTGTACTGTAGACATGTATGATGTGTGGTAACATGTGGAGGGGTCTGTACTGTAGACATGTATGATGTGAGGTAACATGTGGAGGGGTCTGTACTGTAGACAGGTATGATGTGAGGTAACATGTGGAGGGGTCTGTACTGTAGACATGTATGATGTGAGGTAACATGTGGAGGGATCTGTACTGTAGACATGTATGATGTGTGGTAACATGTGGAGGGGTCTGTACTGTAGACATGTATGATGTGAGGTAACATGTGGAGGGGTCTATACTGTAGACAGGTATGATGTGAGGTAACATGTGGAGGGGTCTGTACTGTAGACATGTATGATGTGAGGTAACATGTGGAGGGGTCTGTACTGTAGACAGGTATGATGTGAGGTAACATGTGGAGAGGTCTGTACTGTAGACATGTATGATGTGTGGTAACATGTGGAGGGGTCTGTACTGTAGACATGTATGATGTGTGGTAACATGTGGAGGGGTCTGTACTGTAGACATGTATGATGTGAGGTAACATGTGGAGGGGTCTGTACTGTAGACATGTATGATGTGTGGTAACATGTGGAGGGGTCTGTACTGTAAAAATGTATGATGTGAGGTAACATGTGGAGAGGTCTGTACTGTAGACATGTATGATGTGTGGTAACATGTGGAGGGGTCTGTACTGTAGACATGTATGATGTGTGGTAACATGTTCAGGGGTCTGTACTGTAGACAGGTATGATGTGAGGTAACATGTGGAGGGGTCTGTACTGTAGACAGGTATGATGTGAGGTAACATGTGGAGGGGTCTGTACTGTAGACATGTATGATGTGAGGTAACATGTGGAGGGGTCTGTACTGTAGACATGTATAATGTGAGGTCACATGTGGAGGGGTCTGTACTGTAGACAGGTATGATGTGAGGTAACATGTGGAGGGGTCTATACTGTAGACAGGTATGATGTGAGGTAACATGTGGAGGGGTCTATACTGTAGACAGGTATGATGTGAGGTAACATGTGGAGGGGTCTGTACTGTAGACAGGTATGATGTGAGGTAACATGTGGAGGGGTCTATACTGTAGACAGGTATGATGTGAGGTAAGATGTGGAGGGGTCTGTACTGTAGACATGTATGATGTGAGGTAACATGTGGAGGGGTCTGTACTGTAGACATGTATGATGTGAGGTAACATGTGGAGGTGTCTGTACTGTAGACATGTATGATGTGAGGTAACATGTGGAGGTATCTATACTGTAGACATGTATGATGTGAGGTAACATGTGGAGGTGTCTGTACTGTAGACATGTATGATGTGAGGTAACATGTGGAGGGATCTATACTGTAGACATGTATGATGTGAGGTAATATGTGGAGAGGTCTGTACTGTCGACATGTATGATGTGAGGTGACATGTATGAAGTGAGGTACAATATGGAGGGGTCTATACTGTAGACATGTATGGTGTGAGGTAACATGTGGAGGTATCTATACTGTAGACATGTATGGTGTGTGGTGAGATGTGGAGGGGTCTGTACTGTAGACAGGTATGATGTGAGGTAACATGTGGAGAGGTCTGTACTGTAGACAGGTATGATGTGAGGTAACATGTGGAGGGGTCTGTACTGTAGACATGTATGATGTGATGTAACATGTGGAGGGGTCTATAGACAGGTATGATGTGAGGTAACATGTGGAGGGGCCTGTACTGTAGATATGTATGATGTGAGGTAACATGTGGAGGGGTCTGTACTGTAGACATGTATGATGTGAGGTAACATGTGGAGG
The DNA here is from genome assembly GCF_035609145.1 of Eleutherodactylus coqui. Classification (NCBI taxonomy): domain Eukaryota; kingdom Metazoa; phylum Chordata; class Amphibia; order Anura; family Eleutherodactylidae; genus Eleutherodactylus; species Eleutherodactylus coqui. The sequence continues at coordinate 525,589,691 of NC_089837.1, read as the reverse complement.
GGTCTGTACTGTAGACAGGTATGATGTGAGGTAACATGTGGAGGGGTCTATACTGTAGACAGGTATGATGTGAGGTAACATGTGGAGGGGTCTGTACTGTAGACAGGTATGATGTGAGGTAACATGTGGAGGGGTCTGTACTGTAAACATGTATGATGTGAGGTAACATGTGGAGGGGTCTGTACTGCAGACATGTATGATGTGAGGTAACATGTGGAGGGGTCTATACTGTAGACATGTATGATGTGAGGTAACATGTGGAGGTATCTATACTGTAGACATGTATGGTGTGTGGTGAGATGTGGAGGGATCTGTACTGTAGACATGTATAATGTGAGGTAACATGTGGAGGGGTCTGTACTGTAGACAGGTATGATGTGAGGTAACATGTGGAGGGGTCTGTACTGTAGACATGTATAATGTGAGGTCACATGTGGAGGGGTCTGTACTGTAGACAGGTATGATGTGAGGTAACATGTGGAGGGGTCTATACTGTAGACAGGTATGATGTGAGGTAACATGTGGAGGGGTCTGTACTGTAGACATGTATGATGTGAGGTAACATGTGGAGGGGTCTGTACTGTAGACAGGTATGATGTGAGGTAACATGTGGAGGGGTCTGTACTGTAGATATGTATGATGTGAGGTAACATGTGGAGGGATCTGTACTGTAGACATGTATAATGTGAGGTAACATGTGGAGGGATCTGTACTGTAGACATGTATGATGTGAGGTAACATGTGGAGGGATCTCTACTGTAGACATGTATGATGTGAGGTAACATGTGGAGGGGTCTGTACTGTAGACATGTAAGATGTGAGGTAACATGTGGAGGGGTCTGTACTGTAGACATGTATGATGTGAGGTAACATGTGGAGGGATCTGTACTGTAGACATGTATGATGTGAGGTAACGTGGAGGTATCTATACTGTAGACATGTATGGTGTGTGGTGAGATGTGGAGGGGTCTGTACTGTAGACAGGTATGATGTGAGGTAACATGTGGAGGGGTCTATACTGTAGACAGGTATGATGTGAGGTAACATGTGGAGGGGTCTGTACTGTAGACAGGTATGATGTGAGGTAACATGTGGAGGGGTCTGTACTGTAAACATGTATGATGTGAGGTAACATGTGGAGGGGTCTGTACTGCAGACATGTATGATGTGAGGTAACATGTGGAGGGGTATATACTGTAGACATGTATGATGTGAGGTAACATGTGGAGGTATCTATACTGTAGACATGTATGGTGTGTGGTGAGATGTGGAGGGATCTGTACTGTAGATATGTATGATGTGAGGTAACATGTGGAGGGGTCTATACTGTAGACAGGTATGATGTGAGGTAACATGTGGAGGGGTCTGTACTGTAGACAGGTATGATGTGAGGTAACATGTGGAGGGGTCTATACTGTAGACAGGTATGATGTGAGGTAAGATGTGGAGGGGTCTGTACTGTAGACATGTATGATGTGAGGTAACATGTGGAGGGGTCTGTACTGTAGACATGTATGATGTGAGGTAACATGTGGAGGTGTCTGTACTGTAGACATGTATGATGTGAGGTAACATGTGGAGGTATCTATACTGTAGACATGTATGATGTGAGGTAACATGTGGAGGTGTCTGTACTGTAGACATGTATGATGTGAGGTAACATGTGGAGGGATCTATACTGTAGACATGTATGATGTGAGGTAATATGTGGAGAGGTCTGTACTGTCGACATGTATGATGTGAGGTGACATGTATGAAGTGAGGTACAATATGGAGGGGTCTATACTGTAGACATGTATGGTGTGAGGTAACATGTGGAGGTATCTATACTGTAGACATGTATGGTGTGTGGTGAGATGTGGAGGGGTCTGTACTGTAGACAGGTATGATGTGAGGTAACATGTGGAGAGGTCTGTACTGTAGACAGGTATGATGTGAGGTAACATGTGGAGGGGTCTGTACTGTAGACATGTATGATGTGATGTAACATGTGGAGGGGTCTATAGACAGGTATGATGTGAGGTAACATGTGGAGGGGCCTGTACTGTAGATATGTATGATGTGAGGTAACATGTGGAGGGGTCTGTACTGTAGACATGTATGATGTGAGGTAACATGTGGAGGGGTCTGTACTGTAGACAGGTATGATGTGAGGTAACATGTGGAGGGGTCTATACTGTAGACAGGTATGATGTGAGGTAACATGTGGAGGGGTCTGTACTGTAGACAGGTATGATGTGAGGTAACATGTGGAGGGGTCTGTACTGTAAACATGTATGATGTGAGGTAACATGTGGAGGGGTCTGTACTGCAGACATGTATGATGTGAGGTAACATGTGGAGGGGTCTATACTGTAGACATGTATGATGTGAGGTAACATGTGGAGGTATCTATACTGTAGACATGTATGGTGTGTGGTGAGATGTGGAGGGATCTGTACTGTAGACATGTATAATGTGAGGTAACATGTGGAGGGGTCTGTACTGTAGACAGGTATGATGTGAGGTAACATGTGGAGGGGTCTGTACTGTAGACATGTATAATGTGAGGTCACATGTGGAGGGGTCTGTACTGTAGACAGGTATGATGTGAGGTAACATGTGGAGGGGTCTATACTGTAGACAGGTATGATGTGAGGTAACATGTGGAGGGGTCTGTACTGTAGACATGTATGATGTGAGGTAACATGTGGAGGGGTCTGTACTGTAGACAGGTATGATGTGAGGTAACATGTGGAGGGGTCTGTACTGTAGATATGTATGATGTGAGGTAACATGTGGAGGGATCTGTACTGTAGACATGTATAATGTGAGGTAACATGTGGAGGGATCTGTACTGTAGACATGTATGATGTGAGGTAACATGTGGAGGGATCTCTACTGTAGACATGTATGATGTGAGGTAACATGTGGAGGGGTCTGTACTGTAGACATGTAAGATGTGAGGTAACATGTGGAGGGGTCTGTACTGTAGACATGTATGATGTGAGGTAACATGTGGAGGGATCTGTACTGTAGACATGTATGATGTGAGGTAACGTGGAGGTATCTATACTGTAGACATGTATGGTGTGTGGTGAGATGTGGAGGGGTCTGTACTGTAGACAGGTATGATGTGAGGTAACATGTGGAGGGGTCTATACTGTAGACAGGTATGATGTGAGGTAACATGTGGAGGGGTCTGTACTGTAGACAGGTATGATGTGAGGTAACATGTGGAGGGGTCTGTACTGTAAACATGTATGATGTGAGGTAACATGTGGAGGGGTCTGTACTGCAGACATGTATGATGTGAGGTAACATGTGGAGGGGTATATACTGTAGACATGTATGATGTGAGGTAACATGTGGAGGTATCTATACTGTAGACATGTATGGTGTGTGGTGAGATGTGGAGGGATCTGTACTGTAGACATGTATAATGTGAGGTAACATGTGGAGGGATCTGTACTGTAGACATGTATAATGTGAGGTAACATGTGGAGGGATCTGTACTGTAGACATGTATAATGTGAGGTAACATGTGGAGGGGTCTGTACTGTAGACAGGTATGATGTGAGGTAACATGTGGAGGGGTCTATACTGTAGACAGGTATGATGTGAGGTAACATGTGGAGGGGTCTGTACTGTAGACATGTATGATGTGAGGTAACATGTGGAGGGGTCTGTACTGTAGACAGGTATGATGTGAGGTAACATGTGGAGGGGTCTGTACTGTAGATATGTATGATGTGAGGTAACATGTGGAGGGATCTGTACTGTAGACATGTATAATGTGAGGTAACATGTGGAGGGATCTGTACTGTAGACATGTATGATGTGAGGTAACATGTGGAGGGATCTCTACTGTAGACATGTATGATGTGAGGTAACATGTGGAGGGGTCTGTACTGTAGACATGTATGATGTGAGGTAACATGTGGAGGGGTCTGTACTGTAGACATGTATGATGTGAGGTAACATGTGGAGGGATCTGTACTGTAGACATGTGTAATGTGAGGTAACATGTGGAGGGATCTGTACTGTAGACATGCATGATGTGAGGTAACATGTGGAGGTATCTATACTGTAGACATGTATGGTGTGTGGTGAGATGTGGAGGGGTCTGTACTGTAGACAGGTATGATGTGAGGTAACGTGTGGAGGGGTCTGTACTGTAGACAGGTATGATGTGAGGTAACATGTGGAGAGGTCTGTACTGTAGACAGGTATGATGTGAGGTAACATGTGGAGAGGTCTGTACTGTAGACAGGTATGATGTGAGGTAACATGTGGAGGGGTCTATACTGTAGACAGGTATGATGTGAGGTAACATGTGGAGGGGTCTGTACTGTAGACATGTATGATGTGAGGTAACATGTGGAGGGGTCTGTACTGTACACATGTATGATGTGAGGTAACATGTGGAGGGGTCTATACTGTAGACAGGTATGATGTGAGGTAACATGTGGAGGGGTCTGTACTGTTAACAGGTATGATGTGAGGTAACATGTGGAGGGGTCTGTACTGTAGACAGGTATGATGTGAGGTAACATGTGGAGGGGTCTGTACTGTAGACATGTATGATGTGTGGTAACATGTGGAGGGGTCTGTACTGTAGACATGTATGATGTGAGGTAACATGTGGAGGGGTCTGTACTGTATACATGTATGATGTGAGGTAACATGTGGAGGGGTCTGTACTGTAGACAGGTATGATGTGAGGTAACATGTGGAGGGGTCTGTACTGTAGACATGTATGATGTGAGGTAACATGTGGAGGGGTCTGTACTGTAGACATGTATGATGTGAGGTAACATGTGGAGGGATCTGTACTGTAGATATGTATGATGTGAGGTAACATGTGGAGAGGTCTGTACTGTAGACATGTATGATGTGAGGTAACATGTGGAGGGGTCTGTACTGTAGACATGTATGATGTGAGGTAACATGTGGAGGGGTCTGTACTGTAGACAGGTATGATGTGAGGTAATATGTGGAGGGGTCTGTACTGTAGACAGGTATGATGTGAGGTAACATGTGGAGAGGTCTGTACTGTAGACAGGTATTATGTGTGGTAACATGTGGAGGGGTCTGTACTGTAGACATGTATGATGTGAGGTAACATGTGGAGGGGTCTGTACTGTAGACATGTATGATGTGAGGTAACATGTGGAGGGGTCTGTACTGTAGACATGCATGATGTGAGGTAACATGTGGAGGGGTCTGTACTGTAGACATGTATGATGTGAGGTAACATGTGGAGGGGTCTGTACTGTAGACAGGTATGATGTGAGGTAACATGTGGAGGGGTCTGTACTGTAGACATGTATGATGTGAGGTAACATGTGGAGGGATCTGTACTGTAGACATGTATGATGTGTGGTAACATGTGGAGGGGTCTGTACTGTAGACATGTATGATGTGTGGTAACATGTGGAGGGGTCTGTACTGTAGACATGTATGATGTGAGGTAACATGTGGAGGGGTCTGTACTGTAGACAGGTATGATGTGAGGTAACATGTGGAGGGGTCTGTACTGTAGACATGTATGATGTGAGGTAACATGTGGAGGGATCTGTACTGTAGACATGTATGATGTGTGGTAACATGTGGAGGGGTCTGTACTGTAGACATGTATGATGTGAGGTAACATGTGGAGGGGTCTATACTGTAGACAGGTATGATGTGAGGTAACATGTGGAGGGGTCTGTACTGTAGACATGTATGATGTGAGGTAACATGTGGAGGGGTCTGTACTGTAGACAGGTATGATGTGAGGTAACATGTGGAGAGGTCTGTACTGTAGACATGTATGATGTGTGGTAACATGTGGAGGGGTCTGTACTGTAGACATGTATGATGTGTGGTAACATGTGGAGGGGTCTGTACTGTAGACATGTATGATGTGAGGTAACATGTGGAGGGGTCTGTACTGTAGACATGTATGATGTGTGGTAACATGTGGAGGGGTCTGTACTGTAAACATGTATGATGTGAGGTAACATGTGGAGAGGTCTGTACTGTAGACATGTATGATGTGTGGTAACATGTGGAGGGGTCTGTACTGTAGACATGTATGATGTGTGGTAACATGTTCAGGGGTCTGTACTGTAGACAGGTATGATGTGAGGTAACATGTGGAGGGGTCTGTACTGTAGACAGGTATGATGTGAGGTAACATGTGGAGGGGTCTGTACTGTAGACATGTATGATGTGAGGTAACATGTGGAGGGGTCTGTACTGTAGACATGTATAATGTGAGGTCACATGTGGAGGGGTCTGTACTGTAGACAGGTATGATGTGAGGTAACATGTGGAGGGGTCTATACTGTAGACAGGTATGATGTGAGGTAACATGTGGAGGGGTCTGTACTGTAGACATGTATGATGTGATGTAACATGTGGAGGGGTCTGTACTGTAGACATGTATGATGTGAGGTAACATGTGGAGGTGTCTGTACTGTAGACATGTATGATGTGAGGTAACATGTGGAGGGATCTATACTGTAGACATGTATGATGTGAGGTAACATGTGGAGGGGTCTGTACTGTAGACAGGTATGATGTGAGGTAAGATGTGGAGGGGTCTGTACTGTAGACAGGTATGATGTGAGGTAACATGTGGAGGGGTCTATACTCTAGACAGGTATGATGTGAGGTAACATGTGGAGGGGTCTGTACTGTAGACAGGTATGATGTGAGGTAACATGTGGAGGGGTCTATACTGTAGACAGGTATGATGTGAGGTAACATGTGGAGGGGTCTGTACTGTAGACATGTATGATGTGAGGTAACATGTGGAGGGGTCTGTACTGTAGACATGTATGATGTGAGGTAACATGTGGAGGTGTCTGTACTGTAGACATGTATGATGTGAGGTAACATGTGGAGGTATCTATACTGTAGACATGTATGATGTGAGGTAACATGTGGAGGTGTCTGTACTGTAGACATGTATGATGTGAGGTAACATGTGGAGGGATCTATACTGTAGACATGTATGATGTGAGGTAATATGTGGAGAGGTCTGTACTGTCGACATGTATGATGTGAGGTGACATGTATGAAGTGAGGTAAAATATGGAGGGGTCTATACTGTAGACATGTATGGTGTGAGGTAACATGTGGAGGTATCTATACTGTAGACATGTATGGTGTGTGGTGAGATGTGGAGGGGTCTGTACTGTAGACAGGTATGATGTGAGGTAACATGTGGAGGGGTCTGTACTGTAGAAATGTATGATGTGATGTAACATGTGGAGGGGTCTATAGACAGGTATGATGTGAGGTAACATGTGGAGGGGCCTGTACTGTAGATATGTATGATGTGAGGCAACATGTGGAGGGGTCTGTACTGTAGACATGTATGATGTGAGGTAACATGTGGAGAGGTCTGTACTGTAGACAGGTATGATGTGAGGTAACATGTGGAGGGGTCTATACTGTAGACAGGTATGATGTGAGGTAACATGTGGAGGGGTCTGTACTGTAGACAGGTATGATGTGAGGTAACATGTGGAGGGGTCTGTACTGTAAACATGTATGATGTGAGGTAACATGTGGAGGGGTCTGTACTGCAGACATGTATGATGTGAGGTAACATGTGGAGGGGTCTATACTGTAGACATGTATGATGTGAGGTAACATGTGGAGGTATCTATACTGTAGACATGTATGGTGTGTGGTGAGATGTGGAGGGATCTGTACTGTAGACATGTATAATGTGAGGTAACATGTGGAGGGGTCTGTACTGTAGACAGGTATGATGTGAGGTAACATGTGGAGGGGTCTGTACTGTAGACATGTATAATGTGAGGTCACATGTGGAGGGGTCTGTACTGTAGACAGGTATGATGTGAGGTAACATGTGGAGGGGTCTATACTGTAGACAGGTATGATGTGAGGTAACATGTGGAGGGGTCTGTACTGTAGACATGTATGATGTGAGGTAACATGTGGAGGGGTCTGTACTGTAGACAGGTATGATGTGAGGTAACATGTGGAGGGGTCTGTACTGTAGATATGTATGATGTGAGGTAACATGTGGAGGGATCTGTACTGTAGACATGTATAATGTGAGGTAACATGTGGAGGGATCTGTACTGTAGACATGTATGATGTGAGGTAACATGTGGAGGGATCTCTACTGTAGACATGTATGATGTGAGGTAACATGTGGAGGGGTCTGTACTGTAGACATGTATGATGTGAGGTAACATGTGGAGGGGTCTGTACTGTAGACATGTATGATGTGAGGTAACATGTGGAGGGATCTGTACTGTAGACATGTATGATGTGAGGTAACGTGGAGGTATCTATACTGTAGACATGTATGGTGTGTGGTGAGATGTGGAGGGGTCTGTACTGTAGACAGGTATGATGTGAGGTAACATGTGGAGGGGTCTATACTGTAGACAGGTATGATGTGAGGTAACATGTGGAGGGGTCTGTACTGTAGACAGGTATGATGTGAGGTAACATGTGGAGGGGTCTGTACTGTAAACATGTATGATGTGAGGTAACATGTGGAGGGGTCTGTACTGCAGACATGTATGATGTGAGGTAACATGTGGAGGGGTCTATACTGTAGACATGTATGATGTGAGGTAACATGTGGAGGTATCTATACTGTAGACATGTATGGTGTGTGGTGAGATGTGGAGGGATCTGTACTGTAGACATGTATAATGTGAGGTAACATGTGGAGGGATCTGTACTGTAGACATGTATAATGTGAGGTAACATGTGGAGGGATCTGTACTGTAGACATGTATAATGTGAGGTAACATGTGGAGGGGTCTGTACTGTAGACAGGTATGATGTGAGGTAACATGTGGAGGGGTCTATACTGTAGACAGGTATGATGTGAGGTAACATGTGGAGGGGTCTGTACTGTAGACATGTATGATGTGAGGTAACATGTGGAGGGGTCTGTACTGTAGACAGGTATGATGTGAGGTAACATGTGGAGGGGTCTGTATTGTAGATATGTATGATGTGAGGTAATATGTGGAGGGATCTGTACTGTAGACATGTATAATGTGAGGTAACATGTGGAGGGATCTGTACTGTAGACATGTATGATGTGAGGTAACATGTGGAGGGATCTCTACTGTAGACATGTATGATGTGAGGTAACATGTGGAGGGGTCTGTACTGTAGACAGGTATGATGTGAGGTAACATGTGGAGGGGTCTGTACTGTAGACATGTATGATGTGTGGTAACATGTGGAGGGGTCTGTACTGTAGACATGTATGATGTGAGGTAACATGTGGAGGGGTCTGTACTGTAGACATGTATGATGTGAGGTAACATGTGGAGGGGTCTGTACTGTAGACAGGTATGATGTGAGGTAACATGTGGAGGGGTCTGTACTGTAGACATGTATGATGTGAGGTAACATGTGGAGGGGTCTGTACTGTAGACAGGTATGATGTGAGGTAACATGTGGAGGGGTCTGTACTGTAGATATGTATGATGTGAGGTAATATGTGGAGGGATCTGTACTGTAGACATGTATAATGTGAGGTAACATGTGGAGGGATCTGTACTGTAGACAGGTATGATGTGAGGTAACATGTGGAGGGGTCTGTACTGTAGATATGTATGATGTGAGGTAACATGTGGAGGGGTCTGTACTGTAGACAGGTATGATGTGAGGTAACATGTGGAGGGGTCTGTACTGTAGACATGTATGATGTGTGGTAACATGTGGAGGGGTCTGTACTGTAGACATGTATGATGTGAGGTAACATGTGGAGGGGTCTGTACTGTAGACATGTATGATGTGAGGTAACATGTGGAGGGGTCTGTACTGTAGACAGGTATGATGTGAGGTAACATGTGGAGGGGTCTGTACTGTAGACATGTATGATGTGAGGTAATATGTGGAGGGGTCTGTACTGTAGACATGTATGATGTGAGGTAACATGTGGAGGGGTCTGTACTGTAGACATGTATGATGTGAGGTAACATGTGGAGGGGTCTGTACTGTAGACATGTATGATGTGAGGTAACATGTGGAGGGGTCTGTACTGTAGACAGGTATGATGTGAGGTAACATGTGGAGGGGTCTGTACTGTAGATATGTATGATGTGAGGTAATATGTGGAGGGATCTGTACTGTAGACATGTATAATGTGAGGTAACATGTGGAGGGATCTGTACTGTAGACAGGTATGATGTGAGGTAACATGTGGAGGGGTCTGTACTGTAGATATGTATGATGTGAGGTAACATGTGGAGGGGTCTGTACTGTAGACAGGTATGATGTGAGGTAACATGTGGAGGGGTCTGTACTGTAGACATGTATGATGTGTGGTAACATGTGGAGGGGTCTGTACTGTAGACATGTATGATGTGAGGTAACGTGGAGGGGTCTGTACTGTAGACATGTATGATGTGAGGTAACATGTGGAGGGGTCTGTACTGTAGACAGGTATGATGTGAGGTAACATGTGGAGGGGTCTGTACTGTAGACATGTATGATGTGAGGTAACATGTGGAGGGGTCTGTACTGTAGACATGTATGATGTGAGGTAACATGTGGAGGGATCTGTACTGTAGATATGTATGATGTGAGGTAACATGTGGAGAGGTCTGTACTGTAGACATGTATGATGTGAGGTAACATGTGGAGGGGTCTGTACTGTAGACATGTATGATGTGAGGTAACATGTGGAGGGGTCTGTACTGTAGACATGTATGATGTGAGGTAACATGTGGAGGGGTCTGTACTGTAGACAGGTATGATGTGAGGTAACATGTGGAGGGGTCTGTACTGTAGACAGGTATGATGTGAGGTAACATGTGGAGGGATCTGTACTGTAGACAGGTATGATGTGAGGTAACATGTGGAGGGGTCTGTACTGTAGACATGTATGATGTGAGGTAACATGTGGAGGGGTCTGTACTGTAGCATGTATGATGTTAGGGCTAGGGGGGGCACCATGGCCGCCGCGGAGGGTCTGTGTGTCGGGCTCTCCTCCCGCACCCGGAGGTGATGTCACGGTGACAGGCCGCAGCTTCCCGCCTCCTCCTTCTCTCCTCCTCCTTCATCCCTCACACACAGGAGAGGACGGAGCTGACACCATCGGCACCGGGACGCGTCGGAAGATCACGAGCGGAGACCTTACCGGTAATGGCGGCGGCGGGTGGAGGGGCGCAGTGCAGGGGGGCCGGGGTGGGGGAGGGGAGACACGGGGGAGATGCTGCTGAGGTCAATGTGGGGGAGGGGCGCAGCAAGTCACGGGGGCGCTAGATGTATATAATGGGGGGGGGTTCTGTATGTAGATATATATAATATATCGCGGGGGGGGGGGTCTGATCCGTCCACGAGCAGTACACGGTGCCGGTGAGTAGGGGGCGCATGTGGAGGGGGAGGAGGTGCAGCTGATGTTCTGTGGGACATGTGGAGAAAATTGGGGGGGGGACCAAGGTGAGATCCTGTGGAGATGTCCGGGGGGGATGAGGGGGAGGAGACACGGTGAGATGCTGCAGGGATACATGGAACGACATGTCGAGGCAGGCTGGGGGACACATTCTGAGATGTTGTGGGGGGAGGGGGGACACGTCGAGATGCTGGGGACACACGGGGGGGGGGGGGACGGGACACAGCGAGATGCTGGGGGATGCACGGAGGGGACATGCCTAAAGGCAGACTGAGGGGGACACGTCAAGATGCTGGGGGTATACAAAGGGGAACGCTGCAAGATGCTAAGGGAATGCACAGGGCAACATGTCAAGAGGCAAACTGGGGAAGGAACATGTCGAGATGCTGGGGGGGGGGATACAAGGAGGACATGGCTATATGCTGTGGGACACGGTGAGATGCTAAGGGCATGCACTGGTGGAACACGACGAGATGCACAGGGGGAGATGCACGCGGCGAGGCGCTTGGGGGACACTCGGAGGGGACGCGGCGAGGCGCTTGGGGGACACGCGGAGGGGACGCGGCGAGGCGCTTGGGGGACACGCGGAGGGGACGCGGCGAGGCGCTTGGGGGACACGCGGAGGGGACGCGGCGAGGCGCTTGGGGGACACGCGGAGGGGACGCGGCGAGGCGCTTGGGGGACACGCGGAGGGGACGCGGCGAGGCGCTTGGGGGACACGCGGAGGGGACGCGGCGAGGCGCTTGGGGGACACGCGGAGGGGACGCGGCGAGGCGCTTGGGGGACACGCGGAGGGGACGCGGCGAGGCGCTTGGAGGGGACGCGGCGAGGCGCTTGGGGGACGCGGCGAGGCGCTTGGGGGAGGGGGCGCGGCGAGGCGCTTGGGGGAGGCGCGGCGAGGCGCTTGGGGGAGGCGCGGAGGGGACGCGGCGAGGCGCTTGGGGGAGGTGCGGAGGGGACGCGGCGAGGCGCGTGTGTGTGTGTGTGTGGGGGGGGGGTGATTGGGAGATGCATTGAGGGGATGCTGAGGGACACTGGGATGGGGTGAAATGCATGGGGGGGACACATGAAAATACTTTGAAGGGGTGCAGTGAGATGCGGGGGAGATGCACAGGATGGATGTGGTAAGAGACTGGCAATATTCTAGGGGATACACAGGGGACATGGCCAGATAACGAGGGATGCATGTGGGGACATGGCCAGATACTGGGGGATACGGGAAGATACTGGTCCGTGAGACGTTTCTGTCCTGGACTCTCCTTAGTACACCCGAGTTACGGTTTGGGAAGGTGTACGGCACCTGAGCTGGCGGTGTATATGATGGAGCCTCGTGTGCTATAGAAGATATATACTGCTAATATAGACGGGACTGATCCTAAACTCCTACGAGTCCAGCAGGTCCGGGGGGGGGGTCTGTCTTGTGGGTTATGGACCCACATAGACAGTGCGGAGTACCACCGTATATGATAACATGTGGTGGCGTGTGGTGAGATATGGCACATGTGGTGTCAGGCAGGATGTGGTGAGATGTGGCGGTGTAGAACAGGACGTGGTGAGATGTGGCGGTTGTCTAGTGGTATAAGGTGACTTATTAGATACAGTTGAATATACTGGTATGTGGGGGATGTATAATAATTGATCCTACACTAGGGATAACCACATATCAGGAGTCAAGTAGCCGGTCTACTACACAATAGTAGGGCCCCCATGTGGGCACATTGATGTCACTTCACCAGATAGTATCTGACTGATGCAGCCCGTGGGATTGTTGGTTTTACTTGTGGGAGACTGTTTGACAGTCCCTTAGATGCTGAGGGGGGGGGAGGTGGGGAAGGGGGGGGTTACATGGTGACATATTGGGAGGATGCAGGGGGACACAGCACAAGATATGGGGGAGCGGACACTGGAAGATGTTGGAGGGTTGGAGGATGCATGCTGGGACACGGTGAGATACTCGAGGAATGCATCGGGATATATGGTGATTTACTGGAGGGATATATGGGGTGATGCACAGAGGGGGACAATGTGAGCTACAGAGGGGCACTGCAAGATACTAGGGGGCACGGTGAGATGCTGGGGGGGTTGTGTAAGGGGATAGGTTGAGATGCTCGGGAGTCGCGGGGAGAGGTGAGCTGCCGGGGGATAAAAGGGGAGAGAGGGACACGGTGAGCTACCGGGGGATAAAAGGGGAGAGAGGGACACGGTGAGCTACCGGGGGATAAAAGGGGAGAGAGGGACACGGCGAGCTACCGGGGGATAAAAGGGGAGAGAGGGACACGGCGAGCTACCGGGGGATAAAAGGGGGGAGAGGGACACGGCGAGCTACCGGGGGATAAAAGGGGGGAGAGGGACACGGCGAGCTACCGGGGGATAAAAGGGGGGAGAGGGACACTGTGAGCTACCGGGGGATAAAAGGGGGGAGAGGGACACTGTGAGCTACCGGGGGATAAAAGGGGGGAGAGGGACACGGTGAGCTACCGGGGGATAAAAGGGGGGAGAGGGACACGGTGAGCTACCGGGGGATAAAAGGGGGGAGAGGGACACGGTGAGCTACCGGGGGATAAAAGGGGGGAGAGGGACACGGTGAGCTACCGGGGGATAAAAGGGGGGAGAGGGACACGGTGAGCTACCGGGGGATAAAAGGGGAGAGAGGGACACGGTGAGCTACCGGGGGATAAAAGGGGAGAGAGGGACACGGTGAGCTACCGGGGGATAAAAGGGGGGAGAGGGACACGGTGAGCTACCGGGGGATAAAAGGGGGGAGAGGGACACGGTGAGCTACGGGGGGATAAAAGGGGGGAGAGGGACACGGTGAGCTACCGGGGGATAAAAGGGGGGAGAGGGACACGGTGAGCTACCGGGGGATAAAAGGGGAGCGAGGGACACGGTGAGCTACCGGGGGATAAAAGGGGAGCGAGGGACACGGTGAGCTACCGGGGGATAAAAGGGGAGCGAGGGACACGGTGAGCTACCGGGGGATAAAAGGGGAGCGAGGGACACGGTGAGCTACCGGGGGATAAAAGGGGAGCGAGGGACACGGTGAGCTACCGGGGGATAAAAGGGGAGCGAGGGACACGGTGAGCTACCGGGGGATAAAAGGGGAGCGAGGGACACGGTGAGCTACCGGGGGATAAAAGGGGAGCGAGGGACACGGTGAGCTACCGGGGGATAAAAGGGGAGCGAGGGACACGGTGAGCTACCGGGGGATAAAAGGGGAGCGAGGGACACGGTGAGCTACCGGGGGATAAAAGGGGAGCGAGGGACACGGTGAGCTACCGGGGGATAAAAGGGGAGCGAGGGACACGGTGAGCTACCGGGGGATAAAAGGGGGGCGAGGGACACGGTGAGCTACCGGGGGATAAAAGGGGGGGGGAGAGGGACACGGTGAGCTACCGGGGGATAAAAGGGGGGGGGGAGAGGGACACGGTGAGCTACCGGGGGATAAAAGGGGGGGGAGAGGGACACGGTGAGCTACTGGGGGATAAAAGGGGGGAGAGGGACACGGTGAGCTACCGGGGGATAAAAGGGGGGAGAGGGACACGGTTGAGTACCAAGAAGATGCGCAGGGAGAAAAATGGTGAGATACTGGGGATGCATGTTGGGGGACACGGTAGAATGCATTGGGGGGGATGCACAGTGAGATAGCAAAAGGGGTGAGGCACAGTGACATACCGGGAGGATGCACAGGGGGGTGGGGGTCATGGTTAGATACTGGGGGGAGACGGTAGGATTCCGGGAGGGTTACATGAGGGGTCTGCACGGCGGGACATATACAGTTGCAGTCTGTGGGACTGTTGTGTCCACTAGCGGATGAGCGGCAGTCCTACAGACATTATATCATCCGGTCCCGCTAGTGAATAATCTGTTTCTGCTCCTGCAAACTCTGAAGAAGCCACAAAAGTGAGCTGCAAGTTCTTGTATTGTAGCCGCGGGCTGTTAGGTCTGGGGACACCTGCCACAGACCGTTGGCGTACAGCAGCCCGCCTCCATGCTGGACTGACTTGTTTATAACCTACCTAAGCATGGCGGACATTGCAGAAAACTCCTGGATGGCTTGCAGTGATGGGGGGTTGGGGGTGGGGGGTCCAGATGGGTGTAGATGCAACAGTTCCATGGAAAGATGACCATATCAAGTCCACATTGATGCCTGGTGACCGCATGTCCTGTCTGCAGACTTGAAGTGTTGATGATTCCCGCTCTGCCCCATCACCGGTCCTCGCATCCTCTTCTCCCCTCCTGCATAGTAGAAGGGGGGACCAGCTGGGATCAGTGAGTCCAGCCCCTCTGTCTGGGGAAGTTGTGGCCAGCTAGACATCTGCCTCCGCAGGGGAAGTGTGGTACTACATGGCGGTCATTCAAATGTGGTGTTAGCGGCTCTATGCTGTGAACGCGGGGCCCTTCCTCTATAACATCCAGATTCCCTAATGGCACAACCTTTTTAAGGGTCCTAAGCCCCATGAAAGCTCCCATCTCATATTTCAAACATGTCCACAAGCCCCTCCCAGTTCAGGTGTCCTTGTCACCTTTTTTGGGTCATTGTAGTAAAAAACAGCAAAAAAACCCCCATCCCTTGTACTGCGGGAATGTAGGCTGGGTTCTCACAGGGCGGATTCTCGGCAAAAATCTCACGGTTTGGCTGCAGTGAAAAACCGCAAGATTTCCGCCGGGAGAACCCGCGGTGGCTTTGAAGCAGCCCGGCCGCTCGCTCTTCCGCTGCGGCCGGCGCTCCCATAGAGGAGAGTGCAGCCGCAGCGGGAAAAAAAATGGACATGCTGCGGTCGGCAAATCCGCGCCGCAGCGGATTTGCCATCCCGTGTGGACAAGATTTCTGAGAAATCTTGTCCACGTGGCTGGCTAATCCCGGGATAAGCGGGCGCATGCGGATTTGCCGCGGCGAAATTCCGCGGCAAATCCATCTCGTGTGAACCCAGCCATATGGATGCCGCCATATGGCTGTACAGTGGCATGCAGAGGCGGTATGTAGCAGGAAATCCTCCGGCGGCCGCTGCTAGACACAACGTGAAGGTAGCTTTCAGTCTCGTTCCCACGCATTTTCATTCGAATACGCGGAAGGCTTTGGCCGCAGTCAGTGAATGATCAGTGAATGATCGCCGGGTTACACGGCCCGCTCCGCCGTTTCATCCTTATGCCTGCCGAAACGGAAAGCGAATGATAAGCGAACAAATTGTTGTTAGTTCATTCGTTGCAGCGCTCACACGGAACGGTTATCACTCAGATTCCCGCGATCCGGCTAATCATCAGATAATTACCCGGTAATTATCGCTGTGTATAGGGGCCCTTGGGGCGCACGTATTTCCGCTGCATGTGTCACATGCAGATTTGTAGCAGAGGGTAAAAACCCGAGGCGTACGCGGATATCCTGCGGGCTTATATACCGCTCCACGCGTTCGCTTGTCGAGTTCCACGTAGTTTCCTTTTTTCCCACACGGGGGACTCAGATTTGGTAAAATCTTATTATTTTATCTACTTTGCTGCTTCTGTAATAAATTGTGGAGTTCCGCTCACAAATCTGGAGGGCAGATCAGCAGTTACCGCTACATCTAGAAGGGTTTCCACGCAAAATTAGTATTGATGACGTATCCACAAGATATGACATCCGTCGGACGCTCAGGATACCGGCTGATTGTGTGCCAGTTGGTATTGCCATAATACAGAGAGGTAGGAATGGAAGCTCTAGCGCCAACCTATATGTAGTGGCCGGTGCTTGTAATTGCAGACATAGCTCCTATTGATTTCAACAAGACCCCAGCCTGCAGTTACAAGTGCCGGCCACTACATATTGGTTGGCGCTGCAGCTTATGCTCCCACTCGTGTGTATTGCAGGCGCCCGATAAGCTGGGATCCCTAGGATAGGTCATCAATAGTAGTTGGCCCCCGATGACCCAGACCCACTGAGAGAGCGGCTCACGTTCTGGGGGAGCCTGTGCGGCACTTCCATTACAGGACGGACATTCATATGAATGGGCACCCCGTAATACTACATTTCCCTGGGGCGGCCATTGCAGGGGGAAATACTCTGATGGCCGTGGCTTCCACCACAAAGTCAGCTGATTGCTTGAGGCGCTGAAAGCCCGACCCCAAAGCGACCAGCCGCGGAGGAATTGTGCATCTTGGTGCGCTCCCTCTTTAAGCCCTATGGCAGGTAAAATGGAAACCCGCGACAGTGGGGTGTATGTAACATCGTATTCTGAAGAGCGCCGTAAGGCACCTTTACACGGGGCGATTATCTTAGGAAACGGTAAATTCGGATGATGATCGTCCTGCGTGCCCACGGCCGCCGACTGGGCGCTCAGCAAGAATTCGCCAACTTGTCAGTCGCTTGGTTATTAGCGGAACGAAGAACCGAGCGACTGTCAGACAAAAGCCATCTCCGGCCCGCCCCGCCGCATTCTCAGAGCGACTATCGCTCCTGCATAGCAGGGTTAGTCGGGCAGCAGTCTGTGGGACGGCTGTTGGGTGCTCATGTGCCCGTGGTCGCCCCAGGTGAAGGTCCCTTTAAGTGTACGCTGCCAGCCTGCAGGGGTGATGGCGCTTCTCAAGATGTCGCAGTATTTGCACGTTTTCGCAGGGTTGGTGCGTGGCAGGGGTAGTATTTCCGGAACCCACCTGGCATACGGGCGCGTCTTATGATGGTACCGTTAATTATAATGGGGTCTGTTGGGTTTACGGCGTCCGGCGTGCTCCAGGATAAGATGGCGCTGCGTGCAGCTTCTGTATCATTCCGTATTTTAATGGAGGCTGCGAACAGAACCTGCGACGCAGATGTGAACGAGATCCTTGTTATCCGGCTTGCGGGAATGGTTGCTGCTCCTTGGGGTCATGTTTTTCACAATTTTTAGGAGCAGCTTATGGCGCAGCATTGTGAGAGCGCATGTTATAAGGCTGCAACCGCATGTGGGATATTCCACCGCATGCCTAACCTGCAGATGGCGATGCGGAATAGTTGCATCTGTGAATGTGCATGCAGACCGCATGTGCATGAAGGTACGAGGCCTTTTATTCCAGTGATTCCATAGAAAATAAGGTGTGAAATCGCCTGACAATTAGCGCCTGCTGTGATTCTTCTATCGTGGCAAGAGGAAAATCGCCCGTGTGAACAATGGGTTATATTTCCGTGCGTCTCGCAACGCACAAAACACGCGTGACAATAACGGCGGTGTGAACACGGTCCAAACCGCAGTCGTGCGGAATTTCTTGCCGTTTGTCCACATGGCCGAATTCGCATCAAAGTTTTCACTATGGATTCCGCAAATTTCCGTAGACGCTTCTTCGCGGAGTCCGCCTCGCAAGCGGCGCATCATTCCGTATACTTCTGCACGCACGGATATGAAATCCGTGTGCTGAAAAAAATCTGCGCCATTTATAAACGACGGCATGGACTCCCAAGGATGCGAACGAGACCCTTAAGAATTCCTTGTCAAATCCGCTTATACCGATATAGGAGTGTAGATGTGTTGGCTGATAACTGGGAACAATAGTTTGCACTCAGCAAATGGAGAAGCACGAACTGCAGGGGCATTTTCCTTGTACGTCACGCGGCAGAATTGCTTATGCTCGCAGAAATGTTGGTTTCTGGACGGAGAGAGGAAGCGGAGGATATCAGTGTTGAGCGGCTGCATTATTAATAAGGCATGCACTGCACTCGGATTGCAGCTCCGAGGCTGGAAGGAGCGATCCCGGGGCTGCATTGTGCTGCCCTTGGCGCGGTGTATGCAGCCTCCATGCACGGTACATGCTCGCCCGTCTCTGAGCGGCCCCCCGACGGCTCTGCTTTGTGCTGCAGAGGCTGCCCGTCCCTCGCTGCCAGCCCCAACCTTTTGTTCTCCGCACAGCTGTGTTTGCACCTCTCGCCATTGTCGGCTTATTCCTCCCGCTGGCCGCATTAATGTGATTTCAATAAACTACACGGAGTCCTTTGTGTGGTGGAGGACACTTGTCCTGGCGGAGTGCAGCCGCTGCCATCCTGCCGACCTCCCCGGAGAGGCGGACTGTAATGCAATGCAGCGCGGATACCTGTAGTGGACCGGATAATTACCCATCATGCTCTCCGTGCCCAGGAACACAGACTGGCACTTGGTATTCCGCATCGGCAGCGTGCGGCTGATGAGACTGACAAGCGATGTGTCTGCTCCCGGGATCCTCGCACGTGTCCGCAATCATTTCGCATTGTTCCAGCCCGCTGCGTGCAGAACGGATCCGGGCATGGGGAGAAGCTGCTGCGGCCCTCTTTACATTCTGAGACCTCTGATGTCGCCTGTAGAGGTGCAACGAACTTACAAGCCGGCGCCATCTGTTCGTCTCCGCATCGCTTTACCCCCTAAGGGCGGCAGACGTGAAAATAAACCTGTGATCGCCAGCTGAGGCGCAAACTATTTTGGGCGGAACGACTTCACATTGTCATAATGCCGCAGAAGGAGACTTGAGCTCCCATCCCCCGCCGTCTTACCTGCTGCAGGCTCGCGCCACGGGCGATCTCTTATGTAGCATATTAGGCGCAAAAATCACATTACCGCAAGATTAAATGCAAGGCCGATCCACGGAGAGGGAAGCGTTTTCCTTCCGCTGTCGCCCCCTTTTCTTTTTTTCTTTTCTCCCCACATTCTAAAAATGATAACTCTTATTTTTCTGGATATTTACAGATTATTCTTTGCGGGACGAGCGGCTACATATAATGTACCGGAAAACTTAAAATGATTCCAAGTGGGGAGGAAAGCGTACAGCTGCGCAATTCTGGACTAGAGTTTGCTCTTACAACAATTAGGATGCAGTAAAATGCCGTTCTCTTTACTCCGCGGGTCGGTACGATTACGGCTGCGCCAAACTTATATGGTGGCTTTAATGCAGAGCAACATGAAAAATACAAAAACTAGCCGTCTGCCGCCATCTTTAGTCCCACGTTACTGTTTTACATTTGCGTCCGTCGGGTTGTGTGAGGGATTTTTTTTCTTTTGGTACCATTTTTGGGGGTACATACGACCTTTGGGTCCCTTCTTCTTTTTCAGTGCAGGGTGAGTGAAGGGAGCGCAGCTCTGGCGTTGTGTAGAGCTACTTTTTGTACCGTGCGGGGTTAAGAATGTAAAAGTTTAATAATCTGGATGTTTGTGGATGAAGAGATACCAAAATGTATTTTTTTTTTTTCCACATTTTTTTGATGAGACAACTGAGAAAAGGTTGTTTTTTTGTTTTTTTTTTGTCTTTATTAACTTTTTCTAATATTTAATTAAAACTTTTTTTGCTTATTGTTTTCTTTTTTTTCTTTAGTCCCCCACAGGGGACTTGAACTCAGTGTTTATCTGATTGCTCACACAGATTAATGCAATACCATAGTATTGCATTATAATGCATTTTGACAGGCAGTCTATGATGACCTACCACAGGCAGTCATTTACAGCAGTACTAGGCGGCCTACAGAAGGCCTCAGGCTGCCATGACAACCGAATGTTATCCCCCGGTCACACTGCTGGGGCGCCTTTTGGGACCCCTGAATGCCAACCGGTGTGTTTAAATGCCACAGTCAGCATTTGAATGGTTAACAGCCGTAATCAGCATGCATGCTGTTTGCCTGTGTTGCCAGCGGGTGTTAGCGGTCAAGGATGGCTGACGCCCGCAGTGTGTGTGGCGGGATCGGTTCTTGGTCTCAGTCCATATAAGCCCCACACGCCCAGGACATAAACGTACGCCTGGGGACGTGAAAGGGTTAATAAAAGGGACCTCAGTGAATCCTGTAATGGTCATTTTGCCGAGTTGTTAGACGTGACTCGCAGCAAATGATGGCCGACGCGTCTGGAGTCGCAGCCTCGTGTGTTGTGTATCACTTGCGTATTTTTTCGCTTGGATATTTTTTTGTTTTTGCGGTCCGTGTACTTCAGGGGTGCTGATGAGTATTGGTGATCCATCCTGGGGGCGGGCCATCAGTGGGGATCCCCTCCAGTCAGCTGTTCGCTGGGCTCACTGTCACTGCAGACAGACGGCTCTGTCCAGGGTCTGCCGTCTGGGATCCCCATCGATGGGGGACATGAGCTTACAGTCGGAGTAGGAAATAGAAGGACACGAACTTACAGACTGAGGAAATAGGTGGGACACAAGGTAGCGGTGCATGTACACAGTGACTCCACCAGCAGAATAGTGAGTACAGCTCTGGAGTATATTACAGGATGTAACTCAGGATCAGTACAGGATAAGTAATGTATGTACACAGTGACTACAGCAGCAGAATAGTGAGTGCAGCTCTGGGGTATAATACAGGATTTAACTCAGGGGCAGTACAGGATAAGTAATGTATGTACACAGTGACTACAGCAGCAGAATAGTGAGTGCAGCTCTGGGGTATAATACAGGATGTAACTCAGGAGCAGTACAGGATAAGTAATGTATGTACACAGTGACTCCACCAGCAGAATAGTGAGTGCAGCTCTGCAGTATAATACATGATGTAACTCAGGATCAGTACAGGATAAGTAATGTATGTACACAGTGACTCCACCAGCAGAATAGTGAGTGCAGCTCTGGGGTATAATACAAGATGTAACTCAGGATCAGTACAGGATAAGTAATGTATGTACATAGTGACTCCACCAGCTGAATAGTGAGTGCAGCTCTGGAGTATAATACAGGATGTAACTCAGGATCAGTACAGGATAAGTAATGTATGTACACAGTGACTCCACCAGCAGAATAGTGAGTACAGCTCTGGAGTATAATACAGGATGTAACTCAGGATCAGTATAGGATAAGTAATGTATGTACACAGTGACTCCACCAGCAGAATAGTGAGTGCAGCTCTGGGGTATAATACAGAATGTAACTCAGGATCAGTACAGGATAAGTAATGTATGTACACAGTGACTCCACCAGCAGAATAGTGAGTGCAGCTCTTGAGTAGAATACTGAATGGAACTCGGGATCAGTACAGGATAAGTAATGTATGTGCACAGTGACTCCACCAGCAGAATAGTGAGTGCAGCTCTGGGGTATAATACAGGATGTAACTCAGGAGCAGTACAGGATAAGTAGTGTATGTACACAGTGACTCCACCAGCAGAATAGTGAGTGCAGCTCTTGAGTAGAATACTGGATGGAACTCGGGATCAGTACAGGATAAGTAATGTATGTACACAGTGACTCCACCAGCAGAATAGTGAGTGCAGCTCTGGGGTATAATACAGTACGTATCTCAGCATCAGTACAGGATAAATAATGTATGTATACAGTGACTCCACCAGCAGAATAGTGAGTGCAGCTCTGGAGTATAATACAGGATGTAACTCAGGGGCAGTACAGGATAAGTAATGTATGTACACAGTGACTCCACCAGCAGAATAGTGAGTGCAGCTCTGGGGTATAATACAGGATGTAACTCAGGAGCAGTACAGGATAAGTAGTGTATGTACACAGTGACTCCACCAGCAGAATAGTGAGTGCAGCTCTTGAGTAGAATACTGGATGGAACTCGGGATCAGTACAGGATAAGTAATGTATGTACACAGTGACTCCACCAGCAGAATAGTGAGTGCAGCTCTGGGGTATAATACAGTACGTATCTCAGCATCAGTACAGGATAAATAATGTATGTACACAGTGACTCCACCAGCAGAATAGTGAGTGCAGCTCTGGAGTATAATACAGGATGTAACTCAGGAGCAGTACAGGATAAGTAATGTATGTGCATAGTGACTACACCCGAAAATGGGGGGACACGAGGTAGCGGTACTTGTGCTGTACAATGGCCGGCCATCTTTGATAACTAGGGTAGTATTTATAGCTGCTGGGGTGATCGCCGCAGCCTCTCCTCAGTGACGTCAGATTGTCTTATGGCCTGACACCAGTTGACTCCCAGTTCCGTGCCTGGTCTGCAGCGGAGGGGCCCAAGTGCTCACCGGAGCCCTGCAGCCCCCCTCAGCAGCTGATGTCGGGGGATATTGATCGTCAGACTCCTACTGACCAGATATTGATGACCTATCCTGAGTGCAGGGTATATGAACAGAGGATGCGATTTTGGGTTCCGTACCGCTTCTGTCCAGTCTCCACATAAGGTAACTGGGTCACATCTGTAAATGTATGCCCCCTAGTGGAGGAGTTGTCACCTGTCTTGTCCGATTATACCACTTTACGGCGCCGCTGATTAATCAGATTCTAAAGGTTTTCCTTCTGCGAGATATTAACGTAGTTCATCCGAAGCGTCATGTCATAAGTAGAAAGTCGCCAGACAGCGAGGAATGTCGCGGTTTTGTGTTACGGTGAGCGCCAAGCACTAACTGCAGCTTGAGGGGGTTCTAAGTGGACCCCCATCCCCGAAGAGTGCATGAAGGGGGGATCAACGATCATATATTGTCTGATGTTACGCTGCTATTATATGAGCGCAGTGGATGCCGCTATCGCTCGCGTCTTCCCACTATTTGTCAGGCTGCACTAACAAGCACAGGTGAAGCTCCGCAATTAGCGCGATTACATAAGCGTTAACGGGCTGTATTAGTGCTAGTCGCCAGGTTTCATCTGCATTTGCCAGCAGCCCGGCGGTTGTCGGGACGCGAGCTCTAGCTGCAAGCACTCGTATAATAGCAGCCTAGACGGCCGGTTAAGCTCCAGTCTTGGCGATCCGCGCTCGTTAACGCTAATATCGGCCCACATAAGAGGACCCTGAGGGTCTTAACGAGCAACATTCAGGCGCGGGTCATCCGGGGTGTTTCCTGCAGACTTGTGGACCACGTGGGCCTCAACATAAACTGGTAGATGCCTGTCCGTATTACACTGCATCACCCTGGAGCTTCCCAAGGCTTAAACTTACATCGCAGGCATCTTTCTCGGCTTCGTAAAACAGAGATTGGCGCCAGCTTTGGAATCGTGATGATGGTGGACGTAGCGGTCAGCTGAGTGGGAGTAACCCGTGGTAGCGGAGCGCCAACAGCTGCAACCTGTCAATATCATGAGATGATACGCGAACTTTTCTCGCCGGTTAATAAGCATTGTACGGTACCTTCACGCGCCGCGGAAAAAATAGCGATGGGCGCGTTTACACTGGAGGTTTTCTCGTGCGAGTTTTGTGCGTTGCACAAAAATACGGCCCATTATTTGCAGCTGGTCTATTTACACGTAACAAGGCAGGCCGAGCACGCCGATGACGTCACCACTTACACTTAGCACGCCGATGACGTCACCACTTACACTTTGCTCTTCCCGGCAGGACGCTGCGCTCTACCGCGTCTGTCAGCGTTGAAAATGCTTCCCACTGATTTCAATGGGCGACACGTCGCGTTTAAAAAAAATGCGTAAACGGCGAAACTAGAACCGACAACGCTCGAGAAACACGGCGTTTGGACGCTCGTCTGAGAAGGCAATGGAAGCGCCGGGGGTTTAAATGCCGCGCTAAACGCTGAAAAAAGCGGACTGTGTGAGAGCGGCGTCATGCTGCACGATAACAACATTGCATCGCACTCGCAGAACATCACATCCACGTGCCGCCGCTCTGCAGTTTTCTTTTTCTTTGCTGCTATAAGATTTAATGGGGGTTTTCTGCAGCGGAATCGTCCAAAAATAGGACTTCCTGCGACTTTTGCGTTCCGGACCATCAGTCTGGGAGAAATCATTCCTGCGAATAACGCATTGAAAGCAATATGTTATTTTCACGTGCGATATCTGACCGTAGCGCAATCAGCCAGTTGTCATGTGAGCAAGTCGCCCGTGTGAACGCACCCTCAGGCCGCTCGCACACTGCAGCGCGCCACAATTTAAATCACGGCGCATTGTTGAAATTTTATTTCATTGATGAGTCGCGCTAAACGCATCAAACGGAACAGGCTCGGCTCCAGCGCCGCGATCGAGCGCATGTCTACTAGGCTCCACTGAAAGCAATGCGACCGGACGGCGTCCAGCGCTGCATGGGAAGCATTAAATGCTGAAACAAATGGCTGTATGAGAGGGGCCTCATTGGACTGCGGATTTTGGCGCAGATTTTTGTATGGCGGTATATTCCACCACATGTGACAACCGCTCCCCGTCGGGCAGTTAGTGGCCCGTCTCAACGTTCATTGCCCGTTCATTTCAACTTCTAGATGACGAGCGCCGTGCCGGCGACCTGGAAGATTTCAGTTTACGTGAAATGGTTCGGCGTGAAAAACGCGCCTGCGCTCTTCCCACCTGCTAAAGTAGAAGATGGAATTACTCAACAGAAACGCATTAAAATGACCCGGCAGGAGGACGTTTATTAGCAAATTTTTGAAAATGAACATTTTCCAATCCGGTGTCGGCCGTCGTTAATATTTCCCCGCACAGCTTCGGGGTCGGAGGCTGCTCTGCATATATGTTACAGTATACAGGACAGCGTATACATGCAGAACCGCCTCCGTCACCGCCCTTGTGAGGACCTGGGCCTGAGGCAGCGGGCTCAGGATGCCTCATGGTAAGGCGTCGTGTGCAGGCCGTCCGACAGGCAGCAGTTGTATCCGTAGAACCACGTACAGGATATACATATATACCCCCCTCCTTCCATGTGCAGGCAATGCAGGTGATGTGGCGCCGTCGGCTCGTTGGCACCACGTGAAAGCGTATTGCAGGTACGGCTGGATCCGGACGCCACAGGGTACCAGGAGACGGCCCTTTTGTCTGATTGTGCTTCCCAGCTGCCATTTGACCTTCTGCCCGTCTTCTGATATCTGATTGTTCCTTGCCGTCGGTCTTGGCGCTCCGCTCCTTCGTCAATCAGTATTTAGGCCTCTCTGTCTGAACGTTTCAGTAATTTCATTATTTTGTACTGATGGGGTATTTATTACGCCGCGGCGCCGTTTTCTGTGGTCGCCGTTTTGCGTTTTCTCGGATTAATGAATAATAGTACATGAATGGGGTGACATGGGGAGGAGTGTTGGCTTCATCCACATCACGTTCCCTCCTCATGTAACGGGGTCCGGTCTCGGCTCACACCGGCCGACGTACAGTTCAGGTTCCTGCGATCAGCGATTGTCCTTCAGACTGATTAGCGAATGAATTCATTCGGCGTTCGTTTTACGTATGCCTAAAAATCGGGTATAGAATCGGTCCGTGTGAACAGGCAGTTCATGGATGAACGATTGCCTGTTTACTGTGAATGGAGGCGGACGGACAGAGCAGTCTGCAGGTTCGCTCCACATCCATTCACTGAGTATGTTTTGATGTACAAGAACGATCGTCACTGAGACGACCTTCCCGGCATCCGGGAAGTCCTGTGTAATAGTGTCCCTATTAAAACCGATTCGGGATGGGGTCCCTAGATGTAAGCGGTCTGGACCATTAGAGACTGAAGCTGTAAGGTACTGCACAGTGACTCCACCAGCAGAATAGTGAGTGCAGCTCTGGGGTATAATACAGGATGTAACTCAGGCTCAGTACAGGATAAGTAATGTATG
Source organism: Eleutherodactylus coqui (assembly GCF_035609145.1). Classification (NCBI taxonomy): domain Eukaryota; kingdom Metazoa; phylum Chordata; class Amphibia; order Anura; family Eleutherodactylidae; genus Eleutherodactylus; species Eleutherodactylus coqui. The sequence goes on along the minus strand of NC_089837.1, from coordinate 525,562,922 downwards.
TACACAGTGACCCCACCAGCAGAATAGTGAGTGCAGCTCTGGGGTATAATACAGGATGTAACTCGGGGTCAGTACAGAATAAGTAATGTATGTACACAATGACCCCACCAGCAGAATAGTGAGTGCAGCTCTGGAGTATAATACAGGATGTAACTCAGGAGCAGTCCAGGATAAGTAATGTATGTGTACAGTGACTCCAGCAGCAGAATAGTGAGTGCAGCTCTGCAGTATAATACAGGATAAGTAATGTATGTACACAGTGATTCCACCAGCAGAATAGTGAGTGCAGCTCTGGAGTATAATACAGGATGTAACTCAGGATCAGTACAGGATAAGTAATGTATGTACACAGTGATTCCACCAGCAGAATAGTGAGTGCAGCTCTGGAGTATAATACAGGATAAGTAATGTATGTACACAGTGACCCCATCAGCAGAACAGTGAGTGCAGCTGTGGAGTATAACTAACTAATGTAGATACACAGCGAGTCTCCTGTAGATTCTTCATATACTTCTTCCTGACTGTTGGCCCCCCACTTCTGAGTTTGGATTTACTTTGGGGATACTTTGTAGGATGATAACTGGATTATTGGATTGCGGATTACCGGGACGTCACAGATGCCAGTCTTTAGATGCTTTGTACATTATTCGGACCACCCTGCAGTATTCAGGCACTCGGTCTAATTCTCCAGTTTTTTGGCTCTCTTTCATTTTGGCTGCTCGTGTGTGTGGACAAATTGGAGATTAATCCCATCTCGCGGAACGTGCGCTGAGCGCCAGCGTCGGCCTGTGCGGCTGGCAGACATCACGGATGTGGAGAGCGGCTCACAGTCGGCACTTACAGGATGTCTGATTTTGAAGGCTTTTTAGGATTTCTTGTTCCCTGCTCCGTAAAGAGCTTCTGTGCCACCAAGATCCGGACCGTTAGAATAGTTCAATGTAAATCAATGCGATTTAAGCTGTCCGTATTGCCTGCTTAAAAAATACGCGCATAATATGGAGCACAGATGACAACAGATGAATGCAGGGCAAAGGAAATTCAGGCTATTTCCGCATTTAACACCTTTGTCTGTGTAAGTAGCTTTAAAAAACAGCCATTTTTCTGCTTCATCCTCCGGCCGGCTGTCGGTGTAGTAGGGCTGGCCGGATGGCGGTGTAGCGAGCTGGACATCCACATCTGTATGATTTCAATGCAAACGTCCAGTTTCACCGCTCTGACAGCGGGCTGAAGAATCAGCTGATCAGCATGGGATCCTGAGCCACGGACCGCCATGATCAGTGATGACCTGTCCTGAGGTTAGGTCATCAATAGTAAATGCCCAGAATACCCCTTTAAGCCCTGCCATAGGTATAGCTTATAAGGGTTGTGCTGTACATTGCGCAGTGGCCCGGATTAGTAGAGTCCCAGTTACTTTGCCAAGACTCTGCCTGCAGTAGCAACCTGGGCCACTGCGTAATGTACGGCACTGTCTGCTTCCTGTTGCAAAACAGCTCGACGTGGGACAACCCATTTAATTGGAGGAAGTCCATGAGAATCCTGGGGGGGCATTGTAACTGGCAATCCTCTATCTTGTTGCAGGTGGCCTTTTGGGGGACAGAGGAAGCCCCCTACCTCAGGCCAATTGATAGCTGCGTCTAAATGGTTAACTGGCCCAGATCAGCGTGATCTTCGATCTCAGCCGTTGCAGCCAGTGGTCAGTTGTCACCTACCCTCTGCTCGGCCCACTCTATACACTGGCATCTGCCGTACATGTATGGAGGCGGTCAGTAAGGGGTTAAAGGCAGTTTCCGGAAACATGGAGTGCGCCCAACATGAACTATAGTCTGTAGAGCCCGAATTTTACAAGTAGGTGTTATCCGCCGTCTTCTCCATGTAGTCTGAAAACTTTACCATAAGCCCATATTGCTTTCATGTAGTTTCCCTTGGGTATGGCCTGTAGGCGAATGCCATTGGGTGGTCGAGCGCGTGCAGTAGCCGCGCCGCCATATTGATCAGAAGATTTGGGGACTGCATTGTGCCTCCAACATGAATAATCTGTATTTGGAACCTGCATGTGCGCAACAAGAGGTAAATCAGTAAAGGCTAGCAGACTCTGGCAGCATGCTGGACCATGTAGTTCCACAAGCCTTGGCCGGTCTCGGGGCTCCCATCTGCTCAGCCCTACTTCTGGTCTTTCCTGATTCTCCATTGATCGATGCATTCATTATGTGCGGCTGCGTACAGCCGGCCAGACTCCGTTTTGTTTCATCTATTTGCTGGTGTCATCGGGGAGATGTTTGCAGGTGCTTCGCCAGCACAATGGATGCTGCAGTGACCCTGATCGCCCCGTATGAAGGACGGCTCTGGTCTGCTAACAGATCTGCTCACATGATAGTGGGTGATAACTGAAGCTCACCGGTCGTGACATACGAGGGAGTAATGTTTCTTCTTGTGGAGAGCACTACCAGCGAGTCTTATCGACCATGCAATGTCTCCTGGGAAAAAGCTATGCAAATGAGCAAGATATAAGGTCTCCACAGTGCCTCCTCTTGGAAGTTAGCTACCATGTGTTTCAATAGCCAACCTTTTAACCCCTTAGCGCCCAGGATGCACTGTATATGTCAATTCTCACTGTGGTATCTAAATGTTCTTGATTGGCGTTTAGGGGTCTCTAATGGCCCCCCACAATGTGTTTTAGTTTTCAGGTGTCATGGCAACCAGGGGCCTTTCACGCCTCCCAGGGCTGCCATGCATATCTTCTTATTAAGAGTTGCCTGTGGCCTGTCTTAATATAATACTTGCAGAAATACAATACACTGCAATACTCAAGTATAGCAGTATATGGCGTAAGTGATTAAACGTATGCAGGTTCAAGTCCTGTATGGGGAGTTTAAGGGAAAAAATAAAATAAATACATATATTTGATATCGCCACGTCCATAAAAGTCCGCGGTATGAAAACTACACGTTATTTATCCCGCATGGTGAACGTGGTCCGAAGAAACATTCACGATGACAGAACTGCGCCTTTTTCTTATTCACCCGTCTCCTTTTAAAAATGTCCAAACAATTGATAGTCCTAAAATACTTCAAAATGGTACCAATAGAAACCACAGAAAATGAGCCTCGCGCCGGCCGTGGAAATACGAGGTTCCGATAACAGAAAAGATCTTTAACCCTTTGCAATCTAATTTTAGATTCAGGGTTTCCTAGGGGGCTTTCTCTTTCTGCCATTATATGATGGCGCCATCTGCTGGCTAGAGCCAGTACTGCGGTATAGGACATGCTGGAGAGGCCTCCGACAACAGAGCGGCCAGTAATATACAGTGAGAATACTCTGCCGGATGTCTTCTGACATCGGAGCTGTACAGGCTTCAATCAGAATGTCTGAAGACGTCAGACAGTGGATTGGAAAGGGTTAAAGAAAACTTGGCATCGCTGCAATCGTACCGACCCGCAGAATAAAGTTATGGCCTCAGTTTTGGCGCAGTGTGCACGCCGTAACGCCAAGACGCAGAAATAGGGAAATTGCATTTTTAAAAATATTTCACTTAAAATTTTTTACTTTTTTTTCCGTGCAAGAAATGGTAACCCTGAAATATACAGCGCCGCGTCCCGCGAAAAACACGAAGTCCTCAGACGGCTGTGGTGATGGGTAAATAATGGGTGAAGGGGGGTCTGCGTCTTTAAGGGGTTAAAAAGCCTTGCAACATGACTGCAGATAAAAGCCCAATCCCTGTAGCAGACTGATGAGGGGCAAGAACCCTAAAACAGCTGTATGTACTCGGGTATTCTACTACAGCTACATCTCTAGCCATGAGGCAAGGCTGGTCAACGGTGACCCACAGGGAACATACTTTCCTATAGGTGGCGCTGCAGAGGGATTATTCCATACCTCATTTGCACAGTCACGTCACTTTGCAGTATCAACCTTATTTCTGTTTCTGTGGATACAGACCGCAGTGTAAAGCATGGAGGTTTCCCTGTAGTTCCCCCGGCGCCGTTCGTGGACATATATTCACCTGTGTTGTAGCTGAGCCGCTCGTCTGTCTCTGCTGTGCGTCCGTCGCGCTGCGGAAACACAGTTGGCTCTATTAAATGGACAAATCCTTGTGCGGAATTCCTGGCGCAGGTTATACACGGAAACGGCGTGAGATCGCGATCAAGAAGGCAGAGGTTACTTTATCCGCACAGGGATTTGAAATCCGTATGCAGGAAACATTTGCGCTGGATAAAAATAATCGCAGCGCGGAATCCCACGGAATAGAATGAGGACTCGACTCGGAATATCATGGATTCTACGTCAAATATGGCTGCAAAATACCGACATGTGACGCGCCATAAATCTGATATCACATGGCAGAGTATGTATCCAATCCATGCCACGGAAAGGGCAGTCCTGCGGAAATCTCCCCTACTAGCGGTGACTGCGCATGCGCCTAGAGGATCGTTACCCCCGCTGCGTCCAGGGTCAGATGACTGCGGGAGTAATGATCTTCAAGGTGCATGTGCAGTACGGCGGCCTTCAGTAAGGCCTCAGGCACACAGGCGGATTTGCATCGCGGAATCCGGAGCGCGCACCGCCGTTAGCATGCTATGGGGAAGAGCTTCTTCATGCACATGAGCGGAAACTGGTTGCGGTTTCCGCTCGTGGTTGAAAAATCGCTGCATTATCCCCATTTTTGAACAACTTCATTGAGGTCGATGGAAGCCGTTTGCTCCGCGGTCCTTCCATAATGGATATGGCGACCTTTCTGCCAGGACTGGATTCTGCGTGCGGAATCCGACCCGCCCGTGTGCATGAGGAATTGGGGAAAGTGGAGGTTCGTAGGGTTTGCAATGGCGCAGGATTACAGCGAAGGGGAGAAATCCGTATACATGCCAATCAAGAACAGGCGCGGGCGGCGCGGCGCTGAGGGAAATATCTGACTTTTTTCTCCAAGATCGGATTCTTTTTTTTTTTTTTTCCCAGCTCATTAGAATACGGCGCGGGAAAACTTCGACAGCAGATTGTAACGGTATCGGAACCCGTACCGCTAAACTAACGAGCCATAAGGAAGTCTCATTAGCAGCGAGGTTTATCGTAGATTGCATTGTAACAACTTGTTGGCAGGTTCCCTTTAAGGCCGCTGAGCCGAGTGCTTCTCTCACCACCTTGCTGACAGGCTCCAGGCGGGAGGAAGCAGCAGCTCTGGATGTGGATGTAGTACAAGGGCAACAATGTGTTCACAAATGATACAGCAGGTAAGGCCGGCGTTTCCCCGTAGACGCCTGCGTCTTGAAGACGCCTCCTCAGGTCGTATAGCTGCTGTGCGGTGTTCTTGTTTTAATTCTAATTTTTTTAGCTTTTTCTTTTTTTTACCCTGCCTGCCTGAAAATGTGGCTTGATGGCGCCATTCGGCTATTGAAATGTCAGGGATCCATTAGATGAATATTTAAAGGTCACACACTTGGTAAGAAGTCGTATTACAGCGCAGAAAGTCCTTCAGAAAATGAATGTTTCTTGCACGGCGGAGTAATAGACTTCTCCAGCCGGCAATTACTACGTCTTCCCAAAGCGTCCGCCGCATTACACAGCGAGTGTGCGAAAACCGCGGACCCATCAGATACAGGAGTTATCGCCGGGCATCGAACACGCAGCGATGTCACCTATGTACACCAACCGGCCGCTTTAGTAGGTAATCTAGTAGCGTTGGACTGTTTTGGGGCTTTCAGAACTTTGGAAATTCACCATTGTGTAGATTCCACTCGGTGATGAAACCGTTCTGAAGGAATATCGGCCCCTACGGACAGGAAGCTGCTTGTAGTTGCTGTAGATTAGATGGCGGTGCTGACATGTTATGACCGGCTGACAGGAAGGGGTCAGCGATTCATGCTGCTTACGCCAAATTCTGACCTCCTATCAGCAACAGCGATCTGGATCCATCCGACCAGGAGATGTTTTCCAGTGATACAAGTTTTGCGCTGTTTTGCCCGCTGGAGTCTTTCTGTTTCTCTTAGACACAATGGGGCTGGAACTGGTCGCCTGCTGTTATAGCCCATCGGTGATGAGGAATCCTCAAATGGTAGAGTTGGAAGGGTCCTCCTGGGGTCATCGCCACCCGGGAGCAGGAGCCGCAGATGGATCTCCACTGTCAGCCTATCTGACCGCAGAGAATCGTGGCAATTCGCAGCACGCTGTGAATTGCCGTCCGCGAGCGGAGAATCGCAGTGGTTCTCTGCTCCAGGAGATGGGGTCGGCGCTTTCCATAGCAGTGCTATGGAAAGCTTCAGATGCCATGATTCGCGAAATCATGCCCGTGGATGGGGCTTAGCATGAGCGGGCATCTACGTGGTACATTGTCATGGGTCTGGGGGGATCTTTCTCCCTGTGGAGGGGACCATTAGGGTGTAGGTTGCATTTTAAGCCATGCAGTGTTCCCTGGGAAACAGCTATGTAAATGAGTGATGGAGTAATCCTGCACAGCGCCACCTGTTGGAAGATATTTCATGTATTTCAAGGTTTCTGTAAGGCCAGTGTCAGTAGGCTGTTGTAAAGGAGATCTCATCAGCATTTTCCATAACATCTGGACATCCAGCACTTTGATTTTTGGTAGTTTGCAGCTATTTTGTTTTTTCCGTTTTCTACCTTATGGGGGCGCCGTCCTGCGTGCGGCTACTAGAATTGACAGGATATTCAGTGGACCTTCTGGAGGCAGAAACAAACCTGCCTATAATATCCATTAACGTCCAGACCTCTGCTCGCTGCCCGTCTCGCCGGCAGCCGCGCGTCCTCCTTGGGAACGTCTTTAAAATGTTCTGATCCTTCTTCAAAAGAACATAAAAGGATTTCTTCAGTGGAGTCTGCAGACGGCCCCAACTTGGGGGGGGGCGCTCCCCAGAACCTGGACGCGTCGCTGCCGCGGATTTAATGAGACCCCTCAGTGAAAGGAGACGTGCGGAGATGGGCCGTCACCTGATCAGCGGCATAGTTATAGACCGCGGCCGCTCCCGCGCTGCGCTGGGGGAGGGTCAGGGTTTACGTCTCTGCTACGGTTTTGGAGTAGAAAAATTGAAAGAAAACGGGGGTGGGGGGTGGGGGGGGGGGGAGGGGGGGGAACGGATCGCTTTCAAAAAGCGGAATATCTTCAGTTTGCTTTTCCTCCATTAGGTTTTTGCTGTTTTGGACGTTATAAAATAGTACAAAAAAACCCCAAAACTGAAAACCTAAATAAATATGGGAACCTTTCTATTTTTTTATTTTTTTTGGGGGGGGGGGGGGGGGTGTCTTCTAGCTTCTGTACTGCGGATGTGTGCAATACAGGGTTCCCCCCCCCCCCCCCCCCAAAAAAAAAAACTCCTGCTTTCCTGCGCAATCTGCAGCCATTGCGGATTGGGCCGTGGATCGGACGACTTCCATTGACTTCAGTGAAAACCGCCCGCACAGAGTCCGCACTAAGACGGAGCATGCGGAGTCCAGAAAACAAATCTGCATGTGAAAATTTAGTGCGGACGCTCCATGGTTCCTTAAGGGCAGCTTGAACTGCGGATCCTCCGTGCAGCGGCCCTGAGGCCTAAATGTATCACCACCACCACCCCCCCCACAACTTTGTTCTTGTACATAGGAGGCAGTATTATAGTAGTTATATTTTTGTACATAGGGGGCAGTATTATAGTAGTTATATTCTTGTACATAGGGGGCAGTATTATAGTAGTTATATTCTTGTACATAGGAGGCAGTATTATAGTAGTTATATTCTTGTACATAGGAGGCAGTATTATAGTAGTTATATTCTTGTACATAGGAGCAGTATTATAGTAGTTATATTCTTGTACATAGGGGGCAGTATTATAGTAGTTATATTCTTGTACATAGGGGGCAGTATTATAGTAGATATATTCTTGTACATTGGGGGCAGTATTATAGTAGTTATATTCTTGTACATAGGGGCCAGTATTATAGTAGTTATATTCTTGTACATAGGGGGTAGTATTATAATAGTTATATTCTTGTACATAGGGGGTAGTATTATAATAGTTATATTCTTGTACATAAGGGGCAGTATTATAGTAGTTATATTCTTGTACATAGGAGCAGTATTATAGCAGTTATATTCTTGTACATAGGGGGCAGTATTATAGCAGTTATATTCTTGTACATAGAGGGCAGTATTATAGTAGTTATATTCTTGTACATAGCAGGCAGTATTATAGTAGTTATATTCTTGTACATAGGGAGCAGTATTATAGTAGTTATATTCTTGTACATAGGGGCCAGTATTATAGTAGTTATATTCTTGTACATAGGGGGTAGTATTATAATAGTTATATTCTTGTACATAGGGGGTAGTATTATAATAGTTATATTCTTGTACATAAGGGGCAGTATTATAGTAGTTATATTCTTGTACATAGGAGCAGTATTATAGTGGTTATATTCTTGTACATAGGGGGCAGTATTATAGTAGTTATATTCTTGTACATAGGGGGCAGTATTATAGTAGTTATATTCTTGTACATAGGAGCAGTATTATAGTAGTTATATTCTTGTACATAGGGGGCAGTATTATAGTAGTTATGTTTCTGTACATAGGGGCAGTATTATAGTAGTTATATTCTTGTACATAGGGGGCAGTGTTATAGTAGTTATATTCTTGTACATAGGGGGGCAGTATTATAGTAGTTATAGTCTTGTACCTAGGGGGGCAGTGTTATAGTAGTTATAGTCTTGTACCTAGGGGGGCAGTGTTATAGTAGTTATAGTCTTGTACATAGGGGTAGTATTATAGTAGTTATATTCTTGTACATAGGGAGCAGTATTATAGTAGTTATGTTCTTGTACATAGGGGGCAGTATTATAGTAGTTATATTCTTGTATATAGGGGCAGTATTATAGTAGTTATATTCTTGTACATAGGGGGCAGTATTATAGTAGTTATGTTCTTGTACATAGGGGCAGTATTATAGTAGTTATATTCTTGTACATAGGGGGCAGTATTATAGTAGTTATATTCTTGTACATAGGGGGCAGTATTATAGTAGTTATATTCTTGTACATAGGGGGCAGTATTATAGTAGTTATATTTTTGTACATAGGGGGCAGTATTATAGTAGTTATATTTTTGTACATAGGGGGCAGTATTATAGTAGTTATATTTTTGTACATAGGGGGGCAGTATTATAGTAGTTATATTCTTGTATATAGGGGGCAGTATTATAGTAGTTATATTCTTGTACATAGAGGGCAGTATTATAGTAGTTATATTCTTGTACATAGGGGGCAGTATTATAGTAGTTATATTCTTGTACATAGGGAGCAGTATTATAGTAGTTATATTCTTGTACATAGGGAGCAGTATTATAGTAGTTATATTCTTGTACATAGGGGGCAGTATTATAATAGTTATATTCTTGTACATAGGAGCAGTATTATAGTAGTTATATTCTTGTACATAGGGAGCAGTATTATAGTAGTTATATTCTTGTACATAGGGAGCAGTATTATAGTAGTTATATTCTTGTACATAGGGGGCAGTATTATAATAGTTATATTCTTGTACATAGGAGGCAGTATTGTAGTAGTTATATTCTTGTACATAGGAGGCAGTATTGTAGTAGTTATATTCTTGTATATAGGGGGCAGTATTATAGTAGTTATATTCTTGTACATAGGGGGAAGTATTATAGTAGTTATATTCTTGTACATATGAGCAGTATTATAGTAGTTATATTCTTGTACATAGAGGGCAGTATTGTAGTTATATTCTTGTACATAGGGGGCAGTATTATAGTAGTATATATTCTTGTACATAGGGGGCAGTATTATAGTAGTTATATTCTTGCACATAGGGGCAGTATTATAGTAGTTATATTCTTGTACATAGGGGGCAGTATTATAGTAGTTATATTCTTGTACATAGGGGGCAGTATTATAGTAGTTATATTCTTGTACATAGGGGGCAGTATTATAGTAGTTATATTCTTGTACATAGGGGGCAGTATTATAGTAGTTATATTCTTGTACATAGGGGGCAGTATTATAGTAGTTATATTCTTATACATAGGAGCAGTATTATAGTAGTTATATTCTTGTACATAGGGGGCAGTATTATAGTAGTTATATTCTTGTACATAGGGGAGCAGTATTATAGTAGATATATTCTTGTACATAGGGGAGCAGTGTTATAGTAGGTATAATGGCTTACTGTATTTATAGACGGGTATTGGACACACTGACCTTCATCTATATGTCATTATCTGGTCTTTTGTCTATAAACTACTTGTTTTTTTCTCTTCCAGGATTAGCGCTCTTGGACCCTTTCTTGGACCGTTATCTGGGATGACAGTGATCTGATCCTTTATATTTTTCATCCTTTCTTCATTTCCACTTTTGGATCCATCTGACTTCTGCTGCCCACAGATCTGAGCAGGATCCAGGACCATCCTTCCTTGTAGAAGAGGTAAGTTGTCTTCTATATCCTCCTCCTGGGGGGGGACTGCCTTCTGTAGGTCATGTAGTTGGGTTGATGTGAGGGTATATAGTGCTGGCAGCTTCCATTGGATGTGATATATGTCGCTGGCCACAATGTGATTGTAGAGGAAATAACCTAATGGCGCAGGGAGGATCGTCAGACATATATGGGGTATGGGGTAATGATCCTGCGCGGCTGAGCGAACGTCTGCTGCTTGTCAACCTAAGATGCCACCTTGAAGAACAGAAGATATTGTCTCCCTGTTTAGTTGGTCGCAAATAATTGTTGTGGACCTGAGATGGAGCCTTCATGGACCTCCTGTGGCCTCTGGACCAGGACTTCCAGGACTTCTCTGCCTTTTGCTACTGGAGCCTCACTATTAGTCGCCATGCTTGCCAAGATGAAACTTTAATGTATCTCTCGTTTGTCTCCTGAATCCATCGCAATGTTAATTAATGCTCTTAGTCTCCTGTGTGTAGTGACAGTAAATGGTGTACTTGCTGTAACGTATGATGTCGCTATGGCACCAGGAACCAGAGCCCTATTTTAGGATATGTTCACACGTGGCGCACGTCCTGCATATTTTTCATCACTGATTTGCATGTGGAAAATCTGCAGTTTATTACAGTATTGGCCAAATTGATGAGATCCTGAGGGATAGCCTTGCAATTTATGCTGCACCTTTGTAACATTGTAACATAGTATGTTAGGCTAAATAAAGACAATGTCCATCCTGTTCAGCCTGGTTCAGCCCCCTGCTCCTCCCTCTCCCCCCATGTTGATCCAGAGCAAGGCAAAAAAAAACCCAATGACCCAGTACAGTGAGTCAGATGGGCGTTATAGGGAACGGGAGAGCAAGTGTCCTAGCTGGCTTCACTCCGTATGAATTAAATAGGAGCTAAAGCTAACTATAACCCTTCCAGTACTTCCCTTTCTGACACCCGGGCCGGCGTGGGAGTGGAATGGCGTTGGAGCCAGCTAGGGCACTTTTATGTCCTCTTTCATGTACGTCCGGTTAGCTCCTCGTCACCGGAGATCCCAAGCGGCTGGTTCCCGGCTGTTGAATAGTTTTTGCCTAGAAAACCCCTTTAATTCTTTTAATACCGGTGCGTAAGTAGATACGGGTTGAGGTAGAAGAGGGTCTGAAGTATTCATAATCTACATAATAACATAGTGTGTTGGGCAGAAGGGAGACGACGTCCATCTAATTCAGCCTGTTTCCATCCCCCCCCCCCCCCCCCCTTTGTTGATCCAGAGGAAGGCAAAAAAAACCAATGAGGCAGAAGCCAATTTAGCCCATTTGGGGGAGACGATTCCTTCCCGACTCCATAATGGCAGTCAGAATAATCCCTGCATCATTTATAGTTCCTACCTGACTGCAAGACCCGGATCAACAACCCCGCCAGTTATTTAATGTCTGTATCCTGTAATATCATAGCACTCTAGAAAGACGTCTAGGCCTCTCTAGTTCTTGGATGCATCATTAATAGTTGGTCACCAGAGATCTGACCCCAGGGACCCCCAGCGATCAGATGTAAACCAGCACACTATTAATGTGTACAGAGCCAGAAGCGGACAGCTCCATACACAATTCTGTGGCCCGGGTCTGTAGTGCATTGAATACAGCGTACTGCAACCTGGGCCGCTGCAATGTGTACAGAGCTGTCTGCTTTCGACTCCGTCCAAGGAGACGACGGGCCCGGCAAACGACTGATCAATGGAAGTCCCTAGCAGTGGATCCTCTCTGATCAACTATTAAAGAGCTTTCTTGAGGATAAGTCATCCATAGTTCAGTCCTGGACAGCCACTCTTCCCCTCTGTGACGCACATGTATGTCGCAGCGGAGTGGGTATGAAGCAGCTTTGGGAGACAAGCGTACTGCATACACCGCTGGTGCCAGCTAACGGTTATAATTGGAACTAGTTCCAATCGTGGCCATTGGACAGCTTACATAGGCTCTCAATGCTGAGTGGGGCATGTCATCAGTCAGCCTCTTGCCTCCAGCTCCCAATTGATCCCACACAATGCGATCGTCGGGAATCGATTGGTTGTCATGGCAGTCCTGGGCCTGGTGAAGGCTCTCTGGGCTGCCATGGATTCAAGCCTATTGTTAAAACGTTAAAGGGGTTCTGTCGTTAAAAAAATAAAATTCTATACTCCCCTATTCCTCCCCTGTCAGTCTACTTGACTCATCTTCTCCGCGACGATATTCTCCTGTGTCCTGCAGTCCCGGAGGGTCACCTTATCTACAGCTGGCTGATTCTTCTGCTTCCGGAAGCGACCACTCACAGGCAGTCTTCTTTCTCCTCGGCGATGTACGCTACGTCACTAGTTCACAGCCTAGGAGGGAGTGCCGAGCTATTGCTGAGACTGCTCATGCCCGATGTCTCTGCAATAGATCAGCATTCCTTCCTAGCCAGTAAACACTACATCACAGGGACGTAGCGTACATTGCCAGGCAGGAAGAAGTATGTGAGGAAAGCTGGCTTCATAACGAAGAGGAGGATCCGGGCCGGCTGGAGGTGACATGACCCGGCAGACTGCAGAAGATGCGGTAAGGTGTCACCTGGGGAGGAATAAATGATTATATAGAATTTTTATTTTTATTTTTTGAAAATGACAAAACCCCTTTATTATGATGCTAAAACTACCGTATGCTGCAATACAGAAGTATTGCTGTATATTATAGAAGCAATCAAATGATTTAAGGTTCATGTCTCCTAATAGGAATAAAAAGTTCAGATAAATAATGTAAAAACAAAAAAAATTCCTCTTTTCGAATTTCTTCCACAATAAGTTTAAACAATTAAAAATAAGCATTATTGGTATTGTTACGTCTGTAAAAGCTCAAACTAATTATTAACAATTTTTTTCCACACCGTGAACACGGTTTTGCTGCTTCTGAAAAAATTCAATATATGGCCTCCTGCACACAGGCAGGTCAGACCCCGCAAGTGGGGTTCCCACAGCAGAGTTCAACCTGGTGCCCGGCCAGTGACCCCAGCTTACTGCTCCACCGTCTTCCTACTCTGCTGCGATTGTGCCGCCTGCAAGCCGGCGCGCATGTGCATTACAGAGGGTGCCGGGCCATCGCTGCGTCATTCTGCAATGATGATTGCAGAATGGCTGCGGGAAGGACTGTTTCCGTTGACTTCAATGGAAGTCGGCTGTGCCTAGCCTGCACAAAAGCACAGCATGCTGCGATCTCTCCCCTGCAAGCGGAAAATCGCATTTGATTTCTGCTCATGGGCAGGAAATCGCGTTTTGGCATAGCATGCTATGGGCTGGATTTGCTGCAGATTCTGGAGGCGGAATCCCGCTCCGGATTTCGCGATGCAGATCCGCCCCGTGTGCAGGAGGCCTAAAGCGATCAAAATATCTTCTATATCAAAACAGTTTTGATATCAATGATCAATACTGATCTGCCGCATAAATTGGCGTGCAGCGAATCTGAAATCTGCGCCGTGTGGATAAGATTTGGTGAAATCCCACCCAGATGAGCTGTATTGTTAACGCTGCGGTTAAGCTACATGGGAACGCATCATTAGGCCTAAATTGTACAAGTGTGTCCGATTTTTGGTTCATGAAAATACGGGCAGATTTTAACCCTTCAGTGATGGACAATACACCTTTTATTGACCTCAATAATGGACTTTTACATCTTGTTAAAGCAGTGCTTTTATTGACTACTGACAGCCAGGCTCCTGCTCTAACTACCAGGAGAAACCACAGATCAAAAAAATCAAAACAACCCCCCCCCCCCCCCAAAGCATCGTCAGTGCCTTCTGTGTTTGTAAAAGTCTGATCTATGAAAATGACGCGTTGTGCATCCCACATGGTGAACGTTAGCGGGAGAAAAAAATGCGCAATGCCAGCAATGTTCTCCAAAACGCTATCAATAGAAACTGTAGGATGTTCCGCAAAAAATGAGTCTTTGAAGGAAAAATAACGGGACGCAGAAGATCACAACGGAAAATACAGATCCCCCCCCCCCCCCCCCAAATAGTTAGGCCTCATGTCCACGGGGAAATATCCGCAGCGGGTCACCCATACGCGTGATCCACGCCCCCATAGGGATGCATTGGATGCCCGCAGGTAATTAAATACCTGCGGATGTCATTTTACCCTGAGGAGCGGATTGTGTGTGCGGGAAAACACCCGCAGCACGCTCCATTTTAGTGTGGGGCTCCCGCAGGCTTCTATGGAAGTCGTCCGGTCCCGCGGTACACCCGCAGCTGAATTTCTGCTCTGCCACGGGAGAGCAGGAGCTTTAAAAAAAAAAAAAAAAAAAAAAAAAAAAAAAGCCGGTCTTTAATGCTGGGTTTCAATAGGACTGTTTCACCGCGGAAATCTCACGGTTTTGCCACAGCGAAAAACTGCGAGATTTCTGTGGGATAAGCGCAGCTTCAAAACACGTGCCCGCTTAGGCATGGGTTTTGGAGCTGTTTGCCCGCACGCTTTTGCATTGCGGAGAGCTCTCCCATACAGAGGAGCGAGGCCGTAACAGAAGAAAAAAATGGACATGCTGCGTCCTGGAAATCTGTGCCTCAGCGCTGGTTAATGCTGGTTTTGCCGCGACGGATTGTCCATCCCGTGTGGACGAGATTTTTGATAAATCTCATCTACATGGCTGGCTAACCCCGGGATTAGCAGCCGCAGGCCGATTTACTGCAGGGAAATTCCACGGCAAATCCCCCCCGTGTGAACCCTGCCTAAGGGGTTAATTGGCAAGCCATAACCGTAGAGTTGTAAACGTGACGTTGATGTAACCGCGGCTCCCGGCATGGAGACCTCCGTTCTTTACACTGCTGGCTGAATCCAGAGAACGAGCAGAACAGGAATAAAGGTCCTCTGTACTATAAACCTCCGTATTTGCCGTCCGTCCGGCGCTATTTATAAAGGCGTCTCGCTGCTCTGTGTTGACGGCGTGCGGTTCAGCAGGTGCAGCGCTCCTCCGTTTCCCCTCAGGCCTCTGTTCTCTCGGTTCCAGCTGTTACATAACCTTCTATTCTTAGTCCGGCCGGCGGAGATGAACGTGACATGTACTCTCATGTTCGCCAAGTGCAGATCTGCCCCCCGTATCACCCGTCACCTCCGCGCGATTCGCGCTGCTCCCCCGTGTGAGCGGATAGATAACTCACCACTTAGTAATCTCACGCAAGCACTAGGCGCACTAATGGCATCCAGCGAGGACGGACCGCTCCTGATCGTTACGGTAAAGTGCCGGAATGTTCTGCCATACGGAGGGTTTACTCCCAGGGAATCTCTTAACCCCCTTCTTCCTTCGAGCGGTCACAGCGGGGCACGGGTTCTTCTTGTGAATATCGTACCAATGACAGATAAAGCTCCCTGGAAAAGAAACGTTAAAAAAAAAAAGGGAAAATACGCAAAATTAGCTTTCCTAGGAGGAAGTAGGCAGTTTGTCTAGCGCCATCTATAGGTAAAATACTGGGCGCACCCATTTAACTGCTGTAATTAGGAGAAAATTGACTTCCGATGTTTGAAAGCGTTTATTGGGAGGGAGGCTGCATTTTTTGGTGGAGGAAACTTTTTCGGCAGCCATTTTGAAATCCGCCATATTGAATTCGGCTCAGGTTTTTCAAATGGAAAGGGAGTCGTGATGTTCCAATCTTGGCTAAAATGTACTCAGAATCCCGCGGGAAGTGTCCGTTTTGCCCGATCTACATGTGTTTAGGAGATGAGTGAGTTTTGTTTGCAGGAGGTCATGGTTTGGTGGGATTTGTGGGACTCGGATCATATTGTTTATTGACCGATCCCTTGGCGGGGAGAAGTCCCTCCAGATGTTAGAGATCAGCCAGTTCCCACATTACTGTCCACAGGATGGCGCAACTCGCACTCTGCAGATGGCTGGATGTGCAATTCCTTGGCCACTGGATTGGCTATAGGGGTCCGGTACAGCGGCCGCCGGAGTGAACGCCTTTGGACTTTTATCTCTGAGCCCATTTATAGTCCCGGCTGTGTACGGGGAAAGTATGCAATATAATTCATCTGAAACGGGGAATCCCGCAGCGTGTGAGGAATTATCACCGGCCGTTCTTCTACATGTTCCAGAAGACTGGAATAAACAGTTCCCCGTGGGCATCCGGCAGAATGGTGGACACATCGAACACTTTGTGAAACTTCACCCTCACTTAACTCCTAAACTAGTAGAGACGGAGCCACACTGACACTCCCCGCGGGGTTCGGAGTCAATTGTAGTCATAATGGAAATCACATGACCCCCTTCCCATTTAAAAAAGTTGAATTCAATATGGCAAATTTCAAAATGGCTGCCGAAAAAGTTTACTCCACCAAAAAAATAGAGCCTCCCCTCCCAATGAATGCTTTCACACAGTGGAAGTCAATTTCCTCTAAATTACCCCATTTGAAAAGGTGTGTCCAGACTTTTGCCTCGCGTTATTGTGTATTGCCTTGAAACGAGATTGCATTTTGGTTCCTGCCACTGTTATGAATTACGCTAACACGGCCACCCCAGAGCAAGCACCATGTCCCCGTTACTGGAGATTTGGAAAGGGAGAGAAGAACTAAACAAAGTGCAGAATAGACTTATCTATTTGTGATGTAAAGGGATCGTACCAACCGGCACAATCTGCTGATTTTGCAGGGGGGGGGGGGGGGGGGGGGGGGAGGAAGAGGCGGGCTTTGGGGTCCAAGCTGCTGCAGAGGGAACGTCCACGGGATAATTGTAATTTAAAATCCGCAGCGTTTTTCCCGCAGCGTGATCCGCGCCCCATAGGGATGCATTGGACACCCGCAGGTAGCTGAATACCTGCGAATGTCATTTTCCCCTCAAGGCGCGGATTGCGTGTGCGGGGAAAAAAAGCGCGATATGCTCCATTTTCGTGCGGGGCTCCCGTACGCTTCTATTGAAGCCGTCCTGATCCACGGTACACCCGCGCCTGAATTTCTGCTCTCTGCGCACACATGCCGGCATGCCGAGCACATCCGCCGGGCCAAAGAAAAAAGATCCGGCCGCGACGGAGGGCAGGTCTGCAGCGTCCGGACAGGTTAGTAAAATCTTTTTTTTTAGCATCATCTCCGCGGGAAAGGAGGGGACCCGCTGCGGGATTTTCCATGAAGAATCTGCGGCGGGCCTCATTTTCCCCGTGGACATGAGGCCTTATAGGACTGCAGCAGGTCTGCCAGAACGGGGGCCACAATTACTGAGAGAAGGGCCCCACTCTATGACGTCACAACTGCTTTTAAAGGCTTTAAAATAACCAAATCACTGTATGTATCCGTCCTTGGCCGTCAGGATCCAGCACTGTGGATATGGCGTAACCAACTGTATGAACGCAGCCTTAAAGGGGTTGTCCATATTTACTCAGCCTCAAAGGGGTTGTCCGGTTACTGGACAGCATTTCTCCAAGAGCTGCAACTGCATAAAAAAAAAAAGCCGTAGTTACCCGTCGTCTGCCGGTGGGATCCAGCGCCGTAGCCCTGCTGTCCTCCCGGGGAAGATGTTACAGGAAGTCACCTGAATACCAGGAGCTCAGGGCAATTACCTGCTTTTAGACACACGGATTTCTACCAGGTTGCATTGCTTTTCTCCAATGCAGATAGATGTGTGAACCTGGCCCAGGGGGCTTTCCCACAGTTGATCTATATCATGTATCCACAGGATAGGCGATAAATGCCCCATTGCCGGCGACCCTTGTGATCACTAGAATGAGGTCTCTGAGCCACCCTGTGACCACAACATCACTTTATTTTTCTGTAGTTCCCCAAGGAAACAAGCCGTGATGGTTTGAGCACTTACATAATGCATTGATGCGCCAAGGTTACGATTGTTCAATTGTTAACTATTGATGGCCTATCGGCATGATACATCATCGCTACTAGATTGACGGGGGTCTGCTTCCCGTGACCTCCTCTGATCAGCTGGTTGGGTAGCCGGTGTGTTTGTGCACTGAGCTGATTTCTGCAGGAAGCAGACAGCTCTGTTCTCACTGTAGTGGCCAGGCTTGGTATTACAGGCACAATTCCCATTGAAGTCAATAGGTGTAATACCAAGCCTGGCCACTGCAGTGGGAACAGAGCTGTCTGCTTCCAGCAGAAATAAGCTTAGAGCTTAAGCGCAGCAGCCTGGCAAACATCTGATTGGTTGGAGCAGGCTGATCTACTATTGATGACCTATCCTGTGAATAGGCCAAGTGGACAACCCCTTCAAGGATAAGCATATCCGTATAAAACGCAGAAAACGCCTTAGAATCCTTTTGTCTTTATGTAATAATTGTGATTGTATCACCTCGTTATGTGCTTCCTCCGTAGTATTAGCATCTGGTTCATCGCGTTTGTTTCTTACTAACAGTTGGAATTTCGCACTCGCCCCATCCTGAGGACAGCGACTCTCCCCCGTGCGTACCGCGTACACGCGCCGCCCTCCTAACACAGAATTCTCATTAGGAAGCCGTAACGTGCCATTATTTAATCAAGCCTGTCTGAGCGCTTCCTTCACTCGTCACCCGCTATGAGTCCCCTGTCTGGTGTATGTACCGTTGCCTGGTTACGCCGCAGAATTGTCATTTGGAATTGTCAAAGAGGTATCACAAACTTCCTCAGTTCTCTCCTCCAGAATACTTCTCTCTCTTAAAGGGACAGCAGTCTCATTTTAAGGAGCTCTTCATATCCTCTAAAATCTTTATAAAAGGTCCTTCTGAAAGCAAAAATATGTAATTACTGAAAATGAGACCATAAAGCGTTTCCGGCGACGGAAGGGGCAGAATAGGTTTCATTTTACTTCATCATTTTATGTACTTGGGGTTTCTAGTGGACAAACTCTATTTGTTAGAAGGATCCCCACGATCAGCTGTGATCTACAAGTACAACGGAGCATTACACCGTTTAGAATCAAATTCATGAGCTGTCCATGCTAAGGCCCTTTTACATGCAACGATTATCGCTAACATCGGCCTCCGACAGAACGAATGGACAATGTTTTTGCATACAAATACACGTACAGATTGTGGCTTTTCAGCATCTCCATTTCCTCACTAAGGCCCTTTTACACGCAACGGTTATCTCTCAAAATTCATGCGAGCAGCCAAAAATTAGCAATAATCATTACATGTAAGCGCGGGCATCGTGCACTTTAAGTTTGAACGATGTATCCATTGTTTAGCAGCTAAAAGTTTGAGCAAATACATTTCGCTCATCTTTCAAAAGACTGCAGGATACACAGTGCGCTCTTCACACAGGAGAACAATGGAATCAGCCAACAGATGTTTAAACGCACCCAGCTCCGCAAACAACTCATGGAGGAAAAAGTGGATCCTTTTCTTGCAAATGAAGATGATTAAAGTGTTAATGGCCATTAAAGCCATTAACCCTTTATGCGAATACATCGCTAAATCTTTCAGCTATTTGAAAGATTGTCTTTGCGTGTAAAAGGACCTTTAGCTAAAGTAAACTCAGTAGCAGTTTGCTCAGGTTGTCGTGTGTTTATGCGAGGGATTATCTGGCCGACAGGATTCCATTTTCTTCTCATGACATGAGTAAACAATGTACTCATTATGTATGTGAGGCAAACACAATGAGTACATTCAAGTTGGCAATCCACTCAAAAGACTGAGCAACCTCAAATGGAATGTCTTTTGAGTGGTCAACAATGGTCTTTATCCCAGCTTAAAACTTTACTCCCTTTCGGCCGTTTGAACAAATTTTGAGCGATGACCGTTTGCGTGTTAAAGGGCCTTTAAGGCTGCATTCACACAGCATACACTTAAAGATGCCAGTCCGTTCTTGGCATCTCCAGATCTTCATCTTCTTATTTAGGGCACTTTTGAGTCGAGGTTCACAGCGGAATGGAAACGTGACGTTATATTCTATCATGTTGGGTGCAGTTGGCCTAACATGAGAGGGCACGTTCGCCCAATCACTGCCCAGTTACACCCGCCCGAGGACCAGATGTTCAGTCTTAAAATGCTCCTTGTTTTGCATCACATATTTTAGGCAAACGTAAAGATTACCGCTTATTGGCAACAGAAACCAAGCAGAGGACTTCAGGCGGGTGTCATGCAGAGTCCTCTCCATTCTCTGATCTTCTCCCCAGGGTGGTGCCATGCTGCGCCTCCATCCATTGGTATGTCCTAATGACAGT
This sequence comes from Eleutherodactylus coqui, assembly GCF_035609145.1. Taxonomy (NCBI): domain Eukaryota; kingdom Metazoa; phylum Chordata; class Amphibia; order Anura; family Eleutherodactylidae; genus Eleutherodactylus; species Eleutherodactylus coqui. The sequence goes on along the minus strand of NC_089837.1, from coordinate 525,542,373 downwards.
CTGTGATCAGCGGGCTGAAACTATTTTCGGCTACATTTCACCCAATAAGCAATCGTTTTATTTGAATTCCCTCTTTTCCATCAACTTTAGTCTGAGTATGAGGATGTTTGTGCTGCTACACTTTTATAAGCTGCGTTTTTGGAGTTACTGGCCCTTTAATCCCTTATTACCCAAGGGCTTAAATATACATTATGAGTGGTAAGTAGATCCCGTGAACTGGTGCGCATTTATGCCCTATGGATGGCGCAGTCTCCGCTTCGTGGCCGATGCCATCTGCAGTGAGTGCTGGCTGTGACTGATGCCCGGCCTGATCAATGTTGATCGCACCATGTAAAACGGGTTCAGAGAGGGATGGAGGGAGCTCCCTTTGTAACATCAGCCCTCCACCATGTAATCGTGTAGGGTTGATGGGTTGCCGTGGCCTGTGATCGCTATGATTAGCGATAATGCATTGCAGTACAGAAGTACTGCAGTGTATTAACAGTGCAATAATAGGGCCGCCGGTTCAAGTCCCTAACAGGAAAATAAAAATATGAAACCTAATAAAAATGGTTAACACGTAATAAAATAGTAAAAGCCTTTTTTTGCGTACTTTCCACTCTTCAGGGAAAAAAAATCGCCCATTTGGTGTCGTCACATCTGTAACTACCCATACGATAAATTGACACACTGTTGATCCTCACGTAAATGCTATAAAAGAATACATAAAAGCAACAAAAAGGATCAAAAAAGTCATTTGTAACTTAAAATGGTACCTATAAAATCTACAGCTCGTCATGCGAAAAACAAGCCCTCACAGAGCTCCACACACGGGGAATTAAAAAATGTTATGGGACTTTGAGCGCAGCAATGCAAGAAAACTTTTATTTTTTAAACATTTTTATTGTGCAAAAGGGGAAAAATCTAAAAAAAAACCCCCACAATTTTGATATTTTAATCGTACCGACCCGCAGAAAAAATGTACCGTGTCATTTATGCAGGATGATTAACTCTGTAAAACAAAACCCAAAATGGCCAAATTTCTGTTTTTATTCTCTCTAATAAGTTATGCAATACTTCATATGTAACCGAAATGGTACCAATAAACTGTGGCTGGAAACACAAATACCAGCCCTCATACCGCCATGTTAATAGAAAATAAAGGTAGAACGCTTGTGAAGTGGGGATGAAAAAAATCTCCCCCAGAAATTGTTGCGTTCATATGGCCAAGAAGGGGGCGCGTCACTAAGGGGTTAAATCGTATAGTCAACCATATATACATTTATATATATAAAAAAATCTCTTCTGTATAGGATGTCGGATGAAACTTTGTCCTAAGAAGTGGAACGTTGGTATAAGTAGTGATTTCAATATCAGAGCAAAAAGGGAATTTATTCTGGAGAACCGACCCCTTGTAGGGAGGCTCTAGTACCCCGTTGTACCGCCACTAGCTTGGATACAAGATGTGATATGTGGGCAGGCATGGAGGCTCTAGTACCCTGTTGTACCGCCTCTAGCTTGGATACAAGATGTGATACACGTGGGCATGGAGGCTCTAGTACCCTGTTGTACCACCACTAGCTTGGATACAAGATGTGATACACGTGGGCATGGAGGCTCTCGTACCCTGTTGTACCGCCACTAGCTTGGATACAAGATGTGATACAGGTGGGCATGGAGGCTCTAGTACCCTGTTGTACCGCCTCTAGCTTGGATACAAGATGTGATCCGGGTGGAATGGAGGCTCTAGTACCCTGTTGTACCACCACTAGCTTGGATACAAGATGTGATACACGTGGGCATGGAGGCTCTAGTACCCTGTTGTACCGCCTCTAGCTTGGATACAAGATGTGATCCGGGTGGAATGGAGGCTCTAGTACCCTGTTGTACCACCACTAGCTTGGATACAAGATGTGATACACGTGGGCATGGAGGCTCTAGTACCCTGTTGTACCGCCACTAGCTTGGATACAAGATGTGATACACGTGGGCATGGAGGCTCTAGTACCCTGTTGTACCACCTCTAGCTTGGATACAAGATGTGATCCGGGTGGAATGGAGGCCCTAGTACCCTGTTATATCACCTGTAGCTTGGATACAAGATGTGATATGTGGGCATGGAGGCTCTAGTACCTTGTTGTACACCTATAGATTGGAGTCTCGGGTGACACGACTGTTCATGTAATCCCAGCACAACTCATGGTTTGTATATTTGCCTGAGATGATCCTGCATGCTGGGTTTTACAGGACGATGACAACTTCTTGTAGGTACCTGACTTTATTTATCCATTTGTACAGTGTATTTTCCTGAACGCTCCGTTCTGCAGGCCTCCTCCGATCCGTCTTGTTGTATTACTAAGCTCAGCATGTCTGACTATTTCTAGACTGCATAAAGGGACCAGCTGTGCCGACACACAAGCTGCTTCCCTCATGCCAGATGATGACTCCTCATTCTGTCGCATTACTTAATCATTCAAGTTTTCCAAAGCAACTCTATAAAGTTTTCCTGTGCCAAACAGCGGGGCAGTGTATTTTTATACTGAACTGTATATATGTCATCGCCACAAGTAGGGTAACATCATCATAAGACATATGGAGCTCAGTGTACTATAATACTGCCCTCTATGTCCAAGAATATAACTGCTATAATACTGCCCCTATGTACAAGAATATAACTACTATAATACTGCCTCCTATGTGCAAGAATATAACTACTATAATACTGCCCCCTATGTACAAGAATATAACTGCTATAATACTGCCCCCTATGTCCAAGAATATAGCTACTATAATACTGCCTCCTATGTCCAAGAATATAGCTACTATAATACTGCCTCCTATGTCCTAGAATATAGCTACTATAATACTGCCCCCTATATACAAGAATATACCTACTATAATACTACCTCCTATGTACAAGAATATAACTACTATAATACTGCTCCCTATGTACAAGAATATAACTACTATAATACTGCCCCCTATGTACAAGAACATTACTATAATACTGCTCCCTATGTACAAGAATATAACTACTATAATACTGCCCCCTATGTACAAGAACATTACTATAATACTGCTCCCTATGTACAAGAATATAACTACTATAATACTGCCCCCTATGTACAAGAACATTACTATAATACTGCTCCCTATGTACAAGAATATAACTACTATAATACTGCCCCTATGTACAAGAATATACCTACTATAATACTGCCCCCTATATACAAGAATATACCTACTATAATACTGCCCCCTATGTCCAAGAATATAGCTACTATAATACTGCCCCCTATGTCCAAGAATATGGCTACTATAATACTGCCTCCTATGTCCAAGAATATAGCTACTATAATACTGCCCTCTATATACAAGAATATACCTACTATAATACTACCTTCTATGTACAAGAATATAACTACTATAATACTGCCTCCTATGTATAAGAATATAACTACTATAATACTGCTCCCTATGTACAAGAATAGAACTACTATAATACTGCCCCCTATGTACAAGAATATACCTACTATAATACTGCCCCCTATGTACAAGAATATAACTACTATAATACTGCCTCCTATGTACAAGAATATAACTACTATAATACTGCCTCCTATGTATAAGAATATAACTACTATAATACTGCCTCCTATGTACATGAATATAACTACTATAATACTGCCTCCTATGTATAAGAATATAACTACTATAATACTGCCCCCTATGTATAAGAATAGAACTACTATAATACTGCCCCCTATGTATAAGAATAGAACTACTATAATACTGCCCCCTATGTACAAGAATAGAACTACTATAATACTGCCCCCTATGTACAAGAATAGAACTACTATAATACTGCTCCTATGTACAAGAATATAACTACTATAATACTGCCCCCTATGTACAAGAATATAACTACTATAATACTGCCCCCTATGTACAAGAATATAACTACTATAATACTGCTCCCTATGTACAAGAATATAACTACTATAATACTGCCCCTATGTACAAGAATATAACTACTATAATACTGCCCCCTATGTACAAGAATATAACTACTATAATACTGCCCCCTATGTACAAGAATATAACTACTATAATACTGCCCCCTATGTACAAGAATATAACTACTATAATACTGCCCCCTATGTACAAGAATATAACTACTATAATACTGCCCCCTATGTACAAGAATATAACTACTATAATACTGCCCCCTATGTACAAGAATATAACTACTATAATACTGCCCCCTATGTACAAGAATATAACTACTATAATACTGCCCCCTATGTACAAGAATATAACTACTATAATACTGCCCCCTATGTACAAGAATATAACTACTATAATACTGCCCCCTATGTACAAGAATATAACTACTATAATACTGCCCCCTATGTACAAGAATATAACTACTATAATACTGCCCCCTATGTACAAGAATATAACTACTATAATACTGCCCCCTATGTACAAGAATATAACTACTATAATACTGCCCCCTATGTACAAGAATATAACTACTATAATACTGCCCCCTATGTACAAGAATATAACTACTATAATACTGCCCCCTATGTACAAGAATATAACTACTATAATACTGCCTCCTATGTACAAGAATATAACTACTATAATACTGCCTCCTATGTACAAGAATACAACTACTATAATACTGCCCCCTATGTACAAGAATATAACTACTATAATACTGCCCCCTATGTACAAGAATATAAATATTATAATAATCTTTATTTGTATAGCGCCAACATATTCCGCAATGCTTACATAGACAGGGGGAATGCAGAGAGACAAAAGTACAAAAATTACAGAACCACGGTTACATATAGTAATCAGTTGATAGAAACAGTAGGGGTGAGGGTCCTGCTCCAACGAGCTTACATACTACGAATAGTGGGGGGGATACAGAAGGTAAAGGGGCTTAAGATGTGCACGGTATGGTGAGGTGGACAGTGGCAGATTCTATACACTTAGACAATGGTCAGACATTTAGCTGTGTGACAGCAGGAGTAGTTTATGATGGCTAGCAGGGATTGCAGTCAGTAGGTCAGGGAGCATGTTATCAGGCGAAGTACAGAGGGGTTTGTTTAGGGAATGCGGTATGCCTCCCTGAAGAGGTGCGTTTTTAGAGCACGCCTGAAGTTCTGCGACTCCTGGATTGCTCGGGTAGCCTTTGGTAGTGCGTTCCAGAGGACCGGTGCTGCTCTGGAGAAGTCTTGGAGGCGGGAATGAGAAGTTTGAATTGGAGGGGTGTGCAGTCTAGTTTCGTTAGCAGAGCGGAGAGCCCGGGCTGGGTGATGGATTGAGATGCGGGAGGCGATATAGGGGGGCGCTGCGCTGTGGAGGGCTTTGTGGGTGAAGGCAGTGAGTTTAAATTGAATTCTGTATGTAACGGGCAGCCAGTGCAGTGACCGGCACAGGGCAGAGGCATCCGAGTAGCGGCTGGACAGGCAGATGAGCCTGGCTGCCGCATTCAGGATGGACTGGAGAGGGTAGAGTCTGGTGCAGCGGAGGCCGATCAGCAACGAGTTGCAATAATCGAGCCGGGCGTGGATGAGGGCAATAATAAGCGTTTTTAGTGTCCACAGTGAGAAAAGAGCGGATTCTTGCGATGTTCTTGAGGTGCAGCTGACATGTTCGGGCCAGAGATTGGATGTAGGGGGTAAAGGAGAGATCGGAGTCGAATATGACCCCAAGGCAGCGGGCATGTTGTCTGGGAGTTATGGTGGCGCCACACACTGAGATGGAGATGTCAGGAGGAGGTCGGTTAGTGGAGGGTGGAAATACCAGTAAGTGCATTTTAGAAAGGTTTAGTTTTAGGTAGAGAGAGGACATGGTGTTAGAGACAGCGGACAGACAGATAGTGATGTTCTGGAGGAAAGGTGCAGAGATGACACCCAGCATACGGGTGGTATTGGAGGCCAAATCTCCTGATGGTTTGTCCAATAGGGGCTGTGTAGATGGAGAAAAGGAGGGGGCCGAGGACCGAGCCCTGGGGGACCCCAACAGCAAAGGGGAGAGGAGGGGAAGGGGCTGAGGAGCAAGCCCTGGGGGACCCCAACAGCAAGGGGAAGAGAAGGAGAGGTAAAGTCAGCAAAGGAGACTCTGAAAGAGTGGTCAGATAGGTAGGAGGAGTACTAAAAGAGAGCAGCGTCCTTTAGGCCAATGGAGCGTAGCATACTGAGGAGGAGTTGGTGGTCGACAGTGTCAAATGCTGCAGAGAGGTCGAACAGGATCAGTAGGGAGTAATCGCCCCCGATTTGGCTGTCGGTAGGTCATTGGATACCCTTGTAAGGGCAGTTTCTGTGGAGTGTTGGGGTCGTAAGCCAGACTGTAGGGGGTCTAGGAGAGAGTGCTCTGATAGATAGCTTACAAGGCGGAAGTAAACCAGGCATTCTAGTAGTTTGGAGATGAAGGGGAGGTTTGAGATGGGTCGGTAGTTGGCAGCATCAGTCGCGTCCAGAGTCGGCTTCTTTAGCAGCGGGGATATGATGGAGTGTTTGAAGGAAGAGGGAAAGATGCCAGAGGTCAGAGAGGTTAAATATAGTGGTGAGATGGCAGATGACCACTGGGGAGAGGGATCGGAGGAGGTGTGAGGGGAGAGGGTCGCTAGCGCAGGTGGTGGGGCGAGCAGAGAAGAGCAATTTGGAGACTTCTTCCTCTGTCGCTGGTCTGAGTACAGGCAGTGAGCAGGAGCTAGATGCAATGGTGACAAGACTAGGGTCGGGGCTAGTCTGAGATTGGGACGTTATTTCCTGATGGATGTCATCAATTTTCTTTTTGAAGTAAGCAGCCAGCTCTTCAGCACTGAGATCCGTCACCGGGGGCTGCGGTTTTGGGCTGAGAAGGGAGTGAAAAGTATCAAAGAGCCGTTTAGGGTTGTGCGATAGTGAGGAGACAAGAGAGGTGAAGTAGACTTGTTTGGCGCGGTGGAGGGCGAGGTTGTATGTTCTGAGCATGAATTTGTAGTGGAGGAAGTCTGCGGACGTTTGTGACTTCCTCCACAGCCGTTATAATACAGAATGACATCGATGACTCGATCAGGGGATTGTTTAAGTTCCCTGTTTGGTGAAAAGTTCAATAACCTGTTTTAAATAGATTTGAAAAATGCATAAAAAGTGGTGAAAGTCTTTCTTCCATAAATGTCCCATTTAACCAGTCGGTCTCCTGTAAGCGACGAGGCTGCCGACGGGTTCTTTGTTTGAGTCCCAGATTCTGGTGGGAAAAGGGAACTTGTTTTAAATGGTGTTTTTGGAAGTTTAGTTTCTAAAATCCGTCTGCCATGGGCGGTATAACGGGGACATCGTGGGGATCGCCGTGCTGAACAGTATGAAGCCCAAAAACGCAACGCCACTTTTGCCTTTTTGTTGTTGTTGTTGCCCCCCATTTGAGAAACCTCTACTGTTTTTTTACTGTTTTTATGGTTGCATTAAAAAAAAAATACAAAACTGCCGATTAGCAGCCAGAATGGACACCGTTGTCATTGACGCAATGCAAAACTGAGAAATGTCTGAGGGGTGAGGAGCAGGGATGATTTGGGGTGCAGAGTCCTGAGTCAGTGCCCCTTCCCCGTTGTATGCAGTGATCGTCGTCCGTAGACCAGACCGTTCCGCTCCCAACATCAAGCAGTTGTATTTGTTTTAGTGTTTCTATGTAATCGCTGCTCCTGGTTGACACGAGACATTAGACTGCTGCGCTGGTAATACATGCTGACGGCGCCTCGGGATCCTCGGATCACGGTGTCCCCGGGTCACCTCGCAGCACAGAAAGGCGATATGTGGGAGATGAATGTGAGAGGAGGTCGCCGGCCGCAGCTCCTCGGTGAGGAGCCGGTGAGCCTTATCTCCGCTGCCACATTCTACACTCCTTATTAAGACGCGTCCCGATGTCACTGAAGATATCCCCTTATCAACACACAGCAGCGCTGCGCCAATGTTACAACGGGCCTCTGTAAGATTATCCGTAAATCTCAGAGACGACGCAGTGCACGAAGAAGTGGTTCAGGAAATGGAGTACAAGTCTTCACCTGCCATCGTTAAAGTCTCTGGGCCTAATGAAGGAATTGTAATGTGCAGCAGAGCAGGGAAGGGCGAAGCGGAGGGTGCCGGTCCATGTGGCTGCAGCATCAAGCTGTCCACACACTTACTGTAGCTGTTAGTCCGAAAGCAACCAATCGTCCCAACAGCTAGATTTACACCCCCCCCCCCCCCCCCCGGCTTGGGACCCCTGACCTCCGATCTGGGCATTTAAATGCCACTGCGGCATTTAAAGGGTTAACCACCTCGATCAACAGAGTGCTGTTTGCAGCTATTGCAGGCGGGTGTCAGCTGTAAGAATCAGCCGTCCCCCGCATTGTATGCCGCGGCTCCCAATCCCCTCCGCAGAAGCCCCAAGCCTTCATGATGTAACTGTGTATCATGGAGCCTTAAGGGGTTAAGAGCCAGTAAGTCGTTTTCCCCTTTTTGTGATCCAGCGGCCATAACTTTATTTTGCCATCAGTGTCGCTGTTTGACACCTTTTATGTTGTGGGACGAGTTTTAGTTTTTAATTGGAACCAGTTTTACCTCCATGTTATGTATATAAGAATTAGGATTATTTATTGCTGGGAGAAAGATACTTAGGCCTCCCTCACACAGGGCGCTTGCAGGAACGCAGCGTTTTTCAACGCTGCGTTATTGCAGATTCCGCCCCGTTTCAGCAGCGCTGGCATACTTTATGCCAGCGTTTTGGCTGCGTTTTCAGCTCGGCTGAAAACGCAGCCAAGAATGCTGAAAAGAAAAAAAAAAGTAATACTCACCTAGCCGCTGCAGTCCGCTGATCCGGGCATCCTCGGCATTCCCAAGTCTATTGCCGGAGGCCAGGTTTGAGAACCCGGCCTCCGGCAATAGAGTGCTGTTTGGTTGTCGGTGCTTGCTCGATGCCCAATCACAGCCCTTCATTGACTGTCTCAGCCAATCAGAGCTTGCCGGCGCTGATTTGGCTGAGACAGTCAATGAAGGGCTGTGATTGGGCATCGAGTGTGCCGATGCCCAATCACAGCACTCTATTGCCGGAGGCGGGGTTCTCAAACCTGCCCTCCAGCAATAGACTTGGGAGTGTTGGAGAAGCCCGGATCAGCGGCAGAGACCAGCGGCCGCGACCCGGACTGCAGCGGCTAGGGTGAGTATTAACTTTCTTTTCTTCTCTCTACCTAGCTGGGGCAGATTTTCGGGGTAGGGCTTCTATTGCAAGCCCTCACCCCGAAAATTGGCGAGCGGTTAACGCTGCCAAAAACGTGGCACCGAGTGTTGCCGCGTTTTCAGCAGTGCTAAAACCGCTGCCCATTCATTTCAATGGGTGACGCAGGGCTGAAAACGCCCAAAAATAGAACATGCATCGCTGTCAAAGCGCAGCGTTGGGAGGCGCTGCGTATTCAGCCCTGTGTTTGCAGCCCCATTGAAATGAATGGGAGTGTTGTACAGCGTTTAGCGCTGGGCTGAAAAGGCAGCACTAAACGCTGTATAAAACGCCCTGTGTGAGGGAGGCCTTAAGCTCTGTGTGTGTTTTTTGTTTAGTTTTTTGTGATTTCTTGTTATGGCGGTCTCGGTGGGGTATAAATATTAGGGGGATTTCATTCTGTGAATCATTACGATTATGACACGTCTTTTGTGCAATATCAACACTTGTGAAAAAAACAAAAACCGTTCTGTGTGGCGCCGCATTACGGGACCAGAATGTTTTTATGTTTCAGCTGACATCCCAGACTTTGCAGCTTTTGTTAGCGCCATCTTCAGGTATACACAGCTTTTGTTTTTAACTTTATTTTTTGTTCCTGTTATCCCCTTTCCTGCAATGCCTAATCATTGGTCTATGGTGTGCGTCCCCCAGAAGGATGCAAATTGGGTAAAAAAAAAAAAAGATAAAAATAATGTACAAAAAAGTACAATATTTGTAAAAAATGTAAAAAAAACCTTTTTTGTGTTCTACCCCCCCCCCCCATATTTGCATATATTAAAAAAAATTGTGTCCATAACGATGCATACAATAAGTTGCACAGCCTTTTTATCCTGCACGGCAAAAAGCATTAAGAAACTGAGGGAAAATGCAAATTTTTAGCATTTTGCCTCCCAAAAACTGCAATAAAAGTGATTAAAAAAGCCATATGTACGCCAAAATGGTAGCAATAAAAACTACAGCTCGTCTCGCAAAAAAATAATCCCCCACAGAGCTCTGCCCATGGAAAAATAAAGTTACAGGACTTTAAATGCAGCGATTTTAGAAAAATTTTTTTTTTCGAAAAAAAGGGTTTTTATTGCACAAAAGGGGAAAAACCGAAAAAAAAGAATTTTGGTATCGTTGTAACCGTACCGACCTGCAGAAAAAATGTATTGTCATTTATACTGCATGAGTAACGCTGTAAAAAAACAAGTAAATAAAAGATCTATGGCAGAATTGATGCATTTTCTCTCCCTGTTATCATAAAAACACTAAAAGTTTTACAATATAGTCTATGTACCCAAAAATGGCACCGATTTTAAAAACTACAGTTCGCTACGCAAAAAACAAGCCCTTATACAAACAGATTGAAGGAAAAATAAAAAGTTATGGAGATGAAAATCCGTCCTTAAGCCCAAAATAGACCATGTCCTTAAGGGGTTAAGAGAAGCGACATAATCATAAAAAGGCCTTTTTTTGTTTGTTTTTTTTTAAAAACTTTTTTAAGGTGATGGAATTTTCTGTACGGGTTGTTATAGATGTGGCAGTTCCGATTTCCGTGTGTTTTTTTTGTCCCCCCCCCTCCCCCCCCCCCCTTTTTTTCTCTCCAATATTTAAAGTCTAGTGTAAGGGGAGAGAAGTTTTCACATTCTTCTGCAAAGTGTTTAGCTGCCACGGTCGGCCATGAGTGTAACATCTACAGGATTAACTGGTGTAGATCAGTGATTAGATGAGCGAGTCCTCGTCATTTCACTCCTTTTCGGCCGCCTGCAGATGTGCGGGTCGGATCCGGCAGCGAGAAATCTCGCCGCGCAATCCGACCCCAGAGCCTGCAGGGACGAGCGCGTACTCACCCGCGCCTGGCGGCCCCGGCTCTTTGATGTGCCGGCTGCCGCGCAGCCGGCGCATGCGCAGACCGGAGCCGGCGGCCAGGTGAGTGCGTACCCCGCAGAAAATTAGAACATGCCGCGGTTTGTTTGCCGCGCGAGATTTCGCGCGGCCAAACCGCGGCCGTCTGCATAGGAGTGCGTATTGTAATGCACTCCTATGCAGACTTTCAGCGGCGGAAATCCCGCGGCGGGATTTCCGCTCGTCTGCAGGCGGCCTTCTGGAGAGAAAAAACCCACGTATGACAATCAGAGAGCAAATATGCTTTCTGATTGATGGGGGATGATGATGTGAACAAAACATGTCTGTCCTGTCCCCCCCTTCGCTGGGACAGGGGGATATACAGGAGAATGGCAAACTATCCCTGCTGCCGCTGATCTCCTCTCCCCCTCCCTCTCTCCTATCCACACACACTAATTCAGTATTCCGTATGCCCGACTCCACCTGAAACGGCCGGAGCTCCAGGTCTGTGAGGGCTGTGCCAAGAATCCTAGCTTTAAGGTAACACCAGAGGCATGTTGGTGGCCCAGATAGAGCCGGAGCCCCGGTAGAGCGAGCGCCGCTCATCCTAAACGGCAACGTCCTTGCCCTGCAGAGTGAACCCTTTGCAGATGCATTGCCAGGCTCATTGGCAGACTTCTCCCGACCCCCAAGCTTTGTGGCCAAGAAATGGGCCATTAGAGATGAGGTGAATACGTTGTGGTCCTGGCAGTGACTGTGAATATCGGGCCGTTAACGTCATTGTACTTTATCACGTTTCTTGTTTTCTTGCAGAGATCTCCGTCTTCCACCATGAATCCGGTTTACAGCCCTGTCCAGGCAGGGACCCCCTATGGAAATCCGAAAAACATGACCTACGCAGGTAGGAAGAAGGGGCAGCAGCAGAGGGACATTGTTCTGAACTTCATGTACGGGGGCAGCCGGTGGCATCTATAGGCAGCACTCCCGTATTGTGTATGCAGCTGGCGGTGTCGTATGAGGCTCAGATGTGAATGGACCTTGTAGTAATCAAGGAAGTGATGTGTTGGCTGGGGATCAAACTGGGGTCAAGTGGAAGACGGCTCCGCTCTCACTAGATCTCAGTGATTGTCTTATTCAGGGTTCGCCCCTTGGTGTAGCGTTCCTTAGGAGCGCGGGGGCCAGGACTGCTGAGGCAACGCGGATGATGGGAGTTGTGTTGTAAAAAAACTGCAATTTGCTCTTCCTTTTAATGGAAATATGAGGCATAAGTGTAATTCTTGGTAGCTGCATTTTACACTAATTATGTCACTTTTATACATTCAATGACCCTTTAATTACAGCCTTAGTGACCGCAATATGCCTGTTTATTGACCTCACTATTGGGCTTTAAACCTGCACATACATCTTTTTTAAGGCGGTGGCTTGACTGACAGACAGCCAGGCTCCTGCTCTAACAGCCAGGTGAGGAGAAGCCCCCTCAGATCCCGGCAGCGTAACCCCTTACATACCACAATCATTGTCATCTGCTTACACTTTGCAGTTGCCAAGGGGAGGAGGTTCCTCCGGTCACCCATTGGCACCCCGCAATGCGATTGCAAATACCAAAGGCCTCCGTGTCTGCCACGCAACTCAGCCTTCAGCAGAGCTGAAGGCAGACGCAAGCGCAAAAGCTGGGGAGGGCCCGGGAAATTTAAAGTCTCCCTGCTCTTGGCTACGAAGGGTAGCAGAGAGCCTGGAAGCAGTGACAGAGGGCCACAGTGAGCGGTCCCCGGTCACATGATCGCCATCATCCAATGGATAATGGTGATCACGCAACAGTTAAAGCACAGTTGAAGTTTAGTGCTTCTTTCGGTTTGGGCCCCGTTGTGCATACCGACATAAGATAAGGGCCACAGTGGGTATGTTTCTGAACACCAGACAAACAGAGGGATCCATTTTGGGGCACAAGTCTTCATTCATGTGTGCTGTGCAAAAAAAATGATTGCCAAAAAATGAGAATCGTAATATTTCCTTTCTGCTTTGCTCAGATTCATACAAAAACTGTGGGGTCAAAATACACAGCACACCCCTACATGAATTCGTTAAGGGGTCTAGTTTTCAAAACGGGGTCGTTGTGGGGGTCTCCATAGTTTTGGCCGCTTAAGGGCTCTCCAAGTGAGCGATGGGGCCTGAAACACCTTCAAGCAAAACGTCTGCTCTGAAAGCCACCGGCTGCTCCTTTTTGGTTTGGGCCCCGTTGTGCATCCAGACAGAAGATTAGGGGCACAATGGGTATGGTTCTAAACACAGGACAAACGGGGGGGGGGGGGGGGGATCCATTTTTGGTGAAAATCCTCATTTTCATGTGCACTATAGGGAAAAAATCCTGTCTTTTAAATGACATATTTGCAAAAATATGGCATTTTATTTTTTTCCCTCTAAATTGCATTAATTCCTGAAAAGAAACTGTGGGGTCAAATTCCTCCGGACCCCTCAAATGTGCAGTTTTTAAAATGGGGTCATTTGTGGGGGTATCTATCATTCTGATTCAAACATGAACATATTTTGTTATTTATTGCGCACGGTGAACGCTATATAAGTAATTTTTAGTTAAACCGTAATTGCTACTTTTGTGTCATTCCTCCCTAAAATGCATCCAAAAGTCACCTGGACCTCGAGATGATGCCAATCAAATCTGCAACTCTAACTGCGAGAAGCAAGCCCACACAGGGCTCCGCCGCCCGCAGATAACAATGTTCTGGGCCTTGGGGCTCATTCACATGGGGGATGATTGTGCAGCATATTACACGTAGTGAACACAACCTGGTGATGTCACTGAACTAAGAACGTTATCCGGTTATTTTACCAAATTGTGAATGCCATAAAAACAGAACTCCAAAACAGTGGCGCAAGTTCTGGTGGGATGGAGGGGTCCCAGCTGCCCCCTAAAAACGATATTGAACTTTCTGCATCACATATGTCCCCCAGAGTGTGGCCAGTAACATCTCCAACACATAATGTCCCCCAGAGTGCGGCCAGTAACATCTCCACCACATTATATGTCCCACAGAGTGCTTCCAGTGACATCTCCAACACATTATATGTCCCCCAGAGTGCTTCCAGTGACCTCTCCAACACATTATATGTCCCCCAAAGTGCGGCCAGTGACATCTCCAACACCTAATGTCCCCCAGAGTGCGGCCAGTAACATCTCCACCACATTATATGTCCCCCAGAGTGCTTCCAGTGACATCTCCAACACATTATATGTCCCCCAGAGTGCGGCCGGTGACATCTCCAACACATTATATGTCCCCCAGAGTGCTTCCAGTGACATCTCCAACACATTATATGTCCCCCAGAGTGTGGCCGGTGACATCTCCAACACCTTATATGTCCCCCAGAGTGTGGCCGGTGACATCTCCAACACCTTATATGTCCCCCAGAGTGTGGCCGGTGACATCTCCAACACCTTATATGTCCCCCAGAGTGTGGCCGGTGACATCTCCAACACCTTATATGTCCCCCAGAGTGTGGCCGGTGACATCTCCAACACCTTATATGTCCCCCAGAGTGTGGCCGGTGACATCTCCAACACCTTATATGTCCCCCAGAGTGTGGCCGGTGACATCTCCAACACCTTATATGTCCCCCAGAGTGTGGCCGGTGACATCTCCAACACCTTATATGTCCCCCAGAGTGTGGCCGGTGACATCTCCAACACCTTATATGTCCCCCAGAGTGTGGCCGGTGACATCTCCAACACCTTATATGTCCCCCAGAGTGTGGCCGGTGACATCTCCAACACCTTATATGTCGCCCAGAGTGTGGCCGGTGACATCTCCAACACCTTATATGTCCCCAGAGTGTGGCCAGTGACATCTCCAACACCTTATATGTCCCCAGAGTGTGGCCAGTGACATCTCCAACACCTTATATGTCCCCCAGAGTGTGGCCAGTGACATCTCCAACACATTATATGTCCCCCAGAGTGTGGCCAGTGACATCTCCAACACATTATATGTCCCCCAGAGTGCTTCCAGTGACATCTCCACCACATTATATGTCCCCCAGAGTTCTTCCAGTGACCTCTTCACCACATTATATGTCCCCCAGAGTGCGGCCGGCGACATCTAACACGTTACATGTCCCCCCCCCAGAGTGCGGCCGCTAGCGTCTCCAACACGTTACATGTCCCCCCCAGAGTGCGGCCGCTAGCGTCTCCAACACGTTACATGTCCCCCCCAGAGTGCGGCCGCTAGCGTCTCCAACACGTTACATGTCCCCCCCAGAGTGCGGCCGCTAGCGTCTCCAACACGTTACATGTCCCCCCCAGAGTGCGGCCGCTAGCGTCTCCAACACGTTACATGTCCCCCCCAGAGTGCGGCCGCTAGCGTCTCCAACACGTTACATGTCCCCCCCCCAGAGTGCGGCCGCTAGCGTCTCCAACACGTTACATGTCCCCCCCCCAGAGTGCGGCCGCTAGCGTCTCCACACGTTACATGTCCCCCCCCCCAGAGTGCGGCCGCTAGCGTCTCCAACACGTTACATGTCCCCCCCCCCAGAGTGCGGCCGCTAGCGTCTCCAACACGTTACATGTCCCCCCCCCCCCCCAGAGTGCGGCCGCTAGCGTCTCCAACACGTTACATGTCCCCCCCCCCCCCCCCCAGAGTGCGGCCGCTAGCGTCTCCAACACGTTACATGTCCCCCCCCCCAGAGTGCGGCCGCTAGCGTCTCCAACACGTTACATGTCCCCCCCCCAGAGTGCGGCCGCTAGCGTCTCCAACACGTTACATGTCCCCCCCCCCAGAGTGCGGCCGCTAGCGTCTCCAACACGTTACATGTCCCCCCCCCCCCCCCCAGAGTGCGGCCGCTAGCGTCTCCAACACGTTACATGTCCCCCCCCCCCCCCCGAGTGCGGCCGCTAGCGTCTCCAACACGTTACATGTCCCCCCGTCCCCCCCCCAGAGTGCGGCCGCTAGCGTCTCCAACACGTTACATGTCCCCCCCCCCCCCCCAGAGTGCGGCCGCTAGCGTCATCCAAACCGTTACATGTCCCCCCCCAGAGTGCGGCCGCTAGCGTCTCCAACACGTTACATGTCCCCCCCAGAGTGCGGCCGCTAGCGTCTCCAACACGTTACATGTCCCCCCCAGAGTGCGGCCGCTAGCGTCTCCAACACGTTACATGTCCCCCCCCAGAGTGCGGCCGCTAGCGTCTCCAACACGTTACATGTCCCCCCCCAGAGTGCGGCCGCTAGCGTCTCCAACACGTTACATGTCCCCCCCAGAGTGCGGCCGCTAGCGTCTCCAACACGTTACATGTCCCCCCCAGAGTGCGGCCGCTAGCGTCTCCAACACGTTACATGTCCCCCCCAGAGTGCGGCCGCTAGCGTCTCCAACACGTTACATGTCCCCCCCCCAGAGTGCGGCGCTAGCGTCTCCAACACGTTACATGTCCCCCCCCCCAGAGTGCGGCCGCTAGCGTCTCCAACGCGTTACATGTCCCCCCCCCCCCCCAGAGTGCGGCCGCTAGCGTCTCCAACGCGTTACATGCCTCCCCCACCCCAGAGTGCGGGCCGCTAGCGTCTCCAACACGTACATGTCCCCCCCCCCAGAGTGCGGCCGCTAGCGTCTCCAACACGTTACATGTCCCCCCCCCCCCCCCCCAGAGGCGGCCGCATAGCGTCTCCAACACGTTACATGTCCCCCCCCCCCCCCCCCAGAGTGCGGCCGCTAGCGTCTCCAACACGTTACATGTCCCCCCCCAGAGTGCGGCCGCTAGCGTCTCCAACACGTTACATGTCCCCCCCCCAGAGTGCGGCCGCTAGCGTCTCCAACACGTTACATGTCCCCCCCCCCCAGAGTGCGGCGCTAGCGTCTCCAACACGTTACATGTCTCCCCCCCCCAGAGTGCGGCCGCTAGCGTCTCCAACACGTTACATGTCCCCCCCAGAGTGCGGCCGCTAGCGTCTCCAACACGTTACATGTCCCCCCCCAGAGTGCGGCCGCTAGCGTCTCCAACACGTTACATGTCCCCCCCCAGAGTGCGGCCGCTAGCGTCTCCAACACGTTACATGTCCCCCCCCAGAGTGCGGCCGCTAGCGTCTCCAACACGTTACATGTCCCCCCCCCCCAGAGTGCGGCCGCTAGGCGTCTCCAACACGTTACATGTCCCCCCCCCCAGAGTGCGGCCGCTAGCGTCTCCAACACGTTACATGCCCCCCCCCCCCCCCCAGAGTGCGGCCGCTAGCGTCTCCAACACGTTACATGTCCCCCCAGAGCGCGGCCGCTAGCGTCTCCAACACGTTACATGTCCCCCCAGAGTGCGGCAGCTATATATATTCAACTTGTACCCAAAAACAACAAGCCCTGGTCCCGGTAACGGCGGGCGCGTAACATCTGCCCATTATTGAGCACTGGTATTCCTTGCACTGTTCTCCCATTTTTTCTGTTCCTGCCAAGCTGAAAGGTTTTTGCTGGTATGCAGGGAACGTGGCGTTCTCCGTGCGGTCGGGCACACAATGTGCTGATCTCTTGCTAAATGCCATCACTCTCTTATACGTTAAGAACAGCATGTACCGGAGGGGGGCCGAGGACAGAGAGGTCTCCACTAAGACAGCATGAATGCTAATGCCTCCGGCCGGCACATGGCCGGCGCCCAGCGCAGAACCGTGAGTACGGGCATGGACTGACTGCAGAGGGCACACTTACGTGTTATCCAGAGGGGCGGCGATCCTCCTCCCGGCATTTTTGAATAGTAGGAAGAGGAGGAAATTGGTAGTAATTTAAGGCAACCATACACGGGCGTCTGTGATATTAGGGAATATTCGGGAGCCTCCTGCAGCTTCCTGTCTAAATGGTGGAGAATTCCCCAAATTCTATATTTTACGTCCGGCTGCGATGTGGCACAGCTTAGCGAAAAGATGTGTGAAGTCAGGTAGGTGGCTGCTCTCCTAGTGCAGGGGCAGCGGCTTTCTCTGCAAATATTTTAGGCTACACAGTTAGAATACCCCTTTAGTAAAAGTGCCCACCATTACTGCCCCCCCACACAGTAGTGGTGCCACCGTTGAGATGGCACCAAGATGGGAGGGCGACAAGCCACCAGGGGGCAGTGTGATGGGCAATGAGCTGCTGGGTACTCAACCTAAGGTTGTACAGATACGTCCCCCTCCTTCATGGCAGCGGGATTCCTAATGGCAGCGCCCCCTACCAGCAGGATAATGCGCCGGCCGCACTGCAGAACTGCTCAGGGACAGAGAGATGAGGGGGACGACTTCTCCTCCCAGATCTCATCCGATCCACGGAGGTCTTACAGGATCCGCAGGACGCAGCAGAGGTCTTGTGGAGTCCGGGCCGCGAGGGGTCACAGAGGAGGAGCTACACAATAATGTTATGGCTGATGTACAGCTGGCTAATCCGCAGTGTGTACCCCTTGGAAGCCCCCTATAGATGGCTGATGGTGGGCTCCGCTTGCATCTCCGGGCCGCAGTCCTCCTGATTTCATCTAGACACGTTGCTGGTCTGGAATGTTAATGACTCTGCAGTGGAATGATTTATAAGACGTCTTGGCACTCAGGAAGACAGGATTGCATCAGTGACTTTCTTTGGCGCTGTTTATATGAATGAGTCTTGAAAGATGACTTGTAAGAGCTGCGTGTTTTCTCATTAGAGCTCTCTGTGTTGCAGTTCTTTTTTGTCCTTTCACCTCGCATCACCCCTTTGTTTCTCCTTTTCTTCATTGCCACCCTGTGCTTTGCTTCCTGGCATTCGCCCCTCTTTCACTAGCGCACCTCTGCTCCGTCCCCCCCCCCCCATAGTCACTATCAGCCGAGTATCTTTATTGCTTCTCATCGCATGGGCCTATTCCTTACTCACCGTTAATCCCCACCCCAATGTCTTCCCTCCCCATCACACAGGCCTATTCCTTGCTCACTGGTAACCCCTCTACCCCCGACATCTTCCCTCCCCATCACAAGGGCCTATTCCTTCCTCAGTTAGTCCCCTTTCTTCCCCGATGTCTCCTCTCCCTATCACATGGGCCTATTCCTTCCTCAGTTAGTCCCCTTTCTTCCCGATGTCTCCTCTCCCTATCACATGGGCCTATTCCTTCCTCACCAGTAGCCTCCTGATGTTTTCCATCCTCATCACATGGACCTATTCCTTCCTCTCCAGGAACCTCCCTCTTCCCGATATCTCCCCTCCCCATCACAGGGGCTTATTCCTTCCTCTCCGGTACATGCCCCCCCCCCCCCCCGTCTCGATGTCTCTCTTCTATTTCTCTTTCTTAGCATCTATTTTTATGCCCGTTCCTTTTTCCTCTTGTCTTCGTCATTTCTTCCTCTGCTTCTTCTGTTGCTCTCTACTTTCTCCTTGTTCCTTGTCCTCTATAGCTGACCTCTTTCTTCATGACCTCAGTGTCACTATGTATATATTTCTCCTTCATCCTAGTCTTTTTTTCCCTTCCTGTCAATCCCTTCTCCTTTCTTGTCATGTCTCTCCATCTCCAGCACTCCCAGATCTCTCCTTCTTTTTAATTACACCTTGCCGCTCTTCTCCTGTCAGCCGACATCTCTTTTATACATCCGCATGGATCTCATGTATGTCTCTTCTTTATGCCCTTTACTCTCACGTATGTCGTTCTTTTTCTTCGTTAGTCTAAGGTTTCTCTACTTGCTCCTTGCCTACTTTTATGTAGTCTTTCACCTTGCTGCTGCCATACTGGACTTTTTCCTCCAGTAACCCTTTAGTTTCTTAACGCCACCACTCCATTTCTCTTTGTCATCCCTTCTTAACACCCCCCTTGGTCTCCCTTGCCCTTCCCCTGTCCCCTCTCTGTCTTGCCGTCCTCCTCTCGGTCTCCCTCTTGGCCCTGCCTTTGTCCTCCTCTCGGTCTCCCTCTCGCCCTGCCTTTGTCCTCCTCTCGGTCTCCCTCTTGGCCCTGCCTTTGTCCTCCTCTCGGTCTCCCTCTTGGCCCTGCCTTTGTCCTCCTCTCGGTCTCCCTCTTGGCCCTGCCTTTGTCCTCCTCTCGGTCTCCCTCTCGCCCTGCCTTTGTCCTCCTCTCGGTCTCCCTCTCGCCCTGCCTTTGTCCTCCTCTCGGTCTCCCTCTTGGCCCTGCCTTTGTCCTCCTCTGGGTCTCCCTCTTGGCCCTGCCTTTGTCCTCCTCTGGGTCTCCCTCTTGGCCCTGCCTTTGTCCTCCTCTGGGTCTCCCTCTTGGCCCTGCCTTTGTCCTCCTCTGGGTCTCCCTCTTGGCCCTGCCTTTGTCCTCCTCTGGGTCTCCCTCTTGGCCCTGCCTTTGTCCTCCTCTGGGTCTCCCTCTTGGCCCTGCCTTTGTCCTCCTCTGGGTCTCCCTCTTGGCCCTGCCTTTGTCCTCCTCTGGGTCTCCCTCTTGGCCCTGCCTTTGTCCTCCTCTGGGTCTCCCTCTTGGCCCTGCCTTTGTCCTCCTCTCGGTCTCCCTCTTGGCCCTGCCTTTGTCCTCCTCTCGGTCTCCCTCTTGGCCCTGCCTTTGTCCTCCTCTCGGTCTCCCTCTTGGCCCTGCCTTTGTCCTCCTCTCGGTCTCCCTCTTGGCCCTGCCTTTGTCCTCCTCTCGGTCTCCCTCTTGGCCCTGCCTTTGTCCTCCTCTCGGTCTCCCTCTTGGCCCTGCCTTTGTCCTCCTCTCGGTCTCCCTCTTGGCCCTGCCTTTGTCCTCCTCTCGGTCTCCCTCTTGGCCCTGCCTTTGTCCTCCTCTCGGTCTCCCTCTTGGCCCTGCCTTTGTCCTCCTCTCGGTCTCCCTCTTGGCCCTGCCTTTGTCCTCCTCTCGGTCTCCCTCTTGGCCCTGCCTTTGTCCTCCTCTCGGTCTCTACATTCTCCCCCTCCCTGTCGCCCTCGAAGTCTCTTCTTTCTCCCCCCACCCCTCTAGGTCTCTATCCCCCCCCCCCCCGTGTCCCCCACTAGATCTCTTCCCTCCTTCCCCCTCCCCCGTCCCCCCTCTAGGTCTCTTGCCCGTCCCCGTCCCCCCTCTAGGTCTCTTGCCCGTCCCCGTCCCCCCTCTAGGTCTCTTGCCCGTCCCCGTCCCCCCTCTAGGTCTCTTGCCCGTCCCCGTCCCCCCTCTAGGTCTCTTGCCCGTCCCCGTCCCCCCTCTAGGTCTCTTGCCCGTCCCCCCTCTAGGTCTCTTGCCCGTCCCCCCTCTAGGTCTCTTGCCCGTCCCCCCTCTAGGTCTCTTGCCCGTCCCCCCTCTAGGTCTCTTGCCCGTCCCCCCTCTAGGTCTCTTGCCCGTCCCCCCTCTAGGTCTCTTGCCCGTCCCCCCTCTAGGTCTCTTGCCCGTCTCCCGTCCCCCCTCTAGGTCTCTTGCCCGTCTCCCCCCCCCCCTCTAGGTCTCTTGCCCGTCTCCCCCCCCCCCCCCCTCTAGGTCTCTTGCCCGTCTCCCCCCCCCCCCTCTAGGTCTCTTGCCCGTCTCCCCCCCCCCCCTCTAGGTCTCTTGCCCGTCTCCCCCCCCCCTCTAGGTCTCTTGCCCGTCTCCCCCCCCCCCCTCTAGGTCTCTTGCCCGTCTCCCCCCCCCCCCCCCCTCTAGGTCTCTTGCCCGTCTCCCCCCCCCCCCTCTAGGTCTCTTGCCCGTCTCCCCCCCCCCCCTCTAGGTCTCTTGCCCGTCTCCCCCCCCCCCCCCTCTAGGTCTCTTGCCCGTCTCCCCCCCCCCCCTCTAGGTCTCTTGCCCGTCTCCCCCCCCCCCCCCTCTAGGTCTCTTGCCCGTCTCCCCCCCCCCCTCTAGGTCTCTTGCCCGCCCCCCCCCCCCCCTCTAGGTCTCTTGCCCGTCCCCCCCCCCCCCTCTAGGTCTCTTGCCCCCCCCCCCCCCCCCCTCTAGGTCTCTTGCCCGTCCCCCCTCTAGGTCTCTTGCCCGTCCCCCCTCTAGGTCTCTTGCCCATCCCCGTCCCCCCCTCTAGGTCTCTTGCCCGTTCCCGTCCCCCCTCGGAGTGCCGAGTACAGTCTGCTTCACAGATACAAACATCTGACCATATTCTGTTATCGCCATTTACTAAATCTAAGTGATCTTTCCCGGAAATCCTTACAGGGACTCTGAGCAGAATGAGCGCTCCGACCCGGCAACATCTAATAATAGCCCACGCAGATCTCCCCCGCGGCGATGATACGGACGCTGGTGTCACAGCGCTAGTAACGTAGGGCGGCGCTGCCGGGAGGGGAACGTAACATTTCCACTCTTTTGAAGGAAATGTAATCATCAGCGATGTTACAATTTGTACATGGTTTGTTCTGTTGTCATGGCAACAGTCTGGGCTCCATCTCCGTGCGGCGGAGCTCTGCAGGGTTATGTAACACCCAGCGCTGATACAATACCTGCAGACGCGCTCGCTCCGCATCCAGGACCCGGCAGGTTTGGTTTTTAACCGGCGCCGTCCTATTGCTTCGGTGAAGATATGTGGTAGGGGGGAGGTTCAGGGCTTCTCGCCACCCATTAACCCCTTAGTGACACCGTCTGTTCTGTACGCAAGGACATGACGATGATTGGGGGGATTTTCATTTCCGCTTTTCAAAGACCATAACTTTATTTTGCCGTCAACACGGCCTTTTGAGGCTTCGTGTTTTGTGTGACGCGCTGCGGTGCGATTCTAGAACTTACCAAGGGAGAAAACGCATCAACTTCCACGGATGGAGCTCTGTTCGGCCGCTCTCACACACGCCGCTCGAAATTGTGGCATTTCACCCCGATTTCCAGCAACATTTTTGAACGCGGTTGACAGCGCTTTTTTTAATGCACCCCAACATCGCAATGCTGCCGGCCCCATGCCAGACAAGAATGCATTTTTGTATGGTGTTTGCTGTCTAGGGAAAAAAGTGTTTTTTGTACGGGTTTTTACGGATGTGTTACGGTACGCAAAAATATTTTCATGTCCCTGTAGGGGACTTAAACCTGTGAGGCTATGATTGCCCTCATACTGTACTGCAGAGGCTATGGCTGACCCAGACACTATTGTCCCTTCTCTATGACATGGCAGATGACCTCACAGAGGGAGCGCCCTCCCTCTGTGGACCCCTTTTTATGCCACAATCAACATGTAAGGGATTAACAGCAGGGATTTGTATTCTCGCCGATCCCCGCCGCTTCAGCAGGAGATCCCCATCCCCCGATAACACATTATATGTTCCTCAGAAAATACAACTCTTCCCCAAAAATCAAGCCTATAGGGAGATCTCTACAAGTTACGGCTCTTGCAATGCGACGATGATGATGTCTTAGGCCTCATGTCCACGGGCAAAAGAAGAATTAAAATCCGCAGCAGATTTTAACTCTTCGGCAGGACAATAATAAGGACGCCGTTTGTTTTCTTCTGATTTTCTGTTATTTTAGCAGACTTGCTCACGTTTCTCCTCCATCTGTCGTCACCTCCCTTTACGTCCAAACTTTGTGTTTCTAAATTTATAATCTTCCTTAATTACTCGGCTCTGTTGATTTTGCCCCCCCCCCCCTTTCCCTAATTACACAACATGTTCGCGTTGCTTTGTTTTAGACGGATGCTATATTAAGCGGCGGCCCCGGGGGAGTGGGCAGCGATTACAGAACGGAGCGTGAGCCGCCTGCTGGTGTGCATAGTGATACCTGCATCTGTGCCGCCGGCCGTGTCCGCTCTCGTTACTGATCGCACTCAATCATACGCATCGAACTCGTCCAGTCATCGCTAAATACTTGTAAACCATGGGGGAAAAATAGACATTTTTAATGTAGTTTGCAGAATTTTCTTGTCCTTTCCGGGATCGCTGCTTGGTGTCTGTGAATGGAACCTTCTTATTTAGAGGACTTAAACTTGTGATTATTTGCTACAATATACTGCAGTACTTCGGTATTTCAGTATATCCTACAATTGCAGGTATCTTTGGGGGCCTTCACAAGGGTGTCGTTTGTCCTTGCAAACCCTGCGCTCATCCAATGTATGTGTATGTCACCAAGGGGTTAAAAGGAACCTGTCCATTCCGATCAGCCCCATAACCTATGGCTATTGGGCTCATAGGATGGGCTACTAAATCCAGTCATGTGACTTTCTCCATTTGCTGCCCCTTGTTGCTTGCATCGGATTCACCTGTCTGAGAGGACCGCATGTGTACGCTTGCAGGCAATGTAGAGAGGGGTCTGATGTCGGCAACCAGAGGAGGCTTCCTGAGCGGACAGCCGGAGGGACGCAGAAGAGTATGAAGGTCATGTCCCCCCCGGTGACCCTCATAGCTCATCAGCTCCGTAACATAACGGGCTCCTTTTAATCTTTTGGCAAGGTTTTTATGGACAGCCGATACCAGTCCTCAGTGCCTGTGATCAGAGAGAACTTCGATTACCGCATCAAAAGGGGTTGTAAACTATTGATGGTCGTCCTCAGCACTGGTCATCAATAATAAAAAGGCCAGGGTCCGTTGCTTGGGACCCCCACCAATCAGCTTTTCACTAAACTGGCATGCTTGTGCACTCCGCAGTTGATTTCCGCAAGAAGCAGACTGCTCCGTTCTTACGTCAGTGGACAGGCTTGGGATTGCAGGGCAGGTTCCCATTAGCTTCAGTGCCTGTAATACCAAGCCTGGCCACTGCTATAAGAACGGAGCTGTCTGCTTCCCATGGAAGCGGCTCAGTGTATCAGCATGGCGAGCAGTTGATTCCAAGTGATGACCCCCGCTGATCTACTATTGATGACCTCTCTTGAGGATAGGCCACCAATAGTTTACAAATGGACAACCCCATTTAACCATGCGATTTTTGTCATATCCAACAGCTACATTTAAATGGTCCTACAGAGGAAGAAAGCTCCGCTCTGTCACCCAAATGGCCCTCAACGATGACCCTGCAGGCGGCCACATAACCTTGGGTTGTGAGGGTCTCATGGGACCTGACAGATTCCCTTTAAGTGTGACTACAGGTTCTAGGAGTCGGGAAGGGTACAGTTTCTCCTTAGGTAGAGGAGCTAGAAATTGTGAGAAGACTTATAAGGCCATGCAAGCTCCTCCTGGGAGATATGCAAATGGAAAGATGGAACAATACCTCTGCAGCGCCACCTATTGGAAGGCAGCATGCCTGCAAGTCCATGTCTGACCTTTTAAGAAACCTTGTACCAATGACTAGGAATATAAGCCAGAGCCGTGTTCCCGGGTGTAACGGGCAGCCCTGAACTCCAGGAGCAAGATATAACCCAACCTGAGCGGGTCAAGTCCTCCATATCTGGAGACCCCCTTTAATTAGTCTACAAGCTCCGCCCCCCGAGTATTGCAGATTTTATTTGCATATAACGTCAGTCCCGTCTCCTTTGCTGTTGATACTCGCTTCCGTTTTTTCGCCTCGCACATAACAGGACCAAAAATCAATTGCAATATGGATAATTATCTGCATTTCCATGGAAACGGGGCCGGGGCGAGAAACGGGTGATGATGAGGTCTTCCCAGTCGGTGCTAATCTCTAATGGCTTGGCACTGGAGAGCATGCACCGCACATAAGAGTGGAAGCGGATATATCAGCGGGCGCGATTAACCCTGTCACTGCTGGGACCTCTATTTATTTTGTACATATACAGGGCGCCTCAAAAGGGCAGAAACGCCCATAAAGAATGAAGACTGCATACAAGCTGCGGGGAAGGGGGAACCTGTTAGGCCGTGTCACCAAGATGACGGCCATTGTGAATGCCGCCATCTTGGATTCTCCTAGTTTTTCCGACGGGAAGGTCGGTGTGTGATATATCAGACGGGTGGGGAATACACGGCGGCGTCATCCTAGTATAACTTTATTCGTTCTCACGTTAACACGGTGGTTATTCTTCACCACAGACAATGTGAATGCTGGCGGTATCTCATGCAGAACGTGTTGCGCTCGTTGTTACCTCAGGTGGATGAAGCGCATGTGTCATCGCTATATTCAACGCCGTCCAACCAGACCTCCCGTTACCCACAATGCAGCGCCAAACTTGTGGACGACCAGAAACGGTTACGGACGAAGCATCTGCTGCCACTGTTCTCGCCTCGGTCAGCAGATTTTTGGAGGCAATGATTCGCGCTCTTGGTTCACCTGACATAAAGACGATCTCAACACGTTCTGCATGAGAGAACGCCGTCATTCACATCGCCCGGAATGAAGAATGATCACCGCGTTAACATGAGAATGAATCACAGGGATAATCTCCTTAGAGGGAAGCGCCAATCGTAAGTGGGCCGGGGCTCTAATAAAGGGCGGTCAGCGGACATAACTCAGTAAGTCTTAGTGCAGAATGCACAGATCTGGATGTAAAGAATGAATGTTCCCATTCAGTGACAGCAAGAAGAGATCTGGAAACTGGTGAGGAATTGCACCACAAATTTCAGGAAGAGATGCATGTTGGAAGGAGCCGGAGGATGTCGGAGATGTAATGGATGGCGCCGTCGGCGGGGGTCCCTGAGATCTTCCCGCAGCGCCGCATTAAGCGGATTCCTCGTGGCTCAGGATGCTGTTTATACCATTATTGATTTCACCAGCTGCTTGCAATGACCTGTAAGTCCTCACAAACGCAGCCTGCGCACAATGAGTCTTCTCCGAGCCTCGCCGGCCCCAGGCGGCCATTAGCTTTTCTTTCCAGTACATCAGAACAATAAGACAAGTGCAGCCGCTCGCTCTCTGCTTCAGGCTGGTATGCGGCGGCGGAGCTGGACGCAGGGAAGACGAAAAAAGTGTATTAAAGGGGTATGGCTTCATTACCTGTCCACATGTTAGGAGGATCATCCTTTACTAGGACGGTCCCCGAGAACGGGGGTCCCATGTCCCCCTCATCTGCAAGGAGATTGCATGTAGTGAAGGCCGAGCATACACGCTGCCGCTCCGTTCATTTCAATGGGACTAGCACAGGAGCAGTTGGGGGGATACCCCTTTAATAATCAGTGATCTGTACTAGTAATGGGGGCATAAGAATAATTAAAGGGGTTGTTTCATGCCCTCTAGGGCACATGGCTGTCAGGAGCGAGGCTCCTTCTTAGGACACCCCCATAAGCTACAACAAAAACCGCTCCTCTGGAGCCCGGCATCTGCGCTGGGTGGATCAGAAGCCTCTTTATGGAAGTTTCCATTCACTGACAATAAGCAGGGCTTTTGAAAAACATGAGATATTGACATACGAAGGGGTAGATTTTGGCTACATTCACACGGGCGTGTGCAAAATATTTCTGACCACCGGTAACCCCGGAATCACTCGTCAGAACCCCACCAATCATTAATAGATCTTGGTTAGACTTCTCTTTAAAGGGGTTGTCTGAGAATTAAGAAAAAATAGTTTAAAGGTCTGAGCATGTCCTAAAATACCAAAACAAGCCGTACTTACCCCTCTCCCTTCTCTGGGAAACAGCGGAGCGGCTGCAGTGAAGATCCTGCTTTCAACTCAGACCAGACATCAGGTGACCCCCTGCAACCAATCGGAGGCCGCAGTGTCACCATTCCGAACTCCTGGCATCATGGTACCCAGTATGTGAGTGCTGATGGTAGGAGAGCGGACAGCGATTGGTAGCAGGGGTCACCTGACCTCTGGTCTGTGCTGGCAGCAAGATCGCCGCTGCAGCCGCTCCACCGTTGTAGAAGAGCGGTAAGTATGGCTTCTCTTGTTTTACCGCATGCCTGGCCGTTCAAAGACTTTTTTTATGCTTGGACAACCCCTTTAACCCTGTAGTGACATGGCCATAAGGACACCATGATTTTGGGGGGGGGGGGGGAGTTTCATCTCTACTTTTCAAAAACCGTGATTTTTAAAAAAAAATTTCCCCACCAATACGGCCAGATGGGGGGTGTTTTTTGTCTGGCGAGCTGTAGTTTTATTGGTACCATTTTTGGGTGTATATAATGTATCGCGTAGCTTTTTATTATTTATTTATTTTTAGGGGGTTCGGGAGAGTGAGCGCCAATTCTGCCATTGTTGTTTTTTATTTTTTTTAACTTTACAGCGTTAATCATGTAGCATAAATAATGCATTACTTCCTGCAGGCCGGGACCATTACATCAGGAACAAAATATGGGGTTTATAAAGATTTATTTTAGCGTTTTCTACTTTTGCACAATAAAAACCCTTTGTTTGGAGAATTTATTTCTCTCGCATCACTGCCTGCAAAGTCGCATCACCTTATTATTTCTTTATGGACGGAGCTCTAAGAGAAATGTTTTTAGCATGATGAGCTGTAGTTTTTATTGGTACTATTTTTGGGTACATATGTGTGTGTTTGGTTTTTTTTATGTCACTTTTACTGGGTTTTTTTTTGTTTGTTTGTTTGTTTTGGGAGGCGCAATAAACTGAACGCATTTTCAGTCCTTTTTTTTTGTTACCGTGTGCCATGCAGGATAAAAAGTGTTACTGATGTGACAATACTAAACGTGGGTTTTATAAACTTTTTGTTTGCTTCAACATGCAGGGAAAAGTGCACAAAATGTATTTACACTTTATTTCCCCCCCACATTTATTTTTAGTCCCTGTAGGGGACTTGAACCTGTGATGCTATGATTTCTCTGCTAATATATTATCGCTTCTCATAACGATCACAGGCCATGGCGAGCTATCAGCCCTCCGCTATTAGATGGCGAAGGAACGGTGACTTGTCAGAGGGAGCTCCCTCCCTCTGTGAACCCTTTACATGCCGCCATCATTATTGTTCATGGCATGTAAGTGGTTAATAGCGGGAGGCCAGCTGTCAGTCACAGGGACAGACCACAACATCTATAGGACGTGAATGTATGTCCATTCGCAGGACCTGCTTCCCAGCCAGGGTGTACATTTACGTCTGGGGTGGGAAGGGGTTAAGCAGCTTGCGGCCATCGCTGCATTTAGCTTTGTATTTAGCGCCACTTTCAGTCCAGACATAATGTGGATTTCAGGAGCACGCCGGAGGTGCGGATGGCGTCGCTGCGACACATGAAGCACTTGGCGTTGTCAGCAGGCAGGAACATGGCGACGTCTCCTCTCTGCCGTCGTCTGCTGATGCTGCAGTTTTGATTTCACCCTTCCAGGATTGTTCGCTTCTCACCGGCTTTGTCTTTCCCTCTAGGTTACCCCGCTGGATACCCCACAGCCGCTCCTGCCTATAATCCCAACATGTATGCGACCAGCAGCCCCGGCTATGCCCCAGGTAAGAGCTGTGTCACCGCTTGTGGCTCACCAGCTTCCTTTATGTATACTTAATGCTTTTTGTCTGTCGGAGAGACCAGCGGGGAGAGCGCTCCGAGCGCAGGAACAGTCTGTTAGATCTCTGCTGTTCACCTGCAGCCTCTGAAGAGGGAGGGGGTGAGGAGCGGCGGAACAAAAATAGATGGATGCAGGCGGAGGCCGATGCTACGGTTGGGGCTGCGTCTTCCCGAAGCTCTGCTCCCCCACGCATACATTTTGGTGTATGTATGTATGTATGTATGTATGTATGCATGCGTGTGTGCGTATATAATGAGTTACTGTAGAAGTCATTTTTCAGATGTTCTGCCTGTAATGAGTTCCAACGATAAGGCAGTAGATCGGCGCTCCTTTATGTGGGGCTCAGAGGGTTCACATGAACGATCATTGGTGCGACTATTCGTTCCTCCCTCTTGTGCTACTTCTATGTTACTGTTGGCAGCAGATCTCCTGTTTACACAATGAAGAGCGCCCCCAACAGTTATTCTTGCACCCGCATAAAAGATACCGTCAACGACTACAACAAACGACTGTTTTGTTCTTTGGTCCTGTGACATGTCTACATTGGGCAACAATTGAGAGTGAATGTGTATATGAACATCACCCTGTGTAGAACGCCCTTTTCTATCTATACTGATCTTGAGTTACATCCTGTATTATACTCCAGAGCTGCACTCACTATTCTGCTGGTCGGGTCACTGAGTACATACATTACTTATCCTGTGCTGATCCTGAGTTACATCTTGTATTATACCCCAGAGCTGCACTCACTATTCTGCTGGTGGAGTCACTGTGTACATACATTACTTATCCTGTACTGCTCCTGAGTTACATTCTGCATTGTACCCCAGAGCTGCACTCACTATTCTGCTGGTGGAGTCACTGTGTACATACATTACTTATCCTGTACTGCTCCTGAGTTACATTCTGCATTGTACCCCAGAGCTGCACTCACTATTCTGCTGGTGGGGTCACTGTGTAGGCAGTTGCCCAGCTTTCCCTTGAACACATCTTAAAGTAAAGTGTATTTGGCTTTTAGGTGGAAGTTGCACTTTACCGCCTGCTTCTGCCTGACTGTACACAGGGGCGCCGCCACATGTTCTCTCTGTAAAAGACTAAAATTAGCCTCCCCTCCCCGCTGTGCATTCACCTGCGTTACGGAGCTGCAAATATTCGTACATTTTGAAATTAAATATTTCATGAAAACCATTTCCACACGACGACACATTAAATAAATAAGAGGGCCTCGCCGTTACACGGCGGCTGTACAGCAGCGCAGTCAGACCCCCCTCCTGTTCAGCTGCTGCAGGATTCTTAAATCCAGGCATTGTTGGCTAATCTGCAAACCACGATAAACGGCGTGACGCCCATCAGTCTGCAGCCACTCCACAGCGCTGCGTCGTAAGTGGGACAGTCACATAGTTAATGAAGCGGGAAATGGGAGCCGCTCGCTGTCTGCTGAAGGGTTTATGTCAGTATTTATGTCCTTACATCTTGCAGCTACTGTTCTCCCTTCCACAGAGATCCATACATCGCCCGGAGCGGTGGGAGTTTTATTCTTTGGGTTTTCTCCAGTGACGCAGCTGCTCCTCTTATATACTGTAGGCTCGCTTTTAAAGAATACGTCTCCAGAAATTTACCATTTCCGTATAGAATTGATCTCTATAAAATGTGTGCATACATTACTTAATACTGCTAATATCTGGAGCCTTCACTCAGGTAGGAGACCTAGAGTGGTGAGTATAACCCCCTGGGGGGATGGGCGGTTCATGGGCTGGTATTCCCAGTTCACCTCTCGGACAATGCTCTGTAATACTTTATAAGCTACCGAGAGACGTGATGATGTGTCTGAGATCCTTCTGCTTCCCCTCCATGTGGCTGTGGACGGATCCCGTCATCTGCTCATGAGCCGCCGTTGTTTAACCCCTCCGCCCCTCTCTGCACATCAGTCATCAAACACCACACAGGCCAAGACAATAGGAAGTCCTCGCTCTCGTGAAATAGTTTCCTCGCTTCCTTTATAAGTTTTGCGTGTGCTGGAGAAAACCCCTAGACGGATGCAGAATATTCTGTTATCTCTGAAGGGGCCGCCTGGTTCAGCAAATGCAAAATGCATCATCACAGTCAGACACTATGGAGACCGATCACATCCCTCACGTCAATGGATGAAAACATCGATTTCAGATTACAAGCAGGAAAAGGTTTTATGGACAAATTAGACGAGTAATTCTGAACACACTAGAAAAAATGTATTGTGAAGTGTGAAAGGTTAAATTCAATCATAAAATATGGTGGTTGTCATGAGACTATCTAATACCTGCAACATAACACAATGCCCAGAGAATTACAGCAGACACAGTAGGAGTTGTACAGACAGTGTAGACCTTATACACTGTAGATACCAAGGGGGTGTAGAGCCACTACGATGTAGATACCGGCCTGTAACAGTGACTACAGGGGGTGTAGAGCCGCTACAATGTAGATACCGGCCTGTAACAGTGACTACAGGGGGTGTAGAGCCGCTACAATGTAGATACCAGGCTGTAACAGTGACTACAGGGAGGGTAGAGCCGCTACAATGTAGATACCGGCCTGTAACGGTGACTACAGGGGGTGTAGAGCCGCTACAATGTAGATACCGGCCTGTAACAGGGACTACAGGGGGTGTAGAGCCGCTACAATGTAGATACCAGGCTGTAACAGTGACTACAGGGGGTGTAGAGCCGCAACAATGTAGATACCGGCCTGTAACTGTGACTACAGGGGGGTGTAGAGCCGCTACAATGTAGATAGCGGCCTGTAACAGTGACTACAGGGGGGTGTAGAGCCGCTACAATGTAGATAGCGGCCTGTAACGGTGACTACAGGGGGTGTAGAGCCGCTACAATGTAGATACCGGCCTGTAACAGTGACTACAGGGGGTGTAGAGCCGCTACAATGTAGATACCGGCCTGTAACAGTGACTACAGTGGGTGTAGAGCCGCTACAATGTAAATACCGGCCTGTAACAGTGACTACAGGGGGTGTAGAGCCGCTACAATGTAGATACGGGCCTTTAACAGTGACTACAGGGGGTGTAGAGCCGCTACAATGTAGATACCGGCCTGTAACAGTGACTACAGGGGGTTTGGAGCCGCTACAATGTAGATACCGGCCTGTAACAGTGACTACAGGGGGTTTGGAGCCGCTACAATATAGATACCGGCCTGTAACAGTGACTACGGGAAGTGTAGAGCCGCCACAATGTAGATACCGGCCTGTAACAGTGACTACAGGGGGTGTAGGGCCGCTACAATGTAGATACCGGCCTGTAACAGTGACTACAGGGGGTGTAGAGCCGCTACAATGTAGATACCGGCCTGTAACGGGGACTACAGGGGGTGTAGGGCCGCTACAATGTAGATACCGGCCTGTAACGGTGACTACAGGGGGTGTAGAGCCGCTACAATGTAGATACCGGCCTGTAACGGGGACTACAGTGGGGGGCAGAGCCGCTGCAATGTAGATACCGGCCTGTAACGGTGGCTACAGGGGGTGTAGAGCCGCTACAATGTAGATACCGGCCTGTAACAGTGACTACAGGAGGTGTAGAGCCACTACAATGTAGATACCGGCTTGTAACAGTGACTACAGGGGGTGTAGAGCCGCTACAATGTAGATACCGGCCTGTAACTGTGACTACAGGGGGTGTAGAGCCGCTACAATGTAGATACCAGCCTGTAACAGGGACTACAGGGGGTGTAGAGCCGCTATAATGTAGATAGCCTATAACAGTGACTACAGGGGGTGTAGCGCCGCTACAATGTAGATACCGGCCTGTAACAGTGACTGCAGGGGGTGTAGAGTCGCTACAATGTAGATACTGGCCTGTAACAGTGACTACAGGGGGTGTAGAGCCGCTACAATGTAGAATACCGGCCTGTAACAGTGACTGCAGGGGGTGTAGAGCCGCTACAATGTAGATACCGTCCTGTAGCAGTGACTGCAGGGGGTGTAGAGCCGCTACAATGTAGATACCAGCCTGTAGCAGTGACTGCAGGGGGTGTAGAGCCGCTACAATGTAGATACCGGCCTGTAGCAGTGACTGCAGGGGGTGTAGAGCCGCTACAATGTAGATACCGGCCTGTAACGGGGACTACAGGGGGTGTAGAGCCGCTACAATGTAGATAACGGCCTGTAACAGTGACTACAGGGGGTGTAGAGCCGCTACAATGTAGATAGCGGCCTGTAACTGTGACTACAGGGGGTGTAGAGCCGCTACAATGTAGATACCGGCCTGTAAAAGTGACTACAGGGAGTGTAGAGCCGCTACAATGTAGATACCGGCCTGTAACAGTGACTACAGGGGGTGTAGAGCCGCTACAATGTAGATACCGGCCTGTAACAGTGACTACAGGGGGTGTAGAGCCGCTACAATGTAGATACCGGCCTGTAACAGTGACTACAGGGGGTGTAGAGCCGCTACAATGTAGATACCGGCCTGTAACAGTGACTACAGGGGGTGTAGAGCCGCTACAATGTAGATACCGGCCTGTAACGGGGACTACAGGGGGTGTAGGGCCGCTACAATGTAGGTACCGGCCTGTAACAGGGACTACAGGGGGTGTAGAGCCGCCACAGTGTAGATACCAGCCTGTAACAGTGACTACGGGGGTGTAGAGCCGCTACAATGTAGATACCGGCCTGTAACAGTGACTCCGGGGGGTGTAGAGCCGCCACAGTGTAGATACCAGCCTGTAACAGTGACTACCGGGGGTGTAGAGCCGCTACAATGTAGATACCGGCCTGTAACTGTGACTACAGGGGGTGTAGACCCGCTACAATGTAGATACCGGCCTGTAACGGGGACTACAGGGGGTGTAGACCCGCTACAATGTAGATACCGGCCTGTAACGGGGACTACAGGGGGTGTAGAGCCGCTACAATGTAGATACCGGCCTGTAACAGTGACTACAGGGGGTGTAGAGCCGCTACAATGTAGATACCGGCCTGTAACGGGGACTACAGGGGGTGTAGAGCCGCTACAATGTAGATACCGGCCTGTAACGGGGACTACAGGGGGTGTAGAGCCGCTACAATGTAGATACCGGCCTGTAACAGTGACTGCAGGGGGTGTAGAGCCGCTACAATGTAGATACCGGCCTGTAACGGGGACTACAGGGGGTGTAGAGCCGCTACAATGTATATACCGGCCTGTAACGGGGACTACAGGGGGTGTAGAGCCGCTACAATGTAGATACCGGCCTGTAACGGGGACTACAGGGGGTGTAGAGCCGCTACAATGTAGATACCGGCCTGTAACGGGGACTACAGGGGGTGTAGAGCCGCTACAATGTAGATACCGGCCTGTAACGGGGACTACAGGGGGTGTAGAGCCGCTACAATGTAGATACCGGCCTGTAACAATGACTACAGGGGGTGTAGAGCCGCTACAATGTAGATACCGGCCTGTAACAGTGACTACAGGGGGTGTAGAACCGCTATGGTATAGATACCGGCCTGTCACAGTGACTACAGGGGATGTAGAGCCGCTACAATGTAGATACTGGCCTGTAACAGTGACTACGGGGGGTGTAGAACCGCTATGGTATAGATACCGGCCTGTAACAGTGACTACAGGGGATGTAGAGCCGCTACAATGTAGATACTGGCCTGTAACAGTGACTACGGGGGGTGTAGAACCGCTATGGTATAGATACCGGCCTGTAACAGTGACTACAGGGAGTGTAGAGCTGCTACAATGTAGATACCGGCCTGTAACAGTGACTACAGGGGGTGTAGAGCCGCTACAATGTAGAATACCGGCCTGTAACAGTGACTGCAGGGGGTGTAGAGCCGCTACAATGTAGATACCAGCCTGTAGCAGTGACTGCAGGGGGTGTAGAGCCGCTACAATGTAGATACCGGCCTGTAGCAGTGACTGCAGGGGGTGTAGAGCCGCTACAATGTAGATACCGGCCTGTAACGGGGACTACAGGGGGTGTAGAGCCGCTACAATGTAGATAACGGCCTGTAACAGTGACTACAGGGGGTGTAGAGCCGCTACAATGTAGATAGCGGCCTGTAACTGTGACTACAGGGGGTGTAGAGCCGCTACAATGTAGATACCGGCCTGTAACTGTGACTACAGGGGGTGTAGAGCCGCTACAATGTAGATACCGGCCTGTAACAGTGACTACAGGGGGTGTAGAGCCGCTACAATGTAGATACCGGCCTATAACAGTGACTACAGGGGGTGTAGAGCCGCTACAATGTAGATACCGGCCTGTAACAGTGACTACAGGGGGTGTAGAGCCGCTACAATGTAGATACCGGCCTGTAACAGTGACTACAGGGGGTGTAGAGCCGCTACAATGTAGGTACCGGCCTGTAACAGGGACTACAGGGGGTGTAGAGCCGCCACAATGTAGATACCGGCCTGTAACGGGCACTACAGGGGGTGTAGGGCCGCTACAATGTAGGTACCGGCCTGTAACAGGGACTACAGGGGGTGTAGAGCCGCCACAATGTAGATACCGGCCTGTAACAGTGACTCCGGGGGGTGTAGAGCCGCCACAGTGTAGATACCAGCCTGTAACAGTGACTACCGGGGGTGTAGAGCCGCTACAATGTAGATACCGGCCTGTAACTGTGACTACAGGGGTGTAGAGCCGCTACAATGTAGATACCGGCCTGTAACAGTGACTACAGGAGGTGTAGAGCCGCTACAATGTAGATACCGGCCTGTA
Source organism: Eleutherodactylus coqui (assembly GCF_035609145.1). Classification (NCBI taxonomy): domain Eukaryota; kingdom Metazoa; phylum Chordata; class Amphibia; order Anura; family Eleutherodactylidae; genus Eleutherodactylus; species Eleutherodactylus coqui. Next base: position 525,506,486 of record NC_089837.1, on the reverse strand, counting down.
ACGGTGACTACAGGGGGTGTAGAGCCGCCACAATGTAGATACCGGCCTGTAACAGTGACTACAGGGGGTGTAGAGCCGCTACAATGTAGATACGGGCCTGTAACAGTGACTACGGGAAGTGTAGAGCCGCCACAATGTAGATACCGGCCTGTAACAGTGACTACAGGGGGTGTAGAGCCGCTACAATGTAGATACCGGCCTGTAACAGTGACTACAGGGGGTGTAGAGCCGCTACAATGTAGATACCGGCCTGTAACGGGAACTACAGGGGGTGTAGAGCCGCTACAATGTAGATACCGGCCTGCAACAGTGACTACGGGGGGTGTAGAGCCGCTACAATGTAGATACCGGCCTGTAACGGGGACTACAGGGGGTGTAGAGCCGCTACAATGTAGATACCGGCCTGTAACGGGGACTACAGGGGGTGTAGAGCCGCTGCAATGTAGATACCGGCCTGTAACGTGAACTACAGGGGGTGTAGAGCCGCTGCAATGTAGATACCGGCCTGTAACGGGGACTACAGGGGGTGTAGAGCCGCTACAATGTAGATACCGGCCTGTAACGGGGACTACAGGGGGTGTAGAGCCGCTACAATGTAGATACCGGCCTGTAACGGGGACTACAGGGGGTGTAGAGCCGCTACAATGTAGATACCGGCCTGTAACGGGGACTACAGGGGGTGTAGAGCCGCTACAATGTAGATACCGGCCTGTAACAGTGACTGCAGGGGGTGTAGAGCCGCTACAATGTAGATACCGGCCTGTAACGGGGACTACAGGGGGTGTAGAGCCGCTACAATGTATATACCGGCCTGTAACGGGGACTACAGGGGGTGTAGAGCCGCTACAATGTAGATACCGGTCTGTAACGGGGACTACAGGGGGTGTAGAGCCGCTACAATGTAGATACCGGCCTGTAACGGGGACTACAGGGGGTGTAGAGCCGCTACAATGTAGATACCGGCCTGTAACGGGGACTACAGGGGGTGTAGAGCCGCTACAATGTAGATACCGGCCTGTAACAATGACTACAGGGGGTGTAGAGCCGCTACAATGTAGATACCGGCCTGTAACAGTGACTACAGGGGGTGTAGAACCGCTATGGTATAGATACCGGCCTGTAACAGTGACTACAGGGGATGTAGAGCCGCTACAATGTAGATACTGGCCTGTAACAGTGACTACGGGGGGTGTAGAACCGCTATGGTATAGATACCGGCCTGTAACAGTGACTACAGGGGATGTAGAGCCGCTACAATGTAGATACCGGTCTGTAACAGGGACTACAGGGGGTGTAGAACCGCTATGGTATAGATACCGGCCTGTAACAGTGACTACAGGGGATGTAGAGCCGCTACAATGTAGATACTGGCCTGTAACAGTGACTACGGGGGGTGTAGAACCGCTATGGTATAGATACCGGCCTGTAACAGTGACTACAGGGGATGTAGAGCCGCTACAATGTAGATACCGGTCTGTAACAGGGACTACAGGGGGTGTAGAACCGCTATGGTATAGATACCGGCCTGTAACAGTGACTACAGGGGATGTAGAGCCGCTACAATGTAGATACCGGCCTGTAACAGTGACTACAGGGGATGTAGAGCCGCTACAATGTAGATACCGGCCTGTAACAGTGACTACAGGGAGTGTAGAGCTGCTACAATGTAGATACCGGCCTGTAACAGTGACTACAGGGGGTGTAGAGCCGCTACAATGTAGATACCGGCCTGTAACAGTGACTACAGGGGGTGTAGAGCCGCTACAATGTAGATACCGGCCTGTAACAGTGACTACAGGGGGTGTAGAGCCGCTACAATGTAGATACCGGCCTGTAACAGTGACTACAGGGGGTGTAGAGCCGCTACAATGTAGATACCGGCCTGTAACAGTGACTACAGGGGGTGTAGAGCCGCTACAATGTAGATACCGGCCTGTAACGGGGACTACAGGGGGCGTAGAGCCGCTACAATGTAGATACCGGCTTGTAACGGGGACTACAGGGAGCGTAGAGCCGCTACAATGTAGATACCGGCCTGTAACGGGGACTACAGGGGGCGTAGAGCCGCTACAATGTAGATAGCGGCCTGTAACTGTGACTACAGGGGGTGTAGAGCCGCTACAATGTAGATTCCGGCCTGTAACGGGGACTACAGGGGGTGTAGAGCTGCTACGGGGGGTGGGTGTGGAGCCCGTCCCGTAACGGGGACTACGGGGGGGGGGGGGTGGAGCCCGGCCGTAACGGGGACTACGGGGGGGTGTGGGGGGATGTGGAGCCCGGCCCTTAGGGGGGACTACGGGGGGGTGGAACCCGGCCCGTAACGGAATTTCCGCCCGTGTGCAGGGGGCCTTAACCCCTTAAGGAGCAAGTGCCTTAAATTTACAGTGTTTGCAGGAACAGGTCGGGTTATCAGCTCTTAGTCACAGCTGTGAACCCAGAGGAGAAAGGAGAAACTGTTTTTTAAAAGTCACTAAATGTGGAGGTGTTTCTTCTAGTACTCAACCTGACGATCACATGACCATTGGGCCCTCCTCTTACAGCAGAGCTGCAGGGTCCTATCCAACCCCGATCAGCTCTGTCAGTGACTATGGTCTCTACAGGGGAATGGATCCCCTGTCACTGAAGCTCCTAATGATACAGTGGAAAAGTGTGGAAAAAAATAGACCATGTTAAAGTCCCCCAGAGGTCTTATATGACGACATGGGGGACAGGGATGGTAATAAAAAGAACAGTTGCATTAATAAGTGAAACAAAAAAAAAGACAATAAAATAAATATATATACAGAAAGAAAATGTCCCCAAACCATCGCCGTGTGCGCCCTGTAATCCGAAGCATCCATATTTATATATCAAAGCGTCCAAAACAAAATGAGGAACCCGATCCCGTACTTTATTTTAGTGTAAATATACTAATTAAAAAAAAAAAGTATAACAATGTAAAAACTGGGTTTTTTTCTTTCTACCCCTAATAAAACTAAGAAATAGAAAAAAAAAGTCAGTGAAAAAGATATTAGGCGAATCGCTCTGTGTGTCACGGGGGGAAAACACGCAGCTAAACTAATTTTGGTACCTGAAGAAAAAAAGTCGTGCAGTAATATCCCTAAAGTGTCTGGTCCTTACGGTACAAAACCACCTGGTGCTTAAAGGGTTAAAAGATCCTTTTCGGAGCGGCTGTGGGATCACAAGAAGCGATGCTTCCTCCACAGACGGCGTGTGATTGACAGCTCTGAGGTCACCGCCATCACTCCGCAGGGCAGAAGCTGCACTTAAATTGCATTTTCTTAGCATTCCATTTGGCCGCCCTCCAGGAATGACGGGCTCTGTGTTGTTGCCAGCAGCCGCAATGTGAGGCCTCAGCAAGCTGTCGCTGCCCGTGTGATGGCAGCTCTGGATGGCAGCCTGCGACTCCTGTTCTGCGCTCATCCGAAACCTGCAGCATTTATTTCTTGGTTGGATGGCGAGTGTTTGTGCAAGCGCCCAGTTTGCAGCCGCCATCCGGTGCTCTGACCACTCTGGCCATTCATCGTTATCGTGCCGCGCCCCCGCCTGGTCCTTGGGAGGCACGCCTGGCGCGGTGTCTGTGCCCTTTGTCAAAGTGTCTTCTGTATTTTGTCTTTAAGCGACACTCCTGATGAAACAAGCGTGGCCGCAGACTCCTTCTTCATCCTGTGCCAACGAGGGCACGTTCCACCTGCCTGTCGATTCTGGGACGGAGAACAGGACTTATCAAGCTTCTTCTGCCGCATTCAGTAAATACCAGATTTTATTTTGTTCTTTTTCCTATTTTCCACATCATTTGTCAGTGATCTGCTGACTGCAGCGCCCTCCGGGTCTCCTCATTAACTCCATCGGTTATAGTCTCTCTTTTCTGTATCCTGTACTGCTCAGAGGCTATAGTTCTGTTCATCTTTGTGAATAGAATGCAAGGACTGCAGAATAGACTGACACACTTGGACATAGCAGTGTGTTAGATTTTAGCTTATTACAATGCAGGGAAGTATATATTCACAAACTGCAAGACCTAAGCAGAAGGATCTACCATGTTTCTATAAACCTTTTATGTCTATAATGCTCCTAGTAGTATGGAAGTTGGTGGTTAAGCAGGTATCCCTCCCTTCCATCCCTGTTATGGTATACGGCGGCTTAGGACACTGCACCCCCACCCCTCCTCTAGGGGGAGCTCACTGCGTATGAAATTACACAGCTCGGATTCAGCTCAATGTTAAATCTGTCTCTAGTGAGCTCCCCCTAGTGGTGGCTGTAGGCACACAGAATTTTATCGTGTAGCTTTATGATTGTGTAAAAGAAGCTTGTAGTTTAAAGCTCTTTATATGAAAACCAACTGCTAGATATTAAATTAATCTTGATTCTCTTTTCCCCTCTAACAGGGTACACCGCTGGCACCCCGTACAAAGTCCCACCAACCCAGAGTAACAGTGCCCCACCGCCATACTCTCCATCACCAAACCCCTACCAAACAGCAATGTATCCCATCAGAAGTGCCTACCCACAGCAGAACCTATATGCCCAGGTAAGACCACCACAGCTTTACATACAGAGGGCTGTCTGTCTCTCTGATCTATCAGCTGTACCTTCTTTTATATAATCGGTTTCTATAGTGCCAACATATTCCACAGCAACCAACAAAACCGCACATTACACACAGTAGTAAACTAACTGAGGCCTCCCGATATCATTGCGTTATCCGTGGCGACAATCTGCATGCGGGTAACGCAATAAATGCTTTCTGTAGGAGAACTATGGAAAGCACAGCCCAATGCACACGAGTGGAAAATTGCCACAATTTTCCGCTCCTGTATAAAAAATTGCAGGCGGCCATGATGAAGCGATCATCAATGATGGGTTCATCGCGGAAAATCGCGGTGACTTTAGCGGTTTCCCACGGCGTAAATTTGCTGCGGGAAAACGCTACGCCCGTGGACAGGCGGCCTAATAGTAGTGAGAATCCTGCTCACAAGAGCTTACAGTCTATGTGGAATAGGCAGACACGGGCTTAGAATCTATGAGGAAATAGGGGGACACAAGAGCTTATAGACTATGGGGAAATGGGGGACGTAAGAGTTTAGAGACTATGGAGAAATAGGGGGACACGAGCTTAGAATCTATGAGGAAGTAGGGGGACACAAGAGCTTAGAGACTATGGGGAAGTAGGGGTACACAAGCTTACAGACTATGGGGAAATAGGGGGACACGAGTTTACAGACTATGGGGAAATAGGGGGACACGAGTTTACAGACTATGGGGAAATAAGGGGACACAAGAGCTTACAGTCTATGAGGAAATAGGGGGACATAAGAGCTTAGAGACTATGGGGAAATGGGGGGACGTAAGAGCTTAGATACTATGGGGAAATAGGGGGACACGAGCTTAGAATCTATGAGGAAATAGGGGGACACAAAAGCTTAGAGACTAGGTGAAATGGGACACGAGCTTACAGGCTATGGGGAAGTAGGGGTACACGAGCTTACAGGCTATGGGGAAGTAGGGGTACACGAGCTTACAGGCTATGGGGAAGTAGGGGTACACGAGCTTACAGGCTATGGGGAAGTAGGGGTACACGAGCTTACAGGCTATGGGGAAGTAGGGGTACACGAGCTTACAGGCTATGGGGAAGTAGGGGTACACGAGCTTACAGACTATGGGGAAGTAGGGGGACACGAGTTTGCAAACTATGGGGAAGTAGTGGAACACAAGAACTTACAGACCATGGGGAATTAGGGGGACATGAGCTTACAATGTATAAGGAAATAGGACGACACAAGAGCTTACAGACTATGGGGACGTAGGGGGGCACAAGAGTTTACAGACTATGGGGAAGTAGGGGGACATAAGAGCTTACAGTCTGGGGAAATAGGGGGACATGCGTTTACAGACTATGGAAATGTAGGGGGGCACAAGAGCTTACAGACTATGGAAATGTAGGGGGGCACAAGAGCTTACAGACTATGGAAATGTAGGGGGGCACAAGAGCTTACAGACTATGGGGTAGTAGGGGGGCACAAGAGCTTACAGACTATGGGGTAGTAGGGGGGCACAAGAGCTTACAGACTATGGGGAAGTAGGGGGGCACAAGAGTTTACAGACTATGGGGAAGTAGGGGGACATAAGAGCTTACAGTCTGGGGAAATAGGGGGATACAAGAGCTTACAGACTGGGGACGTAGGGGGGCACAAGAGTTTACAGACTATGGGGAAATAGGGGGACACAAGAGCTTACAGACTGGAGACGTAGGGGGGCACAAGAGTTTACAGACTATGGGGACGTAGGGGGGGGCGCAAGAGTTTACAGACTATGGGGACGTAGGGGGGGCGCAAGAGTTTACAGGCTATGGGGACGTAGGGGGGGCGCGAGAGTTTACAGGCTATGGGGACGTAGGGGGGGCGCGAGAGTTTACAGGCTATGGGGACGTAGGGGGGCGCGAGAGTTTACAGGCTATGGGGACGTAGGGGGGACGCGAGAGTTTACAGGCTATGGGGACGTAGGGGGGGCGCGAGAGTTTACAGGCTATGGGGACGTAGGGGGGCGCGAGAGTTTACAGGCTATGGGGACGTAGGGGGGGCGCGAGAGTTTACAGGCTATGGGGACGTAGGGGGGCGCGAGAGTTTACAGGCTATGGGGACGTAGGGGGGCGCGAGAGTTTACAGGCTATGGGGACGTAGGGGGGCGCGAGAGTTTACAGGCTATGGGGACGTAGGGGGGCGCGAGAGTTTACAGGCTATGGGGACGTAGGGGGGCGCGAGAGTTTACAGGCTATGGGGACGTAGGGGGGCGCGAGAGTTTACAGGCTATGGGGACGTAGGGGGGCGCGAGAGTTTACAGGCTATGGGGACGTAGGGGGGCGCGAGAGTTTACAGGCTATGGGGACGTAGGGGGGCGCGAGAGTTTACAGGCTATGGGGACGTAGGGGGGCGCGAGAGTTTACAGGCTATGGGGACGTAGGGGGGCGCGAGAGTTTACAGGCTATGGGGACGTAGGGGGGCGCGAGAGTTTACAGGCTATGGGGACGTAGGGGGGCGCGAGAGTTTACAGGCTATGGGGACGTAGGGGGGCGCGAGAGTTTACAGGCTATGGGGACGTAGGGGGGCGCGAGAGTTTACAGGCTATGGGGACGTAGGGGGGCGCGAGAGTTTACAGGCTATGGGGACGTAGGGGGGCGCGAGAGTTTACAGGCTATGGGGACGTAGGGGGGCGCGAGAGTTTACAGGCTATGGGGACGTAGGGGGGCGCGAGAGTTTACAGGCTATGGGGACGTAGGGGGGCGCGAGAGTTTACAGGCTATGGGGACGTAGGGGGGGCGCGAGAGTTTACAGGCTATGGGGACGTAGGGGGGCGCGAGAGTTTACAATCTTTAAGGAAATGGGGGGGACACGAGAGTTTACAATCTTTAAGGAAATGGTGGGGGACACGAGCTTATATTCTGTGAGAAAATTGTAAGCTCTTGTGTCCTTTATTTCCCCATAGTCTGTAAGCTCTGGAGTCCAGCCTCTTTAGCTCATAAGGTAATTGCCTTGCCATTCAGGGGTCTGCGTGACCCATCAGATATGTAATGAGCACCATGTTTGACGCCCATCTTTGTAAATGATCTTCCGTGGTTTGTGGACTGTTCAGCATCTCATGTTTCGTGTCCCCTAGGGTGCATACTACACTCAGCCCGTGTATGCGGCACAACCCCACGTCATCCACCACACCACTGTGGTCCAACCAAACAGCATTCCTTCTGCTATCTACCCGGCCCCTGTAGCTGCACCTCGAAGCAATGGAGTCACAATGGGAATGGTCGCTGGGACTACCATGGCCATGTCAGCAGGTAAGCTACACATCATTCTCCAACAGCCATTGGAAAACTACAACTCCCAGCATGCTGCAGGCTTCATAAATAATGTTTTACACGCCACAAATAATGTAGAGATATGCTGTAGACAACATAATTTATATTCATTGTCTCCCATCAGGTACATTGCTGACCACCCCTCAGCATACTGCCATAGGAGCACACCCTGTCTCTGTGCCAACATACAGAGCCCAAGGGACCCCAGCGTACAGCTACGTACCCCCTCACTGGTAAACTTGCTGGCCTGTCTATGTAAGTACTGCAGCCTCAGCCGTTGTGCCAATTGTCAGTGATGTTAGTGGGACCCCTGCTGGGCTTTTGGTGAACAGCAGGTCTTTATTTCCTGACGTTACATTTCTTTTGTCTGGGCTTTAGTTAGTAAACTCCTAGTAATTCTTGAGGTCTGTTTTCCAAATTTTGGGAATGTGGAAGTCGCAGTGTTTTGCAGCCCGGATGCTTTAAGGCCGGGGCATTGTTGCTAGAGTATTGAAAGATAAGGAGCAGAAGCCCCAATACATACATTCATAGATTATTCCATGTGTTGCCTCCCAATCTATGTCTAATAATCATGCATATAAGAACTTTTCTAACACAATGGCATTAGATCCAGTGGCTCAGCTCTAAAAACTGCAGTCACCATACAATATAATGGATAACTGTTCTGCACAATGATAGTGATTACAGTGCAGTTACCTCCAGTGATCACAGGTGTAATATCTTGTGTAATTGGTGACGTCCATTGTCTTTTTCTTCTTTATCTGGCCCCAGACCGACAGGACAACTTCTTCCAGCCACAACTCATCTCTGCGCAGACTCCCCATCCTGCTGCTGCTACCACCTCCTCTGTGACTCCCTAAAACAATAGTGCACCTTTTTGCCCCCTACATAGTACCTGAGTCCTGCATTTTATGCCCCACACAATAATTCCTCCATAGTTCAGGCTATAAGAAATAATGCTTCATTTGTGCCCCATAGAAATAGTGCCCTCTTGTATAACCCCCACATAGTAATAATTCTCCTTTTATACCTATCGCAAGGTAAGAATGACCACTCTGTGCCCCAGAAAACTAATGCCCATGTGCTACTTTCATTCCCCTAAAAATAGTGCCCTTAAAAATAATGTTCCTACAAGCCAGTAGTGCCATCTTCGTGCCCTGGCAAACCAATACTGCCCCTTCATTGCCTCCACATTCTGAAACTGCACCCCTTCGTGTCTCTACATTCTAATAGTGCCCTCTTTCTGTCCCCCCCCAACCAATAGTGCCATCTTCTTGCCCCCACAAACCAATAGTGCCCCTTCATTGCCTCCACATTCTGAAACTGCACCCCTTCGTGTCTACATTCTAATAGTGCCCTCTTTCTTCCCCCCCCAACCAATAGTGCCCTCTTTCTGCCCCCCCCAACCAATAGTGCCATCTTCATGCCCCCACAAACCAATAGTGCCCCTTCATTGCCTTCACATTCTGAAACTGCACCCTTTCGTGTCTCCACATTCTAACAGTGCCTTGTTTGTGCCCCCACCTACCAACAGTGCCCCCTTCTTTGCTCCCACTATTTCATTGTTTTCCTGCATTGGCAATGCCTGTTCTGACTGGTGACTAAGGCAACGCTCATTGCGGATCCTAATTCCCCCTCCTTGTCTCCTGCTCTCATACTGTCCTGTGAGGGCGCCAGAGAGCAGGAGGCGGGGAAGAGTCGGACTGTGCTGTGCACGTCGCCACTTTCTATCAGGCAAGTGCCTGAGGAGGTGATGAAGTTGTCCCTGTGTTGGCTGAATTTTTGGGGACGGGGGACCAAGCAACGGCAGTGGCGGTTCAGAGCGAATATGCTTATGATCCGGGACACAAGCCCTAGATCTAGAGACCTGCTTGAAGGGATGCATAATTACTATAGATGAGCGAGTACACTCGCTAAAGGCAATTGCTCGAGCGAGCATTGTCTTTAGCAAGTATCTCCCCCGCTCGAGACTGCAGGTTCGGGTGCCGGCAGCGGGCACGGATGGCCCCCCCCCCCCCCCCCCTCCCCGCTCCCTTTTGCTGACAGCCGCTACTCACCGCTCTCCCGCGCCGGCACCCGAACCTTCAGTCTCGAGCGGGGGAGATACTCGCTTATCTCTAATAATTACATTTGCAGCTTCCAAGCAGCCATTGCTGCCCAGCAGAAGGTGAGCGGCCGGCACGTCAGTCACACAGTGTCGTACAATAACCTTTCCGTGTCTTGCAGGTCTGGAGTAAAACGTTGTATGCAAACTGCTCAAGTCTTACATCGGTGCTGGAACAACCGGCCGACGGCACCAAGTTTGTCTACAAGAACAAAAACAACGAAACACGAAAAAAAAAAGTGCAACGGTCACTTTAAATATTCTTTAGTGTTTTTGTAAAAAGCTGCTTTTTCTGTAACCTCTTCGGTTTCCCATGTGTCACACCACCGCCGAGCGCAGAGAACCGCGTCTCCTCCCTTCATCTGACGCTCGCGCCGTCACAGGTTCCTCTGCTTTAACTATCGTTGTAAGATCCTTTTCATCCAAACTTTTTTTTCCCCCCATAATTTACAACACTAAACTTTTTTTTAGGTTTTTACTTTATTCTTTTTTTTCCCCAGAATCCTTTTCATAAAGTTTTTCTTCAAGAAAATGGTGTCTTCCAAAAGTTACAATCGTCTAAAAAAAAAAAACAGCATTTAGAAAAATTTTTTGTTTTTAATAGGAAAACTGCAGTTTTTCCTTTTTGTTTTAGGGTTTTTTTTTTGTGTTTTTGTTCTTTTCTTTTACGTTTTTAACTTGCAATGAATTTCAAGGCTGCTATACTAGTTTTTCTTGTTGGGAAAACTATCGGTATTATAATATGAGGTTGTATAATAGCCACCGGTTTCTGTAAAAGCACAAAACACCTTTTTGTGTCCGTTATTTCATTGTCTTTTTTTTTTTTTTCTCTTCGGAGGGCGTAATATATGATATATATTTTTATATATACGTATATTATCGCCATAGGGAGACCTCTACGCTACCACATTTTGTACTGGGCAAACCAGACAATCACAAATACACACCACTCTATACCCCGACATCTGGCGGTTTGCAGTCGGCGCCAGGGGCCGCTCGCGGTCAGGTTTTACTCTAGTTATGACATGTTGTATTTGTGAGACGTGTTGCAGTAGAAAGCCTGAGTGTTCTGTAGATAGAACAATACGACGTTTGCATGTGTGTTTAGGCATCGAAGATTATTTAGTCATAAACCATTAGCACTTGGCCGACCAATGGCAGCGCATCGGCTGGGGAAGAAACGCGTCTTATCAATAACGGCCTTTCTCCTCGTGTCAGGGCCCGGCCCACTCAGTCACACCATTTTCATATTTGCCTCCACCGCAGATATGCAGATATACCAAGCCTCAGTTTGTGCCGTATTATTAGCCGTTCCCGACTGCAGACCAATAACCCAGAATATTTAGTTAGCTTTGTGTTAGTTTACGTGACTCCGCCCCTCGCCCCTCCTCCTGCGCACAGTCACATCGTTACCTCAGCTTTGCACTGGATTTAGAGAAAAATGTCTTTATGTCAAAAACGCAGAACCTTCGCATCTATATAGACAAGTGAGCGATTCGATTGGAATTTTTTAAGGCTTTTTTTTTTTTTTTTTTTTTTTTTTTAAATTTGGATATTTTTTGTGGAAAAATTGGTCATTTTCCATCAACGTTCAGCGCCGATCATTGGCACGTATTCTGAGACCTTTTTTGTGATTCCCCTCCTCCCCAATACGCTAAAGTGTCTTGCTCTCCCTGTTAACATTGCGCGATATCACACATTTGTCCGTTTTTTTCCAAAACTTTTTTTTTTCCCAAGTTTTTTCACTTGAAGTCTTCAGCTACGGAATATGGAGGACTTGCAATAAAAGAAAAAAAGAATGGCGCGTAATATCGAACAAAGTGGCTGTTTTTGTTTTTTCCCCCTAAATCGCTGCCGCTCTTGTAGCGCACAAATCCCACTCCAGGACGTCGGGCCTCCGGTCACCTTTATGGAGTCTGTATGACAATGTGGTCAGTCGCCGCTGGCGGTCAGTTTGCAGGTCTCTGGCGGCGCTCCTCCGGTCCCGCTGTCTGCTCCTGGGACAAGTAGCGCTAGTCTTACAGGCGTATCGCACGGCTCCGAGTGTTCGTTTCCCCAATCATTGGGCCTTGTGAAGGGGCCGCCAATCACCTGATGAACAACAAAGCGCTTCTTCGTTGGGCGATTTGCATCTCTCTTGTAGCACCAAAAATCATCGCGGTCGGCAGCAGATCTCGTGTGAACGTGGGATGTTCTGCCGACAGCAGTAAGACCGACTATTGTACCACGATCGTTGGTCCCCCGTACATCCCTAGTGGGCCTTTGTTATGCCAGGTAGGCGAGAACAGATCTCATTGATCGGCGCTCATTAACAACGTCAACCACAGAACCCTTAAGGCCCTTTTGCGCAGCCCAGTTATCGGACACAAATGCCCACCGGGTTAAAGGAACGAGTCCGTCGGCCGATCGTCGCTTTTTACAAGCGTACAAATGCTCGCAGTTCGGCTGTACATCTCCGTGTGAACGTGGAGCTGTACAGCCGACCTAAGGGGGCGAACGATTATATGTCCAACTGGCGATTATTCTTGGCCCGTTATAACTGCGCTATGGAGGCACAGAGGTCGGGGAGTCCGGGGAGCTGTGGGTGAGTCTCGCTGGGCGCCCCATTCTTGCGCTTTGTCCCCGTGAAGTTCGCGATGTGTGCAGAGTGTGACTCTTCTCAGCCTGCTCTGTACTGCTGTCCTATAGAGATGAATGGGAGAGCAGACTGAGAAGAGTCGAGCTGTGCGTAAACTCGGAAAGACGGCGCAGGGACGGGGCACCCAACACCCCGGACTCTCCGTCCCCTGACCCTAGAGCCCTGTAATATAGTTTGCGGCTCTCTGGTCGTGAAAGGTTCCCTTTAAAGAAATCAGTAAAGGCGCCATTTGACACGCTTTTGTCTATCGGCGCTCGTTACATCAAGCTGACATTTGGCGCCTGTAAAAGGACCCTTTGACGTGGACCTCCCCCATATCTTATTATTGGGTTGCCTTTGCATCGCGTTACGTGGGATATCTGTTGGCGGCCATAAATGTGCATGTTACATATTCGCAGTGGAGTGTGACAGCCTGGGGGAGGGGCTTTAGGACTAGAGGCGGAGTCTGGACCGGCCATGGGAACTGGCACTGATCTACAGTAATAGCAATAAATTCCTGCGAGTCGCCCGTTCAGACGGTTTCTCCAGCTGTAAAGGTACTTTGTACGCACAAACTTTTGCAAAGGTACGTGATTTAATAAATCAATATCTTACATTCGAGGGATCGGATAAAGCAATACGTTATGTGGACCGAGCAAAAAGTGATTTTTTTTTTATTCTTTTTTCAATGGTTAATAAAACTGTGCTGAATTTTACTGGGACTTCATTAATTTTACCAAAAAATTGTTTAAGAACTATATCTATAGCCGTATTATTTCTGCAGTTATTTGGGCCTTCTACGCGGGCGACTATCGCAGTTTTCACATAGCCCATACGTATCGTGTTACAATTTTCCTCCATTTCTGCGTTGCTTGTGTGTCGGTCTTCACTGTACTTCTAGCATTCTATTCCTGCCTAGAGCTGTATTAAGAAAAAAAATTTGGTAACGGTGTTAAAACTATGAAAGGACTGATGATGATGAAGTGTGAATGTGGGACGATGCAGGCGGTAACAGTAGGTGGTAAAGTGTATGAATGGCGGTAGGTTCATTGCCCTGCTGGGGAAGGGGTGTAACGTTCTAATATACCGTCTGTCGCAGTTTTGCCTCCCTGGTCCAAGACGGGGGGGGGGGGGGGGGGGGTTGCTGCAGTGAAAAAATCCGTGCTGGGTATATAAGGTTGGCCCTTATGCTGACTGTTAATGGGGGTGCGTTCACATGGGCGATTTTCCTGCGCGATATCGGACCGATTGCGATTTGGTTGGATCTTGTGCGTGAAAAGAACATACAGTTTTCTCTCGGACCGATGGTGCGAGATACAAATATCACAAGTAAACGTTCCCTCACATCACAAGTAAGTTATTGGAACAACATGGACGTGAAAATCATATGTTGGAGAAACGGGGTGCGGTTTTCTCCCGAAACGCATCGCCCTCACAGCCGAAATTGCAGGTTTAACCGTGCAAAATCAGTTTCTCGGCCCAATCTGGCACTCGCCCATGTGACTGCACCCTGAAGGTCCATATACACAAGCCGAACAGGATGGATCGCCGATCAACCACCATGTTGAGCCAACGAACAACCATTAACCTGTTTGTGGGCTGAACTTCTGCGCATTCGGCAGACCGCAGAATGTACGCGGATCTGGACCTTTTCGGTTTTGCTTCCATTGAGTCTGGATTCATTGCTAGAAACTATTTCCAGCCCATCAAATACCAGATTAAAGGTGTTTTGCCAATTCTAGTGCAGGGCTTCTTTAAAGGGATTGTCCGGAGTTAGAAAAGCACATCTACTTTCCTCCACACGCAGCACTCCTCTGGTCTCTGCTGCTGCAGCTCGGCTCCCAGTCGCTTCAGTGGAGCCGAGCTGCAGTACTACACACAACCTTGTGGATGGTGGGGTTTTACGAAGAAAGCAGCCATTTTTTTTTAATTTTTTTTTTTTTTAAACCCTGGACAACCCCTTTAAGAGCTCATTCAGGACCCCTGGAGCAGATCTGTTCTAAAATCCCTGATGAAATAGCATGGCATGCAGCGCCTTTCCGGCCAGGAGGGCATTGTGGAAGCCATGCGGACCCCATTGTAGTCAGGGAGTCCATTTAGCGCCGATCTGTTCCATCGTAGGTCCCATCTGCTTTTCTAATTCCATGATGGAGCAGAAAAAAGGAAACCAAAAACAGCGGCATGAGCGAGGCCTAAAAGTGTCATAGGATAGACAGGATGTGTGTGAAATGTGTTTCTGCCGGTTACTGTAAACTGCCAGTTTGCTACTTTTTTACCATTTATTTTTGAGCGCAAATTCTTGAATTGAGCTGCGTCACTACAGAAGGTAGTGCCCATATTAGAGGGTCAGATGCTGGGCTAGCTGGTGCAGTTCCGCCCCTCTGACTCCCTAGGACCCGGACTCCCTCCTCTTAGAAGTCAGACCTGTAAGAGGGTCATGTGACCTTTCATGCAGCTGAATGGCTTCAGCCGCTCACAAAGGGGAGGGGCATATGTGACAAGCTATTATCCAGCGCCCTCTTAAGGGGCCCTACGTCATTCTAGTTTGCCTTTCAGAACTTGGTACAAATCCACCTCTGTAATCACGTGTGATCGACGAACGCATTATACGGTGCAGTAGATGTTTCGTTTTTGCAAAGTGTTATCCTCTAGGATGTCAGTATTATAGGGCAGCTATCACAGGGCAGGGGGGGGTCGTTATAAAAGGTCCTCATTGTGTTATGAACAAATATCTGTTGGTCGAAACCGATCATTTTAGTAGAGTACATAATGCATGCTCGTATGATTCTATATGGTACGTGGGCAGCAGAATGTCCACCTCTCTATATAACACAGCTCCATTGTTCTAACAATGAGCTACAAATCCCCTGCTTCCCTTCATTCAGCTATAGAGATGCATAATTAAATTCCATATTCCTGTAGCCACCACTAGGGGGTGGTGTACAGAGCCCATTTGATCTTAAGGTGTTGTCCAGTT
Organism: Eleutherodactylus coqui; assembly: GCF_035609145.1. NCBI lineage: Eukaryota > Metazoa > Chordata > Amphibia > Anura > Eleutherodactylidae > Eleutherodactylus > Eleutherodactylus coqui. The sequence continues at coordinate 525,490,939 of NC_089837.1, read as the reverse complement.
GTAGACTATTGACAGTCTATCCTTGGGTTAGGCCATTAGTAGTAGATCAGCAGGGGTCAGTCACCTGAGACCCCCACTGATCAGCTGTTTGCCAGGCTAATGTGGACTTGATGCACTGAGACAATTTCAGCAGAAAGCAAACGGCTCCGTTCTCACTGCAGTGGCCGGGCTTGGTTTCACACACAAAGTTCCTATTCACTTCATTGGAAACTTTGCATGTAATACCAAGCCTGGCCACTGCAGTGAGAACGGAGCAGTCTGCTTCCTGCAGAAATCGGTGCATAAGCTCATCGGCCTGCTATATAGCTGATCCGCGGGGATCTCAAGCAGCAGACCCTCACTGATTTATTATTGATGCCCTATTCTGTGGATAGGCTATCTATAGTTTACAACTATCCAACCTCTTTTAAAGATGTTGTGTCTGATTGGTGGGGCTTTGATCATAGGGGATCCGGATAGATTTTGAGAATGAAGGTCCTGTGTATCCCTATAAATGGAGCATGGGACTGCTGAAGCAAAGTGGAGTACAGCTCTTGGCAATCTCTGGCAGCTCCACAGACATGAATGAAGCTGTGATGTGCTCAACGACTGCACAGTTCATACGGGAAGGACACATGACTCCCATATTGGTGGTCGGTGGGGCCCCATCAGTTAGACACTCGTCCCTTGTGCTGTGAATACGTTCATATCTTAAGACAACCCCTTTAATACTAAATGTACAAATTGATATGTAAGGAGCTCCCCCTAGTGGTGGCTACAGGCTGACAGAATTTTAGCTTGCAAAGCTATGGTTGTGTGAAGGAATCTGGTGATTTGGAGCCCCCACCCATATTATGGAATTATGGGTGCTTTTTTTCTGCGCCTCTTTATTCCCACTGCCTACAGCAGAGCAGGCCCATCTGTCCGGGACCTTGGGTGTCCATTACCTATAAGTCCGAATTACCTGTAAGTCTGCGTTCACACAAACCTCTTTTGCTTTTCTCCATGTTTGGAGACTCCTCAATGTTATTCAATGGAGCAACACCTATGAGCAGATTTTTTCCCTTTTTCTTGGCTGTGTTGGACCCATGGTCGTCCCCAAAAATATGGATCACACCCTTTTCATCCATGTGCATATTCACATCTGTGGCTGAGCTAACGGCTTCGGAGCGGGTCCTTGTAAGGGCCGAAGGAACACCAACAAAACTATTCCTTCATTGTTTGGAAAATTGGCACAAGGTTGACGACCCTAAAAACTGGCTTCAACTTGGGGCTTTCTGGTGGTCAAAAACTACCCCTCCCATCGACTATCGCAGCCTGATGGGGGGTGTAGCGGCATGGAGGAAACACAAATTCATCATGACCGTCATATTTGACCCAATAAATTAGTAAATCTCCAAAAATGGATGACGACATGACGACAGAGCTGCTGGGCGACCTTCTCCACAAAGTGTGTGAACCTTTTTTTTTTCTTTTAGGTTTCAATATGCAATTTTTTTCCCATAATTTTGTTTCACAATTTTTTAATGACTTTTTTATAAATTTCATTTTCGTTGTTTTTTTTTTTTTTAATTTCTGGAACGATGAATAATAAGGCAAGGACGAACTCCTTCCATTACCATAAAACACGTCACTCTATATGAAGGGGAATGCAAAGTCGTTATATTGGTGCAGTGCGACATATATCCCATAACTACGCCGGACCCTATCTATATATAATAATAGAAAATATATCTTTGCTTTAAACATACTGTAATGGCAGGACTTGAATGAAAAATAAAAACAAAAAAAATGCATATTCGTAGTTTTTTTTTTTTTTTCTTCCTTGGCCCAAATGTCAGCGTCTCGGAGAACACGCGACCGCTTCAAGAGACCGGCTTGTATGATGAGTATTTTTTCTCTTGTATTTTATGAGCAGTTAGTACTTTTTTTTTGTTTTGTTTCCTTTTTTTTTTTTTGTTTTTTTACATTTTTCTTTATTTCCGTTAAGTAATTTATGACACTTTTTTAACCATAAGTGTTATTTAAAGGTTTTTTTGTTTGAACTGTTGATGTTTATTATACTTATCTAGAGGAAAATTGTGGTTACAGATCATTTCAGAACACAAGACTGGGGGCGTTCACGATTCTAAGCGGGAGCAGCTAATTATTTGATAAGATTAAAAACTGTTTAAGGCCTAATGCACACGGGCGTAAATACAGCCCATAGGACATGCCCACGAGCGGAAATCAACTGCGATACTCCACTCGCGGGGTGGAAATTGCAGCATGTCCTATTTCAGTACAAGGCTCGCATGGCCGCGTCCTTACCGGCGCGCCGGCTCTGCACTGTGCATGTGCGGCGCAGAGTGAAGACACCCAGCAGGTAAGCCGGAGGTCACTGAACAGGCACAGGGTCGCATCCCGCTGCGAGGATCTCGCAGTCTGAATCCACCCCAGTTGGCCTAAGACTGGCTTCAGTTGCCCGTAATATCACAAGACCGGATTGAGTTCAGTCGAATAGTGTCTAGGTCTGTCACCAAAAATGGCCATCATAAACCAGACCATACCATGTTGCCCCCCGCGAAGCTACTCCACGGTCCCAAAATTGCCGTTTTTGCGTGACGCGTGCAGTATGTAAGTTTAGTTGTAACTGATCCGATGCACATTTCAAGTTTCAGGCTCTTTTCGTATATCTTGGCTCTTGATTGATGTCTCAAGCTCCCTTGAGCTGGAGACGTTGTGCGTTCAGCACGCTGCAGTTCTGTAATCGGCGCACGTGCATGACGTCCGCAAACCCGATGGCTGCAGCACGAAATCACATGTGCTGATCTTGGAAGTTTGCCGCATACACATTGGGTGCAACGCATGACCTCTCCAGCGAAGAAGGGGCAGTGAGCCCAGCACGGGCCTGTAACACCCATCGGACCAGAAATAAATAGTATGGTTACTGTTCTTTATATCCCCCCTTCTTTGGGTAAAGGCTTATGGTGATCATTTTTGGCGACAGCCTTTCTTCAGGGAAATGATATGGATTATTCTTCAATTGCGCCCAAATTAAAAATCACGCTAGGTCATATGGTAATACTCCTACTTACATTGTGTTTTGCACGTTGGCCAGTAGAGGGCAGCATTTTATTATTTTTGGTCCTCATGGTTAGCAAAAAGTTATTTAAGTAAAGGAGTTAACATGATTAACATTAGGCACCTATCGTCAGGTTGTGTCTGGTATTGCAGCTCACTTCAGTGGAGCTGCAATTCCAGATACAGCCAATGGATGGGTGTGGCGCTGTCTTTGAAAGAGAGTAGCTATGTTTCCCAAATCCTGTAAAACACCTTTAAAAGGCCACTCCCTGGGGGTACAGTTGGTATACCGTGCTTACCCATCACTTCATTGCTCAGATATCGGCTGTGCTCTGGTCCCCCGTCGTCGTCCCACTTGACCTCCACTGTGACTAGCCGACTTAATCTCTTGATTCCTATGAGGGCTGCAAACCGTCTCCATAGAAATGAATAGACAACGACCTCTAGTCTGCTGGAGGACTCGGCTAGTCATAGCTTGGGTCACCTGGGACGGCGAGGTACCAGAGTGACTAATTAGTGAAGTGGTTCATAAGTACAGTGTCAACTAAATTAAACTTCCCCAGCTCAGATGCCTCTGGAGGACGTTCTGCTGCGCCAAATGAGGCGAAATTCAGATAACAACCGCTTCAGGCATTTATGAAAAAGTTAGTTAGAAAAGTCGCTGATAGGTGGCGCTGTAACCGTGCGACTCACGCTACAGATGTCTATTATGTACACCTTTATTTTTAACAACGCTCTCTATTCGCTAAACCGTGTTTTCCACCACTGAGCGTTGTGAGTCGGCTTTAATCGCTACAACATGCCTGTGAATGCTGCCCTTCAGATCTGCCACTGATGCAGTTCTGTCATGGTAGACCAGGTCTACTACAGCGCCACCTTGCAGCGACTTTTTTTAAACTAATTTTTTTTCACGAATGGCTAGCGCATCGTCTGAACTGGCCGTCATCTAAGTTTTATCTCATTTGGAGAAGCAGAGCGCCCTCCAGAGGCCTTTGAGTTGAGGGGAATGTAATTTTGCTAACCCTGTATGGTATCTACCCCCGTTTGCACTGTATGTCAATTGCATCCCGGGAAAACTTTGTGGCCCTTTAAATTTACTCCCATATTTACAGCTTCCATTGTCTGACTTTGCTCCGTTGAAATGCATAGAACTAAGCTGCAATACCACACACAACCTGTGGCAGGGGTGGCGCTGTTTTAAGAAGAAATAAGCCCTTTCTGCCATTATTTTTAGAGAAGTTTAATTACAGCTTGGATTTCTTTTTTTATTGAGGAGTTAAAAAAAAAATTAGCAAAGAGTCTTCCAAGTATTAACACCCGGCTGCTCGCCGCGAGGAATGCCGAAGGCCCAGCAGTTCTTGTTTGTGAATATGAGGTGTAAATCTGTTTCTGTTACTTTTAAGGATCATTTCTAGATCTCCCTGAAACATTTAAGCCAAGAGTTTGTAACTGTATGATATTTACTGTAAGATGTAGAACATTCAATAACTATTAAAATGTTTCCATAAAACCGAATCTGGATTATTTCTATGTTCAAGCGAACACAGTGGGTCCATGTGGGGTCCGACTATAGAGCGGGCGTGATTACCACGGGGCTTCCACCAACATATGGCCTAACGCAGACGGAAGGACTGGGCATAATGGACGGGTGTACTTGGTCTATAATGGGATTACATGGACAATGGGACTATACACACGGAGGATTATTCATACAGGCCAGTAATTCGCATACAGAAGCTCATGGCACGGTCCTGGTCCTGTTTGTTTCACACCCAAGAAATACGACCTGCCAATGCATGTGAATATATTGCTTCCATGTTTTTCGGACAGCTCAAAAGCTGGAGGCCGGGTGCGAGCTGCGCCAGTTTTTTGGGTACAACTCTCATCGCACATAGCCTTATACAGAGCTCGAATATGCTCCCCGTAGGCTACTAGGAGCCTTAAAAGGGTTGTCGTGGAATGCCGTCCTAGGACAGGACAATGTGGGGGCGGAGCCTAATACACTGATGGGAGAAATCAAGTGCAGACCGGTAGGGGGCAAGGCATGGGTGGAGCCTAGTATTCTGTTGAGTACTGTGTAGCTTTAAAGGGGTTTTTTGCCTTAGTGACCTATCCTCTGGATAAGTAATCAGTAGTTGATGGGGGGGGGGGGGTGTCAATCGCTCGGGACCCCTGGCAATCAGCTGATCGTCCAGTGCAGGTGACCGGATGTTGAGATAAGCGGGCAAGAGAGGGAGGGGAGTGTGTTTGTCTACCTGACTATGGAAGAGCCGGCCGCTACGGCAGTTCCTGCTCTCCTGTGACGTCCTGACCAGCAGAGAAGCAGAAAGCGCCGTAATGGCGCGGCTCTTCCATTGATTTCCATGGCAGTGAATCCTGCGCATACACTCCCTGTGCTGACAGCTAATGACAATGTCTGGCCCACTGTAGTGAAACCAGGCTGGATGATCAGCTGATGGACGGGAGTCCTAAGCGGTGGACCCCCATCCATCAACTACTGATGGCCGATCTGGAGGCTAGATCCTCAATGGAAAAGAGGTCAGACTATCACTTTTCGGCACTAAACTACTCAGGATAGGTCATCAATAGTTGATTGGTGGGGGTCCACTTCTCGGAATGTCTGATGATCAGCTGATTGACGTAAAAAAGCTGCTAGGTAGCTGGTAGGACCGTATTTACCCTAGGCACTGAAGGTCTGGTGCATGGGGGTGGCTCCAGGACAGCTACTTAAAAGGAAGAAGAAAAAAAATTCCTCTGGTTTTAACCCCCTCCTTTCCAGACTTCCTAGCAGAACTACAGGCAGAGTGGGGGTCGTCTCGCGGCAACGCTGAAAGCACAAATGGTGCCTCACGGCTGTAATCCCCCGTTTCTGTTACCGTCATAAGTGGCGCTGCTGTAGGAACGCTCTGAGGTTTTACTGTGCACCCTGAATCCTCTTACCCGAACATCTCCTTGGTTCCTCTAATACTCAGAGATACGTGGGAGGAGAGTTCTGGGTGCGCACCGCATCCTCCTCGCATTTCTTCAGCAGTGCCGCCCATGCAGATAAAAGCAGCAGGGATTGCAACTATGAGGCGCTATCTTTGCTGTCAGCGCTGCCGTGAGACAACCCCACTTCGCTCCTCTGCTAGTTTTTCTAGGAAGTCCGACGTTGAATGTTAAAACAAAAGAAAAAAATGTTTGGCTATTTGCAGCAAAATTTGGCTTTCCATAATTTTGACCAAAGGGCCACTATTACTGAAGGAGGGTGTCAGGCCAGAGACACAGAGGGTCCACTGTGAGGGAGCGTTCACAGAGCATTGTCGTACATGTGTGGTTCATTTCGGCGGTTCTGTGACAGCTGCAGAAGTTGGAACTGTGACGGAATCCCCGAACGGAAAGGATCGGAGCTAGAGATGAGCGAGCACGCTTGTTTAAGGCTGATCTCTCTCTCGATCGAGCATCAGCCTTAAACGAGCGTGCTCGCTCATCTCTAATCGGAGCCATTCACTTGTATTGTGAAATGGACACATCTTTGGTGTTTGTTTTACAAGGTTTCCATCCATTTCTGTTTTATTTGAGTATAGAAGAGTGTAGGTGACTGGGCTATTCTGTACTCCAAACGGAAACCTTGTAAAACGAATACCAAAGATGTGTGTGTTTCACAAGTGAAGCTCCAATCCTTTCTGTTAGGGGATTTTGTCGCAGCGCTGTCTTCTGCAGCTGTCACAGAAGTTCCTAGTGGAGTTGCACATTGGAACATACATTCGCACCAGAACCGTCCGTAGGGAATGGCATGCGAAGGGTTACCATGAACGAGCGGCAACACACATCACAGCAGTGAATGCACAGCAGCGCCTATGATGGGGCTTGCGGCGTCGGACTGTAAGTGAGTGCAATCAAGTGTTGTGGATGAATCACAGTACACCATCTTCCGCTCGGATAGTGGCGGTTGCTTGGAGAGCGGTTTCTACATCACAGCATCATTCCAACATTAACGTCTGGAGGAGGTTCTGTTATGGTGTTGAGGGGAGGGGGGTGCTGGTAAAGACAAGGGCCATTGGCTATAGTGAAGTCCACCCTCAACGCCACTGGGTACAGAGACATCCTGCACAATGTGGCATCACCTCCACTGTGGTAATACTCTGGTACAGCTCTGTGTCTACCAACATGATCGAGCGCCATGTCAAACGGCACGCAGTGTTGAGAACATCTGCAAACTTAATTGCCAGCCCAAAGTTCGGATCTCAATCCCATCAAGGATGAGTGGGATGAACTAGAACACAGTTTCCGCATACGCCTAACACACCCATCATCCCCCACATCACTATCTGAAGCTCCTCCGGGAATGGAGGCAAATCCCTCCACATATCCATGGGAATTTGGTGGAAAGCAGCCTAGGAGGGGGGCTGTAGTCATTGAGGCCAAAGGCGGCCCAACACCATATGGAAAATGTGAATAAAATCCCATTTCATTACCACCTATGTGCGTTCCAATGCTTTTGTCAACTGGACTCCTCCTACTCTATAACAGGCTGATGGCGGATCAGATTGTATCTTCAGCATGACAGGTTCCCTTTAAATTCACACGCAACAAAGTTTCCGCAACTGAGAAATAACTTCCATACATGCATTGCTTTTTGCAAGTCCTGTTCAAATATGCCATGTGAGTTCACCTTACTGCTTTACAAAAATTATGCATGCATTTCTGTTCGATGTAGGTGGCGGCAAAGTTACTGGAGCTTATATGGCAAAGCTATATGTAACACGTTAGATTTCCTTCATGCTGCATCTGCAGTGTTCATTGCTCATGTGATTTCAATTACCACCGAGCCTGCAACTACGAGCGCCGGAGGCTCCACAAAGAGGTTAGAGCAACCCTTCGGCTCCACGCCAGTGCTGCCTGGATAACAATTGGTTAAAGGGGTTGTCCCGCGAAAGCAAGTGGGATTATACACTTCTGTATGGCCATATTAATGCACTTTGTAATATACATCGTGCATTAATTATGAGCCATACAGAAGTTATTCACTTACCTGCTCCGTTGCTGGCGTCCTCGTCTCCATGGCTCCGTCTAATTTCAGCATCTAATCACCCGATTAGACGCGCTTGCGCAGTCCGGTCTTCTCCCTGGTGAATGGGGTCGCTCGTGCCAGAGAGCTGGTCCTCGTAGCTCCGCCCCGTCACGTGTGCCGATTCCAGCCAATCAGGGGGCTGGAATCGGCAATGGACCACACAGAGCCCACGGTGCATCGTGGGTGAAGATCCCGGCGGCCATCTTGCTAAGGTAAGGAAGAAGTCGCCGCAGCGCGGGGATTCGGGTAAGTACTAAACGTTTTGTTTTTTTTAACACATGCATTGGGTTTGTCTCGCGCCGAACGGGGGGCCTATTGAAAAAAAACAAAAAACGTTTCGGCGCGGGACAACCCCTTTAAGGTTTAATGCCTGGACGGTGGGCCTTGCGCTTGACGAGTGTGCTATATTATCACCAGCCTACAGAAAAAAATCATGGGCACGCTTATTACCTTTACGGACACCGTACAACATTGATTGATTTCAATGGGAGTGAAGCCAGCTATGGCACTTCTGCTTCCATCCCTTATGACATGCAGCCCAGGTCCCTGGCAATTAACTGTTGATGTCCTATCCAGAAGATAAGTCATCAAGAGGTTTTGTCTGGAAAACCCATTTAATGTGGCTTCTGAGATACCTGTATGTCCTCACCCATTAGGGTACCTCTACCACTATTGCTTTGGCCTTAGTGTTGACATAAGTCATGGTCTTGTGGGAGGGCAGCAGCACTGGATAATGTGACTATCAGCTAGATCAGTGATTCTCAACTCCAGTCCTCATCCCCCCCCAGGTCATGTTTTAAGGATTTCCTCAGTGTTGCACAGGTGATATAATTATTGTCTGTGCCTCAGACATTGCCATCTATGGGATATCCTGAAGACATGACCTGTTGGGGTGTAGTGAGCTAGACCTCTAATGCTACGTTTGATGCCTATTATGTGCTTGTATCCTATCTCTACCCTACCCCTGTAGTCACTGCTGTACAATCCTGTCTGCTTCCACCAAGCTACAGCTGGAATAGAATGGGTTCCTTATTAGAGACGGGCGAACGTACTCGTTTAGGGCGATTTCGCAATCGAGCATTGCTTTTTTCGAGTAACTGACTATTTGGGCGAAAAGATTCGGGGAGGCGGCGTGGTGGAATGGGGGGGTAGCAGTGGGGAACATGGGGGAGCTCTCTCCTCCATCCCATTCCCCTCTGCAACCCCCCGGCGCCCCCCAAATCTTTTCGCCCGAGTAGTCAGTTACTCGAAAAAAGCAAAGCTTGATTGCGAAATCGCCCTAAACGAGTACGTTCGCTCATTTCTATTCCTTATCCTTCAGTTTTGAAAAAATGCTGTACATTGACACACTATTCACACCAACATGTTCTGCGTTCCATAATGTACGTTTATTCTAAAAGCCGTTGTCTCACTTCTGTTTTGCTGCAAGAAGCTAACAACTCTGTACATTGTACAGTGGCCCACGTTGGTACTGCAGCCCGAGTCCCATTTACTTCAATAGGTACCAACCCAGGCCACTGCATAATGTACAGAGCTTTCTGTTTCCTGCAACAAAATAAGTGGAAGTGAGACAACCCCTTTAACCCCTTAATGACATGGCCTATTTTGTCGTTGAGAACCAAGCGATTTTTGGTATTTTTCCATCTCCATTTTTCAAAAGCCATCACTTTTTTATTTTTCCGTCGACGCGGCCGTATAAGGGCTTGTTTTTTGCGTGGCAAGCTGTAGTTTTTATCGGTGCCACTTTTGGGTATATAGACAATATCTTAAAACTTTTATCACTTTTTTTATGATAACAGGGAGAGAAAACGCATCAATTCTGACAGATGTTTTTTTTTTTTTTTTTTTTACAGCATCAATCATGCAGCATAAATGACACACAATTTTTTCTGCGGGTTTGTACGGTTACAACGATACCAAAATTGTTATATTTTTTTAAGTTTTTACACTTTTTTGCAATAAAAAGCCTTTTTTTGGAAATCTTTTTTTTTTCTCTATAGCTGCATTCAAAGTCCTGTAACTTTTTTATTTTTTTATGTATGGAGCTCTATGAGGGCTTATTTTTTGTGAGACGAGCAGTAGTTTTCATTGGTATTTTGGGGAATGGTCAGCTTTTTTGATCACTTTTATTGCATTTTTTGTGAGGCAAAATGCTAAAAATTAGCATTTTTGCCTCTGTTTTTTAGGGTTTTTTTTTACGTTTTTTGTTGTACAAAATAAAAAGCGTGTTCAACTTTTTGTACACGTCGTTACGGACGTGTCAATACCTGATATGTGGGGTTTTAATTTTTTTTTACCTTTTTTTATGCTAATATTAGAAAAAGCATAAAAAGGGGGTTTTTAAAAAATTTTTTTTTACATTTTTCTTTTCTTTTTTTTACACTATTTGAGTCCCTCTGAGGGACTTTAACCACTGCCCTGATGATCGCTGTCATAAGGCATGACAGAGCTACTGCTCTGCCATGCCTTATCGCTTATACAGCAATCATAGGCATAGGCAATACAGGACGCCAGTGTCTGGCGTCCTGTTGCCATGGTGACAGGCCGGGCTCTCGCGATGACATCGTCAGAGCTGGCCGGAGATAGAGAGGGAGCCGCGCTCCCTCTGTGAACTCTTTCCCTGTACTTAGATCGCGGCAGGGAAGGGGTTAACAGATGCCCCCCCCCCCCCCGCTGTTGCAGCGGGACGCCGGCTGTGACTGACAGCCGGCTCCCGCTGCGGGATAGAGCGAGGTCAGTCATGATCTCGCGCTATCTCGATGACGTACCGGTACGTCATTTTGCGTGAAGTACCAGGCTCCCATGACGTACCAGTACGTCATGGAGCGGGAAGGGGTTAAAAGGGGTTGTCCAGGACCTATTCGATTGATCCTAAGGAAAGGGCATGACTAGAGGATCGCCAGGGGTCTGGGCTTGGGATCGCCAGGGGTCTGGGCTTGGGATCTCCACTAGAGATGAGCGAGCATACTCGTTAAGGGACAATACTCGAGTATCGTCCTTTTCGAGTACCTGCCTGCTCGTCAGAAAAGAATTGGGCGCTGGCGGTGGGGCGGCGGATCTCTTTTCCCAGCTCCGCTCCCCCCTGCTCACTCCCGCACACCACTGCTCACCCCCGCCAGCACCCGAATATTTTCTGACGAGCAGGCAGATACTCGAAAAAGGACGATACTCGCTCGAGTATTGTCCCATAACGAGGATGCTCGCTCATCTCTAATCTCCACCAAATAGCTGATTCCCAGGGCCACTGCAAGTGCAGCCACTGCTAAAAGCAGATATCACTATCCATATCACAGCTCCCATTCAAATCAGCTATTGATGAACTGCACTGAGGATAGGCAATAGAAAGAGTCCTGGACAATCCCTTTAAAGAACACTAAAAGCAGTCAGGTCTTGTTCACACTGCTGATTTGCTTTCAGTTCAGTTATTACATCATGCAAAATCCAGCCCAAGGCCGCTCTCACACGGGCGTTTTTGCTAAACGCTATACAAGGCTCCCATTCATTTCAATAGTGCTGCTCACACAAGGCTGAAAACGCTGTGTGTCTCCCATTGAAATGAACGGGCAGCGCAGCGTTGAAAAACGCAGCATTATTGCAAACGCCTTGTGTGAGAGGCCTAAGATGGAACAGAGGGGCGCAGGGCAGACCACAATGAGATGCATCCAGCTACATCATCCCGCCACTATTTTCTCAGATGAAATACTGCAGAATGGTTAAGTATTTCATCCGGGATTTGAGAACAAATATATGCCAGAAGCCCCAAGTGGATCCTCTGCCGCTGCTGTGAACGACCCCTCAACTGTTAGAAGGTTATCTTATTCATTGGTAATAGCACAAAAAGAATAACAGTAAAGAAGTATAAAACACATCTCATTCAAAATAGATTTTATTGAGCGAGTTAGTAAAAACATAATAATAAAGTGCAGGTTTATCACTCGTAAAATAAAATATTCAATTAAATACAAAAACACACTTAGATACATTAGAATGACTCATCTGTACAGGTCAAATATTCAGGAAACCTGCTCCTGCTATGTATAACCCTATGAAAGGTTCTGTCCAACACTCCACATCACATACACAGTCCAACTAGAAGTCCTTTTCTGTTACAGACACTGTTAATCCACCTCTTCAATAACGGGTCCTTTGTTGTTTCCTTGTCTTGCTTGGGCACTGCAGCTGGCACCAGGCATTCCCCCTGGCATCCCACTTGCAGTGGCTCCTTGGTACAGTCTGGTGATGATGGGATTGCACACCTTCTCCAGCTCCTTCTGATGATGGACATACTCCTCTTTCTCAGCCAACTGGTTCTTGTCCAGCCATGATAGAGTCTCATTACACTTCTCCACAATGCTCTTCTTATCATCAGGACTCATCTTGTCCTTCACATTATCATCTTCCACTGTACTCTTCATATTGAAGACGTAAGACTCCAGGGAGTTCTTAGCTGCAATCTTCTCTCTTTGGCTATCATCCTCTGCCTTGTATCTGTCAGCCTCTTGCACCATCTTCTCAATCTCCTCTTTGCTCAGTCTGCCTTTGTCATTGGTGATTGTGATTTTGTTCTGTTTTCCTGAGCTTTTGTCCATGGCGGAAACATTTAGGATACCGTTGGCATCAATATCAAAGGTCACTTCAATCTGTGGCACCCCTCGTGGGGCTGGGGGTATTCCGCTCAGTTCAAACTTGCCCAGGAGATTGTTATCCTTGGTCATCGCTCTCTCACCCTCAAACACTTGGATGAGGACTCCTGGCTGGTTGTCAGAGTATGTGGTGAAGGTTTGTGTCTGCTTGGTCGGGATAGTGGTGTTGCGTTTGATGAGAGTGGTCATCACTCCTCCGGCTGTTTCTAGTCCAAGGGAGAGTGGTGCTACATCCAGGAGGAGGAGATCCTGGACTTTCTCAGACGTATCACCAGTTAAGATGGCAGCTTGCACAGCAGCTCCATAGGCCACAGCCTCATCAGGGTTGATGCTCTTGTTCAGCTCTTTTCCATTGAAAAAGTCTTGAAGTAGCTTCTGCACCTTGGGGATGCGTGTAGACCCTCCAACCAAAACAATATCATGAATTTGAGACTTGTCCATTTTGGCATCTCTGAGGGCCTTTTCTACTGGCTCAAGCGTTCCCCTAAAGAGGTCTGAACACAACTCCTCAAAGCGAGCCCTGGTGATAGAAGTGTAGAAGTCAATGCCCTCATAGAGAGAGTCAATCTCAATGCTGGCCTGGCTGCTGGAGGACAGGGTTCTCTTGGCTCTCTCGCAGGCCGTTCTGAGCCTTCTCAAAGCTCTCTTGTTCTGACTGATGTCCTTCTTGTGCTTGCGTTTGAATTCTTCCATGAAATGATTGACCATGCGGTTATCAAAGTCCTCTCCTCCCAGGTGAGTATCACCAGCTGTGGCCTTTACTTCAAAGACACCGTCATCAATGGTGAGAATAGACACATCGAAAGTGCCTCCTCCCAAGTCGAAGATCAGGACGTTGCGCTCTCCGCGGCTTCCCTTGTCCAGACCATAGGCGATGGCGGCTGCTGTGGGCTCATTGATGATTCTCAGCACATTCAAACCTGCTATGACTCCCGCGTCCTTGGTGGCTTGACGTTGGGAATCATTGAAGTAGGCGGGTACGGTAATAACGGCATCTTTCACTGGTTGACCCAGATAAGCCTCGGCTGTCTCCTTCATCTTAATCAGAACCATGGAGGAGATTTCTTCAGGAGAAAAAGTCTTCTCTTCTCCTTTGTACTCCACCTTTACTTTTGGCTTTCCTCCATCGCTTACCACCCCAAACGGCCAGTGCTTCATATCAGACTGCACCACCGCATCGTCAAACTTGCGGCCGATTAACCTCTTGGCATCGAATACAGTGTTCTGTGGGTTCATGGCCACCTGGTTCTTGGCTGCATCACCGATCAGTCTCTCGGTGTCAGTGAAGGCCACATAACTCGGGGTGGTGCGGTTGCCCTGGTCATTGGCGATGATCTCCACTTTGCCGTGCTGAAAGATGCCAACGCAGGAATAGGTGGTGCCGAGGTCAATGCCGACCGCAACTCCTCTGGGAGACATTCTGCTTCTGGTAGATGTTTATGAGATATAAATCTTGGATCTTCTCCCAGTATCTGTGATGTAGTGCCGCCGCTCTCCTCTCTGCTGGCTCTGGTCTTGTAGTGCCGCCGCTCTCCTCTCTGCTGGCTCTGGTCTTGTAGTGCCGCCGCTCTCCTCTCTGCTAGCTCTGGTCTTGTAGTGCTGCCGCTCTCCTCTCTGCTGGCTCTGGTCTTGTAGTGCCGCCGCTCTCCTCTCTGCTGGCTCTGGTCTTGTAGTGCCGCCGCTCTCCTCTCTGCTGGCTCTGGTCTTGTAGTGCCGCCGCTCTCCTCTCTGCTGGCTCTGGTCTTGTAGTGCTGCCGCTCTCCTCTCTGCTGGCTCTGGTCTTGTAGCGCTGCTGCTCTTGTTATGTAGCAGTGTCAGCTAACGCTCTCAGCTGGTTTCAGCTTCTCTTTAGTTCTCCCTGATGTGTGTCTGTCATGTGTATTTATACTGTAAGCCACATCCCAGCCACTGAGGTAACAGCCAATCAACACTCTCCCTTCCACACGCTGCTTCGTGCCCATAGCAACACTCCAGAACATTCAGGAAGCTTCCCCTACCGTCAGCCAATCACAGGAGAGCTCTGGTGATGTCGTCACTCAGGTCTCTTCCAGTAGTTTCCAGAAGATAGCTGTTCTGACCAATTAGATTTGCCGGTGATGTGATGTCACTGGGTGGGAAGCTTCCAGAAGCTGCTAGTGGCTGCCGGCTTTCTCTCAGTGTTCCCAGCTGCTTCTCGTGTAATCTTCCGCTCCTCATGGCGCAGTGATGGCGGTTATAACAGCGTTCTGTCCGCATCCCTCGTGTTCCCGCTACTAGTTACTACTGAGTCTCTGAGACGAGTCTGCACTGAGTTACACCTGTCAGCAGCTGACTGAGTGCAGCTCCCCCTCTCCTCATAATGGTACAGTCCGTGCAGAGAGACAGAGATGAGAGAGAAGGGGCAGAAGTGAGGAGAAGGGGAGCCACAGGGGAGATGAGAGGAGGCGGCTGTAGAACAGGGGAGCCCGCCGGGGTCTGTAGAATCATGAGGGCTGAGAGAACAGGAACAGATACAATAAGAGGTCGGCATCAGACATAGGAGACAGGGCTGTTGTAGACCCACTAGTCTCAGCATGCCCCGTCCTGATGGCTGGAGGCTCAGCTGCTTGAGTCTTTGGTTTTGTGGAGAAGTTGTAATCTACTGTATTTCCGGACTATAAGATGTGTTTACACAACAGAAAAAGATATTTCGTACTAATGTAAGCGTCTCTGGGGGTCTCACACAGTGGAGGGGCTGCCGGCGGTAACTGGGTGTTCTAGTGCAGAAGAGGGGGTGAACAGTCCGATCCCATTACACCCTATGTGTCCAGTCAAAAAATGGCGCAAGCGCATAAGTTCACGTTATACACAGGACAGCAGCACGCACATTGTACACAACATACTCGGCTCTGCTACATACACGGCTCTGCTACATACACGGCTCTGCTACATACACGCACATACCAGCAGTTGACACCTTAAATACTGATTTTATTAATCAGAGGCCGCACCTGACCAGGCCGCTGGAAGCCGGGGAGCGCTGACTGCGGGAAGCCTTCAGAGTAGGGGAGGGGGAGCACCGCATAGCAGGAAATCAGCTGTGAGTACGCGGCTTATTTCCAGTCAAAATCCGCACCAATGGTATGGGTCTTGACTGTTTCTTAGACGCGGAGATGCTGCAGAATTTGCCATGGAAATTTTCTGCTGCAGGCATTCCACAGCATTTCCGCAACGTGTAAACCCTTTGTCAACTATACTGCCATGTGCAGAGTGGCCTCAGTAGTAATTGTGTCCCCTATATCAGCCCCAGTAGTAATAGTGAACTCCCACAGTGGCCCCAGCAGTAATAGTAACCCCCACAGTGGCCTCAGTAGTAATAGCAACCCCCACAGTGGTCTCAGTAGTAATATCAACCCCCACAGTGGCCTTAGTAGTAGTAGTAACCCTCACAGTGACCCCAGTACTAATAGTAACCCTCACAATAGCCTTAGTAGTATTAGTGTCCCCTAATTAGGGCCCTCAAAAATGATTTCAGGGACCTAGGGTCCAAGCTCAGGGCGCGGACCTCCAGGGTAGTTTTCTCGGAAATACTACCTGTACCTAAAGCCACACTAGAAAGGCAGAAGGATCTTAGGGAGGTAAACAAGTGGCTCCGGAGTTGGTGTAAGAAGGAGGGATTTGGGTTCCTGGAGAACTGGGCTGACTTTGCTGTCGGCTACAGGCTGTACCGTAGGGACGGGCTGCATCTTAATGGGGAGGGTGCAGCTGTGCTGGGGGATAAGATGGCTAGAAGGCTGGAGGAGTGTTTAAACTAGGGACTGGGGGGGAGGGTAAAATGAGAAATAGTGGGGTAGCCAGTGTAACTATAGATTCGGGTCCAAGCAAAGGGAATGGGGGTCGAGCAGGGGGTGGGGTTAGTACAGTTAGAATTGATAGATCAGACATAAGTACGAATAGAAACAAAACAAATTTAAAAAACAAAAAAAAAATGATATAAATTGTATGACCACGAATGCAAGGAGTCTGATTGGTAAAGTGGGTGAGCTTGAAGCGAGAATGACTGATGAAAACTATGATATAGTCGGAATAACGGAAACATGGCTTGACGATAAGTGCGATTGGGCGGTGAGTTTGCAGGGGTACAATCTCTTCAGAAGAGACCGAAGGAACCAGAAAGGGGGAGGGGTATGTCTGTACGTCAAATCGAACTTGAAGCCGAGGCTACGGGAGGATATAGGGGTAGGAGACGAACAGGTGGAATCTCTGTGGGTTGAAATACAGGGAGGAAAAAATAACAAAATCCTGATAGGGGTCTTCTATAGACCACCAAAAGCAACAGAAGAAACTGAAAACTTACTACTAAGGCAGATAGAAGAGGTGTCAAACCGCAATGAAGTAATTATCATGGGGGACTTTAATTATCCAGATATAACATGGGAGAAGGAAACCTGCAAATCTCACAGGGGTGACAAATTCTTGAGAGTAATTAAAGACAATTACCTGAACCAACTTGTGCAGGAACCAACTAGAGGGAGGGCCATTCTGGACCTAGTACTAATCAACAAACCGGAACGTATAAAGAGGGTGCAGGTTAAGGGGCACCTGGGGAACAGTGACCACAATATAATCAACTTCCAGCTGTCAATCTATAGGAAGCCTTATCAGGGAGTGACAAAGAAACTAAACTTTAGTAAAGCAAAATTTGATGAGCTTAGAACTACTATCGGTAACATTAATTGGGACAACATCCTCAAAAATATCAGTACGGAGCAAAAATGGGAAAAGTTCAAAAGGATCCTAATCGCCTCATGTGAGCAGTTCATTCCCTTTAAAAATAAAAGGAACTCAACTAAAAGGAAACCAATGTGGCTCGACAAGACGGTAAGAGGGGCAATAAACGAAAAAAAGAAAGCGTTCAAACTACTAAAGCAAGAAGGCAGTGAAGAAGCGCTAAAATCATACAGGGAAAAAAACAAAATATGCAAAGATACGATCAAAACTGCCAAGGAGGAAGCAGAAAGACGGATCGCCAAAGAGAGCAAAAACAACCCGAAGCTATTTTTCAACTACATTAACAGCAAAAGGATTTGCAGGGAGAGCGCTGGCCCTTTAACAAATAATGCAGGAGAAATCATTGATGATGACGAAGGGAAAGCAAATCTACTAAACAGTTTCTTCTCAAGTGTATTCACAAAAAAAAAAGGAAATGCCACACGAGATACAGGGGAATAAAACGAACCCCTCACAAAACATCTCATACCTAACACAGGAGGAGGTGCGGAAGCGTCTAAAGAAAACTAAAATTGATAAATCGCCGGGCCCAGATGGAATACACCCAAGGATACTAAGGGAACTAAGTGACGAGATAGCTAGGCCGCTATACCTAATATTTCTAGACACTATCAAGACCGGTGTAGTACCATTGGATTGGCGCATTGCCAACGTGGTTCCAATTTACAAAAAAGGGAGCAAAAGTGAGCCTGGAAACTACAGGCCAGTAAGTCTCACTTCAGTAACGGGAAAAATTTTCGAGGGGATTCTGAGAGACGCCATCGATGAGTACCTCAAGGAAAACAAGGGAATAACTCCTCACCAGCATGGATTCATGAAGGGTCGCTCATGTCGGACAAATCTGATCAGTTTCTACGATGAAGTAAGCTCTAAGCTGGACCAGGGAGAATCTATTAATCTCGTATATCTGGACTTCTCTAAAGCCTTTGACACCGTGCCACATAATAGGCTAATATACAAAATGAGGCAGCTCGGACTGGGTGAAAACGTGTGTAAATGGGTAAAAAATTGGCTCAATGATAGAAAGCAGAGGGTGGTAATAAATGGTGCGTACTCTGATTGGACCATAGTCGCTAGTGGGGTGCCACAGGGTTCAGTTTTGGGCCCCACTCTGTTCAACATATTTATCAATGACCTGGTAGAGGGGCTGCACAGCAAAATATCAATATTTGCAGATGACACAAAATTATACAATATAATTAATACAACGGAGGACAATGTGCGGCTGCAAACGGACCTGGACAAGCTGGGGGCTTGGGCAGAAAAATGGCAAATGAAGTTCAATGTTGAAAAATGTAAGACTATGCACATGGGCAGGAGGAACGGATGTCACCAATATACACTAAATGGGTTACCACTAGGGAAAAGTGATATGGAAAGGGACCTGGGGTACTGGTGGATTGTAGACTAAACTGGAGTAACCAATGCCAGTCAGCTGCTGCAAAGGCAAATAAAGTCTTGGGGTGCATTAAAAGAGGTATAGGGGCGAAGGACGAGAACATCATCCTTCCACTATATAAGGCACTTGTCAGGCCTCACATGGAATACTGCGTACAATTCTGGACACCGGTGCTCAGGAGGGATGTTGCGGTATTGGAGGGGGTTCAAAGAAGGGCAACTAAACTAATACATGGAATGACGGGACTGGAATACCCAGAGAGGCTATCCAAATTGGGTCTATTTACTCTAGAAAAAAGAAGGTTAAGAGGGGACCAAATAACTATGTATAAGTACATGAGGGGACAACACATGGATCTCTCCCGCGATCTGTTTACACCCAGGACCACGACGGTAACAAGAGGACATCCGCTACGATTAGAGGAAAGTAGGTTTCATCACCAACATAGAATCGGATTCTTTACTGTAAGAGCAGTGAGACTATGGAACTCTCTACCGGAGGAAGTGGTGATGGCAAAATCCACAGAGGCGTTTAAAAGGGGACTTGATGTCTTTCTGGAGAAGAAGGATATTACAGGATATAAATATTAGGTGAAGTGTCAATCCGGGTATATAGGCAGGTAGGAACTATTAGGGGTTGATCCAGGGAACAGTCTGATTGCCATTAGGGAGTCGGGAAGGAATTTTTTCCCCAAAAGGGCTAATTGGTTTCTGGCCTTGGGGTTTTTTGCCTTCCTCTGGATCAACAAAGTAGGATAGACAGGCTGGACTAGATGGACAATGTCTTCATTCAGCCTTACATACTATGTTACTATGTTACTATGGTGGCCACAATAGTAATAGTGTCCCCTATATTAGCATCAGTAGAAATAGTGACCACGACAGTGGCTTCAGTAGTAATAGCGCCCCCTATATATCAGCCCCAGTAATAATAGTGATCCCCACAGTGCCCCCCGCCAATGCTGTACCTGTGTTGACCCCAGTAGTAATAGTGAACCTTACAGTGCCCCCACTGGTAATAGCTTTCCCCACAGTGGCTACATTAGTGGCTCCAATAATAATAGTGATCCCTATATTAGCCTCAGTAGTATTAGTGTCCCCTATATTAGTCTCAGTAGTAGTGACCCTCACAGTGGCCTCAGTAGTAATAGTGTCCCTCACAGTGATCTCGGTAGTAATACAGTCCGCTATGTTAGCCCCAGGAGTAATAGTGAAGCCCACAGTGGCCCCAGTGATTATAGTGAACCATATATTAGCCCCAGTAGTAATAAGGTCCCTTATATTTGGCACCAGTAGACATAGTGGCCCTCACAGTGCCCATAGTAGTAATAGTGTTCCCAATATTGGCCCCACTAGTGACATTGGCCACCACAATTGCCTCAGTAGTAATACTATCCTCTGTATTGGCGCCAGTAGTAATAGTGTACCTCCAGTAGTAATAATGTCCCCTATATTAGCACCAGTACTAATAGTTACCCCCACAGTGTCCTCAGTAGTAATAGCCTGGTAGTAATAGTGAGCCCCACAGTGGCCTCAGTAATAATGCTGTCCCCTGTATTGGACCCAGTAGCAATAGTTGCCCGAGTACTAATACTTTCCCCCATAGCGGCCCCAGTAGTAATACTGTCCCCTATATTACACCCAGTAATAATAGTGACCCCCACAGTTGCCTCAGTAGTAATGCTGCCCCTGTATTGAACCCAGTAGCAAAAGTGGCCCTAGTAGTAATACTGTCCTCATTAGTGGCCCTAGTAGGAATAGTGTTCCCTATATTAGATCCAGTAGTAATAGTGGCCCCAGTAGTAAGTGTCCCCTATATTAGCCCTAATAGTAATAGTGATTCACACAGTGACATCAGTACTAAAAATGTCCCCTATATCAGCCCCAGTAGTAATAGTGACCCCCACAGTGGCCTCAATGCTAATTGTAACCCCACGGTTGCTTCAGTAGTAATACTATCCCCTGTGTTGTCCCCAGTAGTAATAGTGTACCTCACAGTGGCATCAGAAGTAATAGTGTCCACAGTGGTCCTAGTAGTAATAGTGTCCTCCATAGTGGCCCCAGTAGTAATAATGTTCCCTATATTAGACCCAGAGATAATAGTGACCCCCACAGTAGCCTCAGTAGTAATAGTGACCCCCCCACAGTGGCCTAAGTAGTAATAGTGGCCCCAGTAGTAATAGTTACGTACACAGTGTCCTCTGTAGTAACAGTTCCCCCTATAACAGCCTAGTAGTAGTAGTGACCCCCAAAGTGGCCTCAGTAATAATGCTCTCCACTGTATTGGACCCACTAGCAATAATGGCCCCAGTACTAATACTGCCCTCCATAGTGGCCCCAGTAGTAATATTGTCCCTTCTATTACACCCATTAGAAATAGGGACCCCCACAGTGGCCTCAATAATAATATTGACCCTCACAGTGGACCCCCTTGTAATAGTGTTCTCCACAGTGGCCTCACTACTAATATTGACCCTCACAGTGGCCCCCATTGTAATAGTGTTCTCCATAGTGGCCTTAAATTCTAATAGTGAACCCTATATTAGCCCCGGTAATAACAGTGACCCACACAGTGGTCTCAGTAGTATTGCTGTCCCCTATATTGGCCCCAGTACTAATACTGTGCTCCAGAGTGGCCCCAGTAATGATATTGTCCCTTCTATTACCCTATTAGTAAAAGGGACCCCCACAGTGACCTCAGTAGTAATAGTGACCCTCACAGTGGCCCCCCAGTAGTAATACTGTCCTGCATAGTGGCCCCAGTAGTAATAGTGTTCCCTATATCAGATCCAGCAGTAATAGTGGCCCCAGTAGTAATAGTGTCCCCTATATTAGCCCAAATAATAATAGTGATTCACACAGTGGTCTCAGTAGTAAAAGTGTCCCCTATATGAGCCCCAGTAGTAATAGTGACCCCCACAGTGGCATTTAGTAGTAATACTGTCCCCTGTGTTGTCCCCATTAGTAATAGTGTACCTCACAGTGGCCTCAGTAATAATAGTGTCCTCCATAGTAGCCCAGTAGTATGGTGTCCCTTATATTAACCCCAGTAGTAATAGTTACCCCCACAGTGTCCTCAGTAGTAACAGTGTCCTCTTTAAAAGCCCAGTAGTAATAGTGACCCCCACAGTGGACTCAATGGTAATTGTGACACTCACAGTGGCCTCAGTAGTAATACTATCCCCTGTGTTGTCCCCAGTAGTAATAGTGTCGACAGTGCTCCCAGTAGTAATACTGTCCTCCATAGTGGCCCCAGTAGTAATAGTCTTTCCTATATTAGACCCCCCCCCCCCACAGAGTCCTCAGTAGTAATAGTGACCTCTACAGTGGCCCCAGTAGTAATAATGTCCCCTACATTAGCCCAATAGTAAAAGTGATTCACACAGTGGCCTCAGTAGTAAAAGTGTCCCCTATATTAAACTCAGTAGTAATAGTTACCCCCACAGTGTCCCCAGTAGTAACAGTGTCCTCTATAACAGCCCAGTAGTAATAGTGTCCCTTATATTAACCCCAGTAGTAATAGTTACCCCCACAGTGTCCTCAGTAGTAACAGTGCCCTTTTTAACAGCCCAGTAGTAATAGTGTCCCTTATATTAACCCCAGTAGTAATAGTGACCCCCACAGTGGCCTCAATGGTAAATGTGACCCTAACAGTGGACTCAGTAGTAATACTGTCTACAGTGGTCCCAGTAGTAATACTGTCCTCCATAGTGGCCCCAGTAGTAATAGTGTTTCCTATATTAGACCCAGTGATTATAGTGAGCCCCCACAGTGTCTTCAGTAGTAATACTGACCGCCACAGTGGCCTCAGTAAAAATAGTGACACCCACAGTGGCCTAAGTAGTAAAAGTGGCCCCAGTAGTAATAGTGTCCCCTATATTAGCACCAACAATAATAGTGATTCACACAGTGGTCTTAGTAATAATAGTGTCCTAAATAGTAGCCCCAGTAGTAAAAGTGTCCCTTATATTAACCCCAGTAGTAATAGTTACCCCCACAGTGTCCCCAGTAGTAACAGTGTCCTCTTTAACAGCCCAGTAGTAATAGTGTCCCTCATATTAACCCCAGTAGTAATAGTTACCCCCACAGTGTCCTCAGTAGTTGTAAAGCACTGGCACTACAAACAAATTCATAGGAATAGTAAACATATTCCACAACAACACCCATTTATCATGCCACTTGGAGGATGTTGGTGCAGGAACTGCAGGGCGGATGCCAGGGGACAGCTGCCAGTATAGGAAGGAGAAAGCAGACCCCAGTCACCATAACCGACCGCCCTCCACAAAAGTGCACCTTATATCGTCCCCAAGTGTAATATGTCCCCACAGTGGCCCAATAGGAATAGTGTCCCTCACAGGGGCCCCAGTAGTACTAGTGTCCCCACAGTGGCCTCAGTAGTAATAGTGTCCCCTGTTTTGGGCCCAGTAGTAATAGTGTCCCCCAGAGTGGCCCCAATAGTTATCCTGACTGCTATATTAGCCCCAGTAGTAATAGTGAGCCTTATATTAGCCCCAGTAGTAATATTTATGACCACAGTGACCTTAGTAGTCATATTGTTGACTTTATTGGCCCCAGTAGTAATATTCACTCCCCCCACTGTGGCCCCAATAGTAATATAGTGTTTTCCCGAAAATAAGGCACTTTCTTATATTCATTTTTGCTCCAAAAGAGGCACTTTGTCTTATTTTCACGGGGAGTCTTAGAATACTCTCCTAGCAGCTAACGTTCAGGTCCCTCACCCTGGTCTCCGGTGCTAATGCAGGCTTCCGTGTACTCCTGAATGCCGACAGAGCATTTCTTCCTGGTAGCGAGGCTTAAATACCCCGCCTCCAGCAAGCAATCGGTTCATTGAGCGCGGTGTCAGTCAATCAGAGCTAGCGCTCGATTAACCAATCACAGCCATTCATTGAATGCACAACGGGGCCCAAAATGAAAGGAGCAGCTGGTGGCTTTCAGAACAGAAATTTTACTTTAAGGCATTTTAGGCTCCATTCCCTAGTTGTAGAGCCCTTGAGCTGCAAAACCGATAGAGAACCCCCACAAATGACCTAGTTTTGAAAACTAGACCCCTTAACGAATTCAACTAGGGGTATACTGCTTATTTTGACCCCAGTTTTTGAATAAAACTAAGCAAAGAAGGAAAAGATTACTATCTTCATTTTTTTTGGCAATGGTGTCATTTTTTTTTTGGACAGCACACACATAAATGAGAACCTGCACCCCAAAATGGATACCCGTGTTTGTCCCGTGTTCAGAAACATACCCATTGTGGCCCTAATCTGCTTACTGAACACATGGCTAGGCCTATAATGGAGGGAACACCCGTTGAAATTCAGGGCACAACTGAATAAATTTCAGGCCCTATTGCCCACTTGTGCAGAAAAAAAAATGGACTCCCTAAAATAATGCCCCCACAAATCTTTTCGGCATTCCCTAAATCTTAGATAAAAGTAATAATGTAAACTGTGTGGTATGTCAGAAGACAGAGGTCATTACAGAGGCTGCTTTGGATGGGCACATGGGGCAATAAAACCGGGTACCCCTCCTCCTCAATGGCACTTTTTGGGGGATATTTCTTGACCTCAGCGGCAGGGATGGGGTGCAAAAAGTGGTGCTCTGTGAGGCTTCATAAGCTTGGTGAGGTGCGGTGGTCTTACACAAAAGGCGCTCAACAAACTGCCTCTGGAACTGTAGGAAGGTGAGCGTTCTCGGGGCTTCTTCTAAATTACGTATTACAGGTAGCGGT
Organism: Eleutherodactylus coqui; assembly: GCF_035609145.1. NCBI lineage: Eukaryota > Metazoa > Chordata > Amphibia > Anura > Eleutherodactylidae > Eleutherodactylus > Eleutherodactylus coqui. The sequence goes on along the minus strand of NC_089837.1, from coordinate 525,466,308 downwards.
CTGAATAATGCTGGGCTCATATGGTCATATGTGAAATTCACTTGCTGAAGCCCGCAGCAGATCCCAGCTGTGAGCCCGGCCATAGCCCTGCGTACGGCCGCATAATGTACTGCATACTTATACAGGCGGTCATGTGCAGTACACCTTTTTTTGTATGAATTTCCCACAGCACGTACACAATGTAGTTGTGACTGTATTCCTGACCATGTAGCACAATGGGCTCTACGTGGCAGATATCCGTGGTAAAATAGAACATGCTGTTTTCTATGAGTAGATTGTATAATTCCGACCCGCTAATGTGAGCGGAATTGTGTAATCCAATGCATTTGATTGATCCACGAATCAGACGGTTGCAGAATCTGCAATTCCTATCCAGTCGTATGAGACCAGCCTAAGGTAGTTCGCTACCTTATCACGTGCTCGGGGACCACTGACCGGTCACTGCTCCAGCCTCTCAGCTACGAAAGGAGGCGGGCGATTTCAAATTTCCCGGGCTTCTGCGCGTGATGCTTTATGTCTGGCGTGCCTGCGCAGAAGGCATTGTCAGGTCCTGGAAGGGCCAGAAGGCCACAGAGAAGAGTAGTATCGGCTCCTCTCATGGATCTGATCTGTGAGGGGAGCTTAAATTTTACCTTTTTGTTTTTACTTTCTCATGGCAGCTCCGGGTTGACTGCTACCTCTGGCAGCCGACAACATGGAACTGTCACATCCACAGCCCACGTAGTTTTAATCCCCAGAGCGAGCGTGTTTTTATGGCCCTGGGGCTTAAAGCCCACTAAACCAGGACGTAACAACTCTATGGGGTGGTCACTAAGGGGTTAAGCACTATTATGGTTCTTAAAAGTGAGGGAACGGAGAGCCTGGGAGGTGAATCTCCATTGACGGCTCTGTGCGTCAACTCTCCCATAGAGATTAATAGGAGAGAGCGTAAAACATCCCGCCAGCGACTCCTGTTCCTTCACCTTTGAGCATCATTACCTTATTGTGTAGTGTAACTGTATATAAAAATTCACTGTGAAAATCAGGATTAATTACCAAATTATTATTACATGTTCACTAGTTATTAAGAATGAGAAGAAACAAATATGTAGAGAAAAATAGTATTTTATTACAATCATAAAGTATTACAATATAAAGTGCAGATAAATCGCCCCAGTAAGACATTTACAAACCCCAATATATTACATTCTGTACATGTTACTGCTGAATATTGTCTGCTTACAGCAGATATGCAGAAGACCGGCTGCTACCATGTATAATGCACAAGTCCATATCACATACACAGTTCATCTAGAAGTCCTTTTCTGTTACAGACACAGTTAATCCACCTCTTCAATAACAGGTCCTTTGTTGCTTCCTTGTCTTGCTTGGGCACTGCAGCTGGCACCAGGCATTTCCCCTGGCATCCCACTTGCAGTGGCTCCTTGGTACAGTCTGGTGATGATGGGATTGCACACCTTCTCCAGCTCCTTCTGATGATGGACATACTCCTCTTTCTCAGCCAACTGGTTCTTGTCCAGCCATGATAGAGTCTCATTACACTTCTCCACAATGCTCTTCTTATCATCAGGACTCATCTTGTCCTTCACATTATCATCTTCCACTGTACTCTTCATATTGAAGACGTAAGACTCCAGGGAGTTCTTAGCTGCAATCTTCTCTCTTTGGCTATCATCCTCTGCCTTGTATCTGTCAGCCTCTTGCACCATCTTCTCAATCTCCTCTTTGCTCAGTCTGCCTTTGTCATTGGTGATTGTGATTTTGTTCTGTTTTCCTGAGCTTTTGTCCATAGCGGAAACATTGAGGATACCGTTGGCATCAATATCAAAGGTCACTTCAATCTGTGGCACCCCTCGTGGGGCTGGGGGTATCCCGCTCAGTTCAAACTTGCCCAGGAGATTGTTATCCTTGGTCATCGCTCTCTCACCCTCAAACACTTGGATGAGGACTCCTGGCTGGTTGTCAGAGTATGTGGTGAAGGTTTGTGTCTGCTTGGTCGGGATAGTGGTGTTGCGTTTGATGAGAACGGTCATCACCCCTCCGGCTGTTTCTAGTCCAAGAGAGAGTGGTGCTACATCCAGGAGGAGGAGATCCTGGACTTTCTCAGACGTATCACCAGTTAAGATGGCAGCTTGTACAGCAGCTCCATAGGCCACAGCCTCATCAGGGTTGATGCTCTTGTTCAGCTCTTTTCCATTGAAGAAGTCTTGAAGTAGCTTCTGTACCTTGGGGATGCGTGTAGACCCTCCAACCAAAACAATATCATGAATTTGAGATTTGTCCATTTTGGCATCTCTGAGGGCCTTTTCTACTGGCTCAAGCGTTCCCCTAAAGAGGTCTGAACACAACTCCTCAAAGCGAGCCCTGGTGATAGAAGTGTAGAAGTCAATGCCCTCATAGAGAGAGTCAATCTCAATGCTGGCCTGGCTGCTGGAGGACAGGGTTCTCTTGGCTCTCTCGCAGGCCGTTCTGAGCCTTCTCAAAGCTCTCTTGTTCTGACTGATGTCCTTCTTGTGCTTGCGTTTGAATTCTTCCATGAAATGATTGACCATGCGGTTATCAAAGTCCTCTCCTCCCAGGTGAGTATCACCAGCTGTGGCCTTTACTTCAAAGACACCGTCATCAATGGTGAGAATAGAGACATCGAAAGTGCCTCCTCCCAAGTCGAAGATCAGGACGCTGCGCTCTCCGCGGCTTCCCTTGTCCAGACCATAGGCGATGGCGGCTGCTGTGGGCTCATTGATGATTCTCAGCACATTCAAACCCGCTATGACTCCCGCGTCCTTGGTGGCTTGACGTTGGGAATCATTGAAGTAGGCGGGTACGGTAATAACGGCATCCTTCACTGGTTGACCCAGATAAGCCTCGGCTGTCTCCTTCATCTTAATCAGAACCATGGAGGAGATTTCTTCAGGAGAAAAAGTCTTCTCTTCTCCTTTGTACTCCACCTTTACTTTTGGCTTTCCTCCATCGCTTACCACCCCAAACGGCCAGTGCTTCATATCAGACTGCACCACTGCATCGTCAAACTTGCGGCCGATTAGCCTCTTGGCATCGAATACGGTGTTCTGTGGGTTCATGGCCACCTGGTTCTTGGCTGCATCACCGATCAGTCTCTCGGTGTCAGTAAAGGCCACATAACTCGGGGTGGTGCGGTTGCCCTGGTCATTGGCGATGATCTCCACTTTGCCGTGCTGAAAGACGCCAACGCAGGAATAGGTGGTGCCGAGGTCAATGCCGACCGCAACTCCTCTGGGAGACATTCTGCTTCTGGTAGATGTTTATGAGATATAAATCTTGGATCTTCTCCCAGTATCTGTGATGTAGTGCTGCCGCTCTCCTCTCTGCTGGCTCTGGTCTTGTAGTGCTGCCGCTCTCCTCTCTGCTGGCTCTGGTCTTGTAGTGCCGCCGCTCTCCTCCTTGCTGGCTCTGGTCTTGTAGTGCTGCCGCTCTCCTCTCTGCTGGCTCTGGTCTTGTAGTGCTGCCGCTCTCCTCTCTGCTGGCTCTGGTCTTGTAGTGCCGCCGCTCTCCTCTCTGCTGGCTCTGGTCTTGTAGCGCTGCTGCTCTTGTTATGTAGCAGTGTCAGCTAACGCTCTCAGCTGGTTTCAGCTTCTTTTTAGTTCTCCCTGATGTGTGGCTGTCATGTGTATTTATACTGTAAGCCACATCCCAACCACTGAGGTAACAGCCAATCAACACTCTCCCTTCCACACGCTGCTTCGTGCCCATAGCAACACTCCAGAACATTCAGGAAGCTTCCCCTACCGTCAGCCAATCACAGGAGAGCTCTGGTGATGTCGTCACTCGGGTCTCTTCCAGTAGTTTCCAGAAGATAGCTGTTCTGACCAATTAGATTTGCCGGTGATGTGATGTCACTGGGCGGGAAGCTTCCAGAAGCTGCTAGTGGCTGCCGGCTTTCTCTCAGTGTTCCCAGCTGCTTCTCGTGTAATCTTCCGCTCCTCATAGCGCAGTGATGGCGGTTATAACAGCGTTCTGTCCGCATTCCTCGTGTTCCCGCTACTAGTTACTACTGAGTCTCTGAGACGAGTCTGCACTGAGTTACACCTGTCAGCAGCTGACTGAGTGCAGCTCCCCCTCTCCTCATAATGGTGCAGTCCGTGCAGAGAGCCGGAGATGAGAGAGAAGGGGCAGAAGTGAGGAGAAGGGGAGCCACAGGAGAGATAAGAGGAGGCGGCTGTAGAACAGGGGAGCCCGCCGGGGTCTGTAGAATCATGGGGGCTGAGAGAACAGGAACAGATACAATAAGAGGTCGGCATCAGACCTAGGAGACAGGGCTGTTGTAGACCCACTAGTCTCAGCATGCCCCATCCTGGTGGCTGGAGGCTCAGCTGCTTGAGTCTTTGGTTTTGTGGAGAAGTTGTAATCTACTGTATTTCCGGACTATAAGATGTGTTTACACAACAGAAAAAGATATTTCGTACTAATGTAAGCGTCTCTGGGGGTCTCACACAGTGGAGGGGCTGCCGGCGGTAACTGGGTGTTCTAGTGCAGAAGAGGGGGTGAACAGTCCGATCCCATTACACCCTGTGTGTCCAGTCAAAAAATGGCGCAAGCGCATAAGTTCACGTTATACACAGGACAGCAGCACGCACATTGTACACAACATACTCAGCTCTGCTACATACACGGCTCTGCTACATGCACGGCTCTGCTACATGCACGGCTCTGCTAAATACACGGCTCTGCTACATACACGGCTCTGCTACATACACAGCTCTGCTACATACACATACATACCAGCAGTTGACACCTTAAACACTGATTTTATTAATCAGAGGCCGCACATGACCAGGCCGCTGGAAGCCGGGGAGCGCTGACTGCAGGAAGCCTTCAGAGTAGGGGAGGGGGAGCACCGCATAGCATGAAATCAGCTGTGAGTACGCGGCTTATTTCCAGTCAAAATCCGCACCAATGGTATGGGTCTTGACTGTTTCTTAGACGCGGAGATGCTGCAGAATTTGCCATGGAAATTTCTGCTGCAGGCATTCCACAGCATTTCCGCAACGTGTTAACCATTTGTCAACTATACTGCCATGTGCAGAGTGGCCTCAGTAGTAATTGTGTCCCCTATATCAGCCCCAGTAGTAATAGTGACCACCCACAGTGGCCCCAGTAGTAATAGTAACTCACACAGTGGCCTCAGTAGTAATAGCAACCCCCACAGTGGTCTCAGTAGTAATATCAACCCCCACAGTGGCCTTAGTAGTAGTAGTAACCCTCACAGTGGCCCCAGTACTAATAGTAACCCTCACAATGGCCTTAGTAGTATTAGTGTCCCCTATGGTGGCCACAATAGTAATAGTGTCCCCTATATTAGCATCAGTAGAAATAGTGACCACGACAGTGGCTTCAGTAGTAATAGCGCCCCCTATATATCAGCCCCAGTAATAATATCGATCCCCACAGTGCCCCCCGCCAATGCTGTACCTGTGTTGACCCCAGTAGTAATAGTGAACCTTACAGTGCCCCCACTGGTAATAGCTTTCCCCACAGTGGCTACATTAGTGGCTCCAATAATAATAGTGATCCCTATATTAGCCTCAGTAGTATTAGTGTCCCCTATATTAGTCTCAGTAGTAGTGACCCTCACAGTGGCCTCAGTAGTAATAGTGTCCCTCACAGTGATCTCGGTAGTAATACTGTCCGCTATGTTGGCCCCAGGAGTAATATTGAACCCCATAGTGGCCCCAGTGATTATAGCCAACCATATATTAGCCCCAGTAGTAATAAGGTCCCTTATATTTGGCACCAGTAGAAATAGTGGCCCTCACAGTGCCCATAGTAGTAATAGTGTTCCCTATATTGGCCCCACTAGTGACATTGGCCCCCACAATTGCCTCAGTAGTAATACTATCCTCTGTATTGTCGCCAGTAGTAATAGTGTACCTCCAGTAGTAATAATGTCCCCTATATTAGCACCAGTACTAATAGTTACCCCCACAGTGTCCTCAGTAGTAATAGCCCGGTAGTAATAGTGAGCCCCACAGTGGCCTCAGTAATAATGCTGTCCCCTGTATTGGACCCAGTAGCAATAGTTGCCCGAGTACTAATACTTTCCCCCATAGCGGCCCCAGTAGTAATACTGTCCCCTATATTACACCCAGTAATAATAGTGACCCCCACAGTTGCCTCAGTAGTAATGCTGCCCCTGTATTGAACCCAGTAGCAAAAGTGGCCCTAGTAGTAATACTGTCCTCATTAGTGGCCCTAGTAGGAATAGTGTTCCCTATATTAGGTCCCAGTAGTAATAGTGGCCCCAGTAGTAAGTGTCCCCTATATTAGCCCTAATAGTAATAGTGATTCACACAGTGACATCAGTATTAAAAATGTCCCCTATATCAGCCCCAGTAGTAATAGTGACCCCCACAGTGGCCTCAATGCTAATTGTAACCCCCATAGTTGCTTCAGTAGTAATACTATCCCCTGTGTTGTCCCCAGTAGTAATAGTGTACCTCACAGTGGCATCAGAATAATAGTGTCCACAGTGGTCCTAGTAGTAATAGTGTCCTCCATAGTGGCCCCAGTAGTAATAATGTTCCCCTATATTAGACCCAGAGATCATAGTGACCCCCACAGTAGCATCAGTAGTAATAGTGACCCCCCCACAGTGGCCTAAGTAGTAATAGTGGCCCCAGTAGTAATAGTTACGTACACAGTGTCCTCCGTAGTAACAGTTCCCCCTATAACAGCCTAGTAGTAGTAGTGACCCCCAAAGTGGCCTCAGTAATAATGCTGCCCACTGTATTGGACCCACTAGCAATAGTGGCCCCAGTACTAATACTGCCCTCCATAGTGGCCCCAGTAGTAATATTGTCCCTTCTATTACACCCATTAGAAATAGGGACCCCCACAGTGGCCTCAATAATAATATTGACCCTCACAGTGGACCCCCTTGTAATAGTGTTCTCCACAATGGCCTCAGTACTAATATTGACCCTCACAGTGGCCCCCATTGTAATAGTGTTCTCCATAGTGGCCTTAAATTCTAATAGTGAACCCTATATTAGCCCCGGTAGTAACAGTGACCCACACAGTGGTCTCAGTAGTATTGCTGTCCCCTGTATTGGCCCCAGTACTAATACTGTGCTCCAGAGTGGCCCCAGTAATGATATTGTCCCTTCTATTACACCCATTAGTAAAAGGGACCCCCACAGTGACCTCAGTAGTAATAGTGACCCTCACAGTGGCCCCCCAGTAGTAATACTGTCCTGCATAGTGGCCTCAGTAGTAATAGTGTTCCCTATATCAGATCCAGCAGTAATAGTGGCCCCAGTAGTAATAGTGTCCCCTATATTAGCCCAAATAATAATAGTGATTCACACAGTGGCCTCAGTAGTAAAAGTGTCCCCTATATGAGCCCCAGTAGTAATAGTGACCCCCACAGTGGCATTTAGTAGTAATACTGTCCCATGTGTTGTCCCCAGTAGTAATAGTGTACCTCACAGTGGCCTCAGTAATAATAGTATCCTCCATAGTAGCCCAGTAGTAATAGTGTCCCTTATATTAACCCCAGTAGTAATATTTACCCCCACAGTGTCCTCAGTAGTAACAGTGTCCTCTTTAACAGCCCAGTAGTATGGTGTCCCTTGTATTAACCCCAGTAGTAATAGTTACCCCCACAGTGTCCTCAGTAGTAACAGTGTCCTCTTTAAAAGCCCAGTAGTAATAGTGAACCCCACAGTGGACTCAATGGTAATTGTGACACTCACAGTGGCCTCAGTAGTAATACTATCCCCTGTGTTGTCCCCAGTAGTAATAGTGTCGACAGTGCTCCCAGTAGTAATACTGTTCTCCATAGTGGCCCCAGTAGTAATAGTCTTTCCTATATTAGACCCCCCCACAGAGTCCTCAGTAGTAATAGTGACCTCCACAGTGGCCCCAGTAGTAATAATGTCCCATACATTAGCCCAATAGTAAAAGTGATTCACACAGTGGCCTCAGTAGTAAAAGTGTCCCCTATATTAACCTCAGTAGTAATAGTTACCCCCACAGTGTCCCCAGTAGTAACAGTGTCCTCTATAACAGCCCAGTAGTAATAGTGTCCCTTATATTAACCCCAGTAGTAATAGTTACCCCCACAGTGTCCTCAGTAGTAACAGTGCCCTTTTTAACAGCCCAGTAGTAATAGTGTCCCTTATATTAACCCCAGTAGTAATAGTGACCCCCACAGTGGACTAAATGGTAATTGTGACACTCACAGTGGCCTCAGTAGTAACACTGTCCACAGTGGTCCCAGTAGTAATACTGTCCTCCATAGTGGCCCCAGTAGTAATAGTGTTTCCTATATTAGACCCAGTGATTATAGTGACTCCCACAGAGTCCTCAGTAGTAATAGTGACTCCCACAGTGGCCCCAGTAGTAATAATGTCCCCTACATTAGTCCAATAGTAAAAGTGATTCACACAGTGGCCTCAGTAGAAAAGTGTCCCCTATATCAGCCCCCGTAGTAATAGTGACCCCCCCACAGTGGCCTCAATGGTAATTGTGACCCTAACAGTGGACTCAGTAGTAATACTGTCCACAGTGGTCCCAGTAGTAATACTGTCCTGCATAGTGGACCCAGTAGTAATAGTGTTCCCTATATCAGATCCAGCAGTAATAGTGGCCCCAGTAGTAATAGTGTCCCCTATATTAGCCCAAATAATAATAGTGATTCACACAGTGGCCTCAGTAGTAAAAGTGTCCCCTATATGAGCCCCAGTAGTAATAGTGACCCCCCACAGTGGCATTTAGTAGTAATACTGTCCCCTGTGTTGTCCCCAGTAGTAATAGTGTACCTCACAGTGGCCTCAGTAATAATAGTGTCCTCCATAGTAGCCCAGTAGTAATAGTGTCCCTTATATTAACCCCAGTAGTAATATTTACCCCCACAGTGTCCTCAGTAGTAACAGTGTCCTTTTTAACAGCCCAGTAGTATGGTGTCCCTTATATTAACCCCAGTAGTAATAGTTACCCCCACAGTGTCCTCAGTAGTAGCAGTGTCCTCCTTAAAAGCCCAGTAGTAATAGTGACCCCCACAGTGGACGCAATGGTAATTGTGACACTCACAGTGGCCTCAGTAGTAATACTATCCCCTGTGTTGTCCCCAGTAGTAATAGTGTCGACAGTGCTCCCAGTAGTAATACTGTCCTCCATAGTGGCCCCAGTAGTAATAGTCTTTCCTATATTAGACCCAGTGATAATAGTGACCCCCACAGAGTCTTCAGTAGTAATAGTGACTCCCACATTGGCCCCAGTAGTAATAATGTCCCCTACATTAGCCCAATAGTAAAAGTGATTCACACAGTGGCCTCAGTAGTAAAAGTGTCCCCTATGTCAGCCCCAGTAGTAATAGTGACCCCCACAGTGGTCTCAATGGTAATTGTGACCCTAACAGTGGACTCAGTAGTATTACTGTCCACAGTGGTCCCAGTAGTAATACTGTCCTCCATAGTGGCCCCAGTAGTAATAGTGTTTCCTATATTAGACCCTGTGATTATAGTGACCCCCCACAGTGTCTTCAGTAGTAATAGTGACCCCCACAGTGGCCTCAGTAAAAATAGTGACACCCACAGTGGCCTAAGTAGTAAAAGTGGCGCCAGTAGTAATAGTGTCCTCTATATTAGCACCAATAATACTAGTGATTCACACAGTGTTCTTAGTAGTAAAAGTGTCCCCTATATTAACCCCAATAATGAGAGTGACCCTCCACCATGGCCTCAATGATAATTTTGACCCCCATATTGGCCTCGGTAGTAATCTTATCCTTTGTGTTGTCCCCAGTAGAAATAGTGACACCCACAGTGGCCTAAGTAGTAAAAGTGGCCCCAGTAGTAATAGTGTCCCCTATATTAGCACCAATAATAATTGTGATTCACACAGTGGCCTCAGTAGTAAAACTCTTCCCTATATCAGCCCCAGTAGTAATAGTGACCCTCCACCACAGTGGCCTCAATGGTAATTGTGACCCTCACAGTGGACTCAGTAGTAATACTGTCCACATTGGTCATAGCAGTAATACTGTCCTCCATAGTGGCCCCAGTAGTAATAGTATTTCCTATATTAGACACAGTGATAATAGTGACCCCCACAGTAGCCTCAGTAGTAATAGTGACAACCACAGTGGCCCCAGTAGTAATAATGTCCCCTACATTAGCCCAATAGTAAAAGTGATTCACACAGTGGCCTCAGTAGTAAAAGTGTCCCCTATATCAGCCCCAGTAGTAATAGTGACCCCCCCACAGTGGCCTCAATGGTAATTGTGACCCTAACAGTGGACTCAGTAGTAATACTGTCCACAGTGGTCCCAGTAGTAATACTGTCCTGCATAGTGGCCCCAGTAGTAATAGTCTTTCCTATATTAGACCCAGTGATAAGAGTGACCCCCACAGAGTCCTCAGTAGTAATAGTGACCCCCACAGTGGTCCCAGTAGTAATAATGTCCCCTACATTAACCCAATAGTAAAAGGGATTCACACAGTGGCCTCAGTAGTAAAAGTGTCCCCTATATCAGCCCTAGTAGTAATAGTGACCCCCCACAGTGGCCTCAATGGTAATTGTGACCCTAACAGTGGACTCAGTAGTAATACTGTCCACAGTGGTCCCAGTAGTAATACTGTTCTCCATAGTGGCCCCAGTAGTAATAGTGTTTCCTATATTAGACCCAGTGATTATAGTGACCCCCCCACAATGTCTTCACTAGTAATAGCGACCCCCACAGTGGCCTCAGTAGAAATAGTGACACCCACAGTGGCCCAAGTAGTAATAGTGGCCCCAGTAGTAATAGTGTCCCCTATATTAGCACCAATAATAATAGTGATTCACACAGTGGTCTTAGTAACAATAGTGTCCTCCATAGTAGCCCCACTAGTAAAAGTGTCCCTTATATTAACCGCAGTAGTAATAATTACCCCCACAGTGTCCCCAGTAGTAACAGTGTCCTCTTTAACAGCCCAGTAGTAATAGTGTCCCTTATATTAACCCCAGTAGTAATAGTGACCCCCACAGTGGACTCAATGGTAATTGTGACACTCACAGTGGCCTCAGTAGTAATACTATCTCCTGTGTTGTCCCCAGTAGTAATAGTGTCGACAGTGCTCCCAGTAGTAATACTGTCCTCCATAGTGGCCCCAGTAGTAATAGTCTTTCCTATATTAGACCCAGTGATAATAGTGACCCCCACAGAGTTCTCAGTAGTAATAGTGACTCCCACAGTGGCCCCAGTAGTAATAATGTCCCCTACATTAGCCCAATAGTAAAAGTGATTCACACAGTGGCCTCAGTAGTAAAAGTGTCCCCTATGTCAGCCCCAGTAGTAATAGTGACCCCCACAGTGCCTCAATGGTAATTGTGACCCTAACAGTGGACTCAGTAGTAATAATGTCCACAGTGGTCCCAGTAGTAATACTGTCCTCCATAGTGGCCCCAGTAGTAATAGTGTTTCCTATATTAGACCCAGTGATTATAGTGACCCCCCACAGTGTCTTCAGTAGTAATAGTGACCCCCCACAGTGGCCTCAGTAAAAATAGTGACACCCACAGTGACCTAAGTAGTAAAAGTGGCGCCAGTAGTAATAGTGTCCCCTATATTAGCACCAATAATAATAGTGATTCACACAGTGGTCTTAGTAGTAAAAGTGTCCCCTATATTAACCCCAATAATGAGAGTGACCCTCCACCATGGCCTCAATGGTAATTTTGACCCCCATATTGGCCTCGGTAGTAATCGTATCCTTTGTGTTGTCCCCAGTAGAAATAGTGACACCCACAGTGGCCTAAGTAGTAAAAGTGGCCCCAGTAGTAATCGTGTCCCCTATGTTAGCACCAATAATAATAGTGATTCACACAGTGGTCTCAGTAGTAAAAGTGTCCCCTATATTAATCCCAGTAGTGAGAGTGACCCTTCAACATGGCCTCGATGGTAATTTTGACCCCCATATTGGCCTCGGTAGTAATATTATCCCTTGTATTGTCCCCAGTAGTAATAGTGAATCACACCATGGCCCTCGTAGTAACAGTGACCACAGTGTTCCCAGTAGTAATACTATCCCCCACAGCAGCCTCAATAGTAATAATGAACGATAAATTGGTCTTTGTAGTAGTAGTGACACTCTATATTAGCCACAGTAGTTATAATGTCCCTTACATTGGCCCCAATAGCGATAGTGACCCCCACAGTAGCCCCAGTAGTAATGGTGTCACCTATCTTAGCCCCAACAGTAATAGTGACTCACACAGTGGCCTTAATAGTAATAGTGACCCCCACAGTGGCCTCTGTAGTACTTCTATCTCCTGTGTTATTCCCAGTAGTGATAGTGAACCCCACAGTGGCCTCAGTATTAATAGTGTCCACAGTGGCCCCAATAGTAATAGTGACCCCTACAATGGCCCCAATAGTAATATTGTACTCTACATTAGCCACCTTAGTAATATTGACTGCTATATTAGCCTCAGTTGTAATAGTGGCCCCAGTAGTAAGTGTCCCCTAGATTAGTCCAAGTAGTAATAGTAAAGCCCGCAGTGGCCGCAGTAGTTATCTTGTTGACTGTATTTGCACCAGTACTAATGGTGACCCCCACAGTGGCCTCAGTAGTAATTGTGTTCTCTATATCAGCCTCAGTAGTACAAGTAAGTGTGCCCCACAAGGGGCCTCAGTAGGAATAGTGACCCTCACCATAGCTTCAGTAGAAATACTGTACCCTGTGTTGGCCCACTAGTAATAGTGACCCCTATATTGGCCCCAGTAGTAATAGTGTAGTGGCCCATAAATGGGTCCTACAAAAATTCATCATCTTCATCACCCACTACATTCCATGCTGTAAAGCACTGGCACTACAAACAAATTCATAGGAATAGTAAACATATTCCACAACAACACCCATTTATCATGCCACTTGGAGGATGTTGGTACAGGAACTGCAGGGCGGATGCCAGGGGACAGCTGCCAGTATAGGAAGGAGAAAGCAGACCCCAGTCACCATAACCGACCGCCCTCCACAAAAGTGCACCTTATATAGTCCCCAAGTGTAATATGTCCCCACAGTGGCCCAATAGGAATAGTGTCCCTCACAGGGGCCCCAGTAGTACTAGTGTCCCCACAGTGGCCTCGGTAGTAATAGTATCCCCTGTTTTGGCCCCAGTAGTAATAGTGTCCCCCAGAGTGGCCCCAATAGTTATCCTGACTGCTATATTAGCCCCAGTAGTAATAGTGAGCCTTATATTAGCCCCAGTAGTAATATTTATGACCACAGTGACCTTAGTAGTCATATTGTTGACTTTATTGGCCCCAGTAGTAATATTCACTCCCCCCACTGTGGCCCCAATAGTAATATACTGTTTCCCCGAAAATAAGGCACTTTCTTATATTCATTTTTGCTCCAAAAGAGGCACTTTGTCTTATTTTCAGGGGGAGTCTTAGAATACTCTCCTAGCAGCTAACGTTCAGGTCCCTCACGCTGGTCTCCGGTGCTAATGCAGGCTTCCGTGTACTCCTGAACGCCGACAGAGCATTTCTTCCTGGTAGCGAGGCTTAAATACCCCGCCTCCAGCAAGCAATCGGTTCATTGAGCGCGGTGTCAGTCAATCAGAGCTAGCGCTCGATTAATCAATCACAGCCATTCATTGAATGCACAACGGGGCCCAAAATGAAAGGAGCAGCTGGTGGCTTTCAGAACAGAAATTTTACTTTAAGGCATTTTAGGCTCCATTCCCTAGTTGTAGAGCCCTTGAGCGGCGAAACCGATAGAGAACCCCCACAAATGACCTAGTTTTGAAAACTAGACCCCTTAACGAATTCAACTAGGGGTATACTGCTTATTTTGACCCCAGTTTTTGAATAAAACTAAGCAAAGAAGGAAAAGATTAAGATCTTCATTTTTTTTGGCAATGGTGTCATTTTTTTTTTAGACAACACACACATAAATGAGAACCTGCACCCCAAAATGGATACCCGTGTTTGTCCCGTGTTCAGAAACATACCCATTGTGGCCCTAATCTGCTTACTGAACACATGGCTAGGCCTATAATGGAGGGAACACCCGTTGAAATTCAGGGCACAACTGAATAAATTTCAGGCCCCATTGCCCACTTGTGCAGAAAAAAAAATGGACTCCCTAAAATAATGCCCCCACAAATCTTTTTGGCATTCCCTAAATCTTAGATAAAAGTAATAATGTAAACTGTGTGGTATGTCAGAAGACAGAGGTAATTACAGAGGCTGCTTTGGATGGGCACATGGGGCAATAAAACCGGGTACCCCTCCTCCTCAATGGCACTTTTTGGGGGATATTTCTTGACCTCAGCGGCAGGGATGGGGTGCAAAAAGTGGTGCTCTGTGAGGCTTCATAAGCTTGGTGAGGTGCGGTGGTCTTACACAAAAGGCGCTCAACAGACTGCCTCTGGAACTATAGGAAGGTGAGCGTTCTCGGGGCTTCTTGTAAATTACGTATTACAGGTAGCGGTCTGAATAATGCTGGGCTCATATGGTATGTGAAATTCACTTGCTGAAGCCCGCAGCAGATCCCAGCTGTGAGCCCGGCCATGGCCCTGCGTACAGCCGCATAATGTACTGCATACTTATACAGGCGGTCATGTGCAGTACACCTTTTTTTGTATGAATTTCCCGCAGCACGTACACAATGTAGTTGTGACTGTATTCCTGACCATGTAGCACAATGGGCTCTACGTGGCAGATATCCGTGGTAAAATAGAACATGCTGTTTTCTATGAGTAGATTATATAATTCCGACCCGCTAATGTGAGCGGAATTGTGTAATCCAATGCATTTGATTGATCCACGAATCAGACGGTTGCAGAATCTGCAATTCCTATCCAGTCGTATGAGACCAGCCTAAGGTAGTTCGCTACCTTATCACGTGCTCGGGGACCACTGACCGGTCACTGCTCCAGCCTCTCAGCTACGAAAGGAGCCAGGAGATTTCAAATTTCCCGGGCTTCTGCGCGTGATGCTTTATGTCTGGCGTGCCTGCGCAGAAGGCATTGTCAGGTCCTGGAAGGGCCAGAAGGCCACAGAGAAGAGTAGTTTCGGCTCCTCTCATGGATCTGATCTGTGAGGGGAGCTTAAACTTTACCTTTTTGTTTTTACTTTCTCATGGCAGCTCTGGGTTGACTGCTACCTCTGGCAGCCAACAACATGGAACTGTCACGTCCACAGCCCACGTAGTTTTAATCCCCAGAGCGAGCATGTTTTTATGGCCCTGGGGCTTAAAGCCCACTAAACCAGGACGTAACAACTCTATGGGGTGGTCACTAAGGGGTTAAGCACTATTATGGTTCTTAAAGGTGAGGGAACGGAGAGCCTGGGAGGTGAATCTCCATTGACGGCTCTGTGCGTCTGCTCTCCCATAGAGATTAATAGGAGAGAGCGTAAAACATCCCTCCACCGACTCCTGTTCCTTCACCTTTGAGCATCATTACCTTATTGTGTAGTGTAACTGTATATAAAAATTCACTGTGAAAATCAGGATTAATTACCAAATTATTATTACATTTTCACTAGTTATTAAGAATGAGAAGAAACACAAATATGTAGAGAAAAATAGTATTTTATTACAATCATAAAACATTACAATATAAAGTGCAGATAAATCGCCCCAGTAAGACATTTACAAACCCCAATATATTACATTCTGTACATGTTACTGCTGAATATTGTCTGCTTACAGCAGATATGCAGAAGACCGGCTGCTACCATGTATAATGCACAAGTCCATATCACATACACGGTCCATCTAGAAGTCCTTTTCTGTTACAGACACTGTTAATCCACCTCTTCAATAACGGGTCCTTTGTTACTTCCTTGTCTTGCTTGGGCACTGCAGCTGGCACCAGGCATTCCCCCTGGCATCCCACTTGCAGTGGCTCCTTGGTACAGTCTGGTGATGATGGGATTGCACACCTTCTCCAGCTCCTTCTGATGATGGACATACTCCTCTTTCTCAGCCAGCTGGTTCTTGTCCAGCCATGATAGAGTCTCGTTACACTTCTCCACAATGCTCTTCTTATCATCAGGACTCATCTTGTCCTTCACATTATCATCTTCCACTGTACTCTTCATATTGAAGACGTAAGACTCCAGGGAGTTCTTAGCTGCAATCTTCTCTCTTTGGCTATCATCCTCTGCCTTGTATCTGTCAGCCTCTTGCACCATCTTCTCAATCTCCTCTTTGCTCAGTCTGCCTTTGTCATTGGTGATTGTGATTTTGTTCTGTTTTCCTGAGCTTTTGTCCATGGCGGAAACATTGAGGATACCGTTGGCATCAATATCAAAGGTCACTTCAATCTGTGGCACCCCTCGTGGGGCTGGGGGTATCCCGCTCAGTTCAAACTTGCCCAGGAGATTGTTATCCTTGGTCATTGCTCTCTCACCCTCAAACACTTGGATGAGGACTCCTGGCTGGTTGTCAGAGTATGTGGTGAAGGTTTGTGTCTGCTTGGTCGGGATAGTGGTGTTGCGTTTGATGAGAACGGTCATCACCCCTCCGGCTGTTTCTAGTCCAAGGGAGAGTGGTGCTACATCCAGGAGGAGGAGATCCTGGACTTTCTCAGACGTATCACCAGTTAAGATGGCAGCTTGCACAGCAGCTCCATAGGCCACAGCCTCATCAGGGTTGATGCTCTTGTTCAGCTCTTTTCCATTGAAGAAGTCTTGAAGTAGCTTCTGTACCTTGGGGATGCGTGTAGACCCTCCAACCAAAACAATATCATGAATTTGAGATTTGTCCATTTTGGCATCTCTGAGGGCCTTTTCTACTGGCTCAAGCGTTCCCCTAAAGAGGTCTGAACACAACTCCTCAAAGCGAGCCCTGGTGATAGAAGTGTAGAAGTCAATGCCCTCATAGAGAGAGTCAATCTCAATGCTGGCCTGGCTGCTGGAGGACAGGGTTCTCTTGGCTCTCTCGCAGGCCGTTCTGAGCCTTCTCAAAGCTCTCTTGTTCTGACTGATGTCCTTCTTGTGCTTGCGTTTGAATTCTTCCATGAAATGATTGACCATGCGGTTATCAAAGTCCTCTCCTCCCAGGTGAGTATCACCAGCTGTGGCCTTTACCTCAAAGACACCGTCATCAATGGTGAGAATAGACACATCGAAAGTGCCTCCTCCCAAGTCGAAGATCAGGACGTTGCTCTCTCCGCGGCTTCCCTTGTCCAGACCATAGGCGATGGCGGCTGCTGTGGGCTCATTGATGATTCTCAGCACATTCAAACCCGCTATGACTCCCGCGTCCTTGGTGGCTTGACGTTGGGAATCATTGAAGTAGGCGGGTACGGTAATAACGGCATCTTTCACTGGTTGACCCAGATAAGCCTCGGCTGTCTCCTTCATCTTAATCAGAACCATGGAGGAGATTTCTTCAGGAGAAAAAGTCTTCTCTTCTCCTTTGTACTCCACCTTTACTTTTGGCTTTCCTCCATCGCTTACCACCCCAAACGGCCAGTGCTTCATATCAGACTGCACCACCGCATCGTCAAACTTGCGGCCGATCAGCCTCTTGGCATCGAATACAGTGTTCTGTGGGTTCATGGCCACCTGGTTCTTGGCTGCATCGCCGATCAGTCTCTCGGTGTCAGTGAAGGCCACATAACTCGGGGTGGTGCGGTTGCCCTGGTCATTGGCGATGATCTCCACTTTGCCGTGCTGAAAGACGCCAACGCAGGAATAGGTGGTGCCGAGGTCAATGCCGACCGCAACTCCTCTGGGAGACATTCTGCTTCTGGTAGATGTTTATGAGGTATAAATATTGGATCTTCTCCCAGTATCTGTGATGTAGTGCCGCCGCTCTCCTCTCTGCTGGCTCTGGTCTTGTAGTGCCGCCGCTCTCCTCTCTGCTGGCTCTGGTCTTGTAGTGCCGCCGCCGCTCTCCTCCCTGCTGGCTCTGGTCTTGTAGTGCCGCCGCCGCTCTCCTCCCTGCTGGCTCTGGTCTTGTAGTGCCGCCGCTCTCCTCCCTGCTGGCTCTGGTCTTGTAGTGCCGCCGCTCTCCTCTCTGCTGGCTCTGGTCTTGTAGCGCTGCTGCTCTTGTTATGTAGCAGTGTCAGCTAACGCTCTCAGCTGGTTTCAGCTTCTTTTTAGTTCTCCCTGATGTGTGGCTGTCATGTGTATTTATACTGTAAGCCACATCCCAGCCACTGAGGTAACAGCCAATCAACACTCTCCCTTCCACACGCTGCTTCGTGCCCATAGCAACACTCCAGAACATTCAGGAAGCTTCCCCTACCGTCAGCCAATCACAGGAGAGCTCTGGTGATGTCGTCACTCGGGTCTCTTCCAGTAGTTTCTAGAAGATAGCTGTTCTGACCAATTAGATTTTCCGGTGATGTGATGTCACTGGGCGGGAAGCTTCCAGAAGCTGCTAGTGGCTGCCGGCTTTCTCTCAGTGTTCCCAGCTGCTTCTCGTGTAATCTTCCGCTCCTCTTAGCGCAGTGATTGCGGTTATAACAGCGTTCTGTCCGCATCCCTCGTGTTCCCGCTACTAGTTACTACTGAGTCTCTGAGACGAGTCTGCACTGAGTTACACCTGTCGGCAGCTGACTGAGTGCAGCTCCCCCTCTCCTCATAATGGTACAGTCCGTGCAGAGAGCCGGAGATTAGAGAGAAGGGGTAGAAATAAGGAGAAGGGGAGCCACAGGGGAGATGAGAGGAGGCGGCTGTAGAACAGGGGAGCCCGCCGGGGTCTGTAGAATCATGAGGGCTGAGAGAACAGGAACAGATACAATAAGAGGTCGGCATCAGACCTAGGAGACAGGGCTGTTGTAGACCCACTAGTCTCAGCATGCCCCGTCCTGATGGCTGGAGGCTCAGCTGCTTGAGTCTTTGGTTTTGTGGAGAAGTTGTAATCTACTGTATTTCCGGACTATAAGACGTGTTTACACAACAGAAAAAGATATTTCGTACTAATGTAAGCGTCTCTGGGGGTCTCACACAGTGGAGGGGCTGCCGGCGGTAACTGGGTGTTCTAGTGCAGAAGAGGGGGTGAACAGTCCGATCCCATTACACCCTGTGTGTCTAGTCAAAAAATGGCGCAAGCGCATAAGTTCACGTTATACACAGGACAGCAGCACGCACAACATACACGGCTCTGCTACATACACGGCTCTGCTCCATACACGGCTCTGCTACATACACGGCTCTGCTACATACACACACATACCAGCAGATGACACCTTAAACACTGATTTTATTAATCAGAGGCCACACCTGATCAGGCTGCTGGAAGCCGGGGAGCGCTGACTGCAGGAAGCCTTCAGAGTAGGGGAGGGGGAGCGCCGCATAGCATGAAATCAGCTGTGAGTACGCGGCTTATTTCCAGTCAAAATCCGCACCAATGGTATGGGTCTTGACTGTTTTTTAGACACGGAGATGCTGCAGAATTTGCCATGGAAATTTCTGCTGCAGGCATTCCACAGCATTTCCGCAACGTGTAAACCCTTTGTCAACTATACTGCCATGTGCAGAGTGGCCTCAGTAGTAATTGTGTCCCCTATATCAGCCCCAGTAGTAATAGTGACCCCCCACAGTGGCCCCAGCAGTAATAGTAACCCCCAAAGTGGCCTCAGTAGTAATAGCAACCCCCACAGTGGTCTTAGTAGTAATATCAACACCCACAGTGGGCTTAGTAGTAGTAGTAACCCTCACAGTGGCCCCACTACTAATAGTAACCCTCCAAATGGCCTTAGTAGTATTAGTGTCCCCTATGGTGGCCACAATAGTAATAGTGTCCCCTATATTAGCATCAGTAGAAATAGTGACCACGACAGTGACTTCAGTAGTAATAGCGCCCCATATATATCAGCCCCAGAAATAATAGGGATCACCACAGTGCCCCCCGCCAATGCTGTCCTTGTGTTGACCCCAGTAGTAATAGTGAACCTTACAGTGCCCTCACTGGTAATAGCTTCCCCCACAGTGGCCACAGTAGTGGCTCCAATACTAATATTGATCCCTATATTAGCCTCAGTAGTATTAGTGTCCCCTATATTAGTCCTAGTAGTAGTGACCCTCACAGTGGCCTAAGTAGTAATAGTGACCCTCACAGTGATCTCGGTAGTAATACTGTCCCCTATGTTGGCCCCAGGAGTAATAGTGAAGCCCACAGTGGCCCCAGTGATTATAGTGAACCATATATTAGCCCCAGTAGTAATAAGGTCCCTTATATTGGCACCAGTAGAAATAGTAGCCCTCACAGTGCCAACAGTAGTATTAGTGTTCCCTATAATGGCCCCACTAGTGACATTGGCCCCCACAATTGCCTCAGTAGTAATACTATCCTCTGTATTGGCGCCAATAGTAATAGTGTACCTCACAGTGTCCTCAATAGTAATAATGTCCCCTATATTAGCACCAGTTGTAATAGTTACCCCCACAGTGTCCTCAATAATAATAGCCCGGTAGTAATAGTAAGCCCCACAGTGGCCTCAGTAATAATGCTGTCCCCTGTATTGGACCCAGTAGCAATTTTTGCCCAAGTACTAATACTGTCCCCCATAGCGGCCCCAGTACTAATACTGTCCCTTATATTACACCCAGTAATAATAGTGACCCCCACAGTTGCCTCAGTAGTAATGCTGTCCCCTGTATTGAACCCAGTAGCAAAAGTGGCCCTAGTAGTAATACTGTCCTCATTAGTGGCCCTAGTAGTAATAGTGTTCCCTATATTAGATCCAGTAGTAATAGTGGCCCCCACAGTGGCCCCAGTAGTAAGTGTCCCCTATATTGGCCCTAATATTAATAGTGATTCACACAGTGACATTAGTATTAAAAATGTCCCCTATATCAGCCCCAGTAGTAATAGTGACCCCCACAATGGCCTCAATGGTAATTGTAACTCCCCCAGTTGCTTCAGTAGTAATACTATCCCCTGTGTTGTCCACAGCAGTAATAGTGTACCTCACAGTGGCATTAGAAGTAATAGTGTCCACAGTGGTCCTAGTAGTAATAGTGTCCTCCATAGTGGCCCCAGTAGTAATAGTGTTCCCTATATTAGACCCAGAGATTATAGTGACCCCCCACAGTGGCCTCAGTAGCAATAGTGAGCGCCACAGTGTCCTCATTAAAAAATAGTGACCCCCACAGTGGCCTAAGTAGTAATAATAGCCTCAGTAGTAATAGTTACCGCCACAGTGTCCTCCGTAGTAACAGTTCTCTCTATAACAGCCTAGTAGTAGTAGTGACCCCCACAGTGGCCTCAGTAATAATGCTGTCCCCTGTATCAGACCCACTAGCAATAGTGGCCCCATTACTAATACTGTCCTCCATAGTGGCCCCAGTAGTAATATTGTCCATTCTATTACACCCATTAGTAATAGGGACCCCCATAGTGGCCTCAGTAGTAATAGGGACCCTCACAGTGGCCCCTGTTGTAATAGTGTTCTCTATAGTGGCCTCAATTCTAATAGTGAACCCTATATTAGCCCCAGTAGTAGCAGTGACCCACACAGTGGTCTCAATAGTATTGCTGTCCCCTGTATTGGCCCCAGTAGTAATACTGTCCTCCATAGTGTCCCCAGTAGTAATAGTGTTCCCTATATTAGATCCAGCAGTAATAGTGGCCCCAGTAGTAATTGTGTCCCCTATATTAGCCCCAATAATAATAGTGATTCACACAGTGGCCTCAGTAGTAAAAGTGTCCCCTATATCAGCCCCAGTAGTAATAGTGACCCCCACAGTGGCATTTAGTAGGAATACTGTCCCCTGTGTTGTCCCCAGTAGTAATAGTGTACCTCACAGTGTCCTCAGTAGTAACTGTGTCCTCTTTAACAGCCCAATAATAATAGCGACCCCCACAGTGGACTCAATGGTAATTGTGACACTCACAGTGGCCTCATTAGTAATACTATCCCCTGTGTTGTCCCCAGTAGTAATAGTGTCGACAGTGCTCCCAGTAGTAATACTGTCCTCCATAGAGGCCCCAGTAGTAATAGTCTTTCCTATATTAGACCCCCCCACAGAGTCCTCAGTAGTAATAGTGACTCCTACAGCGGCCCCAGTAGTAATAATGTCCCCTACATTAGCCCAATAGTAAAAGTGATTCACACAGTGGCCTCAGTAGTAAAAGTGTCCCCTATATCAGCCCCAGTAGTAATAGTGACCCCCAACAGTGGCCTCAATGGTAATTGTGACCCTCACAGTGGCCTCTGTAGTAAGTCTATCCCCTGTAGTAATACTGTCCTCCATAGTGGCCCCATTAGCAATAGTGTTTCCTATATTAGACCCAGTGTCTATAGTGACCCCCCATAGTGTCTTCAGTAGTAATAGTGACCCCCACAGTGGCCTCAATAGAAATAGTGACACCCACAGTGGCCTAAGTAGTAAAAGTGGCCCCAGTAGTAATAGTGTCCCCTATATTAGCACCAATAATAATAGTGATTCACACAGTGGTCTCAGTAGTAAATGTGTCCCCTATATTAACCCCAGTATGGGGTTCAATGGTAATTTTGACCCCCATATTGGCCTCAGTAGTAATGCTATCGCTTGTGTTTTCTCCAGTAGTAATAGTGAATCACACAGTGGCCCCCATAGTAACAGTGACCACAGTGTTCCCAGTAGTAATACTGTCCCCCACAGTGGCCTCAATAGTAATAATGAACCATAAATTAGTCTTTGTAGTAGTAGTGACACCCTATATTAGCCACAGTAGTTATAATGTCCCTTAAATTGGCCCCAATAGCAATAGTGACCCCCACAGTAGCCCCAGTAGTAATGGTGTCACCTATCTTAGCCCCAACAGTAATAGTGACCCAAACAGTAGCCTCAATAGTAATATTGACCCCCATAGTGGCCTCTGTAGTACTTCTATCTCCTGTGTTATTCCCAGTAGTGATAGTAAACCCCACAGTGGCCTCAATATTAATAGTGTCCACAGTGGCCCCAGTAGTAATAGTGACCCCTACAATGGCCCCAATAGTAATATTGTACTCTACATTAGCCACCTTAGTAATAGTGACTGCTTAATTAGCCTCAGTTGTAATAGTGGCCCCAGTAATAAGTGTCCCCTAAATTAGTCCAAGTAGTAATAGTAAATCCCGCAGTGGCCGCAGTAGTAATCTTGTTGACTGTATTTGCACTAGTATTAATGGTGACCCCCACAGTGGTCTCAGTAGTAATTGTGTCCCCTATATCAGCCTCAGTAGTACAAGTGTCCCCCACAAGTGGCCTCAGGAATAGTGACCCTCACCATAGCTTCAGTAGAAATACTGTACCCTGTGTTGGCCCACTAGTAATAGTGACCCCTATATTGGCCCCGTAGTAATAGTGTAGTGGCCGATAAATGGGTCCTACAAAAATTCATCATCTTCATCACCCACTACATTCCGTGCTGTAAAGCACTGGCACTACAAACAAATTTATAAGAATGGTAAACATATTCCACAACAACACCCATTTATCATGCCACTTGGAGGATGTTGGTGCAGGAACTGCAGGGCGGATGCCAGGGGACAGCTGCCAGTATAGGAAGGAGAAAGCAGACCTCAGTCACCATAACCGACCGCCCTCCACAAAAGTGCACCTTATATAGTCCCCAAGTGTAATATGTCCCCACAGTGGCCCAATAGGAATAGTGTCCCTCACAGGGGCCCCAGTAGTACAAGTGTCCCCACAGTGGCCCCAGTAGTAATAGTGTTCCACACAGTGGTCTGAGTAGCAATAGTGACTCCCCATATTAGCTCCAGTAATAATATTGTCCCCTATATTCGCCTAAGTGGTAATATTGACCCCCCACAGTGGCCTCAGTAGCAATAGCGTCCCCTGCTTTAGCCCCAGTAGTAATAGTGTCCCCCACAGTGGCCCCAATAGTTTTCCTGACTGCTATATTAGCCCCAGTAGTAATAGTGAGCCCTATATTAGCCCCAGTAGTAATATTTTATGACCACAGTGACCTTAGTAGTCATATTGTCGACTTTATTGGCCCCAGTAGTAATACTGACTCCCCCCACTGTGGCCACAATAGCAATATATAGTGTTTCCCCGAAAATAAGGCACTTTCTTATACTAATTTTGGCTCCAAAAGAGGCACTTTGTGTAATTTTTGGGGGGAGTCTTATAATACTCTTCTAGCAGCTAACGTTTAGGTCCCTCACGCTGGTCTCCGGTGCTACTGCAGACTTCCGTGTACTCCTGAACGCTGACAGAGCATTTCTTCCTGGTAGCGAGGCTTGAATACCCCGCCTCCAGCAAGCAATTGGTTCATTGAGCGCGGCGTCAGTCAATCAGAGCTAGCGCTCAATTAACCAATCACAGCCATTCATTGAATGCACAACGGGGCCCAAAATGAAAGGAGCAGCTGGTGGCTTTCAGAACAGAAATTTTACTTTAAGGTATTTTAGGCTCCATTCCCTAGTTGTAGAGCCCTTGAGTGGCGAAACCGATAGAGAACCCCCACAAATAACCCAGTTTTGAAAACTAGTAACCTTAATGAATTTAACTAGGGGTATACTGCTTATTTTGACCACGGTTTTTGAATAAAACTAAGCAAAGAATGAAAAGATTACGATTTTCATTTTTTTGGCAATGGTATCATTTAAAAAAAATTTTTTCGGACAGCACACACATAAATGAGAACCTGAACCCCAAAATGGATACCCCTGTTTGTCCCGTGTTCAGAAACATACCCATTGTGGCCCTAATCTGCTTACTGAACACATGGCTAGGCCTATAATGGAGGGCACACCCATTGAAATTCAGGGCACAACTGAATAAATTTCAGGCCCCATTGCCCACTTGTGAAGAAAAAAAATGGATTCCCAAAAAATTATCCCCCCACCCATCCTTTTGGCATTCCCTAAATCTTAGATAAAAATAATGTAAACTGTGTGGTATGTCAGAAGACAGAGGTAATTACAGAGGCTGCTTTGGATGGGCACAAGGGGCAATAAAACCGGATACCCCTCCTCCTCAATGGCATTTTTTGACCTCAGCGGCAGGGATTGGGTGTAAAAAAATAGTGCTCTGTGAGGCTACGTAAGCTTGGTGAGGTGCGGCGGTCTTACACAAAAGGCGCTCAACAAGCTGCTTCTGGAACTGCAGGAAGGCGAGCGTTCTCGGGGCTTCTTGTAAATTACGGATTACAGGTAGCGGTCTGAATAATGCTGGGCTCAGATGGTCGTATGTGAAATTCACTTGCTGAAGCCCGCAGCAGATCCCAGCTGTGAGCCCGGCCATGGCCCTGCATACGGCCGCATAATGTACTGCATACTTATACAGGCGGTCATGTGCAATACACCTTTTTTGTATGAATTTCCCGCAGCACGTACACAATGTAGTTGTGACTGTATTCCTGACCATGTAGCACAATGGGCTCTATGAGGCAGATATCTGTGGTAAAATAGAACATTCTGTTTTCTATGAGTGGATTATATAATTCCGACCCGCTAATGTGAGCGGAATTGTGTAATCCAATGCATTAGATTGGTCCACGAATCAGACGGTTGCAGAATCTGCAATTCCTATCCAGTCGTATGAGACCGGGCTAAGGTAGTTCGCTACTTTATCACGTGCTCGGGGGACCACTGACTGGTCACTGCTCCAGCCTCTCAGCTACGAAAGGAGGCGGGCGATTTCAAACTTCCCGGGCTTCTGCGCGTGATACTTTATGTCTGGCGCGCCTGTGCAGAAGGCATTGTCAGGTCCTGGAAGGGCCAGAAGGCCACAGAGAAGAGTAGTTTCGGCTCCTCTAATGGATCTGATCTGTGAGGGGAGCTTAAACTTTACCTTTTTTGTTTTTACTTTCATGCGATTGCCATAATCCATTGGCTGATAGTGATCGCATGACCAGGGGTCAGATATGCCGGTCCCTCATGGCAGATCCACGTTGAATGGTACCTGTGGCAGCCAACATTAGGGAATTGTCACATCCACAGCCCACATGGTTTTAATCCCCAGAGCAACCGTGTTTTTATGGCCCTGGGGCTTAAAGCCCACTAAACCAGGACGTAACAACTCTATGGGGTGGTCACTAAGGGGTTAAGCACTATTATGGTTCTTAAAGGTGAGGGAACGGAGAGCCTGGGAGGGGAATCTCCATTGATGGCTCTGTGTGTCTGCTCTCCCACAGAGATTAATAGGAGAGAGCGTAAAACATCCCTCCACCGACTCCTGTTCCTTCACCTTTGAGCATCATTACCTTCTTGTGTAGTATAACTGTATATAAAAATTCACTGTGAAAATCAGGATTAATTACCAAATTATTATATTTTCACTAGTTATTAAGAATGAGAAGAAACACAAATATGTAGAGAAAAATAGTATTTTATTACAATCATAAAACATTACAATATAAAGTACAGATAAATCGCCCCAGTAAGACATTTACAAACCCCAATATATTACATTCTGTACATGTTACTGCTGAATATTGTCTGCTTACAGCAGATATGCAGAAGACCGGCTGCTACCATGTATAATGCACAAGTCCATATCACATACACGGTCCATCTAGAAGTCGTTTTCTGTTACAGACACTGTTAATCCACCTCTTCAATAACGGGTCCTTTGTTACTTCCTTGTCTTGCTTGGGCACTGCAGCTGGCACCAGGCATTCCCCCTGGCATCCCACTTGCAGTGGCTCCTTGGTACAGTCTGGTGATGATGGGATTGCACACCTTCTGCAGCTCCTTCTGATGATGGACATACTCCTCTTTCTCAGCCAGCTGGTTCTTGTCCAGCCATGATAGAGTCTCGTTACACTTCTCCACAATGCTCTTCTTATCATCAGGACTCATCTTGTCCTTCACATTATCATCTTCCACTGTACTCTTCATATTGAAGACGTAAGACTCCAGGGAGTTCTTAGCTGCAATCTTCTCTCTTTGGCTATCATCCTCTGCCTTGTATCTGTCAGCCTCTTGCACCATCTTCTCAATCTCCTCTTTGCTCAGTCTGCCTTTGTCATTGGTGATTGTGATTTTGTTCTGTTTTCCTGAGCTTTTGTCCATGGCGGAAACATTGAGGATACCGTTGGCATCAATATCAAAGGTCACTTCAATCTGTGGCACCCCTCGTGGGGCTGGGGGTATCCCGCTCAGTTCAAACTTGCCCAGGAGATTGTTATCCTTGGTCATTGCTCTCTCACCCTCAAACACTTGGATGAGGACTCCTGGCTGGTTGTCAGAGTATGTGGTGAAGGTTTGTGTCTGCTTGGTCGGGATAGTGGTGTTGCGTTTGATGAGAACGGTCATCACCCCTCCGGCTGTTTCTAGTCCAAGGGAGAGTGGTGCTACATCCAGGAGGAGGAGATCCTGGACTTTCTCAGACGTATCACCAGTTAAGATGGCAGCTTGCACAGCAGCTCCATAGGCCACAGCCTCATCAGGGTTGATGCTCTTGTTCAGCTCTTTTCCATTGAAGAAGTCTTGAAGTAGCTTCTGTACCTTGGGGATGCGTGTAGACCCTCCAACCAAAACAATATCATGAATTTGAGATTTGTCCATTTTGGCATCTCTGAGGGCCTTTTCTACTGGCTCAAGCGTTCCCCTAAAGAGGTCTGAACACAACTCCTCAAAGCGAGCCCTGGTGATAGAAGTGTAGAAGTCAATGCCCTCATAGAGAGAGTCAATCTCAATGCTGGCCTGGCTGCTGGAGGACAGGGTTCTCTTGGCTCTCTCGCAGGCCGTTCTGAGCCTTCTCAAAGCTCTCTTGTTCTGACTGATGTCCTTCTTGTGCTTGCGTTTGAATTCTTCCATGAAATGATTGACCATGCGGTTATCAAAGTCCTCTCCTCCCAGGTGAGTATCACCAGCTGTGGCCTTTACCTCAAAGACACCGTCATCAATGGTGAGAATAGACACATCGAAAGTGCCTCCTCCCAAGTCGAAGATCAGGACGTTGCTCTCTCCGCGGCTTCCCTTGTCCAGACCATAGGCGATGGCGGCTGCTGTGGGCTCATTGATGATTCTCAGCACATTCAAACCCGCTATGACTCCCGCGTCCTTGGTGGCTTGACGTTGGGAATCATTGAAGTAGGCGGGTACGGTAATAACGGCATCTTTCACTGGTTGACCCAGATAAGCCTCGGCTGTCTCCTTCATCTTAATCAGAACCATGGAGGAGATTTCTTCAGGAGAAAAAGTCTTCTCTTCTCCTTTGTACTCCACCTTTACTTTTGGCTTTCCTCCATCGCTTACCACCCCAAACGGCCAGTGCTTCATATCAGACTGCACCACCGCATCGTCAAACTTGCGGCCGATCAGCCTCTTGGCATCGAATACAGTGTTCTGTGGGTTCATGGCCACCTGGTTCTTGGCTGCATCGCCGATCAGTCTCTCGGTGTCAGTGAAGGCCACATAACTCGGGGTGGTGCGGTTGCCCTGGTCATTGGCGATGATCTCCACTTTGCCGTGCTGAAAGACGCCAACGCAGGAATAGGTGGTGCCGAGGTCAATGCCGACCGCAACTCCTCTGGGAGACATTCTGCTTCTGGTAGATGTTTATGAGGTATAAATATTGGATCTTCTCCCAGTATCTGTGATGTAGTGCCGCCGCTCTCCTCTCTGCTGGCTCTGGTCTTGTAGTGCCGCCGCTCTCCTCTCTGCTGGCTCTGGTCTTGTAGTGCCGCCGCCGCTCTCCTCCCTGCTGGCTCTGGTCTTGTAGTGCCGCCGCCGCTCTCCTCCCTGCTGGCTCTGGTCTTGTAGTGCCGCCGCTCTCCTCCCTGCTGGCTCTGGTCTTGTAGTGCCGCCGCTCTCCTCTCTGCTGGCTCTGGTCTTGTAGCGCTGCTGCTCTTGTTATGTAGCAGTGTCAGCTAACGCTCTCAGCTGGTTTCAGCTTCTTTTTAGTTCTCCCTGATGTGTGGCTGTCATGTGTATTTATACTGTAAGCCACATCCCAGCCACTGAGGTAACAGCCAATCAACACTCTCCCTTCCACACGCTGCTTCGTGCCCATAGCAACACTCCAGAACATTCAGGAAGCTTCCCCTACCGTCAGCCAATCACAGGAGAGCTCTGGTGATGTCGTCACTCAGGTCTCTTCCCGTAGTTTCCAGAAGATAGCTGTTCTGACCAATTAGATTTGCCGGTGATGTGATGTCACTGGGCGGGAAGCTTCCAGAAGCTGCTAGTGGCTGCCGGCTTTCTCTCAGTGTTCCCAGCTGCTTCTCGTGTAATCTTCCGCTCCTCATAGCGCAGTGATGGCGGTTATAACAGCGTTCTGTCCGCATCCCTCGTGTTCCCGCTACTAGTTACTACTGAGTCTCTGAGACGAGTCTGCACTGTTACACCTGCCAGCAGCTGACTGAGTGCAGCTCCCCCTCTCCTCATAATGGTACAGTCCGTGCAGAGAGACAGAGATGAGAGAGAAGGGGCAGAAGTGAGGAGAAGGGGAGCCACAGGAGAGATAAGAGGAGGCGGCTGTGGAAAAGGGGAGCCCGCCGGGGTCTGTAGAATCATGAGGGCTGAGAGAACAGGAACAGATACAATAAGAGGTCGGCATCAGACCTAGGAGACAGGGCTGTTGTAGACCCACTAGTCTCAGCATGCCCCGTCCTGATGGCTGGAGGCTCAGCTGCTTGAGTCTTTGGTTTTGTGGAGAAGTTGTAATCTACTGTATTTCCGGACTATAAGACGTGTTTACACAACAGAAAAAGATATTTCGTACTAATGTAAGCGTCTCTGGGGGTCTCACACAGTGGAGGGGCTGCCGGCGGTAACTGGGTGTTCTAGTGCAGAAGAGGGGGTGAGCAGTCCGATCCCATTACACCCTGTGTGTCCAGTCAAAAAAGGGCGCAAGCGCATAGGTTCACGTTATATACAGGACAGCAGCACGCACAACATACACGGCTCTGCTACATACACAGCTCTTCTACGTACACGGCTCTGCTACATACACGGCTCTGCTACATACACGGCTCTGCTACATACACACACATACCAGCAGTTGACACCTTAAATACTGATTTTATTAATCAGAGGCCGCACCTGACCAGGCCGCTGGAAGCCGGGGAGCGCTGATTGCAGGAAGCCTTCAGAGTAGGTGAGGGGGAGCACCGCATAGCATGAAATCAGCTGTGAGTACGCGGCTTATTTCCAGTCAAAATCCGCACCAATGGTATGGGTCTTGACTGTTTCTTAGACGCGGAGATGCTGCAGAATTTGCCATGGAAATTTCTGCTGCAGGCATTCCACAGCATTTCCGCAACGTGTAAACCCTTTGTCAACTATACTGCCTTGTGCAGAGTGGCCTCAGTAGTAATTGTGTCCCCTATATCAGCCCCAGTAGTAATAGTGACAACCCACAGTGGCCCCAGCAGTAATAGTAACCCACACAGTGGCCTCAGTAGCAATTGTGTCCCCTATATCAGCCCCAAGAGTAATAGTGACACCCCAAAGTGGCCCCAGTAGTAATAGCAACCCCCACAGTGGTCTCAGTAGTAATATCAACCCCCACAGTGGCCTTAGTAGTAGTAGTAACCCTCACAGTGGCCCCACTACTAATAGTAACCCTCCAAATGGCCTTAGTAGTATTAGTGTCTCCTATGGTGGCCACAATAGTAAAAGTGTCCCCTATATTAGCATCAGTAGAAATAGTGACCACGACAGTGGCTTCAGTAGTAATAGCGTCCCCTATATAGCAGCCCCAGTAATAATAGTGATCACCACAGTGCCCCCTGCCAATGCTGTGCCTGTGTTGACCCCAGTAGTAATAGTGAACCTTACAATGCCCCCACTGGTAATAGCTTCCCCCACAGTGGCCACAGTAGTGCCTCCAATACTAATAGTGATCCCTATATTAGTCTCAGTAGTATTAGTGTCCCCTATATTAATCCCAGTAGTAGTGACCCTCACAGTGGTCTCAGTAGTAATATTGTCCCTCACAGTGATCTCGGTAGTAATACTGTCCCCTATGTTGGCCCCAGGAGTAATAGTGAGCCCCACAGTAGCCCCAGTGATTATAGTGAACCATATATTAGCTCCAGTAGTAATAAGGTCCCTTATATTGGCACCAGTAGAAATAGTGGCCCTCACAGTGCCCACAGTAGTAATAGTGTTCCCTATAGTGGCCCCACTAGTGACATTGGCCCCCACAATTGCCTCAGTAGTAATACTATCCTCTGTGGCGCCAGTAGTAATAGTGTCCTCTATATTAGCACCAGTAGTAATAGTTACCCCCACAGTGTCCTCAGTAGTTATAGCCGGTCGTAATAGTGAGCCCCACAGTGGCCTCAGTAATAATGCTTTCCCCGGTATTGGACCCAGTAGCAATAGTTGCCCGAGTACTAATACTGTCCCCTATATTACACCCAGTAGTAATAGTGACCCCCACAGTTGCCTCAGTAGTAATGCTGTCCCCTGTATTGAACCCAGTAGCAAAAGTGGCCCTAGTAGTAATACTGTCCTCCATAGTGGCCCTAGTAGTAATAGTGTTCCCTATATTAGATCCAGTAGTAATAGTGGCCCCAGTAATAATAGTGTCCCCTATATTAGCCCTAATAGTAATAGTGATTCACACAGTGATATCAGTATTAAAAGTGTCCCCTATATCAGCCCCAGTAGTAATAGTGACCCCCACAGTGGCCTCAATGGTAATTGTGACCCCCACAGTTCCTTCAGTAGTAATACTATCCCCTGTGTTGTCCCCAGTAGTAATAGTGTACCTCACAGTGGCCTCAGTAGTAATAGTGTCCACAGTGGTCCTAGTAGTAATAGTGTCCTCCATAGTGGCCCCAGTAGTAATAGTGTTACCTAGATTAGACCCAGAGATAATAGTGACCACACAGTGGCCTCAGTAGTAAAAGTGACCCCCACAGTGCTCTAAGTAGTAATAGTGGCCCCAGCAGTAATAGTTACCCCCACAGTATCCTCAGTAGTAACAGTTCCCCTATAACAGCCTAGTAGTAATAGTGACCCCCACAGTGGCCTCAGTAATAATGCGGTCCCCTGTATTTGACCCAGTAGCAATAGTAATATTGTCCCTTCTATTACACCCATTAGTAATAGTGACCCCCGACAGTGGCCTCAGTAGTAATAGTGACCCTCACAGTGGTCCCCGTTGTAATAGTGTTCTCCATAGTGGACTCAATTCTAATAGTGAACCCTATATTAGCCCCGGTAGTAACAGTGACTCACACAGTATTGTTGTCCTCTGTATTGAACCCAGTAGTAAAAGTGGCCCCAGTAGTAACACTGTCCTCCATAGTGGCCCCAGTAGTAATAGTGTTCCCTATATTAGGTCCAGTAGTAATAGTGGCCCCTACAGTGGCATCAGTAGTAAAAGTGTCCCCTATATCAGCCCCAGTAGTAATAGTGACCCCCACAGTAGCATTTAGTAGTAATACTGTCCCCTGTGTTTTCCCCAGTAGTAATAGTGTACCTCACAGTGGCACCAGTAGTAATATTGTCCCCTATATTAACCCCAGTATTAATAATAACTACCCCACAGTGTCCTCAGTATATTAACCCCAGTAGTGAGAGTGACCCTCCACCATGGCCTCAATGGTAATTTTGACCCCACAGTGGCCTCAGTAGTAATATTGTCTTTTGTGTTGTCCCCAGTAGTAATAGTGAATCACACAGTGGCCCCAGTAGTAACAGTAACCACAGTGTTCTCAGTAGTAATACTGTCCCCCACAGTGGCCTCAATAGTAATAATGAACCATAAAGTAGTCTTTGTAGTAGTAGTGACACCCTATATTAGTCACAGTAGTTATAATGTCCCTTACATTGGCTCCAATAGTGATAGTGACCCCACAGTGGCCCCAGTAGTAATGGTGTCACCTATCTTAGCCCGAACAGTCATAGTGACTCACACAGTGGCCTCAATAGTAATAGTGACCCCAACAGTTGCCTCTGTAGTAATTCTATCCCCTGTGTTATTCCCAGTAGTAATAGTGAACCCCACAGTGGCCTCAGTATTAATAGTGTCCACAGTGGCCCCAGTAGTAATAGTGACCCCTACAATGGCCCCAATAGTAATAGTAAACCCTATATTAGCCACCATAGTAATAGTTACTACTATATTAACCTCAGTTGTAATAGTGGCCCCAGTAGTAAGTGTCCCCTAAATTAGTCCAAGTTGTAACAGTAAAGCCCGCAGTGGCCACAGTAGTAATCTTACTGACTGCATTGGCACCAGTATTAATGGTGACCCCCACAGTGGCCTCAGTAGTAATTGTGTCCCCTATATCAGCCCCAGGAGTAATAGTGACCACCCACAGTGGCCCCAGTAGTAATAGTAACCCACACTGTGGTCTCAGTAGTAATATCAACCCCCACAGTGGCCTTAGTAGTAGTAGTAACTCTCACAGTGGCCCCAGTACTAATAGTAACCCTCACAATGGCCTTAGTAGTATTAGTGTCCCCTATGGTGGCCACAATAGTAATAGTGTCCCCTATATTAGCATTAGTAGAAATAATGACCACGACAGTGGCTTCAGTAGTAATAGCGCCCCATAGATATCAGCCCCAGTAATAATAGTGATCACCACAGTGCCCCCTGCCAATGCTGTACCTGTGTTAACCCCAGTAGTAATAGTGAACCTTACAGTGCCCCCACTGGTAATAACTTTCCCCACAGTGGCTACATTAGTGGCTCCAATAATAATAGTGATCCCTATATTAGCCTCAGTAGTATTAGTGTCCCCTATATTAGTCTCAGTAGTAGTGACCCTCACAGTGGCCTCAGTAGTAATAGTGTCCCTCACAGTGATCTCGGTAGTAATACTGTCCGCTATGTTGGCCCCAGGAGTAATATTGAACCCCACGGTGGCCCCAGTGATTATAGTGAACAATATATTAGCCCCAGTAGTAATAAGGTCCCTTATATTTGGCACCAGTAGAAATAGTGGCCCTCACAGTGCCCATAGTAGTAATAGTGTTCCCTATATTGGCCTCACTAGTGACATTGGCCCCCACAATTGCCTCAGTAGTAATACTATCTGTATTGGCGCCAGTAGTAATAGTGTACCTCCAGTAGTAATAATGTCCCCTATATTAGCACCAGTAGTAATAGTTACCCCCACAGTGTCCTCAGTAGTAATAGCCCGGTAGTAATAGTGAGCCCCACAGTGGCCTCAGTAATAATGCTGTCCCCTGTATTGGACCCAGTAGCAATAGTTGCCCGAGTACTAATACTGTCCCCCATAGCGGCCCCAGTAGTAATACTGTCCCCTATATTACACCCAGTAATAATAGTGACCCCCACAGTTGCCTCAGTAGTAATGCTGCCCCTGTATTGAACCCAGTAGCAAAAGTGGTCCTAGTAGTAATACTGTCCTCATTAGTGGGCCTAGTAGTAATAGTGTTCCCTATATTAGATCCAGTAGCAATAGTGGCCCCAGTAGTAAGTGTCCCCTATATTAGCCCTAATAGTAATAGTGATTCACACAGTGACATCAGTATTAAAAATGTCCCCTATATCAGCCCCAGTAGTAATAGTGACCCCCACAGTGGCCTCAATGCTAATTGTAACCCCCACAGTTGCTTCAGTAGTAATACTATCCCCTGTGTTGTCCCCAGTAGTAATAGTGTACCTCACAGTGGCATCAGAAGTAATAGTGTCCACAGTGGTCCTAGTAGTAATAGTGTCCTCCATAGTGGCCCCAGTAGTAATAATGTTCCCTATATTAGACCCAGAGATAACAGTGACCGCCACAGTAGCCTCAGTAGTAATAGTGACACCCACAGTGTCCTCAGTAAAAAATAGTGACCCCCCCACAGTGGCCTAAGTAGTAATAGTGGCCCCAGTAGTAATAGTTACGTACACAGTGTCCTCCATAGTAACAGTTTCCCCTATAACAGCCTAGTAGTAGTAGTGACCCCCAAAGAGGCCTCAGTAATAATGCTGTCCACTGTATTGGACCCACTAGCAATAGTGGCCCCAGTACTAATACTGCCCTCCATAGTGGCCCCAGTAGTAATATTGTCCCTTCTATTGCACCCATTAGAAATAGGGACCCCCACAGTGGCCTCAGTAGTAATATTGACCCTCACAGTGGACCCCCTTGTAATAGTGTTCTCCATAGTGGCCTCAATTCTAATAGTGAACCCTATATTAGCCCCAGTAGTAACAGTGACCCACACAGTGGTCTCAGTAGTATTGCTGTCCCCTGTATTGGCCCCAGTACTAATACTGTGCTCCAGAATGGCCCCAGTAGTGATATTGTCCCTTCTATTACACCCATCAGTAAAAGGGACCCCCACAGTGACCTCAGTAGTAATAGTGACCCTCACAGTGGCCCCCCAGTAGTAATACTGTCCTGCATAGTGGCCCCAGTAGTAATAGTGTTCCCTATATCAGATCCAGCAGTAATAGTGGCCCCAGTAGCAATAGTGTCCCCTATATTAGCCCAAATAATAATAGTGATTCACACAGTGGCCTCAGTAGTAAAAGAGTACCCTGTATCAGCCCCAGTAGTAATAGTGACCCCCACAGTGGCATTTAGTAGTAATACTGTCCCCTGTGTTGTCCCCAGTAGTAATAGTGTACCTCACAGTGGCCTCAGTAATAATAGTGTCCTCCATAGTAGCCCAGTAGTAATAGTGTCCCGTATATTAACCCCAGTAGTAATAGTTACCCCCACAGTGTCCCCAGTAGTAACAGTGTCCTCTTTAACAGCCCAGTAGTAATAGTGTCCCTTATATTAACCCCAGTAGTAATAGTGACCCCCACAGTGGACTCAATGGTAATTGTGACACTCACAGTGGCCTCAGTAGTAATACTATCTCCTGTGTTGTCCCCAGTAGTAATAGTGTCGACAGTGCTCCCAGTAGTAATACTGTCCTCCATAGTGGCCCCAGTAGTAATAGTCTTTCCTATATTAGACCCAGTGATAATAGTGACCCCCACAGAGTTCTCAGTAGTAATAGTGACTCCCATAGTGGCCCCAGTAGTAATAATATCCCCTACATTAGCCCAATACTAAAGGTGATTCACACAGTGGCCTCAGTAGTAAAAGTGTCCCCTATGTCAGCCCCAGTAGTAATAGTGACCCTCCACAGTGGCCTCAATGGTAATTGTGACCCTAACAGTGGACTCAGTAGTAATACGGTCCACAGTGGTCTCAGTAGTAATACTGTCCTCCATAGTGGCCCCAGTAGTAATAGTGTTTCCTATATTAGACCCAGTGATTATAGTGACCCCCCACAGTGTCTTCAGTAGTAATAGTGACCCCCACAGTGGCCTCAGTAAAAATAGTGACACCCACAGTGGCCTAAGTAGTAATAGTGGCCCCTATATTAGCATCAATAATAACAGTGATTCACACAGTGGTCTCAGTAGTAAAAGTGTCCCCTATATTAACCCCAGTAGTGAGAGTGACCCTCCACCATGGACTCAATGGTAATGTTGACCCCCATATTGGCCTCGGTAGTAATATTATCCCTTGTGTTGTCCCCAGTAGTAATAGTGAATCACACAGTGGCCCTCGTAGTAACAGTGACCACAGTGTTCCCAGTAGTAATACTGTCCCCCACAGCAGCCCCAGTAGAAATAGTGACACCCACAGTGGCCTAAGTAGTAAAAGTGGCCCCAGTAGTAATCGTGTCCCCTATGTTAGCACCAATAATAATAGTGATTCACACAGTGGTCTCAGTAGTAAAAGTGTCCCCTATATTAACCCCAGTAGTGAGAGTGACCCTCCACCATGAACTCAATGGTAATTTTGACCCCCATATTGGCTTCGGTAGTAATATTATCCCTTGTATTGTCCCCAGTAGTAATAGTGAATCACACAGTGGCCCTCATAGTAACAGTGACCACAGTGTTCCCAGTAGTAATACTGTCCCCCACAACAGCCCCAGTAGAAATAGTGACACCCACAGTGGCCTAAGTAGTAAAAGTGGCCCCAGTAGTAATCGTGTCCCCCACAGTGATATTTAGTAGTAATACTGTCCCCTGTGTTGTCCCCAGTAGTAATAGTGTACCTCACAGTGGCCTCAGTAATAATAGTGTTCCCTATATTGGCCTCACTAGTGACATTGGCCCCCACAATTGCCTCAGTAGTAATACTATCCTCTGTATTAGCGCCAGTAGTAATAGTGTACCTCCAGTAGTAATAATGTCCCCTATATTAGAACCAGTAGTAATAGTTACCCCCACAGTGTCCTCAGTAGTAATAGCCCGGTAGTAATAGTGAGCCCCACAGTGGCCTCAGTAATAATGCTGTCCCCTGTATTGGACCCAGTAGCAATAGTTGCCCGAGTACTAATACTGTCCCCCATAGCGGCCCGAGTAGTAATACTGTCCCCTATATTACACCCAGTAATAATAGTGACCCCCACAGTTGCCTCAGTAGTAATGCTGCCCCTGTATTGAACCCAGTAGCAAAAGTGGTCCTAGTAGTAATACTGTCCTCATTAGTGGCCCTAGTAGTAATAGTGTTCCCTATATTAGATCCAGTAGTAATAGTGGCCCCAGTAGTAAGTGTCCCCTATATTAGCCCTAATAGTAATAGTGATTCACGCAGTGACATCAGTATTAAAAATGTCCCCTATATCAGCCCCAGTAGAAATAGTGACACCCACAGTGGCCTAAGTAGTAAAAGTGGCCCCAGTAGTAATCGTGTCCCCTATGTTAGCACCAATAATAATAGTGATTCACACAGTGGTCTCAGTAGTAAAAGTGTCCCCTATATTAACCCCAGTAGTGAGAGTGACCCTCCACCATGAACTCAATGGTAATTTTGACCCCCATATTGGCTTCGGTAGTAATATTATCCCTTGTATTGTCCCCAGTAGTAATAGTGAATCACACAGTGGCCCTCATAGTAACAGTGACCACAGTGTTCCCAGTAGTAATACTGTCCCCCACAGCAGCCTCAATAGTAATAATGAATGATAAATTGGTCTTTGTAGTAGTAGTGACACCCTATATTAGCCACACTAGTTATAATGTCCCTTACATTGGCCCCAATAGCGATAGTGACCCCCACAGTAGCCCCAGTAGTAATGGTGTCACCTATCCTAGCCCCAACAGTAATAGTGACTCACACAGTGGACTTAATAGTAATAGTGACCCCCATAGTGGCCTCTGTAGTATTTCTCTTTCCTGTGTTATTCCCAGTAGTGATAGTGAACCCCACAGTGGCCTCAGTATTAATAGTGTCCACAGTGGCCCCAGTAGTAATAGTGACCCCTACAATGGCCCTAATAGTAATATTGTACTCTACATTAGCCACCTTAGTAATAGTGACTGCTATATTCGCCTCAGTTGTAATAGTGGCCCCAGTAGTAAGTGTCCCCTAGATTAGTCCAAGTAGTAATAGTAAAGCCCGCAGTGGCCGCAGTAGTAATATTGTTGACTGTATTTGCACCAGTATTAATGGTGACCCCCACAGTGGCCTCATTAGTAATTGTGTCCCCTATATCAGCCTCAGTAGTACAAGTAAGTGTGCCCCACAAGGGGCCCCAGTAGGAATAGTGACCCTCACCATAGCTTTAGTAGAAATACTGTACCCTGTGTTGGCCCACTAGTAATAGTGACCCCTATATTGACCCCAGTAGTAATAGTGTAGTGGCCCATAAATGGGTCCTACAAAAATTCATCATCTTCATCACCCACTACATTCCGTGCTGTAAAGCACTGGCACTACAAACAAATTCATAGGAGTAGTGAACATATTCCACAACACCCATTTATCATGCCACTTGGAGGATGTTGGTGCAGGAACTGCAGGGCGGATGCCAGGGAACAGCTGCCAGTATAGAAAGGAGAAAGCAGACCCCAGTCACCATAACCGACCGCCCTCCACAAAAGTGTCCCTTATATCGTCCCCAAGTGTAATATGTGCCCACAGTAGCCCTATAGGAATAGTGTCCCTCACAGGAGCCCCAGTAGTACTAGTGTCCCCACAGGGGTCTAAGTAGCAATAGTGACTCTTCATATTAGCTCCAGTAATAATATTGTCCCCTATATTCGCCTAAGTGGTAATATTGACCCCCACAGTGACCTCAGTAGTAATAGTGTCCCCTGTTTTGGCCCCAGTAGTAATAGTGTCCCCCAGAGTGGCCCCAATAGTTATCCTGACTGCTATATTAGCCCCAGTAGTAATAGTGAGCCTTATATTAGCCCCAGTAGTAATATTGATGACCACAGTGACCTTAGTAGTCATATTGTCGACTTTATTGGCCCCAGTAGTAATATTGACTCCCCCCACTGTGGCTCCAATAGTAATATAGTGTTTCCCCGAAAATAAGGCACTTTCTTATATTCATTTTTGCTGCAAAAGAGGCACTATGTCTTATTATGTGGATTATATAATTCCGACCCGCTAATGTGATTGTTCTCAGCAAGAGAAACGACGTAATCTTGCTGAGAAGAAGATTACGTCGTTTCTCTTGCTGAGAACAATCACATTTTGCTCTACTGGCTAACACGGTACCAGATCTTTGTTTTCATTAGACCCGCTAATGTGAGCGGAATTGTGTAATCTAATGTATTTGATTGATCCACGAATCAGACGGTTGCAGAATCTGCAATTCCTATCCAGTCGTGAGAGACCAGCCTAAGGTAGTTCGCTTCCTTATCACGTGCTCGGGGACCACTGACCGGTCACTGCTCCAGCCTCTCAGCTACGAAAGGAGCCAGGAGATTTCAAATTTCCCAGGCTTCTGCGCGTGATGCTTTATGTCTGGCGTGCCTGCGCAGAAGGCATTGTCAGGTCCTGGAAGGGCCAGAAGGCCACAGAGAAGAGTAGTTTCGGCTCCTCTCATGGATCTGATCTGTGAGGGGAGCTTAAACTTTACCTTTTTGTTTTTACTTTCTCATGGCAGCTCCAGGTTGACTGCTACCTCTGGCAGCCGACAACATGGAACTGTCACGTCCACAGCCCACGTAGTTTTAATCCCCAGAGCGAGCGTGTTTTTATGGCCCTGGGGCTTAAAGCCCACTAAACCAGGACGTAACAACTCTATGGGGTGGTCACTAAGGGGTTAAGCACTATAATGGTTCTTAAAGGTGAGGGAACGGAGAGCCTGGGAGGTGAATCTCCATTGACGGCTCTGTGCGTCTGCTCTCCCATAGAGATTAATAGGAGGGAGCGTAAAACATCCCTCCACCGACTCCTGTTCCTTCACCTTTGAGCATCATTACCTTATTGTGTAGTGTAACTGTATATAAAAATTCACTGTGAAAATCAGGATTAATTACCAAATTATTATTACATTTTCACTAGTTATTAAGAATGAGAAGAAACACAAATATGTAGAGAAAAATAGTATTTTATTACAATCATAAAGCATTACAATATAAAGTGCAGATAAATCGCCCCAGTAAGACATTTACAAACCCCAATATATTACATTCTGTACATGTTACTGCTGAATATTGTCTGCTTACAGCAGATATGCAGAAGACCGGCTGCTACCATGTATAATGCACAAGTCCTATCACATACACAGTCCATCTAGAAGTCCTTTTCTGTTACAGACACTGTTAATCCACCTCTTCAATAACGGGTCCTTTGTTGCTTCCTTGTCTTGCTTGGGCACTGCAGCTGGCACCAGGCATTCCCCCTGGCATCCCACTTGCAGTGGCTCCGTGGTACAGTCTGGTGATGATGGGATTGCACACCTTCTCCAGCTCCTTCTGATGATGGACATACTCCTCTTTCTCAGCCAACTGGTTCTTGTCCAGCCATGATAGAGTCTCGTTACACTTCTCCACAATGCTCTTCTTATCATCAGGACTCATCTTGTCCTTCACATTATCATCTTCCACTGTACTCTTCATATTGAAGACGTAAGACTCCAGGGAGTTCTTAGCTGCAATCTTCTCTCTTTGGCTATCATCCTCTGCCTTGTATCTGTCCGCCTCTTGCACCATCTTCTCAATCTCCTCTTTGCTCAGTCTGCCTTTGTCATTGGTGATTGTGATTTTGTTCTGTTTTCCTGAGCTTTTGTCCATGGCGGAAACATTGAGGATACCGTTGGCATCAATATCAAAGGTCACTTCAATCTGTGGCACCCCTCGTGGGGCTGGGGGTATCCCGCTCAGTTCAAACTTGCCCAGGAGATTGTTATCCTTGGTCATCGCTCTCTCACCCTCAAACACTTGGATGAGGACTCCTGGCTGGTTGTCAGAGTATGTGGTGAAGGTTTGTGTCTGCTTGGTCGGGATAGTGGTGTTGCGTTTGATGAGAACGGTCATCACCCCTCCGGCTGTTTCTAGTCCAAGGGAGAGTGGTGCTACATCCAGGAGGAGGAGATCCTGGACTTTCTCAGACGTATCACCAGTTAAGATGGCAGCTTGCACAGCAGCTCCATAGGCCACAGCCTCATCAGGGTTGATGCTCTTGTTCAGCTCTTTTCCATTGAAGAAGTCTTGAAGTAGCTTCTGTACCTTGGGGATGCGTGTAGACCCTCCAACCAAAACAATATCATGAATTTGAGATTTGTCCATTTTGGCATCTCTGAGGGCCTTTTCTACTGGCTCAAGCGTTCCTCTAAAGAGGTCTGAACACAACTCCTCAAAGCGAGCCCTGGTGATAGAAGTGTAGAAGTCAATGCCCTCATAGAGAGAGTCAATCTCAATGCTGGCCTGGCTGCTGGAGGACAGGGTTCTCTTGGCTTTCTCGCAGGCCGTTCTGAGCCTTCTCAAAGCTCTCTTGTTCTGACTGATGTCCTTCTTGTGCTTGCGTTTGAATTCTTCCATGAAATGATTGACCATGCGGTTATCAAAGTCCTCTCCTCCCAGGTGAGTATCACCAGCTGTGGCCTTTACTTCAAACACACCGTCATCAATGGTGAGAATAGAGACATCGAAAGTGCCTCCTCCCAAGTCGAAGATCAGGACATTGCTCTCTCCGCGGCTTCCCTTGTCCAGACCATAGGCGATGGCGGCTGCTGTGGGCTCATTGATGATTCTCAGCACATTCAAACCCGCTATGACTCCCGCGTCCTTGGTGGCTTGACGTTGGGAATCATTGAAGTAGGCGGGTACGGTAATAACGGCATCTTTCACTGGTTGACCCAGATAAGCCTCGGCTGTCTCCTTCATCTTAATCAGAACCATGGAGGAGATTTCTTCAGGAGAAAAAGTCTTCTCTTCTCCTTTGTACTCCACCTTTACTTTTGGCTTTCCTCCATCGCTTACCACCCCAAACGGCCAGTGCTTCATATCAGACTGCACCACCACATCGTCAAACTTGCGGCCGATCAGCCTCTTGGCATCGAATACAGTGTTCTGTGGGTTCATGGCCACCTGGTTCTTGGCTGCATCGCCGATCAGTCTCTCGGTGTCAGTGAAGGCCACATAACTCGGGGTGGTGCGGTTGCCCTGGTCATTGGCGATGATCTCCACTTTGCCGTGCTGAAAGACGCCAACGCAGGAATAGGTGGTGCCGAGGTCAATGCCGACCGCAACTCCTCTGGGAGACATTCTGCTTCTGGTAGATGTTTATGAGATATAAATCTTGGATTTTCTCCCAGTATCTGTGATGTAGTGCTGCCGCTCTCCTCTCTGCTCTCTGCTGGCTCTGGTCTTGTAGTGCCGCCGCTTTCCTCTCTGCTGGCTCTGGTCTTGTAGCGCTGCTGCTCTTGTTATGTAGCAGTGTCAGCTAACGCTCTCAGCTGGTTTCAGCTTCTCTTTAGTTCTCCCTGATGTGTGGCTGTCATGTGTATTTATACTGTAAGCCACACCCCAGCCACTGAGGTAACAGCCAATCAACACTCTCCCTTCCACACGCTGCTTTGTGCCCATAGCAACACTCCAGAACATTCAGGAAGCTTCCCCTACCGTCAGCCAATCACAGGAGAGCTCTGGTGATGTC
Source organism: Eleutherodactylus coqui (assembly GCF_035609145.1). NCBI lineage: Eukaryota > Metazoa > Chordata > Amphibia > Anura > Eleutherodactylidae > Eleutherodactylus > Eleutherodactylus coqui. The sequence goes on along the minus strand of NC_089837.1, from coordinate 525,423,604 downwards.
GTCACTCAGGTCTCTTCCAGTAGTTTCCAGAAGATAGCTGTTCTGACCAATTAGATTTGCCGGTGATGTGATGTCACTGGGCGGGAAGCTTCCAGAAGCTGCTAGTGGCTGCCGGCTTTCTCGGTATCCTTCTAGCTGCCTCCGTCTGTAGCAGTGTAATGTCCCGTTCCTCGGTGTGCAATGCTGGTGGTTATTACATGCCGCCCTCACCCTCGCCGCTCATTCCTCTTCGGTTAGAGACGGGGCACCGAATTTCTCCCACATAACTTGTCAGCAGCCTACAAGTGAGTGCCGCTCTCCCCATTGTTGTAGTGGTACAGTCCGAGCAGAGGAGCAGACAGAGAGGGTGAGGGCAATAACCTGCAGAATGGGGGGGGGGATCGGATCAGAAAACTGGGGCCACAGTCACACAGGTGAATGCTGGGACTAGTGGTTCTACCTCCACCTGATGCTGATCTGATGGGGTTTCTGTGAGATTAGATCTTTCTTGCCCGAGGGTTTATGGCGTCTGTATCTATATGCGGGGAGTGCGCTGCGGTACACCATGCGTTGCGCCCATACTGCGTGCTGACAGAACCCCGCACACTGCCTGGTGTGTGGCACGCTTAATATGCGCCAAGATGGTGTGGTTTTTTTTCCACGAAGTTTAAGGCATCGTTGAATGTCATGTAAAGTTTGTTACCGCGTGTTACATGTGACAAAGCCGCGTGTAATATGTGGTAAAAAAGACGCCCGTCCCCCAACATTTTCTTACACACTTTACCTTAATTTTCCTTTTCTCCTCCCCAATTCCCCCTCCCCCCTCAGTTCCTGACGTAGGCCTCATGTCCACGGGCACGGATTCTGAGTGGGGGACCCCGCAGACATGAGGCAGGCAAACAATACATGTACTCCCCTGTCCGGACGCGGTTCGGGTCTGCACCGCTGCGGCTGGATCTCCTTTCTTCTGTACGGCGGACGCACTCGGCTCGCTGCGCGCGTGTTGGGATTTTTATTATTTTTTTTCTTTTTTTAAAATCTCCTGCTTTCCCACAGATTCGCCGCAGTCCGCAGTGTCAGCAGTGGAGACGCCGCCGACCGGACGGCTTCCATTAACGTCAATGTGAGCCGTCCCCGTGGGATCCGCAGGTACATGGAGCATGCTGCGTTTTTTTTCCCCACATGCGATCTGCACACCAGGAAAAAAATGGCGTCCAAAGGTATTTAAATACCTGCAGATGCCCAATGATAGTGTATGGGCATATTGAACTGCGGCTTATCCGTGCTGGTGACCCACGCAGATTCCATAGGTAATTAGAAGACCTTGGCGCACCTGTACAGAGTGGGTTCAGGTTGGTTCATGGATATGCCGCATATATTACCGGAATGTCGTGACCTGATTGGTTCATATTTCATAGTGCTGATTGTCTACACGCCGCCGCCGCGGATACCGAAATGAAATAATTTATTTTAAAATAAGCCGCTCGTGTGTGAGAGCCCGCAGGATGCAAGGACTTTTGGGGGGATTTTCATCTCCACTTTTCAAAAACTTTGATATTTTGCGGTTTGTTTTTTGCGTGACGCGCTGCAGTTTTTATTTGTACCATTTTTTGGGGGGTACATAAAATGTAGAACGTTTGTCAAATTTTTTTTTGCATGGTAGGGAATAGAAACATTAATTTTTGCCTTTTTTTTTTTTTTACAGTGTTAGGGTGCATTCAGACGACTGTATATCGGCTGGGTTTTCACGCCGATAGATGGAAAACCCAGGCGATATACGGTCGTCTGAATGCACCCTGAAGTCGGCTATATACAACTGAGCGGAATCCGCCCCTGTGCCCAGTACAGAAAAAGAAGAGAATATACAGGTACGCAGGGTGCCGCATGCGGAATCCAGCTCTGCCGTGTGCAGGCGGCCCTAGGTTTTCATTTTTTTAACATTTTTCGCTCTTTTTTTTCCATTAAATACTGGAAACAAAAAGCAAACTGAAAGGTTTTCTATTTTTTTTTTTTATTTTTTAATCAAAGGAATGGAAGCGGGAAGTTTAACTCCGTTTCTCTGCTCAAAAAACAGACCCGAGACGCGGGCAGCCCTAATGGAGCCCTCAGTGAATTGCTGCAGTTTCGTGATGCAACTCTTTACACTTTCATTTAGTCCCGCAGGCTACTAGAACTTTCAATCATTTGACTGATGGATTTGCGGAATGTGCCAGTGGGGCAGGGGAAGGGGTCTCCTCCCTTCCCCCCTCCACCCTGCGCCTACTGTTTAGACGTGTGGTTAGATTTGATTGTGGCATCTAAACAGTTAACTACCGCGATCAGAGCCAACTCTGATACAGCTGATAGCCGCTAAATACGGAGCGAACTGGACTCCCGAGCCCGCTGCATACACCCTGCACGACCGCACAATGTAAATTTACTGTCATTCGTGAAGGGGTTAAAGACAAACGAGTCTCTCCTCCCGGCAGCGGCTCTTGTGCTTTCTGCTGTCCCCAATCAATGGCCTCGGGGTGCAGCTGCGGACAATAAAGCCTCGTGTCCACGAGTAAAATAGGATTTTAAATCTGCAGCGTTTTTCCCGCACGCGGATCCGCGCCCCATAGGGATGCATTGGACACCCGCAGGTAGTTAAATACCTGCGGATGTCATTTTCCCTTCAGGCACAGATTGCGTCTGCGGGAAAACACCCGCAGCATGCTCCATTTTAGTGCGGGTCTCCCACGGGGACGGCTCCTGCAGGCTTCTATTGGAGCCCATGGAAGCCGTCCGGATCCGCAGAACACCCGTACCTGAATTTCTGCTCTCCGTCGCGGTAGCGCGGGAGAGCAGGAGTTCAAAAGAAAAATGGAGTGCCCGGCGCATGCGCGTGGCACACTGCCGGCGTGCCGAGCACATCCACCGGGCCGAAGAAAGAAGATCCGGCCGCGACGGTGGGAAGATCCGCAGCATCCGGACAGGTGAGTTTAATCTTATTTTTAGCCTCATGTCCCCGGGGAAGGAGGGACCCGCTGCGGGATTCTGCATGGAGAATCTGCGGCGGGCCTGATTTGCCCTGTGGACATGAGGCCTTAGGCCGCCTGCAGACGGGCGGAAATTCCGTGGCGGGATTTCCCCTGGAAGCTGCCGTTAACAAACGCAATCCTAGGCAGACGGCCGCGCGAAATCTCGTGCGACAAACAAATCGCGGCATGCTCTATTTCTGTGTGGGGCTGGCAGAGCCCCACACAGAAACGTCACTCCCCGGCCACCGGCTCCACTGCGCATGCGCTGGCTGCCCGGCAGCCGGCACATGAGAGGGTCGGGGGAGCAGGTGAGTGACGCGCTGCTCTCTGCAGCCGCTCGAGTCAGGTCCCGCTGTGAGAATTCTTGCAGCCGGATCCGACCGGGCCGTCTGCAGGCGGCCTGAGACTGTGCAACAAATTTTCAAAAAAGTATCATAAACAAAAGTAATTGATCTGTTTCTGTAAAATAAATACCTGCTGACTACAGCGGCAAGACCGAATAATAGCAGGACGTCTGATTTTTAGGTTATTTAACCCCTTAGTGACCAAGCTTTTTGTTTCGAATAAAAAAAATCGTATCTCCTTTATTTATCCATCGACGTCGCTGTATGATGGATGTTTTTTGCGGGATGAGTTGTATTTTTCGATAGTGCTATTTAATGTACGATATAATGTACTGAAAAACTTTTAAAAAGTTCTAAGCGGAGTAAAATGAAAAAAAAACTAACAAAATTCCACCATCTTTTAGTTTGTCTTGCTTCTACGGCGCACAAACTGCAACAAAAATGCCGTCATACCTTTACCTTATGGGTCAGTACTATTAGTACGATACCCAACTTATGTAGGTTTTTTTTTTTTTTTTTATTGCATTTTTTCTTGGAGACAGAAATAACAAAAATTGCATTTCTGGGGTTCTTAATTTTTTTTTTCGGACGGCGTTCACCGTGCGGGGTAAATACTGCGTTACTTGGATAGATCAGACTTTTACGGACGCAGTGATACCAAACGTATATTTTTTTATGATTTTGATTCTTTTATTTAGTCTAACCAATGACCTGTAAAAACCCAGTTCATTAATTACAATTTACTGGTGGAAGATCCGCAGTGTTTACGCCACGTGGAAACATATCCTATATGTTACATAGACCTACTCTTAGGCTGGGTTCACACAAGGCCGCAGATATTCCGTGCAGAGTTTTGCTGCAGCGAATCCGCCTGCGGCTGCTAATCCCGGGTCTAGCCCGCCATGTGGATGAGATTTGTCAAAAATCTTGTCCACATGTGACGGCCAATCGATTGCGGCAAAGCTGGCATTAGCCGGCACTGCGGCATGGATTCCCTGGCCTCAACGTGTCTAACATAGTATAGCTAAGTGCCACGGGTTTTCAAGCTGCGCTTTCCCGGTGGAAATCTCGCAGTTTTGAAGCTGCGGCAAAACCAGAAGATTTCCATCGGGATTCCGCCCTGTGTGAACCCAGCCTTAAAATGTTCAGTCAGCGCGGTAACAGTGAGTGCGAAATAGTTGCGCAATCACTTTTGTTCTTTTTATTAGGCCGCCTGCAGACGGCCGGGTCAGATCCCCTGCAGGGACCAGCGCAGCGCTCACCTCTCCCGCGGCTCCGGCCAGCCGACGCATGAGCAGAGCAGAGCTGGGGCGCCTGGAGAGACATTTCAGTGCGGGGCTCGCAGAAATAGAACATGCCACGATTTGTTTTCCACATGTGTTTTCACGCGGACAAATCGCGGCCGTCTGCATAGGATTGCGTTTTGACCGCAGCAGTCATTGTTAGGAGGTGAGTGCTTACCGATGCCGTCCAAACTGTAGTACCGACGGCGCCATCTGCTTCCTGTGTTGCCTGTAGTGATAGCAGTGCCAGGAATCTGCTGATCAGCGGGGATCCCAAGCTGCTGACTCCTGCCGATCATCTATTGATCCCGACATGTGCCACGCATGTACCGTGCACATTCAGTGTCTGACAGGGACCGAGGGGTGTGGTCAGGGGCGGGGCTTATCACAAGGTATCATTTTTACCTCCATCATTATGACAAATACAGAGCCCTTTCAAAAAAGACTGTAAAGACAGGCGTATACACCAAGCCGCCCCCCTCTATATTAGGTTGTGTTAGTGGCTGTCTCATCGGTGTCCACAAGTGTAACTGGCGCCCTCATTTGGCCATCTGGCAGGCTGCATGTTGAGGTGGTGCACGTATTTGCCCTCCTGCATCAGTAGGTATTGGGCCGTTTTTAGTGATTGTTTGAAAAAGGCAGGGAGCAAATTCTGAAGCCTTTCTGCATTAAAAAGGCGTCACAATCCGTACCATCAACAGTGTATCCACTGATTTCATACTATGCGGCGCCCCCCGTATCTCCGAAGACTTCCTGATCTGAGCACTCCTTGGCTAACTGTTCCCAGCGGCCTGTAGTGGTTTCACCTGACCAGACCGCAAGGAGCCCGAAGTTGGGGAGCGCTGGCGGTGGGAAGTCTTCAGAGGAGGTGAGGGGAAGTGCCGCATAGTATGAAATTAGCTACGGACACCCGGCTGATTTCCAGTCAAAATCTGCTGAAATTTCTGCTGCTGACATTCCGCAGCATTTCCATCACGTGTGAACATACCCCAAAGTCAGCTTGAGGTATTCTGCCCTATGCATAGTGGCCTCAGTAGTAATAGTGACCCCTATGTTAGCCCCAGTAGTTAGTGTCCCCCACAGTAGTAATATAGGCCCCAGTAGTAATAGGGACCTCCACAGTGGCCCTCAATAGTATTAGGGACCTTCACAGTGGCCCTCAGTAGTAATAGCGACCCCCACGGTGGCCCTCAATGGTAATAGCGACCCCCACGGTGGCCCTCAATGGTAATAGCGACCCCCACGGTGGCCCTCAATGGTAATAGCGACCCCCACGGTGGCCCTCAATGGTAATAGCGACCCCCACGGTGGCCCTCAATGGTAATAGCGACCCCCACGGTGGCCCTCAATGGTAATAGCGACCCCCACGGTGGCCCTCAATGGTAATAGCGACCCCCACGGTGGCCCTCAATGGTAATAGCGACCCCCACGGTGGCCCTCAATGGTAATAGCCACCCCCACGGTGGCCCTCAATGGTAATAGCCACCCCCACGGTGCTCCTCAATGGTAATAGAGTCCCCTCTAAAACCAATATTCTTACCTCTTCATTCTCCTTCGCTCCGCGCTGCTGCAGATGCACACAATAATGGCAGTGTATGCGCCTGTTCCTGTGGAAACAAGGATTAGAGGTCAGGAAGGATGATCCCGGGTGCACCTACTGCCGTCAGTATGTGCGTCCCGTAGCAGCGGCTGTGAGTGATTACAGAGCCACAGCACCCCGCCTGGTAATCGTCTTCATGGTGATCTGGAGTCCCAAAAGCAGGACAAATGTATGTCCTGCTTGGGACCCTGGGGAAAGCGGGTCACAGAGTTCCAAAGTGGGACTGTCCCGCCTAAATCAGGAGGTCTGGTCACCTTAAGGCCTCATGTCCACGGGGAAAATCAGATCCGCTGCGGATGCACTGTAATTGTCTTTTATTTTTCATGCGGGAGATCAATTAATCAATTAATCTATGTGCCCTATGAGCTCCGCACGCGGGATCCGCACTAAAATGGAGTGTGTCCATTTTTTTTCATGCTCCAGAAATTTTTTAATTACCATCCGCGGGTATTTATCTACCCGCGGGTGGTCAATGCATTCCTATGGGGCGCGGATCCGCGTGCGGGAAAACCGCTGCGGATTTTAATTCTTATTTTCCCCGTGGACATGAGGCCTAAGTGTCTGCGTATGGAGCAGGCTCAAGAGCTAAACTCATTCCATACATGGCTGGTGTCGGCTGTCCTCAACAGGTGACACCCGCCTGTAACAGCCATAATAGGAGATAACGACGATCGTGGTTGTTAACCAATTAAATGCTGCTTTCAGTTTTGACCGTGGCATTTAAAAGCTCTATTCATTCCTTTGTGTCACCCCCGCCCCCATCCCCACCACCACCACCACAACCCCCTGCAATGAGATCACAAGGTGCCGTCCGGGCGGCATCGCAGTCTGAGGTCTTTGGTGGTGCGTCTAAATAGAATGTTTGTCAGAATAATATGGTATTACATTGAACTGTATAAGCAATCAGACGATCTCAAGCTGAAGTCCCCTAAAGGGCGCAAAGGAAGAAAAAATATAAAGTAAAGGTATTTTAATTACTGTAAAGTTACAAATATTCCACTTTTCTCAGTCATTAAATCAGAAGATAGACCGGACCTCATTTTAATTTATGAAAATATTACATTATAAATCTCACATGGCGAACACAGTGAGAAAAAAATGGCATACAAAGCCAGAACTGCGCCTTTTTTTTTGGTCCTCATCTCCAAGAAAGAATTGAATAAATAGCGCTCAAAAAGTCATATGTACCCCCGAATGGTATCAATAAAAACCGATTTTTGAGCCTATTTTTCACACAACCTTCGACCATGTGAAAAAAGTCCACTGCATGTCCCATTAAAGTCAATGGGGTTGCGTAATATGCAGTGAATACTCACACTTGCATATTCACTGTATTTATGCTTGTAATTAATGGGGCTTATTGGGGGGGGTTTTGCGCGCAAACATACGCAAAAATTCTGTCAAAGCGCCTGAAATCCACCATGAATGCGCAGAGTTTCGGCCCATAAATATGCAAGGTATTCATGGGCCGAATTATGCATACATCCGTGTTAATGAGCCCTTACAGGTTAATTGGCCAGGATTGGGGTGATCCCTGATCTCGGCCGCTGTAGGTGTGTATCAAGCTGAACCCATTCCATACAATCCTCTTAGATAACCAATGTACATGTATGGAGGATGTAGGAAAGGGAAGGCCCCTTCCCACCCCAATGCATAAATGTGCACCCTGTATAGGAAGGCGCTCCCTCGAATGGGCAAACACTTCTGTCCTATGGATGAAGTGGGCTCAGAAGTGGAGTTCGTGCAATCCGCAGCGGGAGCTGGCTGTGACTAACAGCAGACCTCCCGCTATTAACCCTATGCATGCTGTGACTGAGTTAATCGCAGCGTGTAAGAGGTTCATAGAGGTAGGGTACTCCCTCTGTGACGTCATCAGCCTTCCAGCATGTAGTCGCGATCAGTTGCTATGACAACAGGACACCAGTCAATTGGTATCTGGGTCTGACATTGCCTGTGCTCACTATGAGTAGTGATATTGTATTGCAATATAGAATTACTGCAGTGTATTATAGTGATCACAGTATCGCAGGTTCAAGTCCCCTGCAGAGACGTAAAAAAAAAAACAAAAAAACTTTTGTGTACTTTCACCTCTTTTTATATATATAAAAAAAAACACACTTGGTATTGTCGCATCCGTAATGACCTGTACAGCAAAGTGAACAAATATTGTATCCTGCAAAAAAAAAAAAAGAGCCAAAATGTTTTTTGGTTTTTTTTGTTCACTAAGTCTTCCAACAATACACAATAAAAGTGATCGAGTGGCATGTGCCCTGAAATTGATACCAGTAAAAACTACAAAAAACAGGCCCTTGGGATCCATCGAAGGAAAAAGTTATGGGACTTGCAGCAATGCCAAAAAAATATTTAAAGGGGAAAAAAAAAGGTATTCTTGTAATTGTACCAACCTGCATATAAGATGATCAGGTCTATTTATGCTGCATGATTAACGCTGTTAGAAAAAGAAAAAAAATGGTAGAATTGATGTGTTTTTGCTATAATAAAAAGTTATACATTATATGTACCCAAAAAGGTAACAATAAAAACCACAGCTCGCCACGCAAAAAAAGCCCTTATACGGCCGTGCCGACGGAAAAATAAAAAAGGTATGGCATTTGAAATGTGGAGATGAAAATTCCCCCCCGCCCCCCCCACCCCCCAAATCGTTGCATCCTTAAATCCAAAATAGGCATCATCACAAGGGGCTGAAGGTGTTCCCTACCTGAATTAGAGGGTTGCATCATGAATACAACTGTCCATATGCCAAATCATTCCTCAGTCCGTACTAAAATCGCACTTTTTGAACAAATCTATCCTGCAGTCAGAGTTCTGGTTTTTGACTCTCTGCTGACTCTGTTCATGTGTGAAGAAGCAGAATAAGAGAAATGTCTCCGCAGTGAATAATTCCATAAGGGGTTAACACATTAGGGCAGACCTGCCAGTGATCCGATGTTACATTGTGCCATTTCAAATGAATTCACGATCACCAGTTGGAAACTTTTGGTGACGTCACTGGAAGATTCCAGAAGCTTCTATTGACTGCTGTTCTTTTCGTGTTTCTAGCGCCTTTTGAAGAGATGTGATGTTCTGCCTCTGGATTCACCTTCCAGTTTATTTTGGTCTTTCTGACCCTGGTGGCCATAGTAGCATCCATATTACTGCTGCAACTCCCAACCTCGTGGATATAACGAATAGCATCCCATGGCTGCGGCTGTTCCGGTCATAAGACCCACCGTTGGGTCACCAATCGCACATGTAATACAGGCGCTAAAATACGCTGCATTACTGCCATCTGGATGAGATCTGCCCATTATATATGATTTACCCAATTTGTACAGCGCTGCAGAATATGTTGGTGCTATATAGATAAGAGTGATTATAAACAGAGCATTTGCACAACACCAACGAGTGTCGATGAGATGTCCATCACTTTGGGGACAAGTAGCGCTGTGCAGATATATTTTCCACATGTATGAATCTGTGATGGCTCCACTAGGGGGCAGTAGATACCTTTGTTTCCTGTCATTGTAGCTAATGGAAAGTTTCACAATTTCTGTTTAAGGACCTCTTTAACCACAGAGCAGTCGGAAACCGGAACGCACAGTGCGTGAGTGATGGAAATAGCAGATTCCTAGAAAATTCAATCTAGTTTTTCAGCCTGGAGGACGTGGAGTTCCCTCGTCAGAACAGTCTCCATGGATAATTCATATTTAATCAGGCAAGTATCATCCTATTTAGATGCAGAAAGCATTCTTCTGTTTCCTCTTCCAATAAAATATTTACCTGCGAGTATTGTTCTCTATAGAATTATTTTCCGTGAGCTCCAGTGTGATCGAATAATACCGTCATCAGATGCGCATGTTTAAATGCTGATATAACACTAAGCAACCAAAAAAATCACTGAGGTACCAAAATACCGCCACCATATAGTACTCAAAAAATAATGCTATTGAATGCTTGAATACTACCACTGTTGTTAGCTGTTTAGTCGGTCACGACCCTCGGCGACCCTAAAGGCAAGCTCCCTCCATGTTTTCTGGTTTTGCTTCTTTCAGTTGTGTGATATCCATACCAGCATCCGCTTTGACAGTATGAGCCATCATGTTCTTTGGCGGCCGGGTCTTCTTTTGCCACTGATCTCGCCAAGCATTATAGATTTTTCTAGCGACTCTGCTCGCATTACATGGCCAAAATACGTGAGCCTGAGGCTGGCCGTCTTGCCCTCCAGTGATATATCGGGTCTTATACGATTCAGGACTTCTGTTTGTTACTCTCGTCCTCCAGGGTTTGTGCAGCAGCTTCCACCAGCACCACAGCTCCAACACATCAATCCTCCTTCTATCAGCATTTTACACATCCATCCGCATAACGGAGATTGTTGATGTTTCTTCCACCTATTTTCACCCAAATTTCCAACTCGTCTAGGCCCATTTTCCGCATGATTCCTTCTGCATACAGATTAAACAATAAGGGTGAGAGGATGCAGCCCTGTCGGATGCCTTTGCCGATCCCAAACCAATCTGTGCCCCCATACTGTGTTCTCACAGTGGCTTCTTGATTGGTATAAAGGGATTTTATCAGCCTGACTAGATGTGCTGATAGCCCAGCTCTTGTAGGGGGCGCCACAGCTTGTCATGGTCGACGCAGTCAAAGGCCTTGATGTAGTCGATGAAGCACATGTAGATATTCTTTTGGTATTCTCAAGTCTTTTTCCATGGTCCATCGCAGCTTTGCAATATGATGGCAGGTGCCGCGTCCTCGTTGGGTCCTTCCCGCACATCAGGGGGCGCCGCTTCAGCTACTGATCTCAGTCTTTCCTGTATAATTGTGAGAAGGATCTTGCCTGCATGCAGAATGAGGGCGATTGTTCGGTAGTTGGGGCAGTTCTGGGAGTCGCCTTTCTTTGGTAGAGGCATGAAGACAGATCTTTTCCAGTCCTGTTGCGATTGTGTGGATGTCCATATAACCTTGTGTGGTGACAATGCTGAAAATACGCAGCATGTACACTACGTGTGAACACAGCCTAACGAGGAGTAGTACAGTTATCCATATTGTCTGTCACAAAAATATGCCAGGAAGCAGTCAATTCTGCGTCCTTGATATTACCTGCGATGGAAAAGGTGTTACATGGAGTCATGTGCCAAATACTCTCAGAACAGAAAGATCTCCTTTGTAAATTTACACCAGGTATCCCTGCGGGTGAAAAAGTAAAATCGGCAGCAGGGACAGGATTTAGCCTTTGCACAGAATATTTCTGTAGTAATACTTTCGGCACCATTTTCCATATGTGTAATCAGGGGCCCCAAGACTTTATGCTGCCTTAAGGTTGGGACATCGATTTGGCGATGCTTTTCATTGATCTTGCTATGTCTGATATATCGGTAACATCGATAGTTTAAGGCGATATAATATCGATTGTTGTAAAGACGAGACGTGTCTTGCGGTCCGGTGACCAGATTTCCTTTATGTTGTACAGGATGTAGTTTTGCTCACAGCACTAATGAACTTATAAACAAGTTCTAGAAACTTTTGGAAACTGTGAGGAGACTCTTAGTCACCAATCAGGTTTGCTCCAGGCAAAACGACTCTCAGAATAGTGGGGTCTTTGGCCCCTCCTCCACATGCATTTGTTCATCGCGTTAGATGAGGCTCTGAACGCTCGTGTCTAACGCGATGGTGGTGGGCAATGCTTTCTAAATGAAAGATGGAGGGCTGCGCTGAACGCACGAAGTGAAGGTTGCGGCCAGAAAAGGAGAAGCAACATCTCGTGCGTTCAGCGTCTAACGCGAACGCAGTGCCAATAGAAAAGATAGGAGACCCCTTTAACGCAATTACAATTGCGTTCTGGGCACTGTGTTTGCATTACCAGGCCCTGCATTGTTTACAAGTTGCCATGGAGACCGTTGGTCCCTCAGCGGCAACTTGAAAAAATGCAGGGCCTGCAGCCCCACAAACACACAGAGATCACGCTCACATCCCGTCAGCTCCAGCGGCAGCTTCTGGCCTCCTTGTCGCTGGCAGGACCTTGTTTCAGTGTGTTTGTTGGCTCATTAGATAACGATTATTGTGGCCAATGATAAAAAAAAAAAGCTTCTTCTCATAAACCTAATTCTATGTTTCATCTGTAATTGTTTATTTTCATTTGTACTTCATTATATTTTCCTATTAACTTCTAACTATTAATAAATTCAACAGTTTAAAGTTTTAAAAGAAAACTATAGTTTTTGCTGATTGTTGCTTTATTAACCCGAGACTTGCTTTATTTTTATACAGCATTTTAAAAAGTCGATATATCGAAATATCAATAGTTTTCTACCGATATTTTACAATAATCGATAGTTTGTTCAGCGATAGTCGATACTATCGTTCTTTTTGTGTCAATGTTCCAACCCTATGCCACCCAGGCCTTGAAAGCGCCAATACACAAGATACCCAACACATATTTGAATCATTGAGACTTGTCTGAAGTGAAAGAATACTAGTGCTCCCAGTAGTGGCCTCAATAGTAATATTGACCCCCTTTAATGGCCCTAGTAGTAATAGTGACTCCTGTAATGGCCCCAATGGGAGGATAAGTCAGGGGTTGCAGACGCGACAGTATCTGCCACCACTGGATCAGAGCTGCAGATTGAGGGAAATACTTGTCGGCTTCCTGGGCCTCTTGAAGCCGTCGATTATTTGTCATTGGCCATTATTAATACCGAGTGGGTAGCAACCTGTCACCCCTCTGAGGTCCTGCAGACACATAGTAGGGGTGCCACTGTGTGTTGGGGAAATCTTTGATGCAGAATTTCATTATAAACCAAAGTGCTATGTGACATTCTGCAATCAAATCCGCAACCCAAAACCTCAGCAAATAAGCCACTAAATCTGAAACATATTGTTTTTTTTTTTCATTTGGTAAGCCTATCAGGGCATGATGGGATAGCTGCAGAGCCACGGGTTAGAGAACACGGGTCTAGAGGAGATAGAAACAGTACCGTAATGGGGTTTACATCTACCCCATTCAGGCCACAGACTCCAAAATGCATGTTAATATGTGGTGTAATATGAGTGGAAATCATTGTACCTCGTTACAATGCCAGATCTGGCCACGTTCCCAATGTGCAGCTTTTTCATGTTTCTGGTGTGTTGCCACTAAAGCGATTAAATGTTCTTTCGTGTCAAACGCCGGTCAATCTCTGTTGGAAATGCGATAATATACACAGGATAAAGGGCATTTACTTATAAGAGCACCGCAGTGTAGATGTGATGACGGTCCGGTTATTGTCAGGGCTGGTTATAAGTCATTTATCTCGCCGGCAACAATTGTCCGGAAACAATAACCCGATTCAGTTGTAGCGCCACACATTGTCCCTATTGTTCATCTAAGAGCCGGCGCTTCTATCAATGAACTGTCATATAATGGATTCACTTCCCTAATCAGCACATTTCATGGGTCGCTATGCGTTGGCTGCGATCCCTCAGATGGTCTGATTGTTCAGGGGAATGAAGTTTAATCTGTGCTGTAAGCAAAACTAGCTGGAAGCCATTTGGGCTGACACTTTTGTTTGTTGGGTGACCAACCTCCTGATAGTGCTAGATAGAAATATTCTCAGGGGGCAATTATGGCATCAAAAATGGTGCTGGAACTGGTTGTCTGCTTTTATAGCCCATCCGTGATGAGGAGTAACGTGTTGTGTGGTCAGGTAGGGCAGGTGTGGAGCCCCAGCGGTGTATTCCAGCCGTGACTGGGCAGCGCTGGTTGGCCATTACAGATCTCTGGTGATGGTTTATAAAGATCACAACAGCTTCGCCAAAGTGTTAGAACTTGTAGCAAGTAATGATGAGAAGACAAAACCGTGGCAGATGAAAGACCCGAATGAATCACATTTATGGAATGAGGAATTATGTGTTAGAAGGAAAAAGCTGATGAGATCACAGAACTGGCTGCAGTTCCTGCTGAGGATTCCCGGCTCTGATCTGCAGACTCGTAAGATAAGGAAGTTTACAAGAAGGGGAGTTTAGCAGGAAGAAGCTTTAAAGAGCCACTGCAACAGAGATAAGTCACCCATATAGATTCTGGTTGTGCAGGGTGAGAACTCAGCAACACAAGTCCGGGATGGAAGGTTTCTATATGCCCACAAGGAGAAACATCCCCCTCCCCCATTTAATTAAGATGCAAAAACCCACCTATAGCTGCCACTTATTGGCCAAAGGGCTCCTATTCCTCCCCATGCAGTTCCTACCACCAATGGCTAATTATAATAGGCATGATTGGTTTGACTGTGCCAGGCCTGAGGCTCCAGGGTGCCCACAGCTGTTCATCACCCCTATTATAATCCATGCTGTTGAACCTCCAAACACAGTAAAAGGAGGGTATTGAACTTCTTACTACAGACACAACCCTCCCTCTCTGGAGATCTCACCGATGCAAAGCAGGACATCATCACTCCTCCAGTACAGTAGAGCCAGAGCCTTGGAGAGGAGTGATGATGTCCTGCTGTGCACCTCTGAGACTGCATGCAGAGAGGGAAAGTTGTACAAAAGGAGTTTAGAACTAGAGGAAGGGAAAATACCATTTGGAGCACAGAGGACCCTAGCACTAATTGCGTCCACAGAAGATCCGATTAATTGGAGCGCCATGACCCTCTTAGGCTGGGTTCACACGGCGGATTTGCTGCAGAAATTCCGTCTGGAATTATGCCGCGGTCGCTAATCCCAGGGTTAGCCTGCCTTGTGAACGAGATTTGTCAAAAAAACTCGTCCACACAGGACGGAGAATCCATCACAGCAAAGCTGGCGCTGCGGCACATATTCCCCGGCCGCAGCATGTCCATTCTTTTTCTTTTTTCTGTTATGGCCGTGCTCTTCTTGATGGGAGCGCCGGCTGCAAAGGAAAAGCACGCGGCCAACCTGCTCCAAAACCCATGCTTTGCCGGTAGAAATCTTGCTGCGGCCAAACTGCGAGATTTACGGTAGGATTCCGCCCTAATCTACCACTGCTTATAATCCTTCCTATATTGTATGGGGGGCACAAAACTTGACACAATTTGTGCACACATGTCCTCTTCTCTTCTGTCATAACATTGGTGTAAAGGCTCCGGAACCTTTTATAATCCTGCTTTGTATTAAAATTAGGCGGCCAGAGCCAGGCTTGTATGAACGTAGCCTTCTACACGGGCCGACATTTGTGAAGCCTGCGATCCAATGATGGTTTTAATGCCGACTGAAAGTCAGTGATAAGAATCTGAACGAATAGGGGAGCGATATTCGTGTATTTACACTGCAAGATTATCACTGAAATTCATTCGTTTAAATTAATTTTGAGCAATAACCATCCTGTGTAAAATGGCCCATAAGTGGAGATCACTGGCAATAACAAGCCCAGTTGCTTTAACCCCTTAGTTCTGTCAACTTCCTGCAGAAATCCGCTCCACGCATGCCCTGTGAACGGCTGATCTGTTGGTTACTTAAAGGGGCTGTCCAGTTGTAACTGTAGTAAGAACAAACAAAACAACAACTGCATCCCAGTTTAATTTAAACTTTATTTAAATTTTAAAAAAAAGAAAAAAGGGTTCAAAATTAACAAAAAAAAAAAAGACGACAAGTGGGTCATGTTAACAATACTGGAATTTCCTTCCGGTGGCAGATTTAAACAAGATTTTGGTGCTGCAATTTCGTTTTATTGTAGTTGTGTAATAAATTCCAGTATGCGAACACAAAGTACAAGAACGTAATTATAAAGAAGAGGATCTACAAAATTATGAGAAGTCAATGTCTTCAGATCCTTCAGATGTAAAACACGTAGATGTAAACTTTGTAACAAGCTATAATCTACAGAGCGCCACCAGCGGGTGATCAGTGTAGCACTTGTATCGTGTGGTCAGTCTGACTTTATAAAGCAGATACTACAAGACACCCTCATGGGGGTCACAATACGTTATCTGCTCACGGAAATTGCAAGCAGCCATTTATGTTGGTCGCTGACCAATTAATAATACAGAGAGGGAAATGGACTGGCATGGAGGGGCAAACAAACAATGATACCCTACTGAAATTATTGAAGCCATCCAGGCTAATGCTCCGGGCTCACAGAATGTGCCACCTGCAATGCCATGTTCACCCTCGAGCATCGTGTCACATAGAAAATCAGTCTACACTGGCAAATGCATTTAGTTGTACGAATCCCAAGTTACAGCTTGTAGAAAAGTCTATGGCCCTACGGACTGGAAGCTTGCTGGAAGAAATGTCAGGTTTGAGCTCTGCAGCTTGATGAATGCGGCTCTGGGGTATAATACAGTATGTAACTCTGTATATACATTACTTATCCTGTACTGATCCTCAGTGACTCCACCAGCAGAACAAGGAGTGCAGCTCTGGAGTATAAGGCCTCCTGCCCATTGACGGAGTGGGATACGCACACGGTTTTACGCCACGGGGATACACAAAAAAGTCCCTGCTGGCGATCGCAGAAAAATGTGGTAAAATAGAACATGCCGTGATTTTATTCCCACGGTGTAAATCCGCAACAGAATCCCGCATATAAGGACTGGGCCATTAGGTTCAATGGAACCTAATAGCTGCGTTCTTCCACCGCGGGGGAGGGCGGCATAAATGTGGCCAAGGGCATTAGCCTGAATACAGGATGGAACTCGGGATCAGTAACACATTTACAAAAGTGACACAAAATGCTCATATAGATTAATTCCATATAGAAATTAAGTAAACACGGTAATCAGAGATGATGGTCAGCATGTTCATCTCATTGTGTAATACACATACAAAAAGACTTGTAGATGAGAAGTACTACAAACCAAAAATAGGAGTCAAGTAACATTATATTAGAGGCCTGACAATACAAAGTTATAAAATACAATCCTCTCTAAAACGCACCCAACACTTATTACCAATCATCAACTATAAACACCATAAACTAAGTTATGTGCGTAGAAAGGGTCCAGAAAGTCTTAAAACCCTGTAACTTTGTTATGTTGTGGCCTTATTGCCCCCATCCCATCATTCTGCACTCAGAACCTCATTATGATTAAGGGTTTGTTTTTTTTTCTCTTGAAAATTAAACTGTTCTCAAACAAAAACCATTGGCATACTAGAACCAAACCCAAGCCATGGGGAGGGCAGAACTGCCTGTAGAGCCCAGAGAGAGGATTGTGTAGCTTCTCCAGATCTGCGCCTCCACACAAACATTTCTGCTACACTGAAAGTTCCCAAGAGCCCAGCAGCCTCCATAACGCTTACATGGAAGAACCACCAGGACTCTTCCTAGAGCCGCCGACCCACCAGACTAAGAGGAAGAAACAAAGAAGGAACTTTTTGGCCAGCAAGTGTCTGTCTGGAGAAAACCAGGCGCCGCTCATCACCTGCCCAATACCATCCCCTCAGTGGAGCCACGTGGTGGAGCATCATGTTGAGGGAGGGGAGACTGGTCAGGGTGGCTGAAAATCAGGCGCCACTCATCACCTGCCCAATACCATCCCTGCAGTAAAGCCTGGTGGTGGATCATGATGGGTGAGGGGAGACCAGTCAGGGTGGGTGGAAAGCTGAACGCAGCAAAGTACAGAGATAATGACAACCTGATCCAGAGCTCAAGGGACCTTAGACTGGGGAGAAGGGTCACCTTCCAAACAAAACAATGCCCCTAAGCCCCCAGCCAAGACATCACAGGAGGGGCTTAGGGACAACTCTGTGAATGTCCTTGAATGGCCCGGCCAGAGCCCTGAACCCAACGGAACATCTCTGAAGAGACATGATAATGGCGGCTACAGGCGGCCCCCATCCAACCTGACAGGGAAGAAACTCCCCAAATCCATATGAGTAAACCTTGTGGCATCATCAAGACTGGAATCACTGCCAAAGGGGCTTAAACAAAGTGCAGAGTACAGGGACTCAATACTTATGTCACTGCAGAATAGGTTTTCATTTTTTTTTTTTCAAAACAAAGATTTCTAACATTTTGTTACCACATTGTTATTATGGGGTCTTGAGTGCAGAATGAGGGGTTGGGTGTGGCTGGATTTTTTTTAATATCCTCATGTTGTTGCCTTGCAAAAAAAAAAAAATATATATATAAAAAAGTAAGGTTCTGAAGATATTCTGGACCCACAGTACAGTTGAGGCCTGGGAAGCTGTGCTCCATACTTGCCCGGTCCCCATACGATGGCAGTGCGTTCACAGCAGCTTGTCCTTCAGAAGGCTGTGCGCACTCATTCTATGAGGGGGCATAGAGCCGGGCGAGGATGAGACAGCTCCTCAGACTCCATGTAAACTAAAACTAGAATAACCATAACTTAGTTTACGTTGCTTCTAGTTGATGACAGGTTCACTTTAAAGTAGGATGCCACTGTGTTCATGAGGCGACGCTCCCAGTAAACGGAATGACAGAAGAATTAATCACTGCACCAGATATAGTGCCGGGCTGTCACGTTCTATCTGCTGCATCGCATCGTCTTGTCTTAGTCACCAGGAGCGTTCACACATTCAAGTAGTTTCATCCAGGAGTGCAAGGGGTTAATCCTGCTCTCCCGGCCCGGGTTATTGCATACAAGAGTTCAAGGAGTAAATTAAAAAGATGACAGGAGTGCAAATATCTCAGTGTTGAAAGCTAAGAAGCACCGATCAGCTTGAGCCTTTACAAAGTGAAGGTTACTAGAATGGTGCAAGAAAGAAAAAGGCCCATCTGCCCGGCAACAACTGGTCAACGAGGGGCAACGTACCCAACAGCAGTTCAATGTATGACATTGCTAGGGCCTGTTCACTATCCGGATCGCCAAAAACTGAATGCACGTGCGCGCCTGCCACCTGCTTCAGGTTCTGTGCCGCGCCGATTGTGGAGCCACCAGGATTGGCATATATTCAATTTTTCTTTGTATTAAAGCGGTTTAATAAGGAGTTTTTCTGGGACATAAGTTTTAAAAAGTGAATCTGTAAGGTGATGCTGCCAAAATGCCCTTTTAAGTGACTGAACTCTGGGGTCACCGGGATGCGCCATCCTGGCTTTTTCCCGCCTGCAGTGACAGCTCTCTCCTAGACAGGAAGTCAGACTTCATGAGTGTTTATTCTCAAACGCTGCGGTGTTTGAGAATAAAAGTTTCCACCGAAGCAACAGGCGTCCGTCCTGCGTTCATGCCGCCCGCGGTTCAAGCAGCATGAAGCAGTATCCATTACAACTTCTTGTGGCAGAGGACAAGGCCCATTTGTATGAAGGGATTGGATCAGCACTAGGTGGAAAAGTCCAACATATTCCAGGAACGCGGGAGAAAGGTCAGTACAACGTCCATCTTTCAATCCCAAGCACAAGATAATGGAGGGGGGTCGTTTTACACCCCTCTCCGGGCCTATTCTCGGCTCTCCATACCAGACATCACGTCCCAGCAGCCGTAATCACTGGTAGTTCAAACAAGGAGTTTAGGAACGAGGTCGGCCAAGGGAGAGGAATAACCCACCCAACAGATCACCGCTTACAGAAGCCAGGAAATGTCAACAACCATGGGTGCAGGAGGAGGGTGCCAACACGGCGTTCACATTACATATGCTTCATGTGTCAGCCAAACAAAGTCCCAACTCCCTGTGATGTACTTGTATTACTAGATGCCAACACCTCTACATAGGGGACCAATAATTGATGGTTCGTACCTTGCATCAGCATGTAGTAGACTGTTATGCGCAGAGTATGGGGGACCAGAAAAGGCAATCATTGTGAACTAACACAAAGTAAGGCCACTTTTACATCCGCCCCGGAGCCCCCATCGCAGATCTGGCACAAAGTACCAGAAGAGGTGCTGCATGCACCACTCGTCTGGTAAAATGCCAGGTAGCCGACTGGAGACCAAACGGACGCCATTATAGACAATGGGGTCTGTGCAGTTGCATCATAAGATAGACCCTGTTCAGCAAAAGATTTCTCTCCATACTGGAGCAGGAAACAAGAACCCCGACACAGATGTGAGAGCAGCCAACGATGGAATAGAAACACAAAAAGGAGGAAAAAAAACACAGAAGATTTATGAAACATGCCTGTTCAGCTGTAACTAAGAGCCCCGAATCCCCTTCATGAGCTTACACTGAACGGCTCTTTATTAGATCTCCCGGCCCTCTCATGATTGGCGCTGTCGCATGTAACAGTGGGTGTAGAGTATACAGAAAATGGAGTGATCGATTAAAAATATCCAGGGGAACTGTGGACAGAAACAGCTGATCAAGGAAAGGGGTCAGAAGAGGATGTCCGGAATCGTTCTGACCAACAGGCGCTGCACAGACAACACAAATGCTCCAACTAACACTTCTGAACAGTTGGAACACCAGATGACCAGTTGCAGCGCCATTGTGTCTTAGAGAAACTGAAGGGTGAGCAGTGATGGTGGGAGGTCAAAATTTGGCACAGGCAACATGAATCACTGACCCCTGCCTGACAGCTGGTCAGAACAGCCATCATCTGCACCAACTACAAGAAGGTTCCTGCAGAACGGTTTCATCACGAAGTGGACTTTACACCATGAATTGCTGTGGTTCTGAAGACCAAAGGAGTCCAACGCTACTAGATTAAAAGGGGGTCTATTAAAGTGGCCATTCAGTATAAAGCGCATGTGAGAGCTCCCTCTAGTGGTGGCTACATAAAGATTAAAATGTTATTTAACTTGTCCATGCTGGGGATTTGGACCTTTGTTTCTGGTGGAAACACCACTATAAAATTAATGAGATTATTATAAGAAATCAGCACAATTCATCTCAAAATGTGATGGCCTAAAAACAAAAAAAAAACAAAAACACGTTTCTACTCCTGCTTCCTTCGAACCACTTCTGGGGTTTCAAAGAGACAATGCTCACCGAGTTATGCAAGAACGAAACACAACATTTGCTTAAATTACAATTCTAGCTGTTAAAAAAATAAATAAATACGTGATAAGAAAAAGGTTATCAAGGATGTGAAATACTGGTCCGCTATACGCCAGCTAACACTGCAAAGTCCCAGAACCTTCAATGATCTTAAAGGGAACCTGTCACCTACTTATAGCCCTATGAGCTAAAAAGTAGGTGACCCACCGAGTCCGGGGGATGCAAGGGTTATACTTACCTCCCCCATCAGCATTGGAAGCCGCTGCTCAATGCTTGGAGTGGAGCTGCCAAGTAGTGCACCTGCTAAAATTTTATAATGGATGAACCACTTGGCAGCGTCGCTCAATGCACTTAACAGCGGCATTCAACGCCGACACTTAGGGGTGGGTGGGCGGGGCTATGGAACACTTACATCCCCGGACTTGGTGGTTCACCTACTTTCAGTCCATAAGCTTAGCTCATAGGGCTAAAATTAGGTAACGGTGCCTCAAATATCCTACATTGCATTTTCTATACTGATACAAGCAAGTAAAATTCTAGGCCTTTTTGCGGACCTGTAAGTTCTAAAACACTCTGGAGTGGGCAAGTTGCCAGATCCTTAACACTGTAGCTCCGCCCCCATTTACTAACCCTTCAGTGCAAACATGGGTTAAAGAAGTTATTACATGCCCTCCAGTGATAAGGCGGCCCCTGGTCTGTCAGGTGACGGTCGTTACTCCGCAGGTCTTGTTTTCTTCTACATTAGCATTAAAAATATTAATTTAGGTTATAAAAAAGGCAAAGTAGCAGCAACACAAGTTTGTAGCGTTTAAAGATGGAGGACAGACACCACTGGGCGTTGTGTCCTCTCCAGTTTCCGAGACTTCGACTTTCACGTGCCCAGAATCTAAGAGTTCCTTGTTAACAGGCCAATGACGAGTCTCTTATTAAAAAAATAAATAATCTATATTACTAAATGGACCATGAGAAACTGTAGCGCGGCCTTAAGACGCCTTCCACTGCGCTCGTCTTGCAGAAATCCCTGGATGGCGTTTCCTATTACAAGGTATTTAATGGCATTGTCCTTGGAGAAACAATAGGTGTAAAATGCCGTGCAATGGAGGCGCTGCAGAGACGGCTCTCCGCTATATTCCACATCTTGCTGCCTTGTCGGGACCAGCAGGAGGACCCTCCCAGCACAGCTTGGATTGTTGCAGGTGATTGGCTGGGCTGGCAGATAGGCGGAGTCAGATAACATCCTGGAAGTTAAAAGAAATATTGGTTAGGGACATAAAACTGGAAAGAATCATTGGACAATCACAAGTTCTGCAACCTCCTACAGAGCGCTCCGGGGCACCCGTGTGAGCAGCTGCAGGGAACAGTAGAGAACGGAGGTCCTGTCAATCAGCAGGATTCTCAGCAACGAGATCCCCCAGTTATCCCTCATTCTCCGGGTAGGAAAAAAAAAAAAAAGCTTGTAAATAAATGTTGGTACAACTCCCTCCAAGTACCCCATCTACAATCTAAAATAAAAGGCTTCAGGAAATTTCTGGATTTACAGAAAAATACAAAAAACACTTATGTGAAAAAATGCACCATTCCAAAAAAATAGGAAACAAAGAACTGGAATTTTTTTTTATGCTATTCCATACTCTAATGACATAGCGTTACTACATATGCGCTCATCTCCAAAGCTAATAATCAAGGTCGCTAATGATGGGGACCACAGCTGTAGAATCAGTGAATGGAAAGTCAGTTACCATTTTTAACATTACTACCTCTGAAAGCTAAAACACCTTCAAAAGGCAGAAGTACGTCCAATCGCCGCAAGGATCTAATGGCCAATCGCCGCAAGGATCTAATGGCCAATCGCCGCAAGGATCTAATGGCCATCTGTCTCCACATGTAAAAAGGAATTTTGTCATTCGAATTATCCTGATAGATTCCGAGACAGTGATGCCCGCTGCCCCATGCGAGTGCCTCATTCTGAGACAGTGATGCCCGCTGCCCCATGCGAGTGCCTCATTCTGAGACAGTGATGCCCGCTGCCCCATGCGAGTGCCTCATTCTGAGACAGTGATGCCCGCTGCCCCATGCGAGTGCCTCATTCTGAGACAGTGATGTGTTTCAGAATAAGTTAACTTTGACTCTGAGCTGAACTCCAAGTCACAGAGGTGGGCTGCATCGGCTGTATAAAGACTGACAGCCCTCTCCCTATTCACAAGCAGTGAGGAGCTGTCAGTCTTCATACAACAGGAAGAGAAGATGGGGACAACCTGCCCCCTTCAGAGCACAGTTATTCTGAAATGCTACAGAGTTTCAGTATAAAGCACTTAGAATGGCAACAGGCTTCTGTCTCGGTTCAAGCAGCATCAATCGGATGACAATCCCTTTAAATATGGCTGCCGCGTACGGTGAAAGGTTTAGTCCAACTTTTCCTACTGAACTACTATTGTGATCACAAGGGAGTCCAGACATGAGTTTCTATCCCTAGGGGGAAGGAGGCCTTTAGCTGGATGGAGAGCAGCAGGTAATTAAGCAGCTGCTAGTGTCTTCCCGTCTGCAGAGGAACCGGTTTTAGACAGCTCAGCCGTTTTCATTTGCCCGAAGCATTTTTCCAAGCAGGTGACAGAACAGAGTCGTCATCGATTCACCCTTCATTACACACAATGCTATTCATTCAAGTGACAGGATTCATCAGGTGGCTCATTAAACATGCCCCACATTTGGCGCTTACTCACATACGGAGCTCTTTATTCACAGCGCACAACTATAAGCCCAGATAGGTGAACCAACAGGGACAGCCACAGACTAAATGGTGTTCTAAAATGACGGAGAACCCTTAAAAAGGCGTTGTCCCACCAAAAGTAGTTATCCTCTAACCGCAGGATAAGGAATCACTAGTTGATTGGTTGTGGTCAACTGATGACATAAAGCAGGGTCCTGATTGAATGGAGTAGTGGTAGTCCCAGTGAAATGAATGGAGAGGTATGTACATGCAAGACCATCACTTCATTCATTCAAGGAACTTTAGGACTCTGATCAGTGGGGACCTGAATGCTGGGACTAGTCATCTCATATCCTGGGGAGGACTTCTTTAGGTGAGACAACTCCTTTAACAAGGCATTTTCCACAACCAAGACATTGATGACCTGTCCTCAGGACGGGTCATTAATATCAGGTTAGTGGGGGCTCTGCCTCTCAGGACCCCCTGCCACACAGCTGTACATTTGCCTGATATAGAAGCTCAATCCCATTCGTTGGATTTGAGCAAAGCTGCTCTCAGGCCGTGCGATGAATGTACATGAAGTCACAGACCTGAGAAGAAGCCAAGGCCCTCACCCAAGTTCCACAGCCTCTTCAGTCAGTTGATCAGTAAAGGGTCCCTAGCTGTGGATCCCTACCGATCTGATATTGATGACCCATCTAGAAGAGATCTTCATCCAACAAAACCCCTTCAGAGGGCTACAGTCAGGTCACCCATTAAGAAGTTGCTTTATGTAAACTAAAAGGTTAAGTTAATCCCAAAAGCTCAGTACTGGAAGATGAAGCTTTTAATTAGCCCAATGCATCTGGGAAGGGAGACTGTCATCCCCTGGGATGTCATTAATGAGGGCTGGAGAGCGCCTGGGGACAACACAAACGACACACACAGGAAGAGGCCGACGGCTCAACAACTAGAGAAGGAAGAGAACATCTAGGATCGTCGTGACAACTTGCCGTACATTTGTATATCGGTTGCACTTATAAGCCCTCCTAGATACCTACCTCCAACTTGCTGGTATCTTCTAGACTACGATTCTTGGCCCTCACCGTGTTAGACAGCAGCACTCTCTGCTCACAGATGTCGTTCTGAGGACGACTCTGAGTGAGGTTGACACTAGAGTCAGAGAGGGCTTTCAGTTCTGGGGGATTTGGCTTCTGTTCTGGTATACGAGCAACCCGGAACCTGGAGGGTCAAAAAGGACAACGATTAGGGGTTATTAGACAACTGGGCGTTAACACATCTGTGCAGAATTTGACCTGTGATGCAAATCTTCGCATTGAAAGGTGTGAAAAGCAACATGCTGTGAATGTAGAGGGATGAAATCCGCACGTGTGGCAGATATTTCTGCCCTGTGTGCAGCTGCACCCAAAAGGACACTGTAGCGCGGTCATCCTGTACACAATTGTAAGACCATTACCTGCCCACCGAAAGGATGGTGATCTCTCCCAGAGCAGTCTTAGCGGAGGGTCTGCAGCTTTTACCATTGTTGGCGGGCGCTACCAGTGACTGTGGAGGGGATATGACCTCGGGCCACTTCTTCTGGCTGCAGCGAGTGCAGCAGTTGTTGGAGCGGGACGCCAGGCCCTGGACTGTGTGCAGGTGATGCTGGTGTTTGCACAGGTTTGGCATCTCAGGCAAGAGGTGAAGCTTGCTGAAAAGGTAAGGAAAGTGGAGGCATTAACAATCAGATATCCAAGTGGAGCTTTACACTTGCCCAACCTAACAAATATTGCATATGCATAAAGCTGGATGACAAACAAGGCCACCATGATAGGCCTAGCTGTACAACGTGGTGTGTGTGTCTCTCATGTAATAGACTCATTTCTCAGCAAGCTGCCACCGGGGATGGAAAAAAAATAGATTTCTTGCAATGTAATTTTTAGTACAGGACCTTTCTTGCTCACAGTTTCTATTTCCAGTTAATCTACAATTCAGTGTGGCATCAATAGACAGCCATTTATTAAGAGCGTCAGACAATGTAGAGCTCTCCATTTACCTGAGAACTTACCGTAGCATGTTAGACCGAAAAAAGGACCCATTGCCCCACCCAATGGTGGTCTTGGAAAAGAAAAGATCAAAAACCCTAATGAGGCAGAAGCCAAAATTTTCCTCATTTTAGGGGTTGGGGAAGAAGGGGGCGGGGGAGAGAGAAGAAATCCTTTTAGACTTCATATCTGGCAATCGGAATAATTCCTGGATCACCAACTCTTCTGCAATATTGTAATACTCAAGAAAGGAGGAGTCAAGGACTCGTACTATTTTAGTGAGCTCGCCATCACCACATCCTCAGGCAGAGTTCCACAGTCTCACTGCTCTTAC
Source organism: Eleutherodactylus coqui (assembly GCF_035609145.1). NCBI lineage: Eukaryota > Metazoa > Chordata > Amphibia > Anura > Eleutherodactylidae > Eleutherodactylus > Eleutherodactylus coqui. Next base: position 525,397,502 of record NC_089837.1, on the reverse strand, counting down.
AGTAAAGAACCCCTTCTGCGTTTGTGTGGAGCCCTTCTGTTCTCTAGACATAGAGAGCGTCCCCGTGTTACAGTCTTGGGTATAATAGATGATGGGAGAGATCTCTGTACTGACCTCTGAGACACGCACGCACGCACACACGTAGAGTGGCTCAGGAAATCATATATAGGCTTTTCTTAAAAGGGGATATCTGGTTTAGATTACCACGCTGAGAGATGTTCCTCATGCAGGGCCCTCATTATTTAGGCGGAGCAGCTGTGAAAGGAGCATATTGCACTCTGGAGGACACAAGACCATGCACTGCATCAACGAGCCATTGATTTAATGACCTGTGTAATACTTATGTACTTCATTCATCTTGTGGTGACACAGCAGAGAAAATGAAGCCTTGCTGCCAAAACCCTGCACAGACTATGATCAGCTGAAAAGGGGTTTGGTGAACACTTGCTACCAAGATCCCCTGCGTTTAACTTAAGGTCCTTTTAAACGAACCGACAACATGGCACACGTTTGCCCAACTTACAGTCTGTGTTAAGCTGCAACCGATAAACAAGCACAAGTGATGTTATATCGCATCTCATGGCTTCTACTCACAAGCTGTATGGAACAAAAACACATAACAAAACTCACTTTTGAGGAGACTTGTTCCCCACTGGGGCCGTCTGTTTGGTTTGATATTCCTTCAGGAGTTCTTCCAGAGCGACAGCATTTTCTGAGGGGGTAAAAAATAAATAAAAAATTGGTTAAAATAAAATTTCAGCATTTTAATAAGAGCGGTTTCTTAGCCGTGTCCAGGATCCAAAAAACATGGATGCCTTCTTCCAAAAAGTCATACAACCACCCGAGGGTTGTGCAGCCTGTACTGCGCTGCAGACCATGTATGCACTATATAAAAAGGGAGCAAAATACATACTGTGGCTAAAATCCTCCTAAAAAGAGAAATGCTGTCATTTGCTTTTGGAGAATTTTTATGGCAATCAATGTGCAAAATAAATTCTGTGATGCGATTATTCTCGGGGTCGGAACGATGCTGGCGATACCGAGGTTATATAGTTTATGGTTTGCTCCTTTTTTTTTTTTTTTTTTAAAGGATTTGCTTTGTGTCGCCACATTCCAAGAGGAGGAATGCTGTTATTTTACCATCGTCGGAGCTCTATGGGGGACTTGTTTTTTTGCAGGATGATCTCGTCTTCATTAATTCATGTATCGCAAACATATCATTTTGATTGCTTTCTATTCAATTTTTTTTCTAGATGACAAGACTAAAATCTCTAATTCTGCATGACTTATTTTTAACAGCATTCACCAAAAATCGATTACATTAATTGTGCAGGCCAATACGATTACACCAATTCCAAATTTAGATTTTGGGTTTTTTTGCAACTTCTTCAAAGACCTCCAACTTTTTTCCCTTTCTCAATGGTGCTGGGTGAGGTTGTGTTTTTTTTGTGGGAGGAGTTGTATTTTTACTGTTACCATTTGTTGATCCATGCAATTCTTTTCTTTTTAAATCACTCTCCATTCTCATTTTTGTAAGGCAAGATGGCTAGTTGGCGACAAGTCTTTTGTAATTTCCCCCCCCCCCCCCCCCCCCATATACTGTACAGTTTAACTTTTTTCTCTGGGTCATTATGAATCCAGCGACACCACATGTAAGGTTACTATTTTAAAGGGGAAAGGTAGGGTTTTGGCACATTTTATTTATACTGTAACCTTATTTTTGTCCCACTGGGGGACTTTATCATCAGCATCTTTTATCATTCTTTTAATACACTACTACACTTCAGACTAGTATAGTAGTGCATTAGAGTCTGTGAGGTCAGCCAGAGGCTGGAAAATCTAGAGACTATATCCAGTAGCTGGCAGACTTGGGGGCTCTATCGAAGTCTCAGGGTGCTATTGCGGAATGCGATGGGTGGCAGAGGGAGCCTGCTCCCTCTGTCTGCCTTTACATGTTGCGGTTGCACTGACCGCAGCATGTAAAAGGGTTAAATAGCAGGAACTGAAATTTGCCGACAGCCAGACACCCGCTCCCGACAGGAGACCCGCCACAGGTTTTGACGACGCTGCAAAATAAAGTCCCTTAATGGCCGCCTTCAAAAGGCTTAAGCTGCTTTCTGCACCGTCCTTCAGTTTAGAGAGCATCTAAAACCCAATGCATTTAGCGCTTTCCTCCACAAGCTACAAACCTTTCTTCTCCGTGATCAGTCGCACGAGGACCCCAATGGTGTCTTCATTCCCATTCTCTTCTAACATGATGTTACCTGCGAGTAAAGATATAGGACATGAATTCTGTAGCTTTAGTATATAGAGCGCCAACCCTGTCACACAACTAAACGCTTCTGATGTGGAGCAGACGGAAGAGTCTAGGGGGGGGATTTATTAATTGTTGTGAGTAATGACAGGAAGATGTTTAGTCTCCATAGCAACAACTAATGAGACCCCGCAGGTCAGGCGAAACATTAGTACAAATGGCGTATAGACTAATTGGATGAAACTGTTACAATGGTCCTTCTGGGATCTCATCAATATGGACAGCAGGATCCTGCAGCACCATGAGAGGCTTAAGAGGGACAGAAGACCAGCAGATTGTCCTCGCTCCATTGGTTGTGCAGTAGAAAATGTCAAAGCACATTTTCATCCCACAGGCCCTAATGAAGAACTATTACAGGTCTGTAAAACAAACTTGCCCATAAGGAAGGTATAACCTCCTGCAGGCAATACTGTATGCCAGAGCCCTTACGCCCCATGATCAAAAGCCCCCATACATACAAGTCCACAGGTCTCTCTGTGCAGTCCATTAGGTTTTTTTAAGCAGTTTTGCTATACACTGAATGACCTCTTTATTAGACCCCGGCCCTCACGATTGGCGCTACCCTGTATGGAAATTATCACCGTGACCTTAGAGTGCAGCATAAAAAGCTTTCTGCGGATCAGTTTCAGATAGGGAAAATCCAGCGATCTGAGTGATTTTCAATGAGTCCTGGTCATCAGTACTAGACTAGCCTGGGCCAGGATTTCACTGCCAACCCTGTGGCGGTTTTTTTTGTGTAACGGCGTGCAGAGTATACAGAGAATGGCGCAATCGAGGAAAACATCCAGGGAAAGGGAATTCTGTGGCTGGAAACAGCTTATCACTAAAAGGGGTCGGAGGAGGATGTCAGGAATCGTTCTGACCAACAGGCTGCACAGTCTGCGGAATACAACTCTGGAGCTCCCAACTAACGTGTCCGAACGCACAACTCGCCGGTCCTTAGCACAGATGGGCTATAACAGCAGGCGGCCAGTTCCAGCGCCATTGTGTCTAAGAGAAACAGATGAGACTCCAGCGGGCAAAAGAGCGCAAAACTCGCATCACTGAGCAGCGGAAAAACATCTCCGGGTCAGATGGATCCAGATTTCTGTTGCACCGTGCTGATGGGAGGTCAGAATTTGGAGCAAGCAGCATGAATCGATGACCCCTTCCTGTCAGCTGATCAAAATATGTCAGACCGCCATCTAATCTGCAACAACTACAAGCAGCTTCCTGTCCGCAGGGGCAGAGATTTCTGCAGAACCATTTCATCACCTTGTGGAATCTATGCCAGGAGGAATTGCTGCGGATCGGAAGACCAAAGGAATCCAACGCTACTAGATGGGGCTGATAAAGGGGTCAGAGGAGGATGTCAGGGATCGTTCTGACCGTCAGGCGCTGCAGTCAGCCGAATACAACGCTGGAGCTCCAACTAAAGCATACGAACGCACAACTCGCCGTTCCTCCGCACGGATGGACTATAACAGCAGGCCACCAGTTCCAGCGCCATTGTGTCAAGACAGACAGAAAGATTCTGAGAGGGGGAATGAATTGTAGAAGTTCTGAAGGCCAAAAGGAGTCCAATACATTACTAGATTGTCTAATAACGTGGCCATGCAGATGGGAAACAAATAGTAGACACCAACTAGATTTCCCAGGAATAGACATAGAATTGTTTTTCTCCCCCCTTAAGTAGGAAGAAACCACTCTTGCTTTCCCCGTTAATTATTCAGAAACTTCATTTAATCCAGCAAGGACAGAGTAAGTGCCAGTCTTCGGCTCCCGAGTTTGAGATGGTAGATTCCTCTGCTGTTCTGTACCATCAGACTCCATATTAAGAGGCATTTCCCCATTGCATGTAAATCCCAAAGGGTCTCAAATATCCTGTCAACTGTTTTACCCCTCATATCCAAAGTTTTAAGTCGGCAACAATGAACTTGGAGCAGCGTTAGACGAGAGGTTCTGTACCGAGGAAGATTCGCATCGGTTCTCAGCTCCTCTGAGCCACAGCCCCATCAAGGGAATGCATGTTTGTAGTGTGCCACATGCTACAATTCCCACCTTGACGTCATATGTATACCCAGCGAGGTACAGAGATAATGTTTTAGAACATTCACACAATTTGACTTTTAAGTTGAAAGGAGGGGACATCTGAATAGTTGTGGGCTCAGCGGTACTCACCATCTTTCTCTGGAGGGGCCTCTTCGTCCACCTTCTGAGAGGTGCAGCGATAACCCTTCTTTTTTAGGATATTGCACAATAGTATGCCAGCCAGCCCCATCATGCAGAAGACGGGGACTATAGCCAGCACTGCATACTGCGTCCCGGAGTCCTCTTGCACCCCCTTGCGGGTACTGTTGTGGGAGGACTTTTGCTCTAGGTTATTGGGGGCCTCTAGTGTTCTTGGAGGACGGTTTCTTAGAGTTCTCTGACCTGGAGGAAGAAAGGGAAGAAGTTAAACTACAAGTAGTTTAAATAGAGAAGTTCTGTAATGCAATTTTGGATTTAGTCTCTAGGGGGATCTCTGCACCAAAAGGTACTGGAGGAAGCAGATGGATCATATAGATGGAATTCAATACCCTGAACTACTGCGTTTCTATCTAACCAAATAGGACAAAAGATTTAAGGATCATTACATGGAGTGACATAAAGGGATATAGAGACACTCGCGTGGGGCCAAGCTACCTCCAGTGGAAAATATATAACGTCAGGGCTCCTAGATCTGGTTTGGAATTCTTTGGTACCCTACATAGAAGTGCAAAAAAAATAAAAAATAATCACAGGACTACAGAGGGAGTCTGTGGCCAAATCTGCAACGTAGGGCCTAACCTAAAGCTGATGTTTCTGTACAGCAGACCTTTCCTTCCAATAACTGGAATTCAGTGTTAAAGCTACAGTAGAGCTGCAGTCCGGTCACGGCCACTATCCCTACAAGCTTACACTGAAATCTGACAGTCCTCCACTGCAGAAACTAAACTGTCCTTATACAAAGGCGGATGATCTCCCTGTTTATATGCGGAGATGTGCAGCCAAGCAGCTGATTGTTGGTCCCTTTTGCACAGCCCAGTCATTGTGCGAACGAGCTTTTGGAGGAACACTCAGGCCTGGTAATCAGCCTGTGCAAAAAGGACCATAAGTGCTTGAAATCGTGCAGATGCTGCTGTGAGCACAGGGCTATTAGCTAGCGAGCTCCCTATGCAGACAGCTTTTAATTACTTGCATTGGTATGAGATTAACATTATTTTAGCTATTCCTATCTGCTGGAGGAGGTGGATGTAATGTCCCATTTACACGGGCTGACAGGCGAGTAAATGACTGCACAAGCACCGACACAACGGTTGAGGTAGTTAGCGCTCATGCAGAGGGTTTAGACAAGTAGAGTTCACCGCTGGATCGCGGGCTTCTTATCAGAATGTGAAGTGTTGAGCGGGAAGCATTAATACTCAACGAGAAACAGTCGATCAAGCGAGGTTTTTTTATGCTAACTGAAAGTCAGCGATAATGGGAAATGAACAATTTTTTTTTTTGCATTGACATGGGATGATTATCGCTCAATTTCATTTGAACGAGATAATAGTCCCGTGTAAATGGCCCTTAAGTGGGCTGTAGTGATTTAAAGGGGTTGTCCAGTTGTAAACAATCGATGGCCTATCCTGGGTCTCTCAGGAGTTAAACCTTTGGATTGCAATCGGACAAGGACCTGGATCAAGGAGGAGTACTATATACCACCACCCCACAAACAAGTTGCTCTTTGATTAGTCACATGAAGGGAGGATTTTTCAAGATAGATACAGCCTTATAGTGCATATGAACGTTCCAGTGCTCGTCACCACAAAGCCAGGAGAACCCACCTTCACATCCTCTAGTGCCTGCGGGTGCCAGCCAGCACGCCATGCAAGTGCTCACACTACTAGCGGCCAGAGGAAAAAACCTAACGTGAGAAATACAAGACACTTAGTGCCCGGCGCCATGCCCAGTACATTACATTAAAGCAAAAAAATTAAAAAGTGGCACGTACCCTGGCATGCAGTCGCCACACACTGCGTCGGCACTGGCGGTCCCTGCGGTCACCTGGACCCTTCTCTTCTTATCGCAGTCCACGTGCATAGAGCATGGCGATGTACCGATAGAACTGGAAAACGACCCAGCGGGACATACCCGGCAGCCAACGACCGCACTCGTCCCGAAGCCGCATACCTGGCAGAGAAGGAGAGACCAAGTCAGCATAACAGAGGAAACCTCAAAGATGTACTCTTATGCAGAAGTTCCCGTCTTGATGGCGGTTTCTCAGACTCCCATTTTGTTGCTTTACTTTGGTGTTCATGTTATAACCACATTTTTTGACAGTAGGTGTTGTAATGGGTCTTTTCCCACATATGGGGTTAAACTGTAATATGCATTAATGACACTAATAGTATTGAAATATTACTGTATACCGGGTGGGTATTGAGTGGTCTTACCCCATCTGGCTCCTGCCCCCGAGGGCATTTCCTACAAGACACACAGTTCCCATCATCATTGAGGTACTCCGCCATTCCGCACTCCTGACAGATTCCTTCCCAGACTTGGATCTAGAGAGGGGGGAGGAAAAATAAATACTTATGAAATCTGAGATACCCTGACAACATAAATGTAGAGGTATTGTACGATGCCAAGAGCTGTACAATTAAGTGCCCGTTCACGTGGGCATATTTCCTGTCCGTGTGTTGTCTGTATTTTATGTAGGACAGATATTGTCGGTTATAAAACTTTTTTTTTTTTTTTTAAACGAAAAAGAGGGTTTGGTACGGTGTTAGCCAGTAGAGCGAAGTGTGATTGATGGTTTCTCTCACTGAGAACAAAGTAATACTGCAGATATGATACTTATGGTCAACAAAAATACATGATGTTACAGCAAGCTTTCGGGTTCTTATCAACCCTTCATCAGGCTTAAATGATATATAATTATTACACATACACCCCCAGAGAGGACACCGATCTAAATAAATGTTCACACACAGAAATGAGACGGTCACTGAAGACTTAAAAGAACACTAAACAAACTGAGCAAAGCGATAAATGCTTAATCCGTCCTCTGAGCTAAGGAATGTGACAGTTTTATGATGTCTGTTAGCAGACTACCTCTGCAGCACCACCTACTGGATGGCAACATTCTTACAAATCAACTTCTGAATTTTTATGAAGTTAAAAAACAAACACGGAAGAGGACCCCCGTCTTGAACTCCTTCAGATTCTCCACTTATGCAAGAATCCCGGGCCAAGGTTCATTTCATTCTTGAGAGTATCAAACATGGCCATAAACTTATACTCCCAAATTCTTCTGCAACTTGAAGCTGCCCTTCGGTATGATTACTCATCTGCTCTATGCCATGTCCATGACCACAAAAATGTTTTGCCACAGGCAATTCTGTCTTTTCCTATCTAATTGAGTGGCGATGAGATCTCATCCTGGCTCTGTTTTTGTGCTGTTCCCCCGATATAAAGCCTCCTCAATAGGGCATTCACTGCAGCGGATCAGGTACACAACATTGGTCGTGGAACATGTGAAGGTCTCTGGGATCTTATAGTCCTGCTGTGTGATGGGGATCCCTATCCTGTCCGCAGTCCATACATGTATGCAGGTCTTATACAGCTACTTACATTACAGGGATAAGTTCCTTTTTGTGTTTCGGAGGGCAATGCACTCCTGGTTATACAGTTACTCAGACTTGTAGGTTGCCTGTATCACAGAAGGGGAGGGTCCGGGAATATGGTGGTCAGACGGTCATCCTTGTGTAGGGTATGGTGGAGTTTATGATGAACCTCCAGCTGTGAATTGTAAGTCACTACTAGAGGCACACAACCGTTTTCTTGCTTCTCTATGTATCAGAGTAGTTGATTTCTGGGTATCCAGGTGGCTCTGGTGATTTGGTCATCAGTAGAGGTGTGATGCAACCCCGATTTAAAAAGGTCTTTTTGAGATTGTGTAAATGTTTCTCTCCACCTGTTAGGTTGGAGCAGATCCAGTTATATCTGATGGCCTGGCTGTACACAATGGACTTTTTTGATGTGCTTAGGACGGTAACTGAAGTATGTGGGTCCATCAATCAGTTTTCGGTATAGGGATGTCTGTATTGAGTTGTTTGAAATCTTTATGATGGCGTTCAAAAAGTTGATTTCGGTATACGAGTAGCATAATTTCAGGTTTATGGTGGGGTGGAATGCATTGAATCTCTCATGGAATTTCATTAATTCTTGTTTGGTGTTGGTCTAAATTATTATGAAGTAATGTAGTGGAAGTAGGCCAATGGTTTGTTGGGACAGGAGGCCAGAAAGTCACTCTCCAGTCTTGCCCTGAAAAGGTTGGCATATTGCGGTGCCATTTTACTGCCCATGGCAGTCCCAGTGCGCTGCAGGAATATCTCTTTGCTAAAAGGAGAAATAATTGTGTGCGAGGATGAATCTTGAGTTGTAACACTGATTCAGAGGTAACTCTATTGGCCTCAATGTGTGCCTGGCAGGCAGTCAATCCATCTTCGTGTGGCATGTTAGAGTATAAGGACTTCACATCCATGGTGGCCAGGATTGCACCATCTGGGAGAGGATCTATGGCTGATTCTTCCCCCCCCTCCCCCTCAATTAGGGTTCCCACACCTGAGATAATCGGCCTACCTGGGTTGTCAGCTTTATGTAGTTTGGGGGAGCATATAGAATACTCCAACCCTGGGGTTCTCCAGTATCAAGCCAAAACACCTCGTAGAGCCCACAGATAGGTCTTGTTCCAGTTTGGTGTAGTGTAAAAAAAACCCATATTCCCAGACCCTCACCAGTTATGTTACAGGCAACCTCCTAATTTGAAGAATTTTATAAAATCAGGAGTGTATTGCCCTCGGACACACAAAAAGGAACTCCTCCCTGTAAGGTAGGAGCTGCAAGACCTGCTGACATGTACGGACCACGGATAGGATACAAATCCCCAACACACAGCAGGACTATAAGACCCCAGGGACATTCACATGTTCCATGTCTGATGTTGTGTACCTGATCCAATGCAGTGAATGTCCTATTGGGGTGGGGCTCTAGATCGAGGAAACAGGATAAAAAACTAAGAGTCAGGATGGGATCTCATCACCAGTCAATTAGAATGGGAAAGACAGAATTACCTGTGGCAAAGCCTTTTTGTGGTCACGGACATAGCAGAAGTGGAGAAGCTGAAAGGTCTGAAGGAGGTCAAACTGTGTGCGTGCGTGTGTTTTTTACCTTCGTAAAAATTCAGAAATGAATTTGTAAGAATGTTGCCATCCAGTAGGTGGTGCTGCAGAGGTAGTCTGCTATGTGGAGATTGTCGAGGAGAGCTAGCAGACATCATAAAACTGTCACATTCCTTAGGTCAGTGAACAGATTAAGAATGTATCTCATTGCTCAGTTTGTTTGATGTTATTTTAAGTCTTCAGTGAAACAGTCTCAAATTTGTGTGTAAATATTTATTTAGAGCAAGAGGGGTGTCCGCTCTGGGGAAAAAAAATGTGTAAAAAGGTATATTACTTCAGCCTGATGAAGGGTCGATAAAAACCCGAAAGTTGCTGTGACCTCATGTATTTTTGTTGGACATAAAAAAGGTATCATGTAAGGCCCATGGGTCTGGGGAACATGGAGGCTGAGGAAGTAGTTCACCATCATCAGCACCTGCCAGCCAATCCATCTGTCTGGTGGTCGCAGCGTAGTCATGTCTACCAACTGTAATCGTTACATCGGAATCACTTGCGCAGAATCTTCCACATGGGCAGCGGTGGGATGTCCAATTCTCTGCTCACTTTTGGATTTACAGTGAGACTTCCACGAATGCTCCGCTGTTTCCACGCTTACTGGTGGACGGCAGGATAATTGTTGCTTACAGATGTAACCTTTTTCCTTAACACTAAAGTACTAGTCACAAACTGTGCGCCCACTGGGCGGAGCGTCAAACTTTTATTAGTGTGTAAAGTCAGTTTCAAACAGTTTTATGGTGTGGCTTTTTTCACATCTACCAGTCTGTCGCCAGCCACTCTATCCCATATCCGCGGATTTAAAAAAAAAAAAAAAAAAAAAAAAAAAAAAAAAAAAAGGCTAAAAGAAAGACTGTCTTTGTTCATAGCAACCAATCACAGTGCAGAGTCTCTCCCCCTCTCCCAACGTGACACCTGCGTTGTGATGAGTTGCTGTGGGGAACAAGGACAGTTTTGCTGAACGAAATTTTTTTTTAACTACTTTCCATTGATATCAAATTTCTGTGTCTGAATGTCAATAAAGGCGACTTCTGGGGTCTCACATCAGGGGGATCATTAGTAATAACCGGTACGAGAGCCAGATACATAAGCAAGTGTTTAGTCAGCAAACAATAAACACAGAGATACAACTAAGAAAATAAAGTTACAATTTGTTACAGTTACAACAATAAGAGAAGATAAACAGCGGAGCGACCGCATACGGCTCATCCTGATGTTCCGCCTGAGGGCCGGGAAGGGGCTCACATTCCAATATGGCCACACATGGAGCAACGATTGTTCTGTGCGGCTGTCGCACCACAGTTGTATATGCAGAGGACATTAAGGTTCAGAAATGAATTCGCTAACAATATGGCTTTTAGATCAGCCATAAGAGTAGCCTGCAGTTATCCGCACGGTAGAAGCGCATTTGTTGTGTTCAGAGCTGCTATGTTTATAGCTGCAGCCAGGGGGCAGATGACTCTCTGCAAGAACATGACACACAACTGGTGCTGAATGGTCATGAAATCCAATACAGACGTTTCATCTCTACATTATAGCACCAGGACAGAGGATGTGCCGGACACATTATAGCAGAGGAGGAACGACAGGCCGGACATACTATATAGGATGGATTTAGAAACACTCTGACATCCCCCCCAGAAGGAAGCGCTGACACATCTAGGAAATGCTGCCCTACTAGTAGGACATCCAACACCAGAGCCGCAGCATCCCTTATTGTGTAGCATGTAAAGCCGCCAATATGTGACAACTACACATGTGTACTACAGCCTGACACTTATCTAGCATAGATTGCCAGGATACAAGCTGAGGAAGCCCAATATATTTTTGCATATAGCAAATGTCATGCAGATAGAACCGCCCCCTACGTACAAGAATATAACGACTAATACCGGCCCCTACGTACAAGAATATAACGACTAATACCGGCCCCTACGTACAAGAACGACTAGAATACTGCCCCCTACGTACAAGAATATAACGACTATAATACCGGCCCCTACGTACAAGAAAATATCTCCTATAATAACGCTCCCTATGTAGAAGAATATAATACTAACTTCATTTAGTTACTTTGAAGCAACTGGCGCTAATATATTTAGTACATGAAGGTTTCCATTTGGAAACTTTGTGAATGATATTGAAATGTTAACACAAGATGCAGACAATCCCCCCCCCCCCCCCTCCCCCTCTTTTGGGGAGGTTTTGAGGGCACCAACTGTTGGTATCCATTAGAATGATGCAATCTGTTCACACCAGAATGATCCCGCGCCCGCGCCTCGGATCACATGACCACCCGGCCTTTAATGGGATGGAACATTAGAGCAGTTTCTGCAGGAGTCCAGCCATACGTTTAATGGGCCAACTTCCAAAAATGCAGAATACATTCAAGCTGTCCTCAACTAACCGGCACCAACTGTAGACTTAAAGGGCAGCTCTACTAAGCAAGTGTAGCGATATTGGGGTCTCATGTATAACTAGGCATACTAACCAGTCAGGACCATTATGTGAAGTCCTTGAGCGAGCCGGATTTAGTGTGGAAATCCAAAAATCAGGCCATTGATGCAGATTGTCCCCCCACCCCCCAATCAGGTGGGAAACGACACCCTTCGCAGCGGCACAGCGGTCTCCTTCACACAGCACGTCCTATCCGAGCTGGCAGTGGTGATGGTATGTTTTCCCCAGCATCGTTGATGCCAGTGCAGCAGTGTGCACCATTGATCTACTTTGTCAGCCACCAAGTCACATCCTTAATGTTCCGCAGCCCGGCTGTGCAATTAGTGCAGCCCTGTCCTGCGGTGGGAACAGTGTTTGTCACAGTGCAGCAACTCTATTTAAAGTGACCCTACAGTCCAAACCGAGATGGCCCATCAGAGCAAGGTGTATTGTCCTATTACCTATGCGAATCAGGAGCAATGTGCCCATTTTGTTTGTCCTGCATGGTCACTTTATAGGGGGTTGTCCCACTGGTAGCTGTTTTGCAGCATGAAGTAGACAGCACCATACATTACACAGTGGTCAGCGTTGGTACAGCAGCCTATTGAAGTGAATGGTACTCAGCCTGCAGTCCCAACCTGGGCCACTGCACAATGTACAGAGCTGTGTGTTTCCTGCAGCAAAACCACTAGGAGTGGGGACAACCCCATTAACCTACTGGTGCATGTGAAGGAACAAAGGACGGGGCTGAATTTTGCAGTAGGAACCTTCTTTCCCTGCAACAGAGACCACGCCAAACTGCTGGCATAAGAGACCAAATTCTAAAGTCAGGGCATCTGCCATTGTCAGGGAGGACAGATGTCTACAGCGCCTCAGCATTAGATGGCATCATGTGATCCCCCTTAACCAATAACCTGAGTGTTGGTCTCATTAAATTAGTGGACTGATAATGCCAGTAAGGGCCATCTTTGTTATGGGATCATTCACCCACTAAAAAACCCTGTAAGGGACACAAACAGCAGATCAATCATGGCCCCTTCCCTCCAAAGGCCGTCAGTCCTTGTGACACCCTGCAGGCTTGCAAGTCTGCACAAAACTCAGGAAAAAAAAAAAAAAAGGCAGTTTCAGACCCAAGAGGTATTATAATGCCGACTACTCCACTGTAAAGACTCCTTACACAGTGGACCCCGCACTATGACAGCGCCCCTTTAAGGAGACATTAGCAGAATGGCTTGCATTTACCAGGCACCATTGTTTTGTTAGCTTTGCAGACAGTTTTAATGTTGCTCCGGATGTTCCTGGGATACGTCACATAGTTGTGGTCGCTCCAGCCCAGTTTTCACACCATTTTTGTTCCTGGAACTTGAGTTCCGCTGAGAAATTCCAGGGCAGCACAGTTTCCGTTTCTTTAAAATTAGAGATGTTAATGATCATTGCTGCATCTCGAGGAGATTAGACAAAGAGTTAAAAGGGCACGTGCAGACCCTTTAACCCTCCGCAAAAACTTCCACAGTGTGATACGTCTGCAGGGGGTGACCTGAGCTCCCCCTCAGAGATTTGAGGGCTCTTTAGCAAGTTAGAGTTCCTCATCCACCTAGCCATGAGACATTCAGGCCAGTCTTTCCCCCCCAATATACAAGTGCGTTTAGGGGGTCTGAACCTGCAGTTTTCGTCGAGGCTGAATGAATCCGATGTGCATTGGGGAAGTGGGGGGAGTGGTTGAGCTTTTGGAACAGATGACATAGGGGATAGAAGAACGTTCAATTTTAACATCTGATCATTCTGCCCCTTGGGTGGTTAACTGCCAGAGTTGGGGCAAGCAACTGAATGATCATTTGATAGACAGCTGTTAAAGGCTTGTGGGCACCTTTAAAGAAGTTAACCAGTTGTAAATTGTTAATGGCCCATTTGCAGGCTAGACCATGAATAGATCAGTGGAGGTATGCCGCTGAGGATCACCAATCAAGCTGATCACTGGGCTGATGTGTTCCAACACCAACCCGATTTCTGCAGGAAGCAGACAGCTCCATTCTTACTGGAGTGGGCAGGTTTGATATCACAGACGTAATACCAAGTCTGGCTTCTGCGGTTTGAACAAAGCCATCTGCTTCCTCCAGAAATCACCTCAATACACCGCCCCCTCAGAACTGCTGGTTGGTGGGATCCTGGGCAGCAGACCCTCCCTGACCTACTATTGATAGCCTGTCCCCGGCCGCAACAGAATATCGCTAGCTCACCAGAGAATTGCCTAGTGAACGTCGGGCTGCGCTTTCTTGAGTTATCCTATGGAAAGCATGCCATGCGAGCTCCGAGGGGGATTTATCGCCACAGATCTCGCCATGACATCTCGCCTGTGGACAGGCAGCCTAATAAAGTCTTCTGACAACCCCGTCATATGTTGACACTATACACAGGATATGAGCAATTTTTGCAACAAAAGGGAGTGGATGTGTCGGGTAGAGACTCTCCTATTTACTAAACAGCAAGTATCAGAACTCAAGAACCACGAAGCCCTTCAGCTGCCCTTGACCTCAATACAAGAGTTTGAGGAAGCGGCGGAGACGGCTGCGGTGAAACAATCACTTACTATGAAGCAGCAGGAGAGCAGAAGACCACGCAGGCTCCTCATTGTTGCTGTAAGACGGCGGCTTTACCGAGAGAACCTGCAAAAAGAACAAAACATTAGAATACGGCCAATAGAAGCTTTTGACATATAATTTTGATTAGTGCAAGTCTGAGTGCCGAGACCCCCGCTGATCGCTGAAATGAAGGGGCTGTAGCATTCATCTAAGCGCTGTGCCCCTTTGTCATCACTGCTGAAGCTGGACTGCTATAGATACTGGTGTGTCAGGCTTCAGCCAAGAAGAGCCAACAGGCAACAATGACAGGTGAATAGATAGAGCACTCAGTTGAGTGCTGCTGCCCCTTCATTTAAGTGATAATCAGTGGTGGTCCAAGTGCAGAGACCCTCGCTTAAGTTAAATATATTATAAACACTTTGGGGTGGCAAACCAACAGAGTATGTAATATATATATATATATAACCCCTTTAAGAGGAAACTAGATACAGCCAACTACACCCCCAATGGCCGATGTCACCTCTGACACTCGCTCAACTATTTTTAGAGCCATCCGGTGTGTCACCCATCGGGTCGTTAAAATACTACAACTCATCACACCCAACAGCCATAACCCCGAGCGGCATTCCTGTAAAGGGACGCAAGGGAGAGTTCACACATAGTGGAACGCAACAATGTACAACACAAGCGACTGGAGTGAAGACCCCTCTGACAGAGGCCATATTTCACATGGGCGACTGCAAGCCGTAACAGCAGGCTACCATTTTTTTTTTTGTTTTCGCAAGTTACGCACAATTGCATCAGTTTTTCACGTATGTAAAGATGTATAAATGTATCTGCTCTGCACCATTTAGTAGCCCCCATGGTTACAGAAGCAAGTCCAATACAAAGACATAATAGTAATAGTTTCTTTTGTAAAGTTGGACTGTGTGATTTCTGTCATCCATCCCATTGAGCACTCCAGCCCGCAATGGCTGATAGCAGAGAATAGAATGTATTCCACAAATAAGCTTATGTTTGTGATGCCAGCTCTGCAGCACCCCAGCCATCCTGGAAGAGGGGAAGCATTTGTTATGCTCTATAGACGTCATTCGCTGGGATCTATTCCGGTAATAAGCAGCTATTTGCAGAGCCGGCCGCCACTTCTCTGTAGTTTCTGCCATGTCATCACCTGTGAGGTAGCGAGTCTGGGCAGAGGACATCACCTGAGCACCTGCAGCGCTGACTCCGCACCAACACCGCCGCGGCATGACAGGAAGGACTGCTCCAAGGACAGAACACGGGGCGTTGTACAGACTTGTCATCCACAGGAGGTGACCAAGAAGTTCCACAGAGACACCTTCAGGCATCCGCTACCGTCAAGGCCATCGGCGAAGGGGACAGCTGACAATCAGCTGGTGACAACCAATAGGGCCACCATTATAGCTCTGGCAGGGGTTGTCAGGTGGGATAAACAAGGTTACTCCTCTGGTGGGGCGGACCTAACCTGAGTGTTAACCGGGCTGATCCCAACGCAAATATGAGCTCTAATAAAAGTATGTTCAGATGAAAATCACAGCAGACGTTTCCACGTGAATTGCACGAAGACAAAGCAAAATCTGTGTTAGTTTGCCGCGGTTATTGCCGTGTGTCAACATGCAGACTTATACCATCAGGAATTGGTGCGGATTATCCACAGCAGAAGATCCAAGTTAATGTCTGCACAGGTTTTACTGTGGATCCACATTTTGGCCTGCATTTACAGCCTCTCACCCATTTCCATACAACCAATGTAAAATCCACGCTGCAGGTCAGTTTATACGGCACATTTTTCTGCCGGGTTGTGTGATAAGAGTTCCTGAAGTCGGGACTGGAAAGTGCGCTCCGTGTGAACGCACCCAAGCAGCGCTACTTCATATGAGAAACTTTCGTCCTGCATGCTGAGAGCCGCCCAGACCCCCAGGTAGTCCACGGCTCATCCAATCCAGCGTGTGCCGATACGGCAGATCCAACTCTGGAGATGGAGCCGAACAGCAGAACCAACACCATGAATGCAGGTCCGATCATCGCCTTACATAGACGGAGATGGGGAAGCATCAACGGTAGATGAGGGGGGGGGGGGGTAAGTTTTTAGAAGAATCGTTAGGCCATATTTGCATGGGCAAGATATCCCGAGAAACGCAAGCTAATATTGCAGTCCTAAATCAGCGTTTTATGTGATGGCGATGCGGTTTTGTGGGAAACAATGGTACAAGCAATTTTTGCATGCAAAAAAATAAACACTGCAGAGGATGGAATGTGCTGCAGAGGAAAAACACCCATGTAAGTGAGCCCATTGAAACAATGGGTTAATACATTGCACAAGCTCTGTGTCAGTAGCCACCGCACTCTCGTGTAATGAAGCTTTTGCTCAGATAGCAGCGATATAATTAATCCGCTGTATTTACACATCCTCAGCGCCGGCATAGGGGGCGGCGGGCGCTGCGTTATCACAGATTCCGGTTACTAGCACTCCTAGAAGTTTTGGCTCAGTGGTCTCGGAAGTTCTGGCTCATGCGGTGACGACACCCGGAATGAAGGAGATTCCCATAAAGATACAAAACACACAATCACAGGGTTCCTGTTGACTAAGAACGTGTGAGGAGGAAGAGGAAGAGGAAGAGACCCTTCCGGGAAGTAGGGGGTGGGTGTCATTCTGTAATGGCTACAAGGGCGGTTATCAGACCCCTCCCTCCAGATAACAGTTAACATCACAGTGTTTACTTCTAGCATTGCTCATACTGGGCTTCTGATGCAGGAATAGAATGCAAGTACAGTAAATGCTGACACTTCTACAACCAGACTGGAGGGGGCAGCAGAGAGAAGCCTTCAGCCTCATTCATACATGCAGTCTTCACGGTGGGTTTTCTGCGGCGGAAAACCTCCAACAGATACGCTCCGCAATGGTGCAGATATTCTGTGGGATTTAGGGCTTGTATTTCAAGGGTTAAATGTCATAGCAAAGTCAGAGCCGCAGCGGATTGGTTCTGGAAAGTGTCCGTACCTTGTGATTGAGATATCTAAAGTCTGGCCACGTGACTTTCCGCAGCGTCCACGACACGTGTGCAGGCGCCCTTATGTCAGATCTGTGGGATTGTTCCCGACACGGCAGAAAGCTGAGGCCGGACTTCTGTGCGGAGTCGCATGCAGATCAACATGTGGATTTACCCAATTAATAAGGGAAATCCACCCGCAGCCGCCCAACGCAGGCCCCGAGTTGACACAAGGATTCCTTCCAATCACGCACTGATGGATCCCCGCTGTATGAACGACCAGATGGATTACCATCCATTTCAGTGGGATGCAGACAGATTCGGAAACAAAGTCTGCGTCAAGAAGACGCCGTGTGACCGGGCCGTATTATAGCCACGTAGCAGGTTTTCCATGAGATCCATTAGAAATTTCAGGACATAACATGCAGATTCCATCCACAGCATAAGTGGACCAGCGGAGAGCTTAAAATCCGCCCACAGGTTATATGTAGATTCCCGGAGGAGGTTTCTGGGAATCTCATATGTAAAATGCAGCAGAAAACCCAATGCACTTCTATTATGCATGAACATGTGGCAAAATGAAAAAAAAATATATACAGTAAACCCTTGAGTAGCATTGCTCTTAAGTAAAGCAGCTTTCAACTAAAGTCAGTGTGTCAAGGCAGCGGCAGTCCCTCAAATAAGGGCGCCAACTGCTCCATGATCCCGGGCAGCGCTCAGTGAGCCAACGCGCAGCTGATGCCGGTCACTTCCTGCTTCTCCTGCATCAGCTCGTGCCTACGCCTCCCCTCTCCACAGTGCCGGCTGAACGTTGCTGTGTCTGCCTGCCTCCTAATAGTACAGCAGCTGAATCCCCAAAGTGTCGGCTGAACGCTGCCTGCCTCCTGAATCCCCACTGTACTGCAAAATGTAACTACTGCAGTCCTACAGATAACCGTGATATGTGCTGCTATAATGATGTCCCTGCAATGTTAATTTATTCTTTACAGTTGTGTTTTATAGTCACAGTATTGTTATTGATATTAAAGACCAGAGTTATTCTCTATTAAATGGGGTTTGGTGTGTTTAGTACGTCTAGAACCAATTAATTGGATTTACATTAATTCCTATGGAAATGTCCTCAACTAACATTGATTTCTACTAAAGCCCATTGCTTCCGGACGGATTATTTTTTGAACAACTGAATAACGATAGTTTTTATTTTTTGGCATTTGCTCATTCACTTAATCATTGGTTGTTCAACTGAATCTCCTTTACATGCAACAACCTGTGAATGACTAAGACACACACAGGTCTACAGCCGACTTCACCACCTTAATGGAGGGTAAGAAATAAAAAAAATAAAATAAAAACACGACTGCGAATCCATGTCAATAACTGCACCAAACGCTCCCATGTGTTCCCGCTCTCTGAGGGAAGGTTCGTCAACTCGTCAATTTAGGGCCGTTTTAGATGAGATGATAAATTGTTCAGATTACACGCCCCAACGACAATAAAGTTTGCTCCTCATTCGGTTTTCTACATGCATGATGGATCGTCCGTGTGAACAGGTAGTAGTTCATCTAGGAGTGGCGACCTGTAGACTGTGGATGGAGGCAGCTGGACCCAAATGTCCCCCAGCCGCTCCCCTCCATTCACTAGTAATTCTGTGTGAAAGCACCAGAATGAGGATTATCACTGGGACGATTATTAGGATCTGCGGCCGGCAGCTCGTTCCGTGTAAAAGGGCTTGCAGTCTAATGTACAACTCAAGACAAACCACAACTTAGAAGGATGAGCACCCAGCAGCGGGTGGTACGAGCCAAGAGCAGCACTGGCATTTTCCTGGGTGTCGGGCACAGAACGGTCAGTCTGGGCTATGAAGCGTCATAATGTTTTATAATCACCCAGCTTTCCCAGAAGCGGAAAACAATGAAACCGATGAACGAGAACGCAATAAATCCACGTCATTGAGTAACCAGGCCTGTAATTTCCCTGTTGTCACACGGGCGGAGCAGATACATGAATGAGGCAGCGACACCTCCGCCTCATACCAGCGCCATGTCACAACTCCGGGCACACCAGCATTCCCGTTCCCTCAGGTCACACACACCTCCGACGCGGCGCTTGTGTCATAGCGGCTTGTAGTAGAGATGGAAAGGAGTTTACAGAAGAGAGGTGGGAGCAGCGCCGCCAGATCTACCAGTTTTATCCAAGGGCCCTTTTGCATGGGACAAAAAGGAAGGGGAAAAAAATATATATATATCCACATCCAGCAAGAACCTGAACAGATATCGCTCGGTGTAAATGCCGCCCCCGACTGCAGGACGAACAAGAAGCGAGGGAACCTGTTCGTCGATCGGTCAGGGCTGCATTCACACCGAGCGATAATTGTCCAGACTGCGCCGTACATGCAGAACAGTTACCAGCTGTGTAGAAGGGTCTACGCCGCAGCGGCTTATCTCCCGGAAACAATAGGATTAGGCAGAAGTTCAGCATCCGCACTCCTAACCAGACATCATCCGTTAGGGACAGTGGAGCGGCCACCTCCACTATTGGGGGGGGGGGGGGGGTGGCTAGGGTGACTAAAGCCTAGTGTACAGGGGGGGGGGCTCAGGACACCTCGGGGGTGATTTGGTCAGAGGAGAGGTAAGGAGCATGCTGAGAAGTAGGTCAAGCTTTTATGCCAGCTCAATGTTACTTTAAATCATTGCCTCGTACCAAAAGCGGCAGGCGCCATTAATTCTGGCATATTTTACCACTCAGCTGCACCTCCTTCCCAATACAATCTAGTGAAGTGCCAAGTTTGGCGCACGATACATACCCACATTTTGCTCCGTAGATCTCCCTGATGGAGGCCCCCGCCCCAGTTACTACAGCTGGTACGCCAAGGCCTCATTGTGGCTGCGCTGTCACCTCCACCGTCCTGAGTTCTGCATCATGTAGGTGACAGCGGCTGACGGTAGGACGCCGGCTATTGTCAGCACAGACCATAAAGGGAATGAATACTACAGCGGACTGCGGAGAGCTGCAGATCAGGTGACCCTACAGCTATATATAAACTATGGGGGTGACCTTCACAGGCCGGCATGGTGCTGCACCCCCCCCCCCCTACAGGGGACCCAGCAGTGAGAGGGTTAATGCATCCGTACACTGTGGTGGAACCTGTCCAACAGGGCTGCCATCCCAACACCAGACTCTACAGCAACATTACAGTAATTGGCATCCTGCATCATCATGGCCCAGTGCATTGAAAAGTAGCCTCAAAAATCCAAAAAGACAAATCTTCAAGTTATTGCCTCTACGCAAAAGTTCTATTCAACTGTTCTCAGTAACATACGGAAAAGCGGGCGACACCCAACAATCTGTCCACCATCACACAGCTGTCAAAGGGCGATGGCCCGGGGCAGCCCGTATACAATGAGGTACATTTAGTGGGGACCACAGTTTTACGCACCATCTTACATAAGTGTCAACAGAGTAGGATACGCCAGATGTAATAAGAGGTGCGAGCCTCTCCGTAATTTTAGCGCATCCCACGGCGGCCACGTACCACTTCTGGAAATAAACCGCTGCCGTAGATCAGCGCTATAAATCACGGAAGTTTCTATGTTAATACGCACACAAAGCCACCCCAGCAGGGCCAAATACGCAGTCTTAAGGATGGAGAACTGCATACGCCCGTGCGAATCAGCTCGCAGGAAGCGCAAAAAGAAAAATCGGTCAATATGACCTTCGGGACTCATCCAGGGACGACGGAGGTGATGGGTGAGGAGCGAACAGTTCTGTACGGTAACATCAGTCACACCTCGGGAAAGTGTAAAGCAGAAGGGTAACAAGTTGGCAGGTGACTCGAGGACACGTGTGTAAGCATATATGCAAATCCTTGAGTCATCCTTCACGTTCGCTAGCTCCTCCGCCGGGTTACCTGACATCCACACGCCGCCGGCCACGCCGTCACCTGCAGCTGAAGTGATGGAAAAACCACACGTTGGTGAAACCTCTCCTTCCTGCTCTCAGCGTCGGGACGTCATCCGTTACCATCACCACTAGATTACGAAACATTCTACAGATTTCCATGTAGCGGAGGAACACATACTTCATGTACACCCTGACACGTTCTACATCTCCGGGTAAACACGCTCCCGGTTATCTATCTCCAGCAGACGTGTAGCCTGAGGACATGTGAGCTCCTGGCGCTTATCAGGGGCCACAACGAGACGGGCACTCAAAGATTAGAGGGAAAAACATGCAACGTGCCGAGGCAGCAAGTGCAAGAGTTGTGCAAGTAAGGGGTTAATGACATCTGTGTGCTTCACATCCTCGGGACCCTGCTGGCCGGCCATTGTCATCGTCACCTCCCCCCCACTCACAGGAACAATGCAGAGATCTGGAGGTTGTAGCTCCCGCCAACCCAGCGAGGACGTCGGAGCCCCTCCAGGACCGCAGCGCCAGGGAGAAACGCGGACCGATAGACGAAACCACAAGTTTAGGAGTGCGCTGACAGTGCAATGAGTTTTACAACACAGACAACCCTTCTTTGTGCTCACGGGCTTCACGTGTGGACATTAGGTCTTTTCAATAGTATATAAATTCGCACGCGCATTTGTGCCTCGGCGTTGTTTACTGTACTTTGTCCTTTTTGTACTACGAAGATCTCAGATGTTAAAACGGCCAATTTTTCTACTGAGTTCACGCTGTGTTCTTCCCCGGCACAGGAAAACAGAGCACGCCGCTTTTTTGCACAACGGAACCCCAAATCCTCGCAGGTGAATGAACCTACTGAAAGCAATGGATATTTTTTGCGCACACAATTTTCATTTTCAAATGTGGTTGCGTGAAATCGGCCCCAGACTGGATTCACGCAGGCAAGTTCCCCCATGAGTTTTACGCGTTGCAAGACCTATTCTGCCGTCAGCCTGCAGCTCTACTTGCGGATTGTCATGCAGAATTCTGTCATCTTCAATTTTACATCAGAAATTGTCCGTTTTTATGTGAATTTTTCAACCATGGAATATTCTGCAGCATCTTGTAGAATATTCCATCCCATCTGAAAGTGCCCTTAAAGGGGTCGTCCACTTACTGACACCTGTCCAGAGGGTGATCAGCGGGATCCCTAGCTGTCAGTAAGCCCACGGCTGGAGGAGATAACATCCTTCAGCAGGCCAGGTTGCTACTGAATTGAATAAGGGCTGTGCCTGCAATACCAACCTAGGCCACTGCACAACAGACGGAGCTATTTGCTTCCAGCTCTGTCCACAATGACAGCAGGCTCAGCGAATAGCTAACTGTCAGGAATTCCAAGTGGCGAACCCAACCAATCAACTATCCCAGGGGATAGGTCATCGATGTTGATCCAGAGGAAGGCAAAAAAAACCAAACAAGGGAGTTGAAACAGGTTGAACTAGATGGACATTGTCTTCATTCAGCCTAACATGCTATGTTACTATGTAGTAAAGTACTAGCAAACCCTGACCAAAGGGGACACAGATATCCGGGCACGCGACCACTGCATCCTACGCAGGAGAGATTTCCTTAAGACTATATGTAGGGCGATATGCAGGTAACATCGGTGCTGTGAGATACCTGCAGATGCCTCCCATATACACAGCACCGAGGCCAGTCGCCGCAGCTCGCACTCCTCTGATCCCTCCGGTTCCGGATAGCACTCTGAGGTCAAGTCTATTTTTACTGCAAGCGAGAGAAGCAGAAGACAGAAACCAGAATATCTGCAGTGACTCACAGGAAGAGTCGAGATCAGCACTACATCCCCATCATGTCAGGGAACGTCACAGAGTCACCACTAGGGGCAGCGCAGCGCTCTGCATACATCATGGTCGGCCCCTTGTCCCGGGATGCTGCACCACCAAACGGCACGTCACTGTAGGGGTACCAGCTGGATCCTGGGCACGTTACAGGCCCTTCATGCAGAGGATTGCCCCCTGTAGAAGCAGTCATTAGTCAGCTGCAGCTCCTCAGTCACAGAGAGGATGCACAGCCAGCTAACGAGTAGCCTCATATAAACAAGCCAATCAGCCAAGGTTGGTTGGAGCCTGATGATTAGCCCCAGTATATGCATCTTAATGCCGCATCTACATGGACAATTTTATTGCGCAATTTGTGGCCGTTGCGAGACGGCATTATTTGCGGCGGGTCTATTCACAGGAGTGATTTGTCCCTCAGCGATACAATAGTGATATAGATATCCATCTCAGTAAATATGAGCGATACATGTGTATCCACCGTGTACTTGGTGGGTCGGATTTAGACCGCGGGCTTCAGTTTGCCACATGTGGCCTATGGGGATGAATCGTCCTACTAGTAATCCGATCCTAGGCCCATGTAAAATAATGTCAGACAAGAGCCGACTGCCGGCGCTCCGTAGACTGGGCCATAAAGCCAGCCAGTCTAGAAGGACCTTAAAGGGGTGTTCGAAGAGATCCCTAAACAATGGAGACAGACCCAAAGAAATAATGGCGCACCTTGTGTAGTTGGCCAAAAGCTAAGCGACAGGCTGCATTTAGGGCAAATGCAGACGGCCGGGTCAGATTTTGTTGTGAGAATCCTTGCAGCGGGATGCGACCCGTGCCCCTGCAGCGACCCGCGGCTCACCTTCTCCCTGCGATGTGCCAGCTGACATCAGCGGTGACGTTTCTGGGCAGGCCTCTGTCGCACAGAAATAGGACATGCCGCGATTTGTTTACCGCAAGAGTTTTCACGCAGTCAGATTGCGTCTGTCTGCATGGGATCACATAAACCAACGCAATGGCAGCGTGTACGGACGGAAATTCTGCGGGAAATCTCGCCGTGGAATGTGCGCCAGTGTGCATTCACCCATAAGCTGATTTTCTCCTCCAAATGAGCTAAATTGGCATCTACCTCGTTGCCTTCCTCTGGATCAACAAGACGGCGGTACGACACAAGTTGTAGTGGAACCAACAACTGAATGATACGAGGGTCTGTAGGGCTGTCCACAGCGGCTGGAGGGTCCTGAGAACGCTGCTGCAGCGAGGCCGGGCTCAGGGGGAGGATTTACCAGGCGGACTCCCTCCTATACAGGAAGTCCGCTGTAGCGGCCACGTGCGGGAGATCTGAAGATCTCATTCACAAGCTGCGGGGAAAACAAAAAAAATCCACGCCAAACCCGGGCGGACACCGCCGCGCCGAATGTATACCCAAAGAATATAAAGGTTAGCGCCGTTTACGCTGCGCGGTCGTCCTCTTCAACCAGAGCGGTGTTACAAACGGTTAACACCGGCACATTCTGCCCCGCGCGAACGCAACCCAAGGCGGCGTCTGTTTACCTGTGAGACGCACACCGATTCTGTCCAAATAACGGATGCAAACCGCAGCATTTCACAGATCTGTGGGCTCTAATGGGTTAAACACGCAGCCGTTTGTCTACGGTCAGGCAGGAGTCACACCGGCGAAAAACAAAAAGTATGGAAACACTTTAGTAATATCGCCGTCAATGCAAGGAGGATGGCGGCACGTTTCCACACGCTCAACATGTACGGTTTGGGGATCGCGGGAGGCCTCGGCTACAGAAATAGAAAAAAAAACCGTAAACCGCGCGATTTAAAACCATCCGCTTGCAATGTACGTATTTTTCCATATTATTTTCTCAGACGCAGGAGCCTCACGGACAGCGATACAATGTATCACGTCAGAGGAGTCACACGGGAGAGCGGGGATACAGCGGCTGACGTAGAGCTCAGCATCACCTATACAAGAGGACCGCAGCAGCCGCAGCTTGCCAATGTCAGGCAGGACATCCTAGCCGGCAGCACACAGCTCTGCAGAGCATCGCACAGCACCTTGTCCTGGGTCATACAGGAACTTTACATATAGTCTGCAGAGGACATGACTGGGACAAACCACCCATCCTGAACTCTGCAGACTACCGCTCCCCCCTGCAGACCATCGCTACCAACCCCCATAAGGACCACCAGCCAGAGTTTAAGACAGATCACTCATCCCCTGCAGACCCCTCACGCCGAGCGCTGCAGACCATCGCTTACCCCGAGGACCACCTCATGTAGACCCCTGCAGACCATCACTAACCCCAAGAACCACCAGCCAGAGTACTGCAGACCATCACTAGCCCCTGAGGACCCCTGACCCAGAGCGCTGCCATCACTCACCCCCTGAGGACCACCCCATCTAGACCCCTGCAGACCATCATCACCCCTGAGGACCACCCCATCTAGACCTCTGCAGACCATCACTAGCCCCTGAGGACCACCCCATCTAGACCTCTGCAGACCATCACTAGCCCCTGAGGACCACCCCATCTAGACCTCTGCAGACCATCACTAGCCCCTGAGGACCACCCCATCTAGACCTCTGCAGACCATCACTAGCCCCTGAGGACCACCCCATCTAGACCTCTGCAGACCCCTCACAGGAGAGGCTCATGGAGTGATGGTCTGCAGGAGACTGACAGCCACTCAGCCTTCACCCTGCAGACCATCACTCACCGAGTCTCCCCTCACCCCCCATAACTCTGTGGAGCACTCAGCCTGCAGAGCATCACTTTTTACCTCAGCTACTGAAGAAAACTGCAAAATTAACCCTTGCATTGCCGGTGCAGCAGCCCGAGAGCCCCTGCGCCCCCCACATGTACTTGTACAATTGAGACCCACCAACTTCCAGTCAGAACTCACCCTAAACTCCGGGGAATGACCGTAAGTAGCGCTCTGACAGTCCGACAGCCGGTAGGTTGTGGCTCCGATCGTCCCGCAGCCGTTACACCGCCGCTCTGAGCGCTCAGTGCCAGTCAGCCGCTTATCACAGGAGCCCGGAGTGACGTCACCCGCCCCTTCCCGCCACACACAGCGCCCTCCGAGGACATCTAGCGGCCGCAGGGAGCCACTGCACGGTGCGGCGCTGAGGTAAACCGAGAGTCGTGTGTGAAGAGGTGAGTGCGGCGCCCGGTGACCCCAGATGTGGATCCTCAGGGGTCTGCAGGCCTCATGATCCCCCAGCATGAAGGCCGTAACTATAAGGACAGCCCTGAACCCAGAAAGTCCTGCTGCCCCATAGGAGAACACTGGTAATATTGGCCCTCCACTGGACGGACATTCCCTCCGTGACCGCGGCGGCGTGCGGCATAAAATCACGTGACAAGATTCCCGTGGATCGGTCTCAGCGTGAATCCACATTGTGCCGCGCGCGAAACGCTGGAAGACGCCTCCACTGATTTCAGCGCGGTTTCTAACGCCGACTGCGCTATTTTAGAATGATCCCATGATGTTTATCGCACCTCCTCGCCCATTGTAATGATGGGGTGCGTGAAAAACGCTGTCGGACACGCTGAAGAACGGGCGTCGGTTTGAGAGCAGCCATAGATGGGAGAATCCAGCGATCGGAGCGACTCCCAACGAGGCCGGTCAAAGATGGAGACGTGTCAGCGGTGCGTCCTCCGTCCATGTATGGCGGTGTCAGTGCATGGTCACCATGGCCCCCAAATCAGGGTACCAAACAGCATAGGTGGTGCGATAAAACACCACCCACGCATCACGGCCCGGTCATTGGGGCTCATTGCCAACCGCGGGCGGTTTTCTCATGTAACGGTGTGGAGAGTATACAGAGAATGGCGCGATCGAGGAAAACATCAGTGAAAGAGGATCCTGTGGACGGAAACAGCTCATCACTGAAAGGGGTCGGAGGAGGATGTCAGGAATCGTTCTGACCAACAGGCTGCACAGTCAGCCGAATACAACGCTGGAGCTCCAACTAACGTGTCCGACCGCACAACTCGCCGTTCCTCCGCACGGATGGTATAACAGCGGGCGACCAGTTCCAGCACCATTGTGTCTAAGAGAAACAGAAAGACTCCAGCGGGCAAAAGAGCGCAAAACTTGTATCACTGAGCAGCGGAGAAACATCTCCTGGTCAGATGGGTGCAGACTAGAGATAAGCGAGCATCGCTCTTCTCGAGTAACTGCATTCTTGTCCGAGCAGGCTCGAGGGGGCGGCGAGGGGTTACGGGGGGGGGGGAGATCTCTCTCACTCTCACCCCTGCCGCCTCCCCGAGCACGCTCGGACAAGAATGCTTGAGGAGACTCCGTTCTTTTGAAGGAGTCCTACACATGAGCGATGCTGTGAGGCATGTTGTGTTTTTTCGTGTTCCTCGGAACGCATCGCCTATTGATTTCAGTGGGACCCTAAATATATCACATGACTCGCACACGCTGTGCGATGCAGGGTTACCCATTGATTTCAGTACTTCCGATCCGCTACCACGCGTGAAACTTGCACGAGGGGATCGAATTTCTCAGAAGCGTTGTACTTTTGCATGAAAATTGCCCCGTGTCCGCAGGTAAAAGGCACGTTATTGAGTTTCTCAGCCCGATATCACACTCGCCCCTGTGCAGTTAGCCCTAGGCAGACTTGGGAAACCAGAGTGACATCACCTGTGAGCGGTGTAATGGCAGCCATATTGGATGTCACACAGCGTTCCTGAAAACAGACAAAGAAAGAATCAGCTAGATAAAATTTTAAGATCACATGAAAATATCGTGGCGAAGCATTGAGACGGTCTCCCCATTGTCCGGCCTATGCTGCAGTGAGTACATGACCACAGCTCAGTGCCTTTAGCTTTTGTTTATATTAATGGATTTTTTTGAATTTTTTTTTTCTAAAGGGCAAATAAAGAAGTTGCGTAAGTCCCGATCATTGGCGTGAGCGTCCCCCCCCGGTTAGGGCCCGTTGTCAATATTGCCAGCTACAAGTAACAATCGACGATATAGCAAAGCTTTCGTTTGTTCACTGGTTTCCACTCACATGCGGATATCACAGTGCGGTGGACTGTGTGACCAACAGTTTAGGCGATTGTTCACCTTTAAAGGCCTATTACTCGACCCGCTGATGGGGCGAGGACGTTCATAGGCACCTTCACGTTTTCGATCATCAGATGTGTGAACGCTCAGATGACTGCAGCCTAAAACGTCTTCGTCCTCGCTGACCATGACGGAACTGTACGGGGGCAGCCATCCTGCGGACGATCGATCATACTCTGTACTTTCTGAATTGGTTTGTGTCAAATCCAGATTACCAAGGCTGATCCCATTGGTCGGCAGTGGAGAAGAACCCCTCCGTCTGACACGATCAGGACCGCTAGCTCAAAATCTGATCATTGGCCTGATCCTCGGCGATGTAAAAGACCTTCAGGCCGGGCTCACACGGCTGCACTGGATCCCGCATGCAGGAGGCCCGCAGCGGATTGCAGCGACCCTGCGCACCTGATTTTTCTGTATTGCGGGTGGCTGTGGTCGCTCGCCATCAGTCATGCGCCATCGAGTTCGCTTTTTTTCAATTTTTGTGTTTCAATATTAATTGCGTATGGGCTGCGGGTCGGAGGCGTCCGCGGCAAAGTGGTGCATGCTGGGATTTTTCCTCAGCTGGCAGTATACGTAGTTTGTATCCACAAGTAAGAACGAAGGTACAGGAGTGCGTTTTGCTGCGGATCTTCCACGAAGACGGCGATCATGGATTCCGCAATTAGAATCCGTTGATGTGAGACCCCCGCCTTCAGCTGCCTTACACATTCAACAACTGTCGCGTTGTTCATCTGACGTCCATTTTCCCCGTTTCCCCCGTACACATAACCAGGGGCTGATGGGACCCCATTGCAAAAACTGAAATGGGCCCCCCAGTATGGTGTCCGCTTTTAGGGTGGCTTAGATACAAGCAAGATATGCATGCGCAATACTCCGAGAATAGAACCGATTGTTTTCAATGGGTACCTTCTCACTTTCGCACGTGCAGAGAAACCGGCAGAATTCTTTATTTTGGTGCGCAATTTCGTGGGGAATCGAAAACTCCTGGCAAATTTTAAATTGTGGGGCGGATGTGTCCCACGCCGATGTGAACCGTCTTGGGATGTGCGAAAAGTACAGTAAGATGTGCAGATACACGTGCGATAGCGCAACGCTCACGCCACAAAAAGGCACGCTATTGCGTTTTTGCGCTTACGCATGCTGTGGAGGGCCTGGTGTGTGTGTTTATGTCCTTTAAATCCTCCTCGGGTCAGTTCTCCACCTCCGTGGTCAGTTCTCCACCTCCGTGGTCAGTTCTTCACCTCCTTGGGTCAGTTCTCCACCTCCTTGGGTCAGTTCTCCACCTCAGTGGTCAGTTCTCCACCTCATTGGTCAGTTCTCCACCTCATTGGTCAGTTCTCCACCTCATTGGTCAGTTCTCCACCTCGGTGGTCAGTTCTCCACCTCGGTGTTCAGTTCTCCACCTCGGTGGTCAGTTCTCCACCTCGGTGTTCAGTTCTTCACCTCGGTGGTCAGTTCTTCACCTCGGTGGTCAGTTCTCCACCTCGGTGGTCAGTTCTTCACCTCGGTGGTCAGTTCTCCACCTCGGTGGTCAGTTCTTCACCTCGGTGGTCAGTTCTTCACCTCGGTGGTCAGTTCTTCAACTCCTCGCTTGCAATGCCGTTTCTCTTTGGAGGACGGTCATATGTTCTTGCTACCCAGTAGTAAAAGGCATGATGCAATCTGAGCTGGGCCCCTGCTCTCCAAAGGCCCCATAGCAATCTTATGGTCTGCCTCTATGGTATGTACGCCCCTGACATGAAGGTTTGTTTGGGGAGGTAAGTCGCAGTCACACAGCTTTGGCATCAGCTTATCTCCCAGGGAACAATAGAATCAGGTGTTGAAATTTAGCGGCCCCAATCCTGTCTGTTTCCACCCAGAACTGGGGCGATAATCACCCATGTAAAGGTACCCGTACACATCAGCAGGGGCATTGTGAGGGGCTTAAAAAATCAAGGGCGCAAACCCCAAGGCATATGTTGCAAAATATCACCCCAACAGCGCCAAACAAGTACCGCAGTGCGGCACATACCGCACGACCGCCTGATTACACGGATGATCCGTTCTTCAGGTTTATGCATGCAAAAAGTGAACGACAAACACGAAGCAAACAAATTCTCATTCGTCGTTCAGTCGGGCGGCATTTACATCCAGCGGGAGTCATTGGCCGTGTAAAAGGGCCCCAAAGTATAATGTCTATGGGGGGCTTTATGACGATGGGGGGGCTTTATGACGATGGGGGGCTCTAAATGTTGGTTCCTGATTTTCTCCACTGTCTCCATGTTTATCTCGGTCTCATTAGAGCCTCTGATCCTCCTATTATATGAGGATACCTTGCAGATAACATCTTCCCCTTACAATAGACTGATAATTACGGGGTGTCACCTGTTATCATTTCTACTGCAGAAGGGAAATATTTTGGATTTCACCTTTAATTACACAATACTGCAAAATAAAACAGACAAAAGTACTAATAAAATATTGTTTTCCGAGTTAAAAAACAAAACAAAACTTCCGAGTGCCCCCCCCCCTCCCAGCCGCGTGTCCCCCCCCCCCCCCCCCGGCCGCGGTCTCGTTAATACTTGTGTTTGTTGCTATAATTAGGATATTTGTATAATTCACTGCTTTCTGTCTGAATTATCAATTACCGGAACGTCCACAGTGTCCCAAACACATCTAACCTGCAGACTGAGGGGCAGCGGGTGCGACCACATGTAATTCCCCCGGAAAATATTGTGTCTCCGCTTCCCACATGTTTATCTCGGCAGGTTAATGTGCTGATGTCAGGAGGAGCCGGCCGGCTGCAAATATGTTATTCAGACAACGGCGCAGACGCTGCAAAACAAGGGCGGACGATGAATGACAGAACGGATACACCAGCACAGCAGTGTCATATATGATTGGCTTAGATACATCTGCTAAGTAGCCAGTATCATACATGATAGGCTTTGGGATACAGGCTTAGCAGACAGTATCACACATCATGGGCTGAGATACACTGTAGACAACATGATAGGCTTAGATATACAGGCTCAGCAGAGAGTAAAGCACATAATAGACTTAGATACACAGCTTAGCAGACAGTATCACACATGATGGGATTAGATACACAGCTCAGCAGACAGTATCACACAGGATAGGATTAGATACACGGCTCAGCAGACAGTATCACACAGGATAGGATTAGATACACGGCTCAGCAGATAGTATCACACATAATAATATTAGATACACAGCGCAGCAGACAGTATCACATGATAGGATTAGATACACAGCTGAGCAGACAGTATCACACATGATAGGATTAGATACACAGCTCAACAGAGTAAAGCACATAATAGACTTAGATACACGGCTCTGCAGAAAGTATCACACATGATAGGATTAGATAAACAGCTCAGCAGACAGTATCACACAGGATAGGGTTAGATACACGGCTCAGCAGACAGTATCACACAGGATAGGATTAGATACACGGCTCAGCAGACAGTATCACACAGGATAGGATTAGATACACAGCTGAGCAGACAGTAGCACACATGATAGGATTAGATACACAGCTCAGCAGAAAGTATCACACATAATAAGATTAGATACACAGCTCAGCAGACAGTATCACACATGATAGGATTAGATACACGGCTCAGCAGACAGTATCACACATGATAGGATTAGATACACGGCTCAGCAGATAGTATCACACATAATAATATTAGATACACAGCGCAGCAGACAGTATCACATGATAGGATTAGATACACAGCTGAGCAGACAGTATCACACATGATAGGATTAGATACACAGCTCAACAGAGTAAAGCACATAATAGACTTAGATACACGGCTCTGCAGAAAGTATCACACATGATAGGATTAGATAAACAGCTCAGCAGACAGTATCACACAGGATAGGGTTAGATACACGGCTCAGCAGACAGTATCACACAGGATAGGATTAGATACACGGCTCAGCAGACAGTATCACACAGGATAGGATTAGATACACAGCTCAGCAGACATCACACAGGATAGGATTAGATACACAGTTCAGCAGACAGTATCACACATGATAGGATTAGATTCACAGCTCAGCAGGCAGTATCACACATAGTAGGATTAGATACACATGGTAGGGTTAGATACACAGCTGAGCAGACAGTATCACACATGATAGGGTATATATACACGGCTCAGCAGGCAGTATCACACATGATAGGATTAGATACACAGCTGAGCAGACAGTAGCACACATGATAGGATTAGATACACAGCTCAGCAGAAAGTATCACACATAATAAGATTAGATACACAGCTCAGCAGACAGTATCACACATGATAGGATTAGATACACGGCTCAGCAGACAGTATCACACATGATAGGATTAGATACGCAGCTCAGTAGACAGTATCACACAGGATAGGATTAGATACACAGCTCAGCAGAAAGTATCACACATGATAGGGTATAGATACACGGCTCAGCAGACAGTATCACACAGGATAGGATTAGATACACAGCTCAGCATGCAGTATCACACATTATAGAGTTAGATACACAGCTGAGCAGACAGTAGCACACATGATAGGATTAGATTCACAACTCAGCAGGCAGTATTACACAGGATAGGATTAGATACACAGCTCAGCAGGCAGTATCACACATGAAAGGATTAGATACGCAGCTCAGCAGACAGTATCACACAGGATAGGATTAGATACACAGCTCAGCAGAAAGTATCACACATGATAGGGTATAGATACACGGCTCAGCAGACAGTATCACACAGGATAGGATTAGATACACAGCTCAGCATGCAGTATCACACATTATAGGATTAGATACACAGCTGAGCAGACAGTAGCACACATGATAGGATTAGATGCACAGCTCAGCAAGCAGTATCATACATGATAGGGTTAGATACACAGCTTAGCAGACAGTAGCACACATGATAGGGTTAGATACACAAGTAATACATTGTAGAATTAAACACAGCAGATCTTTTTATTATAAAAATAAAAAGCATAACAAAGAATAATAACAAAATAACAGGAAAATTGTGAAAAAACATAATATATCAAGTCAAAAATTAATTAAAATACAATAGTCAAAAGCAAAAAAAAAGGGGGATATTTACAAAATATTACAGAATAACCAAGAGAAAAAAACCCACACTGGTCCAGTCACATAAGCATTCATACAAAATATACGTATAAAATATATATTTAAAGATAATCAAAGAGACCAAAGATCAAAACTCCCGAAAAGTAATTTGCATATTCCTGGTGCATTCTGGGGAGAGCGAAGAGTCACTGTAAGTCGGATAATTGCTGGGTTTAGGCTGCCTGTCCACGGGCGATTGTTGATTGCGTTACTCACGACAATAATCGGGCTACAGGTAAAGCAGTGAACGCTTTATATAGCGTTGCTATGGAAAGCGCAGCCGTGGCGTCCACGAGCGGAGAATCATAGCGATTTTCCACTGCATGCTGCGATTCTCCGCGGTGAGCCTATCTGTCAGACAGATAGCGTCCCACCCTTCTCCCCTGCGGTGGAATATCGCTGGCGATATTCTGCAACAGCCGTGGACAGGGGGGCTTAGCCGGGTCTATCTGCTCAGAGGACATCCCTGGACCAGACATTGGAGCTTCTGGAGGATAATTTGCATATTCCAAGAAGAGTCAGGCCGGGCGCACACGACTGTGTGATATGCGGTAACTCACAGGCAATCAGTAACATTGCTTTACGCAGCTCCGCTCACATTAACATGTTAGAATTACGAAATATGTGAGCGCAAAATAGTGCGATAGGGCCGATTGTTCTCTAGTATTGCGTATATACACGTGCCCATACGCAATTAAATTGACCGCGTGTGAGTACACGGTCAT
Source organism: Eleutherodactylus coqui (assembly GCF_035609145.1). Classification (NCBI taxonomy): domain Eukaryota; kingdom Metazoa; phylum Chordata; class Amphibia; order Anura; family Eleutherodactylidae; genus Eleutherodactylus; species Eleutherodactylus coqui. Next base: position 525,363,249 of record NC_089837.1, on the reverse strand, counting down.
GGGCAGTACAATTTCGCCACCATACCCAACTCACCTATTTTTATATGGTAAGTAACCTCCCTCTTGACTGGGTTCAACCTGTTCCCCCAAAACAGCTGGAAGAACAGCCTGTAAACCCGCGACCAAAGAGGTTTTGGCAAAATACTTTTGCATATACTTCCCTGATATATTAACAAAGAGAGCATGTAGGTTTTAATCAAGCAGACCCTTTATCGCTTGGTCAAAGACCACCCTTTCCATTGATCCACCCTTTAAGCAGCATTCTTCGATATGTCTTCCCAATTTTTCTCGGGATAATTCCCTTGGTCGAATTCAATGCCTAAAATCTTAGCAGAATCTTTGGAGGGTACCCAGAAGATCACAATCAGGATCTCCCCTCCAGCCAGAGACTCTCACACTTTACCAGATTGATCTTTGACCAGAGACCCCCAAGAAGCAGTGAATTTCTGACATCACCCACCCTGCCTGCTCTCTGGAGGAGACAAAGATAGAAACATTATCAGCATATGCCACTGTCCTCAAGGCCGAGCCCGGCACCATCCTTACCCCTGCCAATGGTCTCTCGTGAGGAAGGGATCAACAGTGAACACATTAGGTAAGGGGCTCAGACATCATCCCTGGTGGACACCAGACCCCAAAAGGATGCCCAGCCCAACTGTTTACAAATAGAAAACTTTCAGCTCCTGAAAACAAAATATTTAAAGGGGTTGTCCCGAGGCAGCAAGTGGGTCTATACACTTCTGTATGGCCATAATAATGCACTTTGTAATGTACATTGTGCATTAATTATGAGCCATACAGAAGTTATCAAAAGTTTTATACTTACCTGCTCCGTTGCTGGCGTCCTCGTCTCCATGGTGCCGACTAATTTTCGGCCTCCGATGGCCAAATTAGCCGCGCTTGCGCAGTCCGGGTCTTCTGCTGTCTTCAATGGGGCCGCTCGTGCAGAATGCCGGCTCCGTGTAGCTCCGCCCCGTCACGTGCCGATTCCAGCCAATCAGGAGGCTGGAATCGGCAATGGACCGCACAGAAGCCCTGCGGTGCACAGAGAGACAGGATCCCGGCGGCCATCTTCAGCAGGTGAGTATGAAGACGCCGGACCGCCGGGATTCGGGTAAGTACTACCCGGTGTGTTTTTTTAACCCCTGCATCGGGGTTGTCTCGCGCCGAACGGGGGGGGGGTTAAAAAAAAAAAAAAAACGTTTCGGCGCGGGACAACCCCTTTAACCAATTTACAAACCCGACCGGCAGAACGTATGTCAAAACGACAGACCAAAGATATTTATGATTTACTCAATCAAAAGCAATCATCTGATGAAGGGAAAGTAAAAAAAACCCTTCCAGAGACTTGTGCACATTCTTCGATTGGGAATAGAGCATAGCTGAGCGCCTCAAAGGAGTTGGAGCACAAATTTCACCAACATACTGAAAAGCACTTTCACCGGAATCTTTTTGTCTGTATTGAGGAGCGCTATGGGACACCAGAATTTGACAGAATTAGGGTAGACCTCCTTGACTTTGGTAGAACTCCCGAGGATAGACACTCATTAAAAACTTCATTCAAGAGGGGAACCAAAACTATCCTAAAGGTTTTATAAAACTTGGATGTTAAGCCATTCAGACCTGGTGACTTTTTGGACCTAAGCCCATCAATAGCGTGTCTATCATACTGACATCTTTTGAGCAAGGATTTCACACTGAAGACCTCCTTGAGGATACCTTCGGTTGAGACCAAACTCTTAAGTATCCTCCTCAGGCTCTGATACATACGCCTTCTGTTCAGGCTTCTGAGGTTGGAGAGCTGTCGGAAGAACCTTCTTACCCGATGTTCGAATATCTCCCACCACTCTGACTTACTGTTGCATTGGCCCAGTAGTAGTTCCTGGCCCTGAAGAAAATCCTCAAAGGACTGTATTATTTCTGCTTCCTCCAGGAGTGACGAATTCAACTTCCCTAAACCTCTGCCCATCCAAGGTGTCTCTGTGACATTTAGAAAAAAAACAATCAGTGACTGGAGAACTCCACCTCCACCACCAATAACTGTGTAGACGGCTATCTATCCTAGACCTACAATTACTACCTTTGAAGTAAGTGAACCCTATGTGTCAAACGTGGTCATCCACAAGGCTGCCTCATACTATGCTATGTAATGCAACGCTATCATAGTCTAGCCGGTCATTGGAACCTCCTCTATTACAGACCCTTGTGACATTATTAAAGCCTCCTCCAAAACCACTTGTCGGCTTGTAAAAAGGTAAGGCTTAATTCTCATAAAGAGCTCTGTGCACCCCCATCCTGACTGGGGTCCATAGATAGAGATAAAGCTAAGATGTGTACCAGTAAGCCCACCAGTAGGCTCTTAGTAAGCCCACACTGGGCTGGATCAGATATATAAATGCAGCAGCCTGCTGGGAATCCAAACCACCGTTCCCAAGAAGTGTCCAAATAGAAAAAAAAAGATTGGCAGCATAAATAGGTGCAAATGATGAAGAAACATTTATTCACCCATAACGCAGACAGACAGCAATGTTTCGGCCATATGCGGCCTTTTTCTCGTAAAGAGCTCTGTGCACCCCCATCCTGACTGGGGTCCATAGATATTGATAAGAGGCAACTCTTGATCACCTGTGTAAATATCCAAGATCAGGAACCTCTTCATTTCCACCTTGATAAGCTGTCTGCGTTCTATCTGTGCGGTCTTAAAATCATCCCCCACCGTGCTATACGGTTCGGCTGCAAGACACCAGTAGGAGGCTCCACACCTCACGCTTAGCTTTGTATATGGCCGACAAATCCATCCGCCTGGTCTCTTTCAAAAATAAAATGTCAGCTTCAACTTGCCTTATAAAATCAGAGGTCCCAAACATGGCAGCATCTGACCTAATGCTTGCAACATTAATTGATGCCAGCGTCAACAGGGTGAGTGCCGCCATCATTGGATGGCTTTCCTCTCTGCCTACTCCCTATCAAAGGAAGAGGTCTCCCCTTTATTTCTCTTTATGCAAACTGTAACATCCCTACTTTTTCTCTTATCCTTACCTTCACCCTTCAGTTTCAGGGTAGCCCCCTTCCCAGAGGAAACCACATCCCTTTTAAAAAGCGGCCCAGCATTCCCCGGAGTACCCTCCTTAGAGACTTCTGCCACCACCTCCGGCACCTCACCCTTGGCAAGGAAGAGGAGGTAACGACTGCGGCCATCCTTTGGTATCTGCACCACATTAAATGATCCCACTCTTGAGAGGGAGATACCCTGTTTTTCCTTCCTGTTCTTCCTTTACACTTTTTCTCCTGTTTTTGCTATTTCTCACTTTCTTCATCTGCACTGTCTTCATGGGAGGATGCAGCAGAATTGGCATCTACCTCCTCTCTATCCATCTTTCTGTCTCTCTGGACTCAGCAGCGGGGTGCATTTTGCTACCAGGGTTAAGGGCAGCCCCAGTCTCTCAGGACTTACCCCCACACACAGACACACACACCTGGGCTGGTCAGGCACCCCGTGGAGACCCCACAGGTCTTCCTCCTCCCCGTTTGTACCAGTCTGTTCCCAGAGGAACGAGCCTGCTGACCCTCTCTGTCCGACTGGCATTGGCAAAAGAGAAGGGACAGCGACTGAATGGGTGCGCTAAAACTCCACCCAGGTTACACCGAATATCCCCACAGGCCGAGGGTGGATGAGCTCTTCCCCCACACAACGCACACACTATACCTGTGTAGACCTTCAGACAGAATCCTATCCTTCCTAGGAACACAGAAGAAGGGATGTGGGTAACAGAATTACCTACACGTTTCAACTTCACCATGAAAGTCCAGCCCTGACCAGATACCGTGTGCGTCCCTGTTCTTCTGGGGAGGATGAAGGATATCCTTTTACCGACTCATCCAGGACATCATGTCAACGTAAGAGATTCGTTACTAGTCACAACGGTCACTCTTCGTGTCATTTTGGTGGAAAATTGCTTGAACCACAAAAGTTCGCCAGTCAGCAGACAGTATCACATTCAGCAGGTTTAGATACACAGCTGAGCAGGCAGTATCACATACAACAGGTTTAGATACACAGCTCAGCAGGCAGTATCACATACAACAGGTTTAGATACACAGCTCAGCAGCATATTAACTCAATGTAACAACATTTCATAATGGTCCAGAGTGTGTTTGTTGAAGACTCACATGAATGGAAAGGTCCTGAGAAACTCTGTATTGCTGTAAGAGGAAAATACTATCATGTTTATAATTTGTTTCTTCCGCAATAAAATTATCTTGAACAAGTAGAGGACAAATATACTGAAGAGCGGCGTCTCTGGTGGGTAAACATGACTTATTGTTATGGAGCACGAGCTCCTGTGTGGTATTTACCTCCAGTCCCGTCTGTTATCTTACAATTATCTATGTGGTTGGAGTTCTGTCTAAACGTCTCATGTTATTGTTTTTATTATATTCATATACCTCTCATATCAACCCGCCCGGTTATGATGTTTACCATGGCTGCTAAAAGGAACTGTCCAGGCACAGTGGATGCATTGTGTTATACCTAATGCAGGGTCTGGGGGGTATGGAGCATGACGCATGGAGAAAAAGACCATTAAAGAGTGAATCCTTGTGTCATGCACAGTGCAGAGTGGAAAAGTAAGTGCTCTAATTGGCAAAAGAGGTCCCAATGAAGGGGATGTGAATGGAAGTTCGGAATTCACAAGTGCTTTACCTATTTAATAAATCTACACAAAGCCTGGTTAGTGACATATCTGTTCATCTCAGGTAAAGCTGGTCAGTGTGAGCTGTGCCTTGTTGTAAGCAGCTGTCAGAAGATGTGTTATAGAGATGCATGAAGATGGAAAAGGCTGCAAAGACTAAAAGACCCAGGTATACATCATTCCCTGGTTGTTATCTACATATGGAGAACATACAGCACTGTTCTACTCTCCCCAGGAGCATCCTGTTATATTACTCCACAGCAAGCAATCTTGAGAGAGTCGAGGAAGGACTCAAAAGGAACAGCAAAAGACCTTCACAAGACCATACAGATTTGTCTTCTTTTAAATAGACACTGACTAAGAATGGTGGTCATGGAAGGACACCACGAAGGAAGCCGCTGCTGTACAAAAAACATTGCAGCCAGTCTGAAGTCTTGCTTAGACCACTTGTTCGCCTCCCTAATCTCCCACTACCTTTCTGGTGTGGTACAGGTAGTATTTCTGAAAAAACTACCTTGGAGGTCCTTGTCCTGCGGTCATGGTGCACATTGGTCCTTGTCCTGCGGTCATAATGCACATCCAGTGGTCATGGTGCACATTGACACCAATGACAAAGTTAAAAGGTTGATGGAGGACCTTTAAAATTGGTGCATTGCCAATGTGGTTCCAATATACAAAAAGGGGACAAGAAGAGAGCCTGGTAACTACAGGCTGGTAAGTCTCACTTCAATAATTGGAAAAATATTCAAGGAGTTTCTGAGAGATGCCATCCTAGAATACCTCTAGGAAAACAACGGTATAACTTCTCATCAGCACGGGTTTATGAGGGGTCGATCATGTCAAACGAGCTTGAATTGGCTTTTACAATGAAGTAAGTTCTAGTCTGGACCTGGGAGATTCTATTGGTCTCGTATATATGGATTTTTCTAAAGCATTTGACACCGTGCCGCATAATAGGTTGATATATGAAATGAGACAGCTCGGTCTGGGCAATAACGTGTATCTGGGTAAAGAACTGGCTCAGAGATAGAAAGCAGAGGGTGATAATTAATGGTTTGTATTCTTATTGGGTCACCATTGCTAGTGGGGGGCCACAGAGTTCAGCATTACACTATTCAGTATTGGGCCCCATCCTGTTCAATATATTTTTCAATGACCTGATAGAGGGGCTGCACAGTAAAATGACAATATTTGCAGATGATACAAAATTATACAAGATAATTAATACAACGGAGGACAATGTACGGCTACAAAAGGACCTAGATAAGCTGGGGGCTTGGGTTAATAAATGGCAAATGAAGTTCAGTATTGATAAATGTAAGGTTATGCACATGGGCAGAAGAAATGTGTTGCTGCTTGTCAGTCGCAGCAGTGTCATGGCATGGTGACCACGACACAGGGCCTGACCTGTCACCCTGTTACTATGCAGGGCAAGGGTTAATGCACATTGTGCAGAGCTTGCTAGCTGGTCTACCAATCAGCAGGTGTGAAGAGCTTTATATTCTTACCATGCCCTCTTCCCCTTGCTGTTGATTTCAGTTCTTTAGAAGAGTGATTGGAGTAGGTTGGTGTCTCTATGCTGGGTGATATACTCCCATATACAGATCAGTACTGGTGTTCATTTCTGTTGTTTTCTGTTACCTTTATAAGAGATGAGCGAGCACCAAAATGCCCGGGTGCTTGTTACTCGGGACGAAATTATCGTGATGCTCGAGGGTTCGTTTCGAGTAACGAACCCCATTGAAGTCAATGGGCGACCCGAGCATTTTTGTATATCGCCGATGCTCGCTAAGGTTTTCATTTGTGAAAATCTGGGCAATTCAAGAAAGTGATGGGAACGACACAGCAACGGATAGGGCAGGCGAGGGGCTACATGTTGGGCTGCATCTCAAGTTCCCAGGTCCCACTATTAAGCCACAATAGCGGCAAGAGTGGGCCCCCCCCCCCCCCTCCCAACAACTTTTACTTCTGAAAAGCCCTCATTAGCAATGCATACCTTAGCTAAGCACCACACTACCTCCAACAAAGCACAATCACTGCCTGCATGACACTCCGCTGCCACTTCTCCTGGGTTACATGCTGCCCAACCCCCCCGCACGACCCAGTGTCCACAGCGCACACCAAAGTGTCCCTGCGCAGCCTTCAGCTGCACTCATGCCACACCACCCTCATGTTTATTTATAAGTGCGTCTGCCATGAGGAGGAACCGCAGGCACACACTGTAGAGGGTTGGCACGGCTAGGCAGCGACCTTCTTTAAAAGGGGCAGGGCGATAGCCCACAATGCTGTACAGAAGCAATGAGAAATATAATCCTGTGCCACCGCCATCAGGAGCTGCACACGTGGGCATAGCAATGGGGAACCTATGTGCCACACACTATTCATTCTGTCAAGGTGTCTGCATGCCCCAGTCAGACCGCGTTTTTTTATAAATAGTCACAGGCAGGTACAACTGGGAATCCCCAACTCCGCAATGGGAATTCCGTGTGCACCCACAGCATGGGTGGCTCCCTGGAACCCACCGGCTGTACATAAATGTATCCCATTGCAGTGCCCTGGACAGCAGAGCTAACGTCAGATTAAATGCAGGTGGGCTTCGGCCCACACTGCATGCCCCAACCTGACCGGGCTTTTTAATTCATAGACACAGGCAAGTACAACTCCCTATTGTGAAGTCCCTGTGGACCGACAGCATGGGTGGGTGCCAGGAAGCCACCGGCGGCACATAAATATATCCCATAGCATTGCCCATCACAGCTGAGGTAATGTCATGTTTAATGCAGGTGGGCTTCGGCCCACACTGCATGCCCCAGTCAGACTGGGGTTCTTTAGAAGTGGACACATGTAGTTACAACTCCGTGTGGACCGACAGCATGGGTGGGTGCCAGGAAGCCACCAGCGGTACATAAATATATCCCATTGCAGTGCCCAGCACAGCTGAGGTAACGTCAGCTGTAATGCAGGTGGGCAAAAAATTAATTGGATTACACTGTAGGCGAGGGCCCCAAAAAATTGGTGTACCAACAGTACTAATGTACCTCAGAAAAATTACCCATGCCCAACCAAGAGGGCAGGTGAAACCCATTAATCGCTTTGGTTAATGTGGCTTAATTGGTAACTAGGCCTGGAGGCAGCCCAGTTAAAATAAAAATTGGTTCAGGTGCAAGTTTCAACGCTTTAATGAGCATTGAAACGTATAAAAATGTTTAGAAAAATTATATGACTGAGCCTTGTGGGCCTAAGAAAAATTGCCCGTTCGGCGTGATTACGTGAGGTTTCAGGAGGAGGAGGAGGAATACTATACACAGATTGATGAAGCAAAAATGTCCCCGTTTTTGATGGTGATAGAGAACGATGCTTCCATCCGCGGGTGCAGCCTACGTATTGCTTAGGTATCGCTGCTGTCCGCTGGTGAAGAAGAGAAGTCTGGGGAAATCCAGGCTTTGTTCATCTTGATGAGTGTAAGCCTGTCGGCACTGTCGGTTGACAGGCGGGTACGCTTATCCGTGATGATTCCCCCAGCCGCACTAAACACCCTCTCTGACAAGACGCTAGCCGCAGGACAAGCAAGCACCTCCAGGGCATACAGCGCGAGTTCAGGCCACGTGTCCAGCTTCGACACCCAGTAGTTGTAGGGGGCAGAGGCGTCACCGAGGACGGTCGTGCGATCGGCTACGTACTCCCTCACAATCCTTTTACAGTGCTCCCGCCAACTCAGCCTTGACTGGGGAGCGGTGACACAGTCTTGCTGGGGAGCCATAAAGCTGGCAAAGGCCTTGGAGAATGTTCCCCTGCCTGCGCTGTACATGCTGCCTGATCTCTGCGCCTCCCCTGCTACCTGGCCCTCGGAACTGCGCCTTCTGCCACTAGCGCTGTCGGATGGGAAGTTTACCATCAGTTTGTCCACCAGCGCCCTGTGGTATAGCATCATTCTCGAACCCCTTTCCTCTTCGGGAATGAGAGTGGAAAGGTTCTCCTTATACCGTGGGTCGAGCAGTGTGTACACCCAGTAATCCGTAGTGGCCAGAATGCGTGTAACGCGAGGGTCACGAGAAAGGCATCCTAACATGAAGTCAGCCATGTGTGCCAGGGTACCTGTATGCAACACATGGCTGTCCTCACTAGGAAGATCACTTTCAGGATCCTCCTCTTCCTCCTCCTCCGGCCATACACGCTGAAAGGATGACAGGCAAGCAGCATGGGTACCCTCAGCAGTGGGCCAAGCTGTCTCTTCCCCCTCCTCCTCATGCTCCTCCCCCTCCTCCTCCTCCTCCTCAACGCGCTGAGATATAGACATGAGGGTGCTCTGACTATCCAGCGACATACTGTCTTCCCCCGCCTCCGTTTCCGAGTGCAAAGCGTCTGCGTCTGCCTAAGAGGCATAGCAGAGGAATGGTGACGCTAATGATTACAGCATCCCCGCTCACCATCTGGGTAGACTCCTCAAAGTTTCCAAGGACCTGGCAGATGTCTGCCAACCAGGCCCACTCTTCTGTAAAGAATTGAGGAGGCTGACTCCCACTACGCCGCCCATGTTGGAGTTGGTATTCCACTATAGCTCTACGCTGTTCATAGAGCTTGGTCAACATTTGGAGCGTAGAGTTCCACCGTGTGGGCACGTCGCACAGCAGTCGGTGCACTGGCAGATTAAACCAATGTTGCAGGGTCCGCAGGGTGGCAGCGTCCGTCTTGGAGTTGTGGAAATGTGTGCTGACCCGGCGCACCTTTCCGAGCAGGTATGACAAGTGTGGGTAGCTTTTCAGAAAGCGCTGAACCACCAAATTAAAGACATGGGCCAGGCATCATGAGGCTGCCGAGCTGCAGAGCCGCCACCAGGTAACCGCCGTTGTCACACACGACCATGCCAGGTTGGAGGCTCAGCGGCGCAAGCCAGCGGTCGGTCTGCTCTGTCAGACCCTGCAGCAGTTCGTGGGCCGTGTGCCTCTTCTCTCCTAAGCTGAGTAGTTTCAGCACGGCCTGCTGACGCTTGCCCACCGCTGTGCTGCCACGCCGCGCGACAGCGACTGCTGGCGACGTGCTGCTGCTGACACATCTTGATTGCGAGACAGAGGTTGCGTTGGAGGAGGAGGAGGAGGGTGGTTTAGTGGAGGAAGCATACACCGCCGCAGATACCAGCACCGAGCTGGGGCCCGCAATTCTGGGGGTGGGTAGGACGTGAGCGGTCCCAGGCTCTGACTCAGTCCCGGCCTCCACTAAATTCACCCAATGTGCCGTCAGGGAGATATAGTGGCCCTGCCCGCCTGTGCTTGTCCACGTGTCCGTTGTTAAGTGGACCTTGCCAGTAACCGCGTTGGTGAGGGAGCGTACAATGTTGCGGGAGACGTGGTCGTGCAGGGCTGGGACGGCACATCGGGAAAAGTAGTGGCAACTGGGAACCGAGTAGCGCGGGGCTGTCGCTGCCATCATGCTTTTGAAAGCCTCGGTTTCCACAAGCCTATACGGCAGCATCTCCAGGCTGATCAATTTGGCAATGTGCACGTTTAACGCTTGAGCGTGCGGGTGCGTGGCGGCGTACTTGCGCTTGCGCTCAAACAGTGGCGCTAGTGACGTCTGGACGCTGCGCTGAGAGACATTGCTGGATGGGGCCGAGGACAGCGGAGGTGAGGGTGTGGGTGCAGGCCAGGAGACGGTAGTGCCTGTGTCCTCAGAGGGGGGTTGGATCTCAGTGGCAGGTTGGGGCACAGGGGGAGAGGCAGCGGTGCAAACCGGAGGCGGTGAACGGCCTTCGTCCCACCTTGTGGGGTGCTTGGCCATCATATGCCTGCGCATGCTGGTGGTGGTGGCTCCCCAGCTGATCTTGGCGCGACAAAGGTTGCACACCACTGTTCGTCGTCGTCAGGCGTCTCTGTGAAAAACTGCCACACCGTAGAGCACCTTGACCTCTGCAGGGTGGCATGGCGCGAGGGGGCGCTTTGGGAAACAGTTGGTGGATTATTCGGTCTGGCCCTGCCTCTACCCCTGGCCACCGCACTGGCTCGGCCTGTGCCCACACCCTGACTTGGGCCTCCGCGTCCTCGCCCGCGTCCACGTCCTCTAGGCCTACCCTTACCCCTCAGCATGCTGTATTACCAGTAGTGCAGAAACAGAACGCTGTAATTAAATGTGCCACTTATTGGCCTGTGGTTGGAGGCTGACTTCGCTTACGGAACGCACAGCAGAGCCAGGAAATAATTTTGCGCAAGCCTGCTGTAACACTTAGCTGGCTGCGTATGAATTAGGACAACTACCCCCAGCACAGACCCAGTACACTGAGGACAGTCACAGGCAGCCCAAATAGATTTTTTTTCCCAAATGTTTTTGGAAAGGCCCACTGCCTATATTCAATAAATATGTCTTCTGTCCCTGCCTCACCACTACTGGCCCTGGAGTATGTAAAATAACTGCAGACTGTTGCACTGTGGACTGGAATACAGCGGTGATGTAACAGCCAACACAGAGCCAGGAAATAATTTTGCGCAAGCCTGCTGTAACACTTAGCTGGCTGCGTATGAATTAGGACAACTACCCCCAGCACAGACCCAGTACACTGAGGACAGTCACAGGCAGCCCAAATAGATTTTTTTTTCCCAAATGTTTTTGGAAAGGCCCACTGCCTATATTCAATAAATATGTCTTCTGTCCCTGCCTCACCACCACTACTGGCCCTGGACTATGTATAATTACTGCAGGGCACAATGCTCTGCACGGCCGATATACAAAAAAAAAAAAGTGCAACACTGCAAAAAGCAGCCTCCACACTACTGCACACGGTTAGATGTGGCCCTAAGAAGGACCGTTGGGGTTTTTGAAGCCTAAAATACTCCTAACACTCTCCCTATAGCAGCTCCGGCACCAGCAGCACTTTCCCTGATCTCTGTCAGAACGCATCTGTGGCGAGCCGTGGGAGGGGCCGATTTATATACTCGGGTGACACCTGATCTCGCCAGCCACTCACTGCAGGGGGGTGGTATAGGGCTTGAACGTCGCAGGGGGAAGTTGTAATGCCTTCCCTGTCTTTCTATTGGCCAGAAAAGCGCGCTAACGTCTCAGAGATGAAAGTGAAAGTAACTCGAACATCGCGTGGTACTCGTTTCGAGTAACGAGCATCTCGAACACGCTAATACTCGAACGAGTATCAAGCTCGGACGAGTACGTTCGCTCATCTCTAACCTTTATTGTTTTGTTTTGCTGTGTCAGTGCACCTTTCCAGGGGTTCCTGCAAGGGATAGTCAGGGCCAGGAGAAGACAGCAGGGCTGTCCTTATCAGGACAACTACTCTGCTTGTAGGCAAGATCTCACTTCACTGTTAAGTAACGGAAAGGTTTTTCCATTTTTTTGTTCCTGGAGTGGTGCTCACTGTCCTGCATAGTTTTGGTGAATTCTTTTTGCATTCTGTGTGAACGTCACCCTGCGTCCGTGCTGTGGAGAGGTGCACCCAGCGTATGTGACATAATCAACAGCTGTACATTTCTTCAGCAGGTTTTTGTTTGTTGCCTTGCATGTTCATGGATCCCATTGAGGCCTTGTCCAACCAGCTTAGATCTCTGGCTTTGGAGGTTGCTGAGGATAAGCAACAACACTTAGTCGGAATAGGTTTGGTAAAGAAACCTAAGCCGAACCTTCCAGATCGTTTTTCTGGTAAAAGGCAGGAATTTTTGTGCGTTTAAAGAATCCTGCAAACTATACTTTAAACTGCGTTCTTTGTCCTCAGGAGATGAGACTCAGAAGGTAGGGATGGTGATTTCCAAATTGCAGGGAAACCCTCGGGCTTGGGCTTTTTCATTACCACCCACTTCTGAGGTTTTATTGTCGGTGGATAATTTATTTTTGGCTTTGAGTCTGATCTATGACGACCCTGATAGGGTATCTCTGGCGGAAGGTAAGATTAGAGGCTTACAGAAGGGAAGATCACCCTTTGAAGACTTTTGCGTGGAGTTTTGCCATTGGGCAAATGATCTACAGTGGAATGAGCCTGCATTGCGGAGTCAATTTTGCTTTGTGCTAGCCGATAAGATTAAAGATCTTATGGTTTCACATTCCACACCTAGAACTCTTGACGAGGCCATGTCTTTATCCATACGGATTGGTCGACAGATTAGAGAGCGGGCAAGTAAGCTGTCATTTGCCACGTCCATAGAACTTGCGGTTCTTGATGAACCCATGCAATTGGGCTCCTTATCTGGTGAAGTTGTGAGAAAGGGGAAACGGGGGCACTGGTTGCAGTTTTTTTCTGCGTCCGTAGAGGACACTTCATACGAGTATGTCCTTTTCAGGGATCTCAGTCAGGAAGACTAGCTGGCCTGGAGGTTAAGGGGAAGTTCCCTTTGGGTCCTCAAATCGCCTGGATATCATCCTCCAGATTGGTCCTTCCCGCGGAGATTTTTTTTTACTGGGCGTAGTTGTCTGGTGACGATTTTTTTGGATTGTGGAGCCAGAGTCAATTTAATTCATGATGAGGTGGCTGGTATTATTGTATCTTGATGCCACCAGGAAGTACTGGTGGAGCCAAGATTGACACAGGGGTGACGCCCTCTGTATGTGATTGGCTGCAAAGCTGGCTGGGCTGCAGGTCCTGGCAGCCCACTAAGGATGTCTAGAAAAGCATACAGCGGCCCCCGCTGCAACCACGCAGCCCCAGCTGCAAGGCCCTTCCTCGGACTGGTCGTGTCGGAGCATAGAGGCGCCGGCCTGGACGGAGTCGGCGGCCGGGACGCAACACACAGCCAGCGGCCGGGATGGAGGCCTCATTTGCCAGGTGACCGGGACGCATCCCAGGGAAGCTTTGCAGTACCAAGCGGTGAGAGTCAGAGGAGCAGTGTGTGCATTGCTTTTTCCTGACCCTGCAGGCTTAGGGTTTGGGTTAGCTTTCTTCTTAGGCTTAGATTATTAGCTGTAAATGCTGGCATGTTCCAGCTGTAACATGTCAGCATTTACAGTTCATAATCTAATCCTAAATGGAAAACAAACCCTCACCCTAAGCCAGCAGGGCCAGCAAAAAGCAATGCACACGTTACTAGGACCTTCAAACCTTGACCCAATCAGGAGCTAGGGGTGTGACAGGGGTGGTCCTCCATGGATGCCCTGTCAAACTCCTAGCTTCCAGTGGCATCAAGATACAATAATACCAAGGTGGCCAAACATCTGAAACTTAATAGTAGACCTTTGGACTGCCCGATACCTGTGTCAGCCAATGATTCTGCCCCACTGTCCCAGAAGTGCTTAAAATTATTTGTTTCTGATGTTTGTTTAAAGATTGGGTTATTCCATACAGAGAGAATATTTTATTTGTCATGGAGTCTCTCCCTACACAGGTGGTGCTGGGTTTGCCGTGGCTGAAGTTACACAACCCGGTGGTGGACTGGAAAAAGGGAGACATTGTTCAGTGGAATCCTTCCTGTAGACAGAATTACATGTCAGTTAATATCTCTGCGTTACAAACTGAGGAATTACCTGAGTTCATCAAGGATTTCGCTGACGTCTTTTCGTGGGGAGCAGATAAATTACCACCTCAGAGATGGGGGGGGGGGGGGGGGATTGCACTATTGATCTCATTCCAGGTTGCAAGCTACCCAAGAGTTGCATGTATAACGTGTTGGGTCCAGAGAGGCAGGCCCTCAAGGAGTATATTGCTGACAGCTTGAGAAAGAAAAAAATACGTCCATCCAATTCGCCAGTAGCTGCCTGTTTCTTTTTTGTTAAGAAGAAAGATGGAGATCTGCGACCATGTTTGGACTTTAGGGAACTGAATAAGATCACTAAGCACAACCCTTATCCGTTACCGCTCATTCCCGATTTGTTTAGCCTGCTAATGCCTGCCCGCTGGTTTTCTAAGCTGGACTTGCCGGGGGCATACAACTTAATACAGATCAGAGAGGGTGATGAGTGGAAGACAGCTTTTAATACTCCCGAAGGTCATTTTAAAAATCTTGTTATGCCTTTCGATTTCACCAATGCCCCCACAGTATTTCAGTCTTTCATAAATGTGGTACTTCAGAAGTTTGTTGCATGTTTTGTGTTGGTTTATTTGGATGATATTCTTGTTTTCTTCCCTGAGTATGATTGTCATATTTTGCACATTTGACAGGTGTTGCAAGCTGTTCGAGAAAACTATTTTTTGCCAAAAGGGAGAAGTGTACTTTTGACGTACAGGAGATTACCTTTCTGGGGCATATCACAACCCCAAATGGATTTAAGATGGACCCTGGGAAGGTCCGAGCTGTTTTAGACTGGGTTCAGCCTCAGAAATTGAAGGCACTTCAAAGATTATTAGGGTTCACAAACTATTATTGTAAATTTATACAGGGGTTTTCGGAAGGATCAGACCTTTGACTGATATGAAGAAGAAAGGGTCCTTTTCTTCTAAATGGTCTCTTGCGATTCACGCATTTGAGACTTTGCAGAGGTGTTTTGTTACTGCTCCTATTCTTATACAGACAGATTCTTCCAGGCCATTTGTTGTTGAGGTGGAGGCTTCAGAGGTTGGGGTGGGGGCTGTTCTGTCTCAAGGTACTGGTGAATTAAAGACTCTTCGCCCATGTACATTCGTTTCACGGAAGTTTACCTCGACCAAACAGAATTATGACATTGGTGAGAGTTCTTGGCCATTAAATGGGCCTTCGAGGAGTAGCGTCACCTTCTGGAGGGGGCTCAACATAAGGTGACATTTATCACAGATCACAAAAATCTGATTTATTTAGAATCAGCGAAAAGACTTAGCCCTAGACAAGCACGGTGTTCATTGTTTTTCTCTCGCTTTGATTTTGTGGTCACATACCGACCTGGCAGAAGGAATATCAGGGCGGATGCTCTCTCTAGGAGATTTGTCCCGGTGGTATCTTATGAACCCCCTGCACCCATTCTGTCTGAGGGGGTTACGGTGTCTGCAGTGTCCCTGGATCTGGAGGAGAAGATTCATTAGGCACAAAATTTGGCGCCTGCTGGCCTGCCAGAGGGGAAGCTTTATGTTCCGCTATATTTGAGGTTTCAGGTACTTTCTTGAGATGCATAGCTCTGTTCTGGCAGGTCATCCAGGCATTAATATACTTGGAAGTTGGTAAATAGAATTTTTTGGTGGCCATCTTTGAAACATGATGTTTATTGTTTTGTTTCTGCATGCAAGGTGTGTGCTAGAGTCAAATCGCCTCGGAATCTCCCAGTGGGGAAATTGCTGCCCCTACCGGTACCGGAGAGACCCTGGACTCATCTGGATTTCATCACTGAGTTACCTTCCTCGGAGGGAAACACTTATCTGGGTGGTGGTGGATCGTTTTAGCAAGATCTGTCATTTTGTTGTCTAGTCTACCTAATGCTAAAAAGTTGGCTAAGTTGTTTATAGCTCATGTTGTTAGGTTGCATGGGGTACCATCTAATATTGTCTCTGATCGAGGGGTTCAGTTTGTATCCACGTTCTGGCGTTTTGTGTGTCGCCAGTTAGGTATACAACTGTCTTTTTCTTCTACGTATCATCCTGTTGGGGTATTTACCTTTAGCAGAATTTGCTTTGAACAACAGATCTTTAGAGCCTACGGGCACATCTGCTTTTTTTGCAATTATCAGTTACATTTGTGTTTTGGTTCATTTGCTAAATTCATATTGGAGGTACCCCAAGAGAATGAATTCTCGTCCAGCCTCGAGTCAGTCCAGGAAGAAGTCCAGAGAAATCTTAAAACATCGATAAGAAACTATAAGAGGGTGGCAGATAACAGTTGGTCAGAGGGGGTTGGTTTTCAGGTGGGTGATTTGGTCTGGTTGTCTACCAAGAACATGAAGCTTAAACAACCATCCTTTAAGCTGGGTCCACGTTTTATTGGTCTTTTTTAGATTATGGAGAGCATTAACTCGGTGTCCTTTAGATTAGTGATTTAACGAGCTAGGAATTTCCAATGTGTTCCACAAGTTCTTACTTAAGAAAGTGGTGAGTCCGGTTCTTGGGTCATCCCCTCTTTCGCCGCTGTTGGTGGATGTGAATCTGCAATTTGTAGTCAGCTGCATCATTGACTCTCGTCAAAACAGGAACTCGCTACAGTGTCTGGTGCATTGGGGAGGGTATGGTCCTGAAGAGAGGACGTGGGTTCCAGCGGCTCAGGTCAATGCGGACTGCTTCATTAAAGGGGTTGTCTCGCGAAAGCAAGTGGGGTTATACACTTCTGTATGGCCATATTAATGCACTTTGTAATGTACATCGTGCATTAAAGGGGTTGTCGCGCGCCGAAACGAGTTTTTTTTTTTTTAACCCCCCCCCCCCCCCGTTCGGCGCGAGACAACCCCGATGCAGGGGTTAAAAAAACAAACCGCTCAGCGCTTACCTGAATCCCGGCGGTCCGGCGTCTTCATACTTACCTGCTGAAGATGGCCGCCGGGGTCTGCTGCCTCCGTGGACCGCAGCTCTTCTGTGCGGTCCATTGCCGATTCCAGCCTCCTGATTGGCTGGAATCGGCACGTGACGGGGCGGAGCTACACGGAGCCGGCATTCTGCACGAGCGGCTCCATTGAAGAGAGCAGAAGACCCGGACTGCGCAAGCGCGGCTAATTTGGCCATCGGAGGGCGAAAATTAGTCGGCTCCATGGGAACGAGGACGCTAGCAACGGAGCAGGTAAGTAAAAAACTTTTTATAACTTCTGTATGGCTCATAATTAATGCACAATGTACATTACAAAGTGCATTAATATGGCCATACAGAAGTGTATAGACCCACTTGCTGCCGTGGGACAACCCCTTTAAATATGAGCCATACAGAAGTTATTCACTTACCTGCTCCGTTGCTAGCGTCCTCTTCTCCATGGCTCCGTCTAATTTCGCTGTCTTCTTGCTTTTTTAGACGCGCTTGCGCTGTGCGGTCTTCTGCCTGGTGAATGGGGCCGCTCGTGCCGGAGAGCTGCTCACCGCGTCGTCATTGTAGCTCCGCCCCGTCACGTGTGCCGATTCCAGCCAATCAGGAGTCTGGAATCGGCAATGGAACGCAAGGAAGGAGAAGAAAATCCACGGTGCACCATGGGAGAAGACCGGCGGTGCACCGTGAGAGAAGACCAGCGGCGCCATCTTTAATAGAAGAAGCTGCAAAACGCTGATGCAGGTAAGTGCAATGTGCTTTTTAAAAACTAACCTATGCTTTCTTTTTAACAGGGCAGAATGCGGGGGTAGGTGAAAAAAATTTTTTTTTGCTTTCGCCGCGAGACAACCCCTTTAAGAACTTCCATAAATGGAATCCTGGTAAACCAGGTCCTAAGGGTCTAGAGGCCCCTCCTCAGACGGAAGGTACTGTTGCGACATGTCAGTCGCGACGGCGTCATGGCATGGTGGCTACAACACAGGGTCTGACCCGTCACCCTGTTACTGTGCAGGGCAAGGGTTAATGCACGTTGTGCAGATATTGCTAGCTGCTCTACCAATCAGCAGGTGTGGAGAGCTTTATTTTCCCACCACACCCTCTTGACAAAGGCCAACATGGCCGAAACGTTGCCTGTTTTTCTGTGATGGGGGAATAAAACTTTGGATATCAATTTGCACCCTGGATGCTGCCGAAGTCTTTTTTCATTGCTGCACCCTCTTACCTTGATGTTGATTTTAGTTCTTTAGAGGAGTGATTGGAGTAGGTTGGTGTCTCTATGCTGGGTGATATACTATCAAATTCACATAAGTACTGGTGATCATTTCTGTTGTTTTCTGTTACCTTTATTGTTTCGTTCTGCTATCAGTGCACCTCTCCAGGGGTTCTTGCAAGGGATAGTCAAGGCCCAGGAGAAGACAGCAGGCCTGCTTGTAGGCAGGGGCTCCTCACTTCCCTGTTTGGTAGGGACAGGTTTTTCCATCTTATAGTTTCTTGAGTGATGTTCACTGTCCAGCATAGTTTTGGTATATTCTGTTTGCATTCTGTGTGAACGTCACCCCGCATCCGTGCTGTGGCGAGGTGCGCCCGGCAGACATGACAAAAGGGATGTCACCAATATATACTTAAATGGGGTACTGCTAGGGAAAAGTAATATGGAAAAAGACCTGGGAGTACTAGTGGACTGTAGAGTCAGCTGCTACAAAGGCAAGTAAAGTCTTGGGGTGTATTAAAGGAGGTATAGGGGCGAGGGACGAGAACTTTATTCTTCCACTATACAAGGCACTTATCAGGCCTTACATGGACTACTGTGTACCGTTCAGGTCACCTGTGCTCAGGAAAGATGTTACAGTACTGGAGGGGGTTCAAAGAAACTAAACTAATAAACAGAATGAGAGGACTGGAATACGAAAAAAGATGAGTAAGGGACGAGCAAATAACTCTGTATAAATACATGAGGGGACAATACAAGGATCTCTCCCAGGATCTGTTTATACCCAGGACTGCGACAGTAACAAGGGGGAATCCGCTATGTCTAGAAGAAAGCAGGTTTCATCACCAACATAAAAGGGGATTCTTTACTGTAAGAGCAGTGAGACCATGGAACTTTGTGCCTGAGGAAGTGGTGATGGCAAAATCGATAGAGGAGTTTAAAAGGGAACTAGATGTCTTTTTAGAGCGCTATGATATTCCGAAAAATGGACATTAAGTAATCGGAAGGGTTGTTGATCTCAGATGTTGATCCAGGGATTACTCTGGATCAACCAGGGGGGGGAGGGGGGGTGGAAACAGGCTGAACTAGATGAACATTTGCCTTTTTCACCCTAGCATACTGTGTTACAACGTTACAATGCTTCTGGGAAACATTCCATGGACGGATGAGACAGAAGGGGAAGTTTTTAGCAAAAATGTACAATGTTATATGTGAAGGAAGAAGAAAACCAACACCAAAACCTCCTCCAACTGTGAAGCATGGTGGAGAGGGCATCATGATTTGGGACTATGATAGGGATGGAACATCATGGTTTGGGCTCTAATAGAGAGGACATCATGGTGTGAGGCTATGGTGGGGTGGGAATAATGGTGAAACTATGGCAGAGAGGACGATCAACAAAGAAGCCAAAGATGATTTTTATGACTGCATAAAATGAACGCCAAGCGAAAAACAATCATCCGCCATTCAGACATCGGCGCGTGTTTAGACTGAATAATTAGCGTTTGTTTTCACTTGTTTTAATGATTTTTTGAACAATGTTAATCATTATGTCTAAAAGCACTATAACTTAAGAAGGTTACCCTTAAGATTTAATGCATATGTGACACAGTATCAAGTTACTCAGATGACAACTGAAAGCACCAGGGGCAAAAGTGTAGCCTGTACTGGAGGACACAGAAGTGGGGTCTTTGGCATCAGGAGACATCAGGAGAAAGAGAGACCAGTTTGTGTAGTCGGCCAATTGTGAGTGGAGCACAGAATCAGAATATGCTATGCAGAGCCTGGAGGAGAGGTAGACAGAACAGAGGAGTATGCTGTGCAGAACCTGTAGGAGAGGTAGACAGCAGCAGAGGAGTATGCTGTACAGAGCCTGTAGGAGAGGTAGACAGAACAGAGGAGTATGCTGTGCAGAACCTGTAGGAGAGGTAGACAGCAGCAGAGGAGTATGCTGTGCAGAGCCTGTAGGAGAGGTAGACAGCAGCAGAGGAGTATGCTGTGCAGAGCCTGTAGGAGAGGTAGACAGCAGCAGAGAAGTATGCTGTGCAGAGCCTGAAGGAGAGGTAGACAAAACAGAGGAGTATGCTGTGCAGAGCCTGTAGGAGAGGTAGACAGAACAAAGGAGTATGCTGTGCAGAACCTGTAGGAGAGGTAGACAGAACAGAGGAGTATGCTGTGCAGAACCTGTAGGAGAGGTAGACAGCAGCAGAGGAGTATGCTGTGCAGAATCTGCAGGACAGGTAGACAGCAGCAGAGGAGTATGCTGTGCAGAGCCTGTAGGAGAGGTAGAGCGCAGCAGAGGAGTATGCTGTGCAGAACCTGCAGGAGAGGTAGACAGCAGCAGAGGAGTATGCTGTGCAGAGCCTGTAGGAGAAGTAGACTGCAGCAGAGGAGTATGGTGTGCAGAGCCTGTAGGAGAGGTAGACAGAACAGACGAGTATGCTGTGCAGAACCTGCAGGACAGGTAGACAGCAGCAGAGGAGTATGCTGTGCAGAGCCTGTAGGAAAGGTAGACAAAACAGAGGAGTATGCTGTGCAGAACCTGCAGGAGAGATAGACAAAACAGAGGAGTATGCTGTGCAGAGCCTGCAGGAGAGATAGACAAAACAGAGGAGTATGCTGTGCAGAGCCTGCAGGAGAGGTAGACAGAGTAGCAGAGTGCATTGCGCGGAGCCTGCAGGAAAGTTGACAGAGCAGCAGACAGCACTATGGAGAGCCTGCAGGAAAGTAGACAGAGCATCAGAGTGTGCTGTGCAGAGCCTGCAGGAGAGGAAGATGGAGCAGTAGAGTATACCAAAGTGACTAAGAAAACAGGCAGCAACAGTCCAGATTAAGGGGCAGTAAGTTAACCCATTAAGGATCAGGCACTGTAAATTTACGGCACCTGGTCCCGGGCTTAAAGCCCAGCAGTATGTAAAATTACAGCGGAGATTAAAGCCTCCTGCTTCTGAAATCAGAAGCAGGACGGGTTGTCAGCTGTCAGTCACAGCTGATAACCAGAGGAGGAGGGAGAAGTGGGTTTTAACCCTTTCTGCTACTTCATTTGTTTAGTACACATCGCTCAATGAGCGCTATGTACTAAAAATTAAAAGCGGAAGTGTTTCTTCCACTACGAGAGCCCGGGGATCACATGACCCACCGGATTCCCTGCTACAGCATAGCTGCAAGGTCCCAGCAGACCCCTATCAGCTCTGCCAGTGACTAATGTCCTCATGTGAATGTCCCCCAGAGGTCTTATATGGCATCATGGGGGACATAGATAAGTAAATAAAAATTACAGAATAAGACAACAATATATACATAAGAAAGAAAATAACCCAAAGCCGACACCAACCAAAACTGACGTTATATGCTCCCTGTAATCCATAACCATACATATTATATATCAAAACATCAAAAAGGGGGCCACTTAGGATCCCTGCCGATCATCAGATCGCTCGGCCCACTGTAAGTGAGAACAGTGCTGGAAGCAGATAGCACTGTTCTTATTGTAGCTGCCCAGTTTGGTACTGCATGCAGTGCCATATTGGCAGCGATATCCGCTTCCAGCTCTGTCAACACTGGCAGCGAGCCTGGCAATCTGCTAAACGGCAGGGAATCTAAGCAGCAGATCCCCACCGATCATCTTGATGAGCTATCCCGAGGATAGGCCAACAACAGTATGAATTCCAAAAGTCCTGGACAACCCGCTTTGTGCACCACGAGAAATAAGCAACAGAGCAGGCTAAGCAGAGGTATTGGAGACTTGTTCACAAGCTGGAGGGACCGACTCAGGTTGATGTCCACGTGTGCGGTGAACCATTCAGAGACTGTTTGCTGCAGATTACAACCTTCAGAGTTCGTGTCATCACTGTCAATTACAACCTCCAGAGGCGCTTTTATTGCTGCACATTACAACCTTCAGAGACGGTCATCACTGTGGATTACAACCTTCAGAGGATGTTACTGTTTAGTTAGCGTTTCCTTGAATTGCAAAGTCTGTTTAACTACTGTGTGCCAAAGAGACCTCAGTAAATGGCATTTTACTAACCTTCAAATGGCATCAGATGTTATCAGAGAGCCATCACACCAGCCTTAACTAGGTTGGGAGGGCTACTGTTTCCTCTTGCGGAGAGCACCAAGTAGACAGAAGGAGATAGACCATGCAATGCTGCTCTGGGAAATTTGGTATGCAAATGAGCGATGGTACAATGCCTTTGCAGTACCACCTATTGGAAGGTAGCTCCCCTTCAAGTCAATGGCCGACCTTCCAACAAGCCTTGTAACACAACTAAAGATATAAGCCAAACCAAAGTATTCTCCAGCAGTGAACATATAAAGATAGCTTCTTCAGGGTTCTTGGCCCTCATCAGTGCAGAGTAGGTTTCTGGTTCAGAGGCCTGTGACATGGGTCGGGAGAGTAATAGATTATTACACACCAAAGCACTACAAGCCCCAGCATAACCTAGGGAATAATGAATATATACGGTTGATTAAGGGCGGGCTCACCTTCATGGTTCGTGCAGGAAGTCGGACTCGGCTCATTAGTTTAGCATCGCTGAGGAGGGATGCTGCAGTATATGCTATTTCTCCTGTCTTGGGCTGATGCTACAGTGAGCAGAGAGGGAGGAGCTAGAAGAGGCAGTTGCTTGCCGGGGAGGAAGAGGAGACTCCGCGGGGGCTGAATCATATTCTGTCTATACAGGGTGAGGCTGTATCAGTCTACACTAGTGGCAGATCATTTTATTATACTTTGGGCACCCAATCTGCTGGAAGGAATAATCCACCATTTCTCCTGCATGTCTGAATGATGTAGAACTCTGCGGTGTAGGTCTATGCAGTCATTCAGTATCTACATAATACTGCCATACAATGCAGAAATAATACTCCATACAATGCCCACAAAATGCAGCTAATTAGTACCAAATTCTGACATACAATGCCAAAATATCATCACATGCAGTATCCGAATACTACCATATGTTACCCATGTAATCCTGCCATATACTTTCCACACAGTACTGCCATGCAGTGCCAAAATAGTACAGCCATACAATATTAAATAATCTCTCTCTACAGTATCCAAATACCGCCATTTAATGCCCACAGAACACTCATATGCAGCGTATTTTCCAAATAATACCACCATACAA
Organism: Eleutherodactylus coqui; assembly: GCF_035609145.1. Taxonomy (NCBI): domain Eukaryota; kingdom Metazoa; phylum Chordata; class Amphibia; order Anura; family Eleutherodactylidae; genus Eleutherodactylus; species Eleutherodactylus coqui. The sequence continues at coordinate 525,339,887 of NC_089837.1, read as the reverse complement.
TGTCTAAATAACACTGCCTAACATTTTCCACCAAGTGCTGCCATCTAGTGAGCGGAATTCTGGCTATTTTTTGTAAGACACATTGTTTGGCTCAGCTCATCAGAAAAAGACAACTCTTTTAGTTCTTGAACAGCTCTTCATCTCAGTGCAGGCTGCTGTAGAACCATGTTGGGCCACCTCTACCTTGGATAAGAGATGTGATACAGGCATGGCGGCTCTAGTACCCTGTTGTACCACCTCTAGCTGGGATACAAAATGTAATAGCAGCGGGCATGGAGGCTCTAGTACCTTGTTGGGCCACCTCTAGCTTGGATAAAAGATGTGATACGGGTGAGCAAGAAGGCTCTAGTACCCAGTTGTACCACCTCTAGCTTGGATACTAGATGTATTACGGGCCAGCATGGAGGCTCTAGTACCCTGTTGTACCACCTCTAGCTTAGATACAAGATGTGATACGGGTGTGCATGGAGGCTCTAGCTTGGATACAAGATGTAGTACGGGCAGGTATGGAGACTCTAGTACCCTGTTTTACCACTTCTATCTTGGATACAAGATGTGGTACAGGCAGGCATGAGATTCTAGTACCCTGTTATACCGCCTCTAGCTTGGATACAAGATGTGATATAGCAAGCATTGAGGTTCTAGTACCCTGTTGCACCACCTCTAGCTTAGATACAAGATGTGATGTAGTCGAGCATGGAGGCTCTAGTATCCTGTTTGGCCGCCTCTAGCGTGAATACAAGATGTGATACAGGCAGGCATGAAGGCTTTAGTATCCTGTTGTACCGTCTCTAGTTTAGATACAAGATGTGATACAGGCAGGCATGGAGGCTCTAGTACCCTCTTGTATCACCTCTAGCTTGGATACAAGATGTGATACGGGTGAGCATGGAGGCTCTAGTATCCTGTTGTACCACCTCCAGCTTAGATACCAGAAGTGATATGGGCGAGCATAGAGGCTCTAGTATCCTGGTGGTCCACCTCTAGTTTGGATACAAGATGTGAAACAGGCATATATGGAGGCTCTAGTACCCTGTTGTACCGCCTCTAGCTTGTATACAAGATGTGATACAGGCAGACATGGAGGCTCTGGTACCCTGTTGGACCGCCTCTAGCTTGTATACAAGATGTGATACGGGCGGACATAGAGGCTCTACTATCCTGTGGGCCACCTCTAGCTTGGATACAAGATGTGATACGGGCAGCTATGGAGGCTCTAGTACCCTGTTGTACCACCTCTAGCTTGGATGAAAGATGTGATACGGGGGGGCATAGAGGTTCTATAATGTTATCCTACGTCATATTGCTCCACATTTGCTGAAACTAAACTTCTAATTTGTGCATCCTGTGACCCCCTTGTGTGTGCGGCCGAGCATTATCCTGCTGCCTCTTGAGAAGAACACATGTGGCTGCAGGATGTCCTAAACATATCGCTGAGCTGTCATTGTCCCTCGTACCACTACTAGGGGGGACCGACTGTTGTATGCAATGGCCCCCCAGACCATCACACCAGCAGGGGGCAGTGTGCCGCTCCACAGCAAAGGCAGGAGTGAGGTGCTCACTCCGAGGTCTCCAGACATGAACACGGCCGTCGGCAGCGCCCAAACTAGACCTGGATTCATCAGTGAAGACAAACCGGTTTCACTCCACAGCGGTACAGGTTTACAAAATCACTGCAAACAAAGGTGATGGCATTGGGGTGTTAATGGCAGGACACGTAATGGGTGCCATGACACCAAATTTCTTCCTGTTAAGCACCTAAAAATGGTCCAGGCAGAGACAGAGGTCTGTAATGAAGGCGCTACCTATGTATGGATGGTGGACAAACCATCCTCTCCACTGCTGGTCTGTAGGGGGCGTTCTGACCACGGTCACCTTGTGTACCCCCATCCACGGGTCCCAACACCTCCTAACTGTCTGATCAGATGCTCCTCTCTACTGGTGGTCTGTAGGGGGCGTCCTGAGCCTAGTCCCCTTGGGTGCTCTCACATATCCACTGGTCTCAACACCTCCTAACAGTCTGGTCAGATGCTTATCTCTACTAGTGGTCTGTTGGGGGTCCTGAGCCTTGTCACCTTGTGTGCCCCCATCCACTGGTCCCAACACCTACTAATAGTCTGGCCTGTAGGGGGCGTCCTGAGCCCGGTCACCTTGTGTGCACTCACACATCCACTGGTCCTAACACCTCCTAACAGTCTGGTCAGACGCTCCTCTCTACTGGTAGTCTGTAGAGGGCATCCTGAGCCCGGACACCTTGTGTGCCCTCGCACATCCACTGGTCCCAACATCTCCTAACAGTCTGGTCAGACGCTCCTCTCTACTGGTGGTCTGTCGGGGGTCCTGAGCCCGGTCACCTTGTGTGCCTCCATCCACTGGTCCCAACACCTCCTAACAGTCTGGTCAGATGCTCCTCTCTACTGGTGGTCTGTCGGGGGTCCTGAGCCCGGTCACCTTGTGTGCCTCCATCCACTGGTCCCAACACCTCCTAACAATCTGGTCAGATGCTCCTCTCTACTGGTTGTCTGTAGGGGGCGTCCTGAGCCCAGTCGCCTTTGTGTGTATGCCCTCACATAGCCACTGGTCCCAAGACCTTGGTCAGAACGGCCCAAGCGGCGGGTAATTCATTGAAACAGCCATCCTGCCTTTCTCATTCCAATGATACGTCCCTCTCAAAGTCTGCTAAGTGGGCTACATGTCTTTGAGTGGGTCTAGTGGTCAATAATCTCTCAACCAGGGGTCTATTACACCAAAGTAAAAGACTTTTTTATAGGGCAACCAGGGAAGCACTTTTACAGCCTCTGGTGACAAGACTCGATGTCTAAATCAGACCACACCTGTAATCATCTACATATCTGCCGGAGACATAACTGCAGGCCGAGTTTTGCAGCAATCCGACATTTCTGAGTACATTATTTTTTCGTTAATGAGTGCAGACAGAGCTACTTCCGGCTTAACGACACGAGCCGTCACATTCATGAATGACATCACTACTGCCCATCCATGCCCATTTAAAAATGCAGTTCTGCATACAAATATTACCGCCATAGAATGCCTACATAGTGGGATTAGTGGTAATATTCCTGGTGGTCCAGGGTTGCTCATGGTGGTCCAGTCCTCAGGGGTCACCTAGGAAATGGGGCAGTGGACCATTGCCGAGTTTGTTAACCCCTATAACCAGTCCAGTATATATAACAGGTGGCAAGATACAAAAGGGGCACTGGGCAAGAGACCTGAGGAAATGCCCCCCTTATGCCCAAAGCGAATGATGCCACTGCTTTTCATTGCAATTATGTATAATGATTATTATTATTGTCCTGCCCACTGGCTCATTACTGTGACTACCACAGATGGCATCAGTATCAGATGGCACATCTCAAGTCTTCTAAAAGTATGCAAATTGGAGATGGTATAATGTCTCTGCAGCGCCATCTATTGGAAGGTTGCTGAAGCTAAATTCCATTAGGTGGTGATGCTTAGACATTTTACCAACTCTTATTTGCATACCAAATTTCCCAGAGGAGCATTGCAAGGCCTAGAAGTCTCCTCAAACCCACATGGCGCACATGTACATGATAGCCGCACATCCCCACGATGTCCGAAGTTTTTTTTTTTTTTTTTTACCCCCTTATAATAAGACACACATTAAAGAGATCGGATTCAACACTGGTGAACTTTATTTACAAAGAATCCACAGTGACAAAATAAGACAATATAATATGGCAGTCATAGCGACTCAAAACATTACACCAAGAGGATATTACCCATCCCCCGAAGGCGCCGGAGTGGTTACAACTTCCATGTGAGGACGGGGACCTCCGACATTTTAGATTTATAATATATATATAAAAATATGCCATCAAAATGATTTGGACGATCAGACGCTTAGAATATTATTTACAGGAAAGGCAACATACTGTCTGCTCCTATGTACAAACACGTCCACAGTTTTACTCCACCCATCCCCCCACCCCCAAAAAAAAATTATGTTCTGTAACCCCGTAAGTGCTGGAGGGGGCTTATAACAGTGCAAGACATAGCAGCGCTGGCAGAGTTTAATGAGAGCATCATTATCTGCAGCACTGTAGAGCGACGGTGGGCGGACCAGCTATGGGACACGTGATTACGGTAGTGATAAAATGGGCGTGAAAGTCACAGATGGGCGGCTTTAGTTCAATATTACCCTTAGACACAAAACAATTGTAGATAAATCCTCGAAAAATGGGTGACAACTAATATGGCCACTGTTATAGATACACCTACCCATTAGGCAGTATTAGGGATGTGTAACGGCAGAATGGCCAATAATTTGGGCCCGGTAGAAAACTGGCAGATAATCCCATGTGGGATCTGTACTGGCAGCCATATTCATTGTCACCTATCTTGCCTAGAACTGAATATTCTTTAAACAAAGTAATGAGGCGCCGTTTTGGATGTTTTCTGACACTAGTGGGCCTATGCTGCAGGGAGTAAATGACAACATTTTGTTTTCTCTTTAAAGAGATGAGGTGCATTATGGGGATTTTTCTGACAGTGTCTGGCCTATGCTGCAGGAAGTAAATGACAACATTTTGATTTGTTAATGCTTAGCTGTAATAGTTACATTTGTGGCTGTAGGAGTCGGCAGTCATGGGTTTTAACCCCAGAATTTACAATGTCCCTCTTTTTAATCACTTTCCTTATTTATTTATATTTCTATACCAGATGCATTACAACAATGAATGTACCTTTAAATAATTAACCCCACCCATCCTATTAAAGGGATGGACCACTTTATTTGTACAACTTTATGATTGTCACTTTCCTCAACTATCTGAACAGCAGAATCCACTTCCATACTGCATCTCTTCTCTATGTTCTCCCAACATCCCTATAGTTGACCCTTTGTCCAATCCTCAAAAAGCAATGAGACATATTTGGTCCTCACTGTATCCCTTTTGTGGTCAAACCTGAAAGAGCTTGTATAATCTGTACACAGAACACACATACTGTACCCGTACTCTAGCTGCAGGAACTCTTGCTGGTTCAATGTTAGAGCAAGTTGTGGGATACCACCAGCGCCATATGTAACATCAGTGGTGTACGAGTTAACAGCACTGCGTTGCGCATAAAATCACGTGACAAGTTTTCTGCGGATCAGTTTCAGTGTGAATCCACATTAGATGGGAAAATCCAGCGATCTGAGTGATTCCAACGAGGTCCGGTCATCGGTGCTAGACTAGCTGGGGTCTCACCGCCAACCGTGGGGGTTTTCTCATGTAACATTGCGGAGAGTATACAGAGAATGGCGCAATCGAGGAAAACAGCCAGCGAATGGGGATCCTGTGGACAGAAATAACACCACCGAAAGGGGTCAGAGGAGGATGTCAGGAATCTTTCTAACAGGTGCTGCACAGTCAGCCGAATACACTTCTGGGACTTTAACTAATGTGTCTGAAAGTACAACTCGCCGTTCCTTCGCACGGATGGACTATAAAGGGCAGGCGACCGGTTCCAGCATCATTAGGTCTAAGAGAAACAGAAAGATGAGACTCCAGTGGGTAAAAGAGCGCAAAACTTGTATCACTGAGCAGCGAAAAAACATCTCCTGGTCAGATGGATCCAGATTTCTGTTGCTGATGAGAGGGCAGAATTTGGTACAAGCAGCATGAATCGCTGACCCCTTCCTGTCAGTCGGTCAGAACATGTCAGCACCGCCGTCTAATCTGCAGCAACTACAAGAAGCTTCCTGTCCGCAAGGGGCCGAGATTCCTGCTGAACCATTTCATCACCTCATGGAATCTACGCCATGATAAATCGCTGCGGTTCTGAAGCCCGAAGGAGTTCAACACTACTAGATGGGGCTGATGAAGCGGCGGTGCGATGCATGATGAATACAAGATAAGTGACATTCTCAGAGGATTATATCTGGTTATGAATAGGTGACACTTTAATAGACCTGTATATAACATCCGGTATTCCTGCCACAGGTGAAGCTCTTAGTTTCGAGGATTCTGCAGCGCGGTTCGCTCCCTGGAAATATAACGGGTTTCTGGCGCCAGAAAATTGATCCTTCTTCCCAAGTCTTCCAGCAGGATGATGGATTTGTTGTAGCAGTGTAATCTGTGAGCGTCCGGCCAATGGGACACTCATTAAACGGATTGCCCAGGGTTAGAAAACCATGGCTGTTTTCTTCCAAACACGGCGCCCCCCCTGTCCACAGGGCTGTGTGTGGTATTGAAGCTCAACTCTATTGAAGTGATAATACCAGACACAACTCACAGACAATGGTGGCAGCCACGTTCATCTAACCCCGGACAACACCTTTAATTTTGAGCCACAATTCCAAGCGACCTGTAATTCCCATCCCTATATACTCTAGACTCCCTGCAGGGTGTACCTCGTTCTATACAACCCCATTCAAGACATCATTAGTAAAGAAAGGGATGAGGTATCTAACCAATACAATGGCGTTCCAAGAACATGCACCAGAATTACAATATTCAGTACTGGTCATTACAAGAAGAGCAGCACCGCCACCTAGTGTCAAATTCAGTTACTGCACTTTGAAGACAAGCTAATAAAGTGAATAAGAAAAATTAAAGGGGATGTCCACTTGGAACTAAAACCGCCCATATCTGTTTAGAAAGTAATCACATGTTGGGGGATGGTCTCTGGGTGATGCCAAAAGCTCCGAGGCAGCTCTAAGGCAGGAGTAAAATCAGGAGTCATAAGCCGAATGTGTGAAACTCATCATATAGCTCAGACTCTGGTCCAATCAGGCGATACATTCCCTCATCCCCCGTGCTGGTGATTTTCAACCCTGTCAGTCAAGAACACAGATTATGTCTTCATACCCTGTATCTGCCGAAGCCGTGATGTCATCGCTGGGGAAATTCTGTACAATCATGATATAATCTGTATCATTTCTATAGGTTGTACTTACACAAGGCACAATGTTTATCGTCATCCATCCTATCACATACCACAGGGATTCCCAACCTGTGGCTGGCTGGGTGTCTCAAAACTACAATTCCCAGCATGCCCTGACAGCCACAGCATGCTGTGAGCTGCAGTATTGCAGCAGCTGACGAAGCACGGGTTGGCAATCAATGACATACGGTATACGGAAAAGACGCAGCAGCCACTTAGATATCAGTCTACTAATCACCTGCCCGGTCTGACATTTTATTGCATTCTCCATGAAAAAGAAACACGCTCTCTGCCTTCCCTCTGTTACTCCTGCTGGAAATGTATGTATGATTAAAAAAATAGGTGTCACCATTCCCGTCGTCATAGAAGTGTGTTCTTAAACAGTCTGACTGAACCATGCCAGAGTTTATAAGGACATGCCCAACTGTATTCACTAGCTTCATAAATTTCCAGGAGGAATAACAGAGGAACAGCACAACCCAGAGTGCTAAGCAAAAGATGCTCCAGAATTATTTTTTTTTAACTCCTGAAGAATACAAGACATGTCACACACGACAAGATCACGGATCCTCTTTAAAGCTTCTACACATGCAGATTCACAGCGGATCGAATCACGTGGAAGCAACAGACAGCTCTTCGGCCGCGTGGGGACTACAAATCTCAAGAGGCCCCGGCAGCCAAAGGGCTGCTGGTTGCTTGAATTTGGTCTCTTGAAACCCAAGGTTAGTACTGTGTCTTGAGTCGCTCGTATTCTTAATGACCCCTCCCACCCCCTTCGTCTCTATCACCACAAGACGCAGAGATCAGGCGTACACGTGATCCGTTTTACCACACGGAAAAAAAAATATTATAACCTTTAGAACACAAGTTTTTCACTTGACAATAAATAAGAACAATAAAAATAAAAAAACTAATGTCCGGCCGGGCCGGCGACACTTACACACAGTTCATTTATAGCCACAGAATCGGAGTGAACAGTCGGACCCTCCGAACGCTCGGTCTTGTTGGGTCTGACCATGGATGGTCCCGAGGATTGTTATGGTGTCTGTATGAAACGCGGACAGAAAAACAGAACCGGAAGCGATGACAGACAGCAGTAAGACGTGTTGCCGGAGTCACTGCTCACTCACCAGTGGTTAATACCTTTTGCAGACGGCTGCCGAGAGCCATTGATTGGCCTTCGAGAACCCACCGACGTCATCTACAATTCCCACCATCTTAAGGATTCAGCTGTAGGCACATGAGTACCGAGAGAGACGCGTCATCATCATTATGACTGTGAAAACTTTGGCAATCGTACCCTATCGTACCACCCAAATACTTCCTCGCTTTGTTCATTGACTCTTTGGACTGAGGGCCCCTCGGGCACATCATGAACCTCTCTACAGCCGGCTCTTGGAACCTGCGTCATGGAGATGCTGGATGGGCGATGGAGGCATGTGAGCATGTAATGCGTCAAAAGACAAGCCAAAGACGAAAGTTATGGGCGACAGCGATGTTAGAGAGGGTCTAGCTCAGAGTACTGTGCGTCAGGGTCATCACACCCTCCATAGCAGCAAGTGGTTGGTGCTATCATCTCTGCCCACAGTCTCGCTGCTGTTGGTGAGCCTGAAGTCCTCATAGCCGTCTCCTCCGCTGATGACCAGCAGTTTGGATTTTGGTCGGTGCCGGGTGGAATCTCGCTTTTCGGTGTCACAGGGTTGTTCGTTGCCTGATGGGAAGATAGAAGTAAGGAGAAGTCACAACAATGAAACACTGGCACTCAGGTGATACAACAATTGGGCCACAGACCCTTAGTGTGACACAATACCAGCCGTTGACAACTGGGGTGACATGTCAGTGACTGGCTGGCAACTTAGGAGACACAACACTGGCCCATGGATAATAGCCCAGTGACAAGTGGGGTGACATCAATGGCCCATTGACAACTGTGATGATACAACAATGGCTCACAGACAAATAGCCCAGAGACAATTATGGCGACAGAACATTGGCCCAGTGACAACTACGATAACACAACAATGGTTCACCCAAAGAGCTTATTGACATCTCGGGTGACACAACAATAGCCCAATGACAACTGTGGTGAGAAAACAATAGCTTTTGTCAACAGTAGTGATAGAAAAATGGCCCAGTAACAACTGGGGTGACACAAGGATGGCTCATCAAAATAGCCAGGTGACAACTGTGGTGACACAACAATGGCCCATTGACAACTGGGGTGACACAAGGATGACTCATTGAAATAGCCAGGTGACAACTGGGGTCACACAATGGCCTGTTGAAATCAGGGATGGACGCAATGGCTTACCAACAATAGCCAGTTGACAACTGGAGTGACACAATATTGACTGCCAGAAAAAAATAGTGACAACTGGGGTCACACAATAATGGCCCTGAACAGCTGCGGTGACATAAATGGCCCACTGACAACTCGGGTAATACAGCAATTACCAATTGACAACTTGAGTACAACCCATTGACAATGGAGGTGACACAATGGCTCATCAACAATAGGCTAGTGACAACTTGGGGTGACACAACAATGGCACAGTGACATTAGGGAGTCAAACAGGGCCACTGCCATGACTTCATTTGCTTCCCCCTTTGCAACTCACAGCCAATAATTGCTAGTGATGCAGTAGAAGTATTATTTGTAGTATGAACGCCTACATAATCATGGAGTCCCATAAGATTTCTAGCACCGCCATGCTGTGGGACCAGTAGTAGCAAGCACTCACCTTGGTCTCCAGGCAGAGGAAAATGCACGTCAAACCCATCAGGTAGCTCGACGGACGTGAGGAACCGGACATGGCCAGTGTGTCCTTGGGACAGTCCCACTGGGCAGACTGGGCCCTTCAGAGAACTAGTGCTGGAGGTGATAGTGAGGGTGAGAACCACCCCAGCACTGGTCCCTATCCACAGGAGATCCTTGCAAGCCAGCAGAGCAGTGATCCTCAGACACGCCGACTTGTGCTGGCGGATGATGGCGTCAGAGCCTTGATGGGAAGAAGAGAAGAAGACAACCTTGGTACATCCTGTAGAACAAGAACCCTCTATGGTCCATCATATGAAGATCCTGGCTGTCCTTACCTGCTAGCATCTTGTGTACAGGTGGAGCAATATCCACCTCCGCCAACTGCTCAAAGGTTGTGGCGTGATAAAGGCGAACCTGGGCACTGCCCTGCAGAGCGATCCACATCCCCACGTTGCTGGTGACCATACAGGTGACGCAGCGGTTCTGATCTTGTCCGATATGGAACGTGTGCTGAGGGTGGAGAAGAAGAGACAGTTGAGGAAGCGGACAACTCTATCCACATAGCGATCGCAGAGATGCAGCTCCACCGCAATGATACTAGTCAATAATAAATTTGCCAAAACCGCTCTCAGCTGTTCAGCCTTGCCGACTACGCCATTTTTTACTAGCATGGTCCTGGTTTTGACCCAGGGTGTCACACTGCAAATCCAAGATCGGGCATTGCCATTTACCTCCTGAAGCAGGGACGATGTGTTCAAGATCATGACCCTGTTCTGACAGCCACACCACAGTTTCCCAGAGATGGCCACCATCTTTGTGATCGGGCTCCCAGGAGATCCGAGGGGCAGAATCTTAGAGTTTTGAGGGTCCCAAAAACTTCCTAGAAAAAAAAGATGCGGCTTGACGATTTTGGATCCTGAAAAAGATATAGCAGGTGCCAGAACTTACCTGCTACATGGCATCACCTATGGATGTACAGTATATACACAATCTCTGGCATTAAACCTATAGTGCTGGGTGTCAAGCCCTTCCCACTAAGGCCCTTTTTCGTTTTTGCATTTTCATTTTTTAAGCCTCATGCACACGGGTGGCTGAATCCGGCGCGGGCGTCTGCCCCTGGATGCCACAGCAATAACACTCCATAGCATGCTATGGCAAGGTGAGTTTTCAAGCCCACGCGTGGAAATCAATTGCGATTTCCGCTTGCGGATGAAAAATCGCAGCATGCTCAATTTCCCTGCGGTTCCCACACGAATGGCTTCCATTGAAGTCAATGTAAGCTGTCCGACCCGCGACCTGTTCGGAATTGTCATTCCAGTTGGGCCACGGATTCCACTGGCAAAGCAGGAGTTTAAAAAAACAAATGTGTACTGCGCATGTCTGAGGGCGAGCCGTGCGAACCATCTGCAGTACTGAGAAGCCGGCGAAGAAGACGCAGGGTCACCCGCTGCGGTCGGGCCAGATTCCGTAGCCAGAATCTGGACCTGCCGCGTGCATGAGGCCTTACTCTTCACATTCAAAAACAATCACAGCTCTTCTAATGTTCCGGTGACACAGATACATGAGGGCTCCTTGTGGACAAGTTGTAATTTTCAATTGACTATTTAATGCATTGCATAATATAATGTAAAAGTTTAGAAATTTCTATGTGGGAAGAAATTAAGAGAGAAACGATTTTGCCTTTTTTCTTTGGGGGGGGGGGGGGTGCAGGCGGGAGAGAGGTGTTGCTTATACAACATCCATGGTACAGTAATAATGATACGCTATCTTCTGCCAAAATTTTCTTTCTCTTTTCATCTTTTGACCCTCAGAACTTTTTAAAATTCTTCTGTTGATGCAGCTGAATTAGGGTTTTTTTGCGGAGGGGATAAAAGGTGTGTTTTTTTTAAACTTTTAGTACTTTTTTCCCTAAAGCATACATACATTTTTTCAAACTTATCTTTATTTCTTTTTTAGCTTCCACAGGGGACTTGAACTTGCAATCATCTGATCAGCTTAAACAGTATAATGGAATACTACAGCTGCTTTCTGACCAGCATTCTATTAGGATGAGCCACAGGCTTATCTTAATAGGAGCTCATCCATGATAGCACTGGAGTCCTTCAGAGGGCCCTTGGCTGCCATGGCACCTGGACGGCAACTAGCAGTCTTATTGTAGGGGGAACTTTCGGGGCTTGCGTCATACATGTATAGCGCACATCAGGAGGGGTTAAAGATATAGCACCTTACGGTGCTCATGCTATGTCTTTAACACACAGCACCATAAATGTACAGCACAGGGATGGTGCGGACACAGGAGAGGGGTCTGCGTTGTCAGCAGTGGGTGTCATCTATATATTACACCTGATACACCTTAGATGCCACGGTCAATAGTGACTGCAGTATATAAGTGGTTAGACAAAGGATGATGACTCTGGGTTATCTCATCAATGCCCCTGTATTGCAAGGTGCTAAAGGGTGGCCTCTGCAGCCGGCAAGTTTGCTATGAGTGTGCGCCTATTAGGTCAGTGTGAACCTGATACACTGAAATACAGAAATTCGGTCCTGCAGTGCATCATAGAATTCACTCAACCCCTTTAACCACTTCTACCACGTTATTCCTATCCACAAGTACTCAGCCATCTTCCTCCCTCCCATAGAAGTTAATTGAGTATTGGTCTTCAAAAAGTGACACTCAAACTTGGCGACTGGATGAATCGGAGTAACAAATCCTGACATGAGGACACTGGATTATAGGGTGCCACATCCAACATGGGACGATCCACTGACGTGATTCAGGCGGTGTTAGGACACAACAGCTTGAAGCGGGTCAGTGTGTTGGGATATTATGTGACAAGTTCCCCAGCCGCCTCTCTCAGCCCCTTACCTGCTTCTCTCTGATAAACGATAAGATCTCCATTGGCTACGGACACAAAGACCTGGTTATCCAGATACCTGCAAAGGAAACGGACAAGAGCCTTCTCACATGAAGTGTCATCAATCACAGGGATCTAGGAAAACACTGGACACAACTTCCCGCCAGGCACTAATCCAACTCCTCTCCTATACCAGATTCATGAACTGTGGTTTTAATGGAGGATTATTACTCCTGATTGGCTGGAATCGGCACACGTGACGGGGCGGAGCTACGCGATGATGCTTAGAAGGGGGCGGATCCAGAATGCCGCTGCTGCCGGACAGACCCGAAGGCAGAAAACCCTTCTGCGCAAGCGCGTCTAATCGGGTGATTAGACGCTGAAGTTAGACGGAGCCATGGAGACGGGGACGCCAGCGCAGGGAAGGTAAGTGAATAACTTCTGTATGGCTCATATTTAATGCACGATGTATATTACAAAGTGCATTAATATGGCCATACAGAAGTGTATAACCCCACTTGCTTTCGCGAGACAACCCCTTTAATTCTTTCAGGCTATCGACTAAATTTCTGTTAGTCATGGCACTATTTTTGACACATGCTGTATTATCAGGATTTCTGAACCATAACGTGCTGAATTTGACCTGTTTACAGTACCCTATGCTCGGAATGGCCCCTTTATTAGAGCACCCCATCTGCTAGCGTTGGACTCCTTTGACGTCCATTATCACAGTTATTCATTGTGGTGCAGATTCTACTGGGTGATTAAATGGTTCCGCAGGAATATTGGCCCCTGCGGACAGGAAGCTTCTTGTAGACGCAGAAGATTAGATGGAGGTGCTGACATGTTCTGACCAACTGACAGGAAGGGGTCAGCGATTCATGCTGCTTGCACCAAATTCTGACCTCCCATCAGCACGGAGCAACAGAAATCTAGATCTATCTGACCAGGAGATGTTTTTCCACTGCTCAGTGATACAATTTTTGCCCCCTGGAGTCTCGTCTTTCTGCTTCTTACAATGGCGCTGGAACAGGTTGTCTGCTGTTATAGCCCATCTGTGCTCAGGAACAGCGAGTTGTGCATTCGCACACTTTGGATGGAGCACCAGTGTTGTATTCTGCTGACTGTGCAGCCTGTCGGTCAGAACGATTCCTGACATCCTCCTCCGACCCTTTTTAGTGATGAGTTGTTTCCTTTGAAGGATCCCTTCTCCCTAGATGTTTTCCTCGATCACACCATTCTCTGTATACTCTCCACACTGCTACATGAGAAAGCCCCCCATGGTTGGCGGTGATCCCCCCTGCCTTCCCGGCTAGTCTAGCACCGATGACCGAACCTCTTTGGAAGTCGCTCAGATCGCTGGATTTTCCCATCTAATGTGGATTCACACTGAAACTGATCCACAGAAAACTTGTCACGTGATTTTATGTCACACTCCGGGGTCACGGGGGGGGGGAATTACCATACAGGGAAGAGCCAATCGTGAGAGGGGCGAGGGTCTAATAAAGAGGCCACTAAGTGTGCATGTCATGTCCGGTATGAGTATATCAGGGAGCTGCTGAGGTTTTTGGGCCCAATTGCATTTGCTTCCACTATTGACCAAGTAGACCCTCATTTCCTATGTGATGTGGGGAGAAGAAGGGTCTATGACCCAAGATGCATGTTTAATGGGTCTATGATGAGGCCGGTGAACGTGCTGAGATTTGTGGTACTTACAGGATACACATGACGGCCGCCGCGTGCTGCATCTTCATGCTGTTCTTACGATTCCGGATGTTGTCTGAAGACTGATAGACGTGGATGCTGGTGGGAAGACAGAGCGCTCACAGCGTCAGCTACTCCATACCAAGTTATTACAAGGCACAAGGTCAATAAATTCTTCCGATCCACCCAATCTGAACGGTTATCGCTCAGTGTAAATGAATGCCCCGACTGAACGAGGTACGAGAAGTAGTTCGCTTCTCCGTCGTCGTTTACTTTTTGCTTGCAGAAAATTAAATGACGTGTAAACAGGCAGAAGTTCACTTATGAATGACTGCCTGTTTATTGTGAATGGAGACGGGTGGGCTGGAATGATCCCCGCCGCTCTGCCTCCATTCACTAGCGATGATCATATAAAAGCACAGGAACGATTATCGCTGGGACGATCTATAGGGCATCTGTGCCCGGCAGGTTGTTCAGTGTAAGAGGCCCTAAAGACCACACATGGGCGCCGGCACCATCTTACACTGGGGCTATAAGGCCATTTTTGAAGCGCTGTTCCCCCCATTAAGGAACACGGCATGGGCACTGTCGCTGGGTCTTCAGACCCCACGTGGTGGTATTAATGTCCCTCTAATGTGGTTGCCAGCACAAGACAAGTTTCGTATTGGTCTCTTACCAGCCATCCTCAGTTCCCAGCCACATGGAGCTCTGGTAAGCCTCAGGGTCAATACTTAGAAGGTCTTCTAAGCTGCCACGTGTGAAGGATCCTCGGCTGGACCTCCTCACCGCCGGCCCATCGGTGGGACTCTCACTGTCCCGGTTCTGGTTGAAGTTGCTGGGGATGGGCAGGAATCCGGGCTCCTGTTCTTCTTCGGAGCTGGTGGTCTCTGCCGTGGTGTCCTTGGCACTTGTCATCTCTTCATCTAATATAGAAACAAGCACTGTGCAGAATTATACAATGTGTGATGTGGCCTCTAGGTGGCAGTGCGATCTCTGTGAATCATAAGGAGCTTTAGTAGTAGAAAAGGTAAAAAATACAAATGTATCAAAATGTAACACTGAATACATTTTAAAGGGAACCTGTCACCAATTTTTGGTATTAACCCCTTAGTGACATGGCCAGATGAGGGCTTGGTTTTTTTTTGCGTGCCTAGCTGTAGTGTTTATTGATACCATTTTTTGTGACGATACCAAACAGGTGGGTTTTTACATTTTTAAACAAAGAAGGGAAAATATGCAAAAAGTTTTTTTCTCCTGCACTCATTTACTATTTTTTTTTTACAATTTTTATGTCCGTGTAGGATATAATCGTGTTTCCGATCCCCATATACGCATGCGAAATGTGGGCACTCAGAAAGGCAGGCGTAACATTGATGCTTTCAGACTCGGATGATGCGTATACCCCGATCAGCGATGGTCATGAACAAGATGGTCCTAGAGCCAAAAATATCACTAGAGGGTAAAATCAGCAAACAGATCATGGGAGCCAATTCTCTGGAAACAACATTGAGTCTCGGCACAGTCAGTGGGTCCAGAAGAAGACGCCAAAGAACACGCTAGCTGGTCGCAATCAGTGCGGATACAAACACGCACATGGAAGAACTGAAAAAAAATCGGTCAAGGATAGGAAAGCATGGAGAACGATGAACCATAAAGTGACTGAAAGTCTTTATCAGGGGACTTGAACCTGCGATGTGATGATCGCTCTGATAATAATGAATTAATGCAATGCATTATCTCTTCTCATAGTGATCACAGGCCATGCCAGGCCCAAAACCCATTACATTGTTTGGTGTTCGGTTGCCATGGCAACCCATCAGCTCTCTGCAATTACATGGCGGATGGCTGATGATGTCACAGAGGAAATGCCTTTCTTTCCTCTGTGAACCCTTAAAATGCTGCAAGCAATCATGACACATAAGGGGTTAATAGCGGGGATCAGTGTTCTCACCGATCTCCGCTGTTGCAGCAAGAGGTCGTCTGTCAGTCACAGCTGGCTCCTGATGCAGATGGCACAGGCTCAGCTTCTGAGCCCGCACCATCCTTAGGACGTAAATGTATGTACGTGTCCAGGAATCCCTTCCCACCCAAGGACGTACAATAGGTGGCGCTGTAGAGACAATGTTCAATCTTCCCATTTACCTCCTGGGGTGGGAAGGGGTTAAACTGCTGGAAGGCGATATTCACCTTGTAAACACCATCAGTGACGGGTTCTTGTTAAAAACGCTACATCTTGTATTACGCTTAAAACGTTTTTTTTTAAATTGTGTGCCACGTATGCAAATCGTTTCCTTCGTGTCATCTGCATGACCATCATAACTTCCCAAGCCACCGCTGGGTCCCCTTCCAGTCCTAAGTGATTGTCACCTCCCTCTGCCCCAACATCAGCGCTCTCCTCTCTGTACTCCTGCCCACGCTCCATCGGCAGTGATCTCTCGGTTTTGTGCGCTCATGCACACTCAGCTGAGGTGTGGACACTCATGTAAAAGCGCATCTGCCGGAACCTGCCGCCATTCCCTGCTCTTCTGTAAAGATGCGACTGACAGCTGACAGTCCTCTGTGGAAATGCCTGCCAGTCACGCAGCATGGAAATCCCTATGGCAGCATGTTCCAGGGCATGTAAGGGTGAAGTCTAAGTATATACACTGAACAGGTAGATGATGGCCGACGGAGCGTGCATGGGATTACAAAGAGGATGGATGTCAGGAGCAGGACATAAATGGGTCAAACTAGAAGGGGAAAGAGCGGTGACTTAGGAAGTGATGGCGCCCGCTCAGATGGCTTGAAATTATGAATTTGCATACGTGGTGCGCAATTAGAAAAAGTTTGGGGGAGATAGAAGGTGCAGCAATTTTACCAAGAACCATTAGGCAAATGGGAAGATGGAACAATGCCTCTACAGCGCCACCTATTGGAAGGCAGCATTCCTGCAAGTCAAAGCAGACCTTTTAACCCCTTAATGACGCAGCCCTTTTTCTTTTTCCATTTTCGTTTTTTCCTCCCCCCTTTAAAAAAATCGTAACTCCTTTATTTATCCATCGACGTCGCTGTATGAGGGCTTGTTGTTTTTTTGCGGGACGAGTTGTATTTTTTAATGGTGCCATTTACTGTACCCTATAATGTACTGAAAAACTTTTAAAAAATTCTAAGTGGAGTAAAATGAAAAAAAAACCCGACATTCCGCCATCTTTTAGTGCGTCTTGTTTCTACGGCGCACAAACGGCAACAAAAACGACATGATAACTTTATTCTATGGGTCGGTACGATTACTACGATGCCAAACTTGTATAGTCTTTTTTTTTTTTACTATACTCCTTTTTTTTCAAAGACATTTAATTTTTTTAATTATTTTCTGCGGTCATTTTGTGCGCACAATAACTTTTTTATTTTTCCATCAACATAGTTTAGCAAGGTCTCATTTTTTGCGGGATGTCCTGTAGTTTCTGATGGTACCATTTTGGAGTACATATGACTTTTTGATCGCTTTCTATTGCGTTTTTTTCTGGAAGACGGTAACTAAAAAAGTGCATTTCTGGCGTTCTTTATTTTATTTTTCGGACGAAGGTCACCGTGCGGGAAAAATACTGCACTACTTTGATAGTTCGGACTTTTATGGACGCGGCGATATCAAATACATATTTTTAATTTATAATTTAGATTTTTTAATAATAGATATGGCAAAAGGGGGGTGATTTAAACTTTTACAACTTTTCAATAAAAAAAAAAACTTTATTGATTTTTTTTTACATTATTTTGAAGTCCCCCTGGGGGACTTTAACATGCGATGCTTTGATCGCTCCTGCAGTATGACGTAATGCTATAGCATTACGTCATACTGCTTTTTGACAGGCAGTCTATCAAGCCACCCCACGGGGATGGCTTGATAGGCAGTCTGTTAAGGCAGCCCTGGGGCCTTTCAGAAGGCCCCAGGCTGCCATGACACCTGCACGGCTCCCCTGATCTCACCGCGGGGGAAGGGGGGTCGTGCAGGATTTAAATGCCGCTGTCAGAATTGCGGCTATTGCCCGCGGGTGTCAGCTGTTATAAACAGCTGACGCCCGCACTGTATGAAGAGAGGTTGCCCCGCAACCTCTCTTCATACATACACCGACTCTCCATGACGTACCGGTACGTCATTGGTCATGAAGGGGTTAACAAGCCTTGTAACAATGACTGGGTATATGAGCCAAAGCCAGAATCTTTTGCACCAAGAAAGTGTAAGGAGACTTATAAGATCATCCATGCTTCTCTGGGAGATTTATGCAAATGAAAAAATAAAACAATGCCTCTACAGCGCCACCTATCAGACGGCAGTGTAGCCAGGAAAAGATAAACCTTCTGGAAAAGACTCTTGCTTTGGCTCATATTTCCAGTCATTGTTACAATGCTTCTTAAAAGGTCTGACATTGACTTGTAGGAATGGTAATTCCAATAGGTGGCGCTGTAGAGACAATGTTCCATCTTCCCATTTGCATAAATTTCCCAGAGGAGCATGAATGGCCTTATAGGTCTCCTCACTAGGGCTCTCCCTAAGGAGAAACTATACTCTTCTCTAACAAGAACTTGCCACTAATGGTATTTACAAGTGGAAGGATCCTGCAAAGACTGGACCCACATCATTAGTTTATGGTGTGGTGAGGTGGACCAGAACAGAGGATATCCTCAATTACATCTTACTTACTTCCAAAACTGGAGGAGATGGTGGAGCGGCTGGCTTGACTCTGGAGGGTGCCGGAGGGGCTGGGAGAAGATTCGTCATCTGTGTCATCACTGTCAAAGGGCACCAAGTCCCGACTGGCGCTATCTGTATGTTCTGAGAGCTCCAGGGAGGATCCAGAGATGGAGATGTGGAGGCACTGCTGAGATGGAGGCTCGTCTATGTGCTGCGGAAGCTGCTCCGATGGCCGATTCATCAGGGCTGGTGGTCTCTCTCTGCTAAAGGACACAAAAAAACAGATAGTCTCGAAACGTGATAGAAAGCTACCTACACCACATGCGATATCACACATTCATGATCGTGTCATTGAGAGCAGGAGAAAATACATCTTCTGTGTTGCATCCTGGAAACCATCAACAAGTTGGTGTTGATGAATCCATCTACATCTGTAGCTCAGCTCATTAACAGAAGCATACTGATGCAGGGTGCAATATCTGGGAAATCTGTCAAGACGATCACGGTGGCCATACTGGATGTCACCAAACAGGTATCCCTAAGGGCGGCAAATCTGAGCCAGTTCGGGTGACTATTTGTTGCACAATTAACCCCTTAATGACACTACAACTTTTTTTTTTGCCCGTAAATATACATCATGCAGTTGTGAAGGTTGACCAAAAATCACCCTCAGAGGCAGCCTAAACCCACGAGAGACCATAAAGGCGATGAATGATTACCAGGAGACCATTGATAATCCAGAAAACAATCACATTACTATAATGTGTGAATTTAGTGCAGCGCAGGGACACCGCTGCCGCCGTGGACACCGCCATACCTGTAATTCTTCTTTAGTCCAGGCACGGAGGCGATGCAGAGTATGCGGGCAGAGCAGACAGCGATACATGCCTCCACGGTCGGCTCGTTCCTGATGCTCAGCAGACAGACCTGCCCCACGTAACCATCGCTGTTACACACCCAAACCTCATACATGTTGTCAGAGCTGCTCTGACTGGGAGAAGCGCAGGAGAACTGGAAGAGAAGGAGATTAGAGAAAGTGTAAAAAGGATGTACAGGATTAGAAAACACATGGCTGCCTTTTTTCAGAAAACGCACCACACGTGTCCATAGGTTGTGTCTGATATTGCAGGTCAGCTCCATACACGTGAATAAGGTAGAGATGCAATACCACATATAACCTAAAGAAAAGGTGTGGCGCTGTTTTTGACCGATCATTCGGCTGCGCAAATATGCTGGGAAAGGCTCGAAGTCAGCTGATTGCATTTTTTATTTGAGCATAAAAATGCCTGCTGGATAAACACATCTCCTTCTGTAAACAAGACACATTCAGATGAAGAATGATAGATACACTAATTGTAAACCACCAGTAGAGAGGAGCATCTGGCCAGATTGTTAGGATGTGTTGGGACCAGTGGATGGGGGCACACAAGGTGACCGGGCTCAGGACCCCCCACAGACCACCAGTAGAGAGGAGCATCTGATCAGACTGTTAGGAGGTGTTGGGACCAGTGGATGGGGGCACACAAGGTGACCGGGCTCAGGACCCCCCACAGACCACCAGTAGAGAGGAGCATCTGATCAGACTGTTAGGGGGTGTTGGGACCAGGGATGGGGGCACACAAGGTGACCGGGCTCAGGACCCCCCACAGACCACCAGTAGAGAGGAGCGTCTGACTAGACTGTTAGGGGGTGCTGGCACGAGTAGATGGGGGCACACAAGGTGACCGGGCTCAGGACGCCCCCTACAGACCACCAGTAGAGAGGAGCGTCTGACCAGACTGTTAGGAGGTGTTGGGACCAGTGGATGGGGGCACACAAGGTGACCGGGCTCAAGACGCCCCCTACAGACCACCAGTAGAGAGGATCTTCTGACCAGACTGTTAAGGGGTGTTGGGACCAGTGGATGTGTGACGGCACACAGGGTGACCGGGCTCAGGACGCCCCCTACAGACCACCAGTAGAGAGGAGCGTCTGACCAGACTGTTAAGGGGTGTTGGGACCAGTGGATGTGTGACGGCACACAGGGTGACCGGGCTCAGGACGCCCCCTACAGACCACCAGTAGAGAGGAGCGTCTGATTGTCTTCAGCCATGAATTCAGGTTTAGTTCGGGCGCTGACGACGGCCGTGTTCATGTCTGGAGACCTCGGGGTGATCACCTCAATCCTGCCTTTGCTGCGGAGCGGCACACTGCCCCCTGCTGGTGTGATGGTCTGGGGGTCCATCACATATGACAGTCGGTCCCCCCTAGTAGTGGTAGGAGGGACAATGACAGCTCAGCGATATGTTCAGGACATCCTGCAGCCACATGTGTTCCTCTCTCTCTCTCTCTATATATATATATATATATATATATATATATATATATATATATACATATATATATATATATATATATATATATATATATATATATATATACATACATATATACACACACACACACACACATATACTCCTTCTATGGGAGGGATGTTACGGACAATTAGTGTATATAGAGACAAGCAAATCGTATTAATGATAGTTTGTCCCCATACAGACGATCATCTGCCTGTGGGCATTAACAACGAGCGGAGTTCGACATGCTTGCTGTCAGTTGGCGCTCGTTATCATGGATAGGTGATCTGTCCATTTAAAAGCACCTGCAAGAAGGAAGTATCTCAGGAAGGGTCCATATGATTTGGACGGGCCTCTTCACTTCTGCCCCTCGATTACGCAGATGACAAAGGGTGGACCATCCCCACCACCGGAGTAAATAACTTCAGGTGCTTAAATTTTACCATATTTTATTGTGAAAAATTGTTAAGAGCAACAAGCGGAGAAGGCCGTCAGGGTAGACGATGTCTCCAGGTCACAGGTAGTTAAAGGAAGATACTCAGTTAATTGGTCACTGGCTCCAGCATAGGCCGGCATGAAGAAGAAGGTGGTACAGTGGGCTTCGCCATAGGGTTAAATGGAGCACAAGGTGGTACAGTGGGCTCTACCATAGGCTAGCATAGAGCAGGTGGTGGTGCAGTGGGCTCCACCATGGACCTGCATGAAGTAGAAGGTGGTACAGTGGGATTTACCATAGGGTAGTATGGAGCAAGTGGTGGTATGGTAGGCTCCACCATAGACCTGCATGAAGTAGAAGGTGGTACAGAGGGCTCCACCATAGGGTTAAATGGAGCAGAAGGTGGTATAGTGGGCTTTACCAAAAGCTAGTATGGAGCAGGTGGTGGTACAGTGGGCTCCACTATAGGCCTGCATGGAGTAAAAGGTGGTACAGTTGGCTCCACCAGCTGCTGGGCCTTTTGGTACTTCTAGTTTTCTTTGGACTTTAAAACCAACCAGAGGCAACATTTTCGTGCAGTTCTGTAGGTTTTGGTGCGTTTCTTCCAAGGTCTCCATCTACTTCCGGACCCCGTGAACACGCAGAGAGGTTAATTGTGTGCTCTGAACACCCAAAACAGGACAACAAAGTTTATGGAGGGAGAACGGAAACCCCCCACCCTTCTCCTCACCTGCATTCCACTGCGGGTCTTCATGATGGGGATGGCCTTCAGAAATTCCGGATCCAAGCGATTCTTGCTGGTGGCTGATAGAGAAGACCAACAAGTAGTTAATCACACAGCGCTACATTTTATTTCAAGCCTGCCTGTGGTAGGAAACGCGCCAGAAAAGGCAACCGCTTTGTGGGCGCACGGTTGTGATGATGGAGTGGATCTACTCAGTAAAATACCACAAAGACACATATATACTATATATACTATGTGGCGGGTTACTTTCCAGTTTTTCTATAATTTTCTTTCCTTGTTTTGTTCGAGGGCCTCGGCAGACCTGGCTCAGGCTATATACCTTGTCGCAGGCAAGGCGGAAGTGGCGGAGGTCGTGGTCCTTGTGGTCTCCACTAGAACCATGATTTATGTGTCTTGCCCATAGAGCAGCCTGTATGACGTGTAGAAACCATCAATTCCGTTCCGTGGAGAACAGATCACCAGCTGACTGGGAGGTAGATGTTCATATTTACAGCTCTTAGCGGACTACTACCCCCACTATTTGCTAGGTGTGAATGACCCGCGTACACGTCACGGACCGTAAACATGCGTATTCTTATATCCGTTACCCAGCTTCTTCTTGGCGTCCTCGAAGGCTTGCTCAAAATGTAGCCTGGCGTCCGGGTTACTGAACTCGAATATGTAGCTCTCGGTGCCGTCTGCTTTGGTGGTGGTCAGCTCCACTTTATTGGGTGGGAAGGACATGGAGAAGGAGAGGGACTGCTTCTCGGCCAGTTCTCGATGGACGGACGCCATCATGTCTTTAATGACATCATCGAGGGTCTGTCAACACAAACAAGGGATACGTTTACCACATATGAGCCTTTCATTTCATGCCGACAACCAATGTGATCCAGAAATGTGCTTAGTGTAGTTGTCAATGCCCAACCGCTAATCCTCAGCAGGGGGCGACAGAAAGCTCTTCTGGATCAGTATATTGCATCCAGTGGCTCTACGACTCATGTATACGGGGGGCGCGGGTTGTCGCTAATGTTTTTTCTCCCGACTGCATTGTTTTGACTGTTCTGCGCTCTCCCAATATTCTTCCAGTCTCCGCACATGAACAATGCAGCTTTATCCAGAGCGTTAATGCAGACGATAAAACCCGGAGCTGCCAAACGCCCCGAAGTGAGGGACAAAATTATGTGTTTCCAGAGAGACCGACACCAGCGGTTATGAGACTGCGAGAAATATGCCGCCTAGATCTGTCCTCACCCAGAGAAGACATACCAGAGCTGCAAAGACTTGAACCATCAACACATTTCTGCACGAAAACACATACAATAGCCACCTCCAGAGCTGCATTCACAATTCTGCTGCTTTGCAGTTAGTTTTCAGGCCGCTGAGTCTCACATTTCATTGCTGATTCAATTACCTGCACAGATGCATTGTGGGAAATGGAGTGTTTGCACCAGACAATATAGGAGAAGTCGCATGTAGAAAAACACCACCTAAGGCCGGGCTCGCACCGGCGGATATCTACTGCGGAATCCGCGGCCGACGTCCGCAAGGAGGATCTGCAACAAGTGGCATGCGTTCAATGGCATGTAAAAATAGCTTTTTCCTTAACAATCGTGGAAACAAATTGCGTATTCCGTGAGCGGAGGAAAAAAAATCGCGGCACGCTTTATTTTACTGCGGACTCCATGTGGACAGCCTCCATTGAAGTCAATGAAAGCCTTCCAACCCGCAGCCCATCTGCAAATGGCATGCGGGCGGCTCGGGTAGCTGCGTCATTGCCTAGTAACAGTGCGGAAAAAACAAACAAACAAAAAAAAATCTGCACTGCGCATAACAGACGGCGAGCGTCCGTGGCCATCCGCAGAACGGAAAAAGGCGGTAAACGGGGTCGCCGGCCGGGGTCAGAGCCGGATCGGTCGTGTGAGCCCGGCCTTAATTCGAAGTGGTGCACACTAGCGTAAAAGGGCAGTCTTTCCGTCTGTGCCGTCCCGTGACCCTGTCATACGTGTTCCACGTGTCCGTTTTATTCCTAAACAGATCGCTCATCCGTTTTTCATGTTTGTAAAACAATTTTAAAAGTCCCAAACAGGTTTAACAGCGGACTACACACGGACGGCCTCTGAGCGCTGCCCGGTTTTTTTTGCACCTCCATTGACTTCAATGGATGAGACTTGTCTGCAAATCGCATGAGAATAGTGCACACCGCAGTCCGTGTAAGAGCACAGAGGTGTCCTGCCATATTGCCCAATACTGCGCCGTACGCTGTCCGAGGGCAGTCCGTTTTTTTAATCAGTGAGCACACAGACAAAAGCCTGTCCGTTATACACGGTCCGAAGATCAGGCGCCGACGACTGCGCAACATTCATCGCAGAAGGACTAATGATCAACCGGCGAATCAGAAAACACTTGTTTGTCGCCTCATTATGTGTTTTGTGCGAACATAAAACTTGTTACGGCGCGTCTGCGAGCGCTGACCAACGACCAGCATATTGGTCGGCGCCTTCCTTTGGGCGGATTGTCTACAGTATAGGGACGAGGGATCGGTAC
Organism: Eleutherodactylus coqui; assembly: GCF_035609145.1. Lineage (NCBI taxonomy): Eukaryota > Metazoa > Chordata > Amphibia > Anura > Eleutherodactylidae > Eleutherodactylus > Eleutherodactylus coqui. Next base: position 525,314,946 of record NC_089837.1, on the reverse strand, counting down.
TACGGTCGTCGGTCCACAGATAGAACGCATTGGCCGGCGCAGATAGTACACATGTATAGTATACATGCGCCGGCGGTGGCGAGTGAGCGTCGTTAGGTCCGCACAACTGTCACTCATTTACTGGCTCATCTTTGGCCCTTTCACAAAATGGAATGAATGCTTGTGCCCGATCATCGGACCGTGTAAAAACGGCCTTAAACGGGGCTGGGTGTCGCCAACCGATCCATTCTACATGGGCTCGAAGGACCGTGCGCCCCCATGCTACAGATAATGTCGCCGTGTTCACATAAAGGACGGAGCGCTGACAGACGAGCTCACTGGTGGACAGCGATCGCACCGCGGGGTTAAATATGTAAAACCACCCTTAGGCCCTCTCTGGCCCTATATATCCCTATGTTTTACGGACAGCATACAGCGCCGCTAAACCGCATTGGTGAATGCCGCATGTTTTCAGTGAAAAAAAGTGACATCGATTGGACTTCCTTGCATTAGAATGTGAAAACACAGACATGCGGTAAAAACGGCGCACTTTTCACAGACTGGAATTGCATCCGTCTGAGAGAATGAGCCCCACGGCAGAATACAACCAACCATGATGAACCTCATTACGTCTGGTCTCAGATCGCATTCGCACGGCCGTAGGCTCTATCCATATCATTTACTAACTGAACACGGACAGCATGCGGACCAGTGAATTAAACTGGGGGATACAGACGCGCATCAGCCACAAAGAAAATGGTGGCAAATCCTATTTTGGTCCGTATTCACAGACTAAGACCACCCATTAAAGTCTATAGGGGGGGTAAGGGACACAGTAAATACGCAGTAAAATGGACGGCTCTTGTGCATTCTTGCGTGCGTAAAAAAAATATAGATGACAACGAGATGCAACACACAAAAAAACTGCACACACAGCAAAAATGCATGCGACACGCAGTGAAAAGAGTGTTTTTTACAGACCAGCTGCAAACGCCCGTGTGAGTCCTCAGAGGGGTCCGCACAGCGCCAATGGCGTCTAATAAGCAGTCGGCAGACTTGTGGATGCAGCGTACCGTGCGGCTGGAATATACCGTATATTCCTAGCAGGGAGGGAACGTTCCGCCAGGATACGTCGCTCCCCCATGTTTTGTATCGCTGATGTCTAGACACAGCGATACAAAACACGGCTCGGTAACACGATAATTAATTTGTTTACAGCAGCTGTGCGGATCACATATCAGTGTTTGTGGAGGAGAATGTTTTTGGATTGGCCATACATTACATCATACATGAATCACCCGTATTATCATATGCAGTAGTCATACCGGACCCCGATAGACCCGGTGGGCGCTGCGGGAAACAGTCATTAATACTGGCATGGCCATATTACAGTAAAACTTACATTTTTCATCAAAGCTTCACCACTCTATGTGCCCTCTGCACATATTTGTAGTATTCTCACTGTTTACTGCCACCACTAGATGGAGCTCTGCATACAGTTGTATATGCTGCCTATTCAATTGAACACACAGAGTGCCCTCTAGTGGCAGGAACAGACAGCTCAGATTTGATGCACTGCATAAACACTGCAGCGCCACCCATTTAAAGGAGGTCTCCTTCTGTAAGATGAAGGGGTTGTATTCTGGACACTCCCTTTAACCCCTTAGTGCCATGGCCCATTTAGGCCTAGGGACGCAATGATTTTTGTTGGATTTCTATCCCAACTTTCTAAAGCCATCCCTGTTTTATTGTTACATCGCCATGGCCATACGAGGCTTCGCTTTTTGTGTGGCGAGCTGTCGTTTTTATTGGTCCCATTTTTGGGGTAACATAATGTACTGTAGATCTGTTATGAAATGTTTTGGAGGGCCGGGAGAAAGAAAACCTCAATTCTATCATTGTTTCTTTACACATAAATGACACGATACATTTTTTCTGAGGGTCGGTATGATGACAATACCAAAATTCTATATATTTTTCTTTTTTTTTTTACACAATAACATTTTTTTCTGCAAAATCCCATAACTTTTTTCTCCATTCTTCCATGGACGGAGCTCTGTGAGGGCTTGTTTTTTGCATCACAAGCTGCGTTTTTTATTAGTACCATTTTGGCCTAAATATGGCTTTTTAGATCACTTTTAGGCTGTCCCTCCACGGACGTAGCGTTTTCCCACAGCGGATTTCCGCCGTGGGGGAAAGCTAAAGTCACTGCGCTTTTCCACAATGAACCCATCATCATGCCGCGATTTTTATACACGAGCGGAAAATTGCGGCTATTTTCTGCTTGTGTACATCGGGCTGCACTTTCCCTGCGCTTTCCATTATCCTATGGATCCCGCGTGCGGATTATCGTCGCGAATAACGCAATGATGTATCACCCCACCCCGTGGACAGGAGGCCTTACTGTGTTTTCCTTTTTTTGGGGGGGTCAAAATGAAAGAAAAAGCATTTAAACAAAGAGGAGAAAATGCACAAAATGATGTTTTTTTTAACCATTTTTATAATTTTTTTGCGGCACATTTTTTATGTCACTTTAAGGGACTTGAACCTGCAATTCTACGGAATGCATTATCATTATTGATGGCGATCACCTGCCACGGCAGACCGGGACACTATTTTCTGGCATCTGGTTGCCATGTCAACCCATCAGCCCTCCGCGATTACATAGAGATCACAGAGGGAGCGCCCTCCCTTTGTGAACCCTTTACATGCCAGATTACCATTGATCACGGTATGTAAGGGGTTAACAGTGGGAATCAGTGTTCTTACCCATCAGCGAGAGGCTAGGTAAGTCACAACTGGCTCCATAGGGAGTAAAGGTACGCCCATTTTCGGGAGCTGCTTTCCACCCAGGCCTTACATTTATGCTATGGGGCAGGGAGGGATGAAACCTATGATGTGTTCATTGGCTATCTCCCATGTGATAATCCCCCCATAGCCCCTCCTCCAAATCTCAGTAGAAACCGTGTAAAATCTAACTATTTGGGTTTTCTGACCTGGTGCGGAAAGCTGAGGGTCTCTGAAAGTTTGCTGATCTGCCCCATGGTGCTGAGGTCCTCGTCCAGCCGGCTGATGGCCTTCTGGATGCTGTCCCTGTTGGAGGTTTGGGAGGTTCCTGTTGGATCAGATGAAAACCTGTTCAGTATATTCTACTACATATACAAGCAATATACTCTACATTATTATATACGGATGTAGCAGAGCTGAATGTGCGCAGCGTGCATAAACAGCTAAAAGACAACTCCAGCTCAGCTACATCTGCACGCGACATGTCAAAACTAGCACAAGAACAGAAGCACAGCAGGAAAGTGTCTCAATGGCTTCCTTAAAATGTAAACATTCAGGTCACTTGATCTCATATGTCCCAGCAGCCCCTGCTGATTCAGGGTCTGCTGTCCTGCACTGTGGGAAGTGCAGTGTCCTGCATTACGGTGCTGCAGTGCATTACAGGGTCTGACAGGTTTGGATGTGTCAGCGGCAGAGTGATAGAATGCAATTAGCACCCAGATGAATTCGGAGTGCTGCTTTGGATGTGACTGGAGTAGATGAGATGAAGTATAAGGAGGATGCAAACAGGGAATTCTGCAGTCTTATACAGAGGCAGTGAATGTGGCAACCTTATAGTAAATGTGTGACCTCAGATTCAGGCTTGGTTGGCAGAAACACTCAGATGAGAATTGTGGGAGGGCAGTTGCATGAGACAAATCACATAGGAGGTAGGTGCGGGGGACAAACCTTTGACTACATCCACGTCCTCCAGGGGCAGCTTCCACAGCAGTTTATACTTGCTGGCGATATCAATCACACTGGCTGCCGTATACCTGAAACCAAGAGATGGCAGGTGGGGTAATTCATGTGATGCTATATTATACAGCTGTATTGGGGTACATTGAGATAACAGCGGGGGGCCACCTATTGGCAAACTCCTACATAAAGCCAGGAGCTGCAGCCGCCCACTGAAGAAATAGTAACGCTTTATTACTGCAATTCATACAAAATATGGTTGTTACCATCTCCCCATGTGTGTGAGCGAGGCCTAAAGAGCACAACTTTATCAATCACTGACTGTATGTAAAATACATGGACTTCCCCGTATGTAGAATTTAATCTACCTGGATAGTATAACACATCCTGTATTATACTCCGGAGCTGCACTCAATATTCTGCTGGTGGAGTCACTGAGTACATACATTACTTATCCTGCACTGCTCCTGAGTTACATCCTGTATTATACTCCAGAGCTGCACTCACTAATCTGCTGGTGGAGTCACTGTGTATATACATTACTTATCCTGTACTGATCCTGAGTTACGTGCTGTATTATACTCCAGAGCTGCACTCACTATTCTGCTGGTGGAGTCACTGTGTACATACATTACTTATCCTGTAGTGATCCTGAGTTACATCCTGTATTATACCCCAGAGCTGCACTCACTATTCTGCTGGTGGAATCACTGTGTACATACATTACTTATCCTGTACTGATCCAGAGTTACATCCTGTATTATACCCCAGAGCTGCACTCACTATTCTGCTGGAGGAGTCACTGTGTACATACATTACTTATCCTGTACTGATCCTGAGTTACGTGCTGTATTATACTCCAGAGCTGCACTCACTAACCTGCTGGTGGAGTCACTGTGTATATACATTACTTATCCTGCACTGCTCCTGAGTTACATCCTGTATTATACTCCAGAGCTGCACTCACTATTCTGCTTGTGGAGTCACTGTGTACATACATTACTTATCCTGTACTGCTCCGGAGTTACATCCTGTATTATACTCCAGAGCTGCACTCACTAATCTGCTGGTGGAGTCACTGTGTACATACATTACTTATCCTGTACTGCTCCTGAGTTACGTGCTGTATTATACTCCAGAGCTGCAGTCACTATACTGCTGGTGGAGTCACAGTGTACATACATTACTTATCCTGTACTGATCCTGAGTTCCATCTTGTATGATACTGCAGAGCTGCACTCACTATTCTGCTGGTGGAGTCACTGTGTACATACATTACTTATCCTGTAGTGATCCTGAGTTACATCCTGTATTATACCCCAGAGCTGCACTCACTATTCTGCTGGTGGAGTCACTGTGTACATACATTACTTATCATGTACTGATCCTGAGTTACATGCTGTATTATACTCCAGAGCTGCACTCACTATTCTGCTGGTGGAGTCACTGTATACATTACTTATCCTGTACTGATCCTGAATTACATCCTGTATTATACCCCAGAGCTGCACTCACTATTCTGCTGGTGGAATCACTGTGTACATACATTACTTATCCTGTACTGATCCTGAGTTACATGCTGTATTATACCCCAGAGCTGCACTCACTATTCTGCTGGTGGAGTCACTGTGTACACACATTACTTATCCTGTACTGCTCCTGAGTTACATCCTGTATTATACCCCAGAGCTGCACTCACTATTCTGCTGGTGGAGTCACTGTGTACACACATTACTTATCCTGTACTGCTCCTGAGTTACATCCTGTATTATACCCCAGAGCTGCACTCACTATTCTGCTGGTGGAGTCACTGTGTACACACATTACTTATCCTGTACTGCTCCTGAGTTACATCCTGTATTATACCCCAGAGCTGCACTCACTATTCTGCTGGTGGAGTCACTGTGTACATACATTACTTATCCTGTACTGACCCTGAGTTACATCCTGTATTATACTCCAGAGCTGCACTCACTATTCTGCTGGTGGAGTCACTGTGTACACACATTACTTATCCTGTACTGCTCCTGAGTTACATCCTGTATTATACCCCAGAGCTGCACTCACTATTCTGCTGGTGGAGTCACTGTGTACATACATTCCTTATCCTGTATTGTACTCCAGAGCTGCAGTATATGGTGGTATTACATTGTCTATACATGCTATATACATGGTATAATGATGGCATCATTATATGAAGTGACCTTTCACCACCTTGTGAAGAATCCACTTACAGGTTCATGGAGCTGCGGCGCAGGGATCCTGACTTTCTCTTCAGGGTTGTGCAGATCAGCAGGTCTGTGAAGAGGAAGAGTGATCGATCCTTCTTACCCCCAACGGCTTTCTGTGAGACAGAGAAATGAGACACCGATCAGCTTAGTGCCAAGTGGGAGCCATGCAGAATAGAAAGCCAATGTTGGATGAAGACGGGCATATGATTCGGCTGCAAAACTGTTCTCAGAAAGATTCTTCAATTGTTTTTAAAATTACTGAAAGGGAATCCTTCCTATTTGCAAGCCAACTGAAGAGACAGCGCACTCTGTAGCGCCCTCTGTAGCGCCCCCTGCAGCGCACTCTGCAGCGAGCCCAAAGCCCTTCGGTGGCTGGGAATCCATAAGAAAACTCTCCCACTGCCACGATTATACAGGAGAGCGGTCCGTAGGCTCAGATGTTGGTTCTCCTCTCCCATCTACTATCATCCTTGCGGTCATTAAATGGCACGTCTGGTAGGGGGCGCTGTTACAGTTTTGCATTGGGACGCACAAGCTTGAAGTTGCACTTCAGAGGTAATTCATGTACGGAATAATAAAGAACACGGATCTCACCACTTCCACCACCATCTCCTGCCGCACAAATCTTCGGAAAGGAACTTGAAGCTGCAGAGGAAACAAACGTCACAATGTCCGATCGTTCATACTAATGACGACACCCAAGATACAGCGATGGGTGAGCTCGAAATGTGGCAAAGAGAATCAAGAGACAACCCCACTAGACATTTATAAATAAAGAGATTGGTGGTGGAGAGAGCGGACAAGAGGCGAGCAGTGGAGAGAGCGTACGAGGGGTGAGCAGGGGAGAGCGAGTATGAGGAGCGAGCAGTGGAGAGCGAGTACGAGGAGCGAGCAGTGGAGAGCACGTACGAGGGGCGAGCAGTGGAGAGAGTGTACGTGGAGTGAGCAGTGGAGAGCGAGTATGAGGAGCGAGCAGTGGAGAGCGAGTACGAGGGGCGAGCAATAGAAAGAGCGTAAAAGGGGCGAGCAATGAAGAGCAAGTACGAGGGGTGAGCAATGGAGAGCACGTACGAGGGGTGAGCAATGGAGAGCACGTACGAGGGGTGAGCAGTGGAGAGCGAGTATGAGGAGCGAGCAGTGGAGAGCGAGTACGAGGAGCGAGCAGCGGAGAGCACGTACGAGGGGCGAGCAGTGGAGAGCACGTACGAGGGGCGAGCAGTGGAGAGCACGTACGAGGGGCGAGCAGTGGAGAGCGAGTACGAGGAGCGAGCAGCGGAGAGCACGTACGAGGGGCGAGCAGTGGAGAGCACGTACGAGGGGCGAGCAGTGGAGAGCACGTACGAGGGGCGAGCAGTGGAGAGCACGTACGAGGGGCGAGCAGTGGACAGCACGTACGAGGGGCGAGCAGTGGAGAGCACGTACGAGGGGCGAGCAGTGGAGAGAGTGTACGTGGAGTGAGCAGTGGAGAGAGCGTACGAGGGGTGAGCAGTGGAGAGCGAGTACGAGGAGCGAGCAGTGGAGAGCGAGTACGAGGAGCGAGCAGTGGAGAGCACGTACGAGGGGCGAGCAGTGGAGAGAGTGTACGTGGAGTGAGCAGTGGAGAGCGAGTATGAGGAGCGAGCAGTGGAGAGCGAGTACGAGGAGCGAGCAGTGGAGAGCGAGTACGAGGAGCGAGCAGTGGAGAGCACGTACGAGGGGCGAGCAATAGAAAGAGCGTAAAAGGGGCGAGCAATGAAGAGCACGTACAAGGGGTGAGCAATGGAGAGTACGTACAAGGGGTGAGCAATGAAGAGCACGTACGAGGGGTGAGCAATGAAGAGCACGTACGAGGAGCGAGCAATGAAGAGCACGTACGAGGAGCGAGCAATGAAGAGCACGTACGAGGAGCGAGCAATGAAGAGCACGTACGAGGGGCGAGCAGTGGAGAGAGTGTACGTGAAGTGAGCAGTGGAGAGCGAGTATGAGGAGCGAGCAGTGGAGAGCGAGTACGAGGAGCGAGCAGTGGAGAGCACGTACGAGGGGCGAGCAGTGGAGAGCGAGTACGAGGGGCGAGCAGTGGAGAGGACGTACGAGGGGTGAGCAGTGGAGAGGACGTACGAGGGGCGAGCAGTGGAGAGCGAGTACGAGGGGCGAGCAATAGAAAGAGCGTAAAAGGGGCGAGCAATGAAGAGCACGTACAAGGGGTGAGCAATGGAGAGTACGTACGAGGGGTGAGCAATGGAGAGCACGTACGAGGGGTGAGCAAAGAAGAGCACGTACGAGGAGCGAGCAAAGAAGAGCACGTACGAGGAGCGAGCAAAGAAGAGCACGTACGAGGAGCGAGCAAAGAAGAGCACGTACGAGGAGCGAGCAATGAAGAGCACGTACGAGGAGCGAGCAATGGAAAGCACGTACGAGGGGCGAGCAATGGAGAGCGCGTACGAGGGGCGAGCAATGGAGAGCACGTACGAGGGGTGAGCAATGGAGAGCACGTACGAGGGGCGAGCAATGGAGAGAGTGTACAAGGGGCGAGCAATGGAGAGAGTGTACGAGGGGCGAGCAATGGAGAGAGTGCACGAGAGGCAAGCAATGGAGAGCGCGTACGAGGGGCGAGCAATGGAGAGCACGTACGAGGGGCGAGCAATGGAGAGCACGTACGAGGGGCGAGCAATGGAGAGAGTGTACAAGGGGCGAGCAATGGAGAGAGTGTACGAGGGGCGAGCAATGGAGAGAGTGTACGAAAGGTGAGAAATAGAGAGCGCATACAAGGAGTGAGCAATAAACAGAGCGCATGCAAGGCAAGTAATGGAGAAAGTGTGCAAGAAGCGAGTGCAGGAGAGAGCGTACGAGGGGGTAGTGGCGGAGTGTATATGTGACGTCGGGTGGACAGAGTGCACAAGTGGAGATGCAGGTGGAGCGCACTGGAGTGCAGCAGCGATCACATACGTCCTCCATGCCCTCGATGTGAGCCTCTATTTCTTGCAGGATCCGGGTGTCTCTCTCGGCCTCCTCCGCACTCCTCATCCCCTTGTTTATCCTCTCTGCCAGCTGCTTGATGTTTCTCTGGGCAACCAGAAGGCACAGGTGGTCCGGGTGGTCCTCAGGCGTGTGCTTCAGCAGATCCTGCAAGAAGAGCAAAGACAGCAGTCAGTGGGATCCCACACACCCGTCTGTTCACCTCCCACACAGCCAGCGCCATCCTTCACACATCGGATCCCGTCCAGCAGCTGCCGTCTGCCAGGAATGCTCCAGTAAGGAGGAACATCCAAACCCGGCGTCATCTGTGACGACCAGGTGTGTACAGGTAAGAGGACAGGTGAGTGTACAGGTAAGGGGACAGGTGAGTGTACACACAGTGCATGGAGGTGTGCTAGATGCAGGTACATACTTCTACATATGATAGACCTGCATCTCCTTATACAGGAACATTCCAGAGTAAACCAGGCTGCACTTCCACATCTGACCCACAGGTGGCGCTGCTCATCTTTGCTCATCCCCATGGCTTTGTATGGCCTACTCGCTGGAGGTTTTATATGACATGGAGTGCTCTCACACAAAGTCATGACTCCCACAGTGTGTCAGAGAACGTCTATCCTGTAAACGCCATCCGAGTCCTGGCAGAAAAAAAACCTTGGCGCTCAAGACATTTTGCGCTACAGCTGTGTTTAGCTCATACACGATCACATGTGCGAGTAGGACAATGACAGGACAGGTTTTCAGTCTGTGAATATAAATGAGAATGTTCCCATTCACTGACAGCAAGCAGAGGTCTTACAAATGATGTAGAATAGGACCACAAGTTATTTAACCCCTTAAGGACATGGCCTATTTTGAGCTTGAAGGGGTTTTCCCACTACTTAGAATTGCTTTACAGCCACTCTGTCCTTCCTAGTTGCTGCTGACCAGGACATGTGACTGATGCAGCCAATCACTGGCTTTAGAAGGTCACTAGTGTGGTAAGTGATTGGCTGCAGTAGTCACATGTCAGCCACAACCAGGAAGTACAGAGTGGCTGTCAAACAATTTTAAGTACTGGGAAAACCCCTTTAAGGAGGCAGCAATTTTGGGAGGATTTTCATCTGCACTTTTCAAAAGCCACAGCTTTTACATTTTTTTGTCTACAAGGCCGTATGAGGGCTTGTTTTTTTGTGGGGAGAGCTATAGTTTTTATTGGTACAATATTCTGGGCACATTGAGACAATTTTTTTCTCTGTGGGCAGTACCATTTCAACAATACCAAAATTATATATTTTTTTAGTTTTTTTCACTTTTGCACAATAAAAAAACCCTTTTTATAAAAAAAATTTATTTTTTTGCCATCACTGTATTCAAAGTCCCATAACCTTTTTTTCCCATGTACTGAGCTCTGTGAGGGCCTGTTTTTTGTGAGACGAGTTGTTATTTTTATTGGTACCATTTTGGGGTATATATGGCTTTAAATTGTGTTTTTTGGGAGGCAAAATGAACAAAATAAGCATTTTGGCTCCAGATAAATAGTGAATTCAATTTATTGTACAGGTCATTAACAGACGCAAAGATACCAAACGTGCATTTAAAAAGAAAATGGTTTTTAACTATTTTTATTTTTTTCTACACATTTTTTATGTTCCTGTAGGGGACTCGAACCCATGATTGTATGAGTGCTATGATAATACACTGCAGAACATCTGTAATGCATGGTATTATCACTATTTGTTAGCAATCATATACCATAGCAGACCCAGGCACCAGGCAATGGCAATCCATCGGCCCTCCCTCCCTGAACCCTTTACATGCCACGATTAGCGGGAGGCCGGCTGTCAGCCATAAAAAAACTCCCAAAAAATCTGAATGCAAAGTTATCAAAAAGACATATGGTTTCCCAAAATGATACTAATAAAAACTATAGCTCACCCCACAAAAAATGATCCCTCACACTGCCCAATCGAAAAAATAAAAGCGGGTTTCAGAATACGGCAAACAAAAGCAATTTTTAAGAAAAAAAATTGTATTCCCTTTTTAAAAACGGAAAAAGATTGAAAACTATACAAATTTGGTATCACTAATGATACTGACCACAGGTCAAAGTTCATAAGTCATTTTTACTGCAGCTTGAATGCTGTAAAATTAAATCCCCCAAAAATGGTGCAGCTGCATTTTAAAAAGTTCTCCCCACTTAAAAATGTTAAAAGTTTTCTTGTACATTAACCCTTTCCAATCCAGTCTGACGTCTAAAGACATACTGATTGAAGGCTGTACAGCTCCGATATCGGAAGATGTCCGGCAGGGTATTCTTACTGTAGATTACTGGCCGCTTTGTTGTTGGGGGTCCTCTCCGGCATGTCACATACTGCAGTACTGGCTCTAGCCAGCAGATGGCGCTATTGTATAATGGCAGAAAGAGAAAGCCCCCTAGGAAACTCTGAATCCAAAATCGGATTGCAAAGGGTTCAATGGTACCAATAAAAAATACAGCTAACCCACAAAAAACAAGCCCTCATACGGCTAGGTCCATGGAAAAATTAAAAAGTTAATGGTCCTGGAAAGTGGAGACAAGAAAACAAAAATTTTAAAAATAAAAAAAAACTTTGTTAGTTAACCACCACTATTTTTAGGTAAGCTGGAAGAAAGCGACTAGTGAAGAATTCTCGCTTGTCACTCAGTTGGTGCCCATGTTTACACGGAACAACTTTCACTCACATTCGCTCTACTCAGCGACTATTCGGACAATTGCTGTATTGTGTAAAGTTGTATGTCGAACCACAGAGTCGAACCATGTGACTGCTACGGGACCCTATGGAGAAAGGGGTCAACACTGGTAGGTCCATCCTCTTCCTTATTGGGTGGCGAGACCTTGTGCAGGACTCCCGGCCCCTGAGGAACTGCCTTTTTAGTAAGCATGGAAAAGGAAAGAGGGTGGAGGCAGAAAAAGACAGCAGGCTCCTCACTTCTGGGTGACGTCTCTGGGGGCACTGGTGGCATAACTTTCGGGACAACGAAAAGGGTAATAGAAAAAATTGCCACATAGGGTCCATGTTAAATTCTGGCACGACAATACTAAATACAACATGTATGCATTTTATTTATGCCCTTAAATGGGGGGGCGTGATGCACCAAAAGTTTTCTATAAGAGCCCATAAAAACATGTTACCCCACCAGGGCTGCCCCTACCATGAGGCAACCTATGACTGCAGCCTCAGGCGTCAATCTGCAGGTTCTTAGAGGGAAGGTAGGTTACCAACCGACTGGTAATTATTTATATAGGCCATATTAATGTGAACAGCCAGACAGCAACTTGACAAACATTTCCTTCACCCACCCTGCTGCTGCGTTAAGCAGTGTGGTTCCTGATCTCTCCACCAAGTATCTGCATGCAGATGCCGGGAGATAAAGGTCAGGGACACACAAACTGATTACAGGCCGAAGCTGCAGGCTGGGTGAGTGAAATGATAGTCAGTTAGTGGCCGTAGGTCCACTAGTTGGGACACTATTACTAGTACTGGGGCCATTATGGGGGCCACTATTACTACTCGGGTCAAAATGGGAAACACTATTACTACTGGGGTCACAATGGGTGACACTATTACTACTAGGGTCATGACGGGGGACACTATTACTACTGGGGTCATGACGGGGGACTCTATTACTACTGGGGGCACGATGGGGGACACCTACTACTGGGGTCACGATGGGGGACACTTACTACTGGGGTCATGACGGGGGACACTATTACTACTGGGGTCATGACGGGGGACTCTATTACTACTGGGGGCACGATGGGGGACACTTACTACTGGGGTCACGATGGGGGACACTTACTACTGGGGTCACGATGGGGGACACTATTACTACTGGAATCACGACAGAGGACACTATTACTACTTGAGTCACGACGTGGGACACTATTACTACTGGAGTAACGACGGAGCACACTATTACTACTGGAGCCACTATGGGGATCACCATTACTACTGGGGCCCCCTACTGGGGTGCTATTACTATTGGGGCCAGTAACGGGAAGGCTATTGTTACTGCGGCCACTATTAATATTGGGGCCACTAATGGTGTCACTATTACTACTGGAGCTCTTAAGAGGATCACTATTATTACTACTGGGACCACTAAGGGGGTCATTATTACTGCTGGGACCTATAATGGCAGTTACTATAACTACTGGGGACATTAAGGAGGTCACTGAGGGCTGGGGGGAGACACTTATATGAGGGTCACTACTGGCGTTGGGACAGTTGGGGGAGGCAACATAAATGCTTGGGGCACCCTTGTACCCCGCTAATTCCCATTACTGGCCCTGTCAAATATCAGGGGTCATAACATGGCGCTATGGGAAATTTTGGAGATGGTGGTGACAGAAGCAGACACGTGGCCTGGTACTGATCACTACAGAGGATTCTCACATTAGGCACCAGTTTGTACGTGACTGACATTAGCATCAGGAGGCTGCTGGGAGCACGTAAAGCCTGTCATGTCGGATCACAACACACGGGTCACTGTGCTCTGATAATCGGCAAAAATATGCAACGCTGAAACGATGTGGGAAAACATGAGGAGGAAGAGAAGAACCCTCGCCGGCGAGCTCCGCTTCGTCTCTCTGCTTACTGCTTATTAATTGCCCCTCAGAGAAAACAAATCACAGAATCCGACATGGAAGCCCTGAAGGAGGCAGAGGAAATATTGACTAGCGATAAGTTATCCCCAAACACAGAAACGCCTTGCGCCGCCGTATGATCGCCCTGAGACTGGCGAGATCCTGGCGGCAGATGAGCGTTCCCACTTCACAGAAACAAACGTTTTGTAAACAACTTGAGTTAATTGACTTCTCCGCACAAAATGTAATGAAGCAGAAATGTCACGTGTCGCTGCGAGAACCTCCGCCGCATTCTGGAACATTCTGTTTGTCAGCGAGAAGATGCCAGGAAGAGATGCGACAGAATATTAATGTCACATCACACCTCCTAGCTGTCATGGCAAGGACAGAGGGGCAGTGCCTGCAGCGGGCAGATTGGTTTATGTTAAGCCACGCCCCTAACCCCGCAGAGACCCCCATATAATAGGGTCCCTTTGTGTTCCACACACTTTCATAGTGCCATCTTTTAGTGGCGCGCACTAATACCCCCTATACATACAGTAATAATGGTTCCCACTTAATGCCCCATGCACAGTATGATGACTCTTTAGTATCCCCACCACAGTATGATGCCACCCACTAGTAAAAATGCCCCATACAGATGCCCCATGCCCCTACACAGTAAAGATCCCATAATGCCCCTGCACAGAAAAGTTCCCCAACAATGCTACTTACAAAATAATGATGCCTTTTTAGTGCCCCCACCAGTAATAATATCCTCTTACCGTCCACACAATAATGGTGTCCCACCATGCGCAGTATGATGCCTCTTTAGTATCCCCACCACAGTAGGATACGCCCTCAGTGCCCCGCACCAGGAAGGATGCCCTCTTAGTGCCCACACAGTAAAAAGTCCCCCTTTGTGCCCCTACACAGAAACGTACCCCAGTTATGCCCCCTTACATGTTAATGATGCATCCTTCGTGCCCCCCAGTAATTATGCCCTCTTAATGCCCCTCACAGTAATGAGGTCTACATCACAGCAGTATCATCAACTGACTGGGATACTGTAGATTGCTGTAAATGGTGAACTGAATCCACAAGAGGCCTCCAAGCCCCCCCCCCCCCCCCCAGCGCACCTGACAGAGCTGAGAAAGGGACTTACGGTCATCTGTCAGTAGTGCAGCCTCAGGCTTTTGGGCCTGCATCTACAAAGGGTCAGATCTCAGCCTGAGAGCAAGATATTTCAGAATGGTTTTCCCATTTTTAATGTATTCTATGTGGACTCCCCCCCCCCCCCCACCCCTCCTTGATCCTCTTCTAAGTCTCCTTTAAAGTATATGCTCCTATATCTGAGGCTTATCCCCCCCGAGACAATGTAACCAGTGGAGTTAAAGGTATTATCCTCATGGCAAATTGTGTCTGCTGCCTATGGGGACGTCACTAAGGACACCCATCCCCATGGTGGTGACCCTACATAACTACGGCGGGCCGTGATTGGCTGCTGCTGCCATGTGCAATACTGTCCAGAATGGACTACTTTCCATCAGGCGTCTAACAGTATTCTGATATCACCAGTCTCCTTCACCAGAGACCTCGCTGTCGCTCTAATGAGAACGCAGCCGGGGCGCGGAGACCTTATTACAGCCGCTCAGCACTGAATAATGAATCAGACGGCTGTAATTCACCAGAAGCGACTTTATGGACTGAACAGATGACTTCTAGAGGAATCACATATCTGCGCCAAAAGAAAGCCGGGTGACAAGCAATATGGCGGCTGCGATCGCTCTCAGACTACTGAATGGCAAATCTTAGCTGCGCAGCTACATGGGGGAGGGGAAGCGATACCTGCTGCGGAATTAGGAAGAGACACAATTCTGTCGTTTAGAGCACATGACGAGGCTCAGCGAGGGGCGACGAGACCCGGGATGTTGGGGGGAAGGGGCAACGGGCGGGAGCGGGTACTACAGAAACCTAAATCAGGAGTCAAAGCCAGAGGTTCTCTGAGACTGTATTACACATAATGGGATAAGATACACAGCTCAACAGGCAGTATCACACAGGATAGGATTAGATACACAGCTCAGCAGACAGTATCACACATGATAGGATTAGATATACAGCTAGGCAGACAGTATCACACATGATAGGATTAGATACACAGCTCAACAGGCAGTATCACACAGGATAGGATTAGATACACCGCTCAGCAGACAGTATCACACAGGATAGGATTAGATATACAGCTAGGCAGACAGTATCACACATGATAGGATTAGATACACAGCTCAGCAGACAGTATCACACAGGATAGGATTAGATACACCGCTCAGCAGACAGTATCACACAGGATAGGATTAGATACACCGCTCAGCAGACAGTATCACACAGGATAGGGTTAGATACACAGCTGAGCAGACAGTATCACACATAATAAGATTAGATACACAGCTCAACAGGCAGTATCACACAGGATAGGATTAGATACACAGCTCAGCAGACAGTATCACACAGGATACGATTAGATACACAGTTTTGCAGACAGTATCACACATGTAGGGTTTGATACTGTCTGCTCAGCTGTGTATTTCACATGATGGGATTAGATACACAGCTGAGCAGACAGTATCACACATGATGGGATTAGATACACAGCTCAGCAGACAGTATCACACAGGATAGGAGTAGATACACAGCTGAGCAGACAGTATCACACATGATGGGATTAGATACACAGCTCAGCAGACAGTATCACACAGGATAGGAGTAGATACACAGCTGAGCAGACAGTATCACACATGATGGGATTAGATACGCAGCCGAGCAGACAGTATCACACATGATAAGATTAGATACACAGCTCAACAGGCAGTATCACACAGGATAGGATTAGATACACAGCTCAGCAGGTTGTATCACACAGGATAGGATTAGATACACAGCTGAGCAGACAGTATCAGACATGATGGGATTAGATACGCAGCTCAGCAGACAGTATCATACATGAGAGGATTAGATATGCAGCTCAGCAGACAGTATCACACATGAGAGGATTAGATACACAGCTCAGCAGACAGTATCACACAGGATAAGATTAGATACACAGCTCAGCAGACAGTATCACACAGGATAGGATTAGATACACAGCTCAGCAGACAGTATCACACAGGATAGGATTAGATACACGGCTCAGCAGACAGTATCACACATGATAGGATTAGATACACAGCTCAGCAGACAGTATCACACAGGATAGGATTAGATACGCAGCTCAGCAGACAGTGTCACACATGATAGGATTAGATACATGGCTCAGCAGACAGTATCACACATGATAGGATTAGATACACAGCTCAGCAGACAGTATCACACAGGATAGCATTAGATACGCAGCTCAGCAGACGCTAGGATTACATTCTGTGCAGATAGTATAGCATTCTCGTGGTGGTTGGACTGTAAGGCTTTGATCACAGGTGTAAACGCTTAGATTTCTCCATTATGTACCTAGCTATCTAGGAAATCTGCGAGATACAGCTGATATCTGCGGGAGCGGCATGTGGAGGATACAGAGCTGTAAATGCATACTAATAAAGACTCCACCCCTCGGGGCACGCTGCCTCGGGCATATTGTCAGCTGACTGTTATACCCCGGTTTCCGCGGGTGGTGTAATAGATTCGTTACCTTCACAATCAGCTCGTATCGCGGGATCCTCTGGACGGGTTTGATCATGAGGTCTGACAGCGCCTGCTTCTCCTTATTCTCACGAGTGCATTGCTGTGAAGAAGAACAAAATAGTGAAACTTTACCTCGGAGGATAGGGCGCCCATGATAGGGGTTCACAGGGCGGTTTCCATTTTTTTACTGCATGGAATGGTCACACCTACAGTACAGAGGGTATTCTTCCTATGCCCTTTCCTTGCCATCCCTCGCCCACTACCCATATGTAATGACAGGGTTCCCCAACTGCCACTGATCCGAAAGCCACCATCCCTCGGGGCAGCTGATACCATTACTGAGTGTGACCCGCGGGGTACTGTATTGTCTCTGCAAGGACCCATGGCAATTAAGAAACTTAGAGACAAAAATCTCTTTGGGCACATAAGTGGTGGCCATGAGTCGGGTGTAGGGTCCACCTAAGTCTAGAAAGTGCAGAGAATGGCGAAGGTGATGGTAGAGCGCCAAAGGCAGGGGGAGAAGTGTGGATAGGGTGCAGGAAGGAGGCATATGTCTAATAAATGTCTGTGTAAGGGGGTGCATGTTGTTGTTCCATGTTAAATACTATGTTACTTTTCACAGTGCTGTCTCTTTAAGAGGGGTGGGAACAGAGCTGAGCAGGAACAGGAAGTGTAGTGTGTGGGGGAAGTAGCCGAACTGTAGAGCTGTAGACGGAGGTAAGGGTTCTCTCCGATCTGTGCAGCAATAGTTCTCTGGACATTATCCTCAAGTGAGAGGCATAGCAAAGGCAGAACCAAGTGGTTCCTCCATTATTTTCCCTCCAACGATGTTGAACCCATACCAGCCGGGCCTAAAAGAAATCCATCCCGGGTCACCGGAGCGTAGAATTGGTACAGGTGTCCCACATCAAAGGGCCTAAGGACTGTTTTGCAAGACAATTGTGGTTTATTGCTGATCCCAACCAGGCCAGAACTCTTCTGGACCTTCCAGAGCCCCATGTTGGCCATGTTATTGGGGGATGGAAGCCATCCGGTGTGTGCGGTGCCGCCACGTTCAGGGAGACCTCGTAAACTGACAGAACGTGGACAACGAAGCCTTGTAGGAGCTATGAAGACATCACACACATCATCTGCCCTCACTCATGGGGTCTCACAGGCCATTGGGACATCCATTAGCACCATAACCCTCCGTAGGGAACAGCATGTGAAGGGTTACCATGGATGAGCGTCTGCACACAACATCACACCAGTGACTGCACAGCGGTGCCTGCGATGGGGCTCGGAGCGTCAGACCGTATGTGAGTAGACGGCTGAATCACATAACACCGTCTTCCGATCGGATGGCGGCACTTGGTTTCTACGTGACGGCATCGTCCCAACAGAGAGGTTTGGAGGAGGTTCTGTTATGGTGTGGGGGGAATTCTGCTGAAAGGACTAGGGCCATTGGTTATAGTAAAGTCCACCCTCAGCACCAATGGGTACAAACTTCCTTGGACAGCCGAAAGGTCGGATTGCAATCCAATCAAGCATCTTTAGGACAAACTAGAATGCCGTATCCGAGCCTGCCCAACACGTCCATCATCCACCATCACTATCTGAAGCTCCTCAAGGAATGGAGGCAAATCCCTCCACACATCTATGGGAA
Source organism: Eleutherodactylus coqui (assembly GCF_035609145.1). Lineage (NCBI taxonomy): Eukaryota > Metazoa > Chordata > Amphibia > Anura > Eleutherodactylidae > Eleutherodactylus > Eleutherodactylus coqui. The sequence goes on along the minus strand of NC_089837.1, from coordinate 525,296,129 downwards.
TTTGGTGGAAACCAGCCGAGGAAGGTGATTAAAAACTAATTTGATCACCTTCCATGAGGATCCCAATACTTTTGTCAACATTGTGTAGGTTAGTGCCAGTCACTGCACATGGCACACATGACAGCAGGTGCCAACTGTACACTGCCACCAGCCATATCTTCTTTCTACAGAAATTCGTACCAGTGACCCTTCGTCACCACATGGCGCTGAGATAACCATCTGTACTATTTCTCAGAACATAAAAGTGACCCGCAGGGCACTACTGCTTTAGCCCATAATCCCCCTCCCCCACCGCTCTCCACCCAGAAGCCATTGCACGGCCTTTGTTTTGTCTGCAAAGAGACCGAGGAAAACAGCAACCTCTAGAGCTGGCTCAGTATGAAACAGGTTCTGCTTCACAGTCCATGTCACGCATCTATTTTCTTCCTTTGCTGAATGGCGTTACAGAGCCGGGGAGACTAAATTAAATCATTTTATTGCGCCGCGGAGCGATGGAGAAGTCTAGAGGCAATTCATTCCAGATGCAATAAAAGTTAATATTGCCAACAATACAATTAGGCTTAATAATACCATCCAGACGACACACGGATGATTCAGAGTAACAAAACGTAGGTGGCGCGGCGCTTGGACATCTACCGGCTGATGTCAACACACGGGAATTCAGTCTCTACACTCACTTTGGTGACCAAATCACCAAGACGGCAGTGGATAGAGGAGAAACATCTTCTATAGAGTAAACTATACAGAAGATTGTGTATATTACATACTGTATACAGAAGACGCTTGGCAATGGCCCCACAGTTAGGGGAACCGCTGGCCTTTCTTTTGCCCCGTACAGATGACAAAACAAAGTAAAAAAGTTTTGTCTGAAGTGATGGCGGCTGGGGGCTCGCAGCCCGGCGCACTCACAGTCTACTCTTGCTGGCACCATATGCAGAACCATCATGTCTTTCAGCAAAGATCAAACTTCAAGTAAACACATTCCATCTGATCTAGAGATCTCCGTTTGCCAAAACAAGAGTTAACGGAACTGGAGTTCTCTTGTACCGGTTGTCCCTTTTTCACCCCCAGTGCCATTAGCTGGTGGAGGACCACTCAAGAAATGTCAACATGGATCTCTTTGATGCAACACAATCCACACTACTACTACTTGGGTAATTCTTTAGGTGACCATATGGGTTGGATACAAGGTCTGGAGATGTAGCTCTGTGTTGGGCTGGGTATAGAAGCTTGAAGTTGAGTATGGTCACAAAATCTGGAGAAGCTCTAAATGGTGGGTATAATGTCTGGAGATGAAGCTCAGTTCTGGGTATGGATTCCAGGTCTGGAGACAAAGCTCTGTGTTGGGAATGGTTACAAGGTTTGAAGATGAAGCTCTGTGTTCAGATGAAGCTCGGTGGAAATTAAGCTTTGCATTGGATATAGATACAAGATCTGGAGCTGCTTTGAGCTGGGTATGGGAACAAAGTCTAGAGATGAAGCTTTGTGTTGGGTATGGGTACAAGGTATAGAGTGGAAGCTCTGTGTTAGAGATTGGTACAAGGTCGGGAGATGAAGCTCTACATTGGGTATGGGTACAAGGTCTGGAGATGAAGCTCTACATTGGGTATAGATACAAGGTCTGGAGATGAAGCTCTACATTGGGTATAGATACAAGGTCTGGAGATGAAGCTCTACATTGGGTATAGATACAAGGTCTGGAGATGAAGCTCTACATTGGGTATAGATACAAGGTCTGGAGATGAAGCTCTACATTGGGTATAGATACAAGGTCTGGAGTTGAGGCTTCGTGTTGGGTGTGAGTAAAAGTCTTGAGTACAGTTTCACAGTCTTGAGGCGAGAGTTAGATGTAGGTACAGTTCTTAAATCTAAGATCTAGGGTGAGTACTGTAAAAATCTTAAGGAGTATGTATAAGTTAGCTTCAAGTCTTTTAGGTTGGAAACAGGTATAAGTCTTTAGGTGAAGTGAACATAAAGGCTGATTATAGGTTGAAGTCTTAAGAGGGGGATGTCTGGCAAATGAAAATTTTTGAAAAACATTTCATGCTTCAAAATAGCAAAAGTAGTGATACCCCCCTGACCCATCTCCCAGAGCTCCCATTCCACTGCTTCCCGAGTCCCTCAACAGTCTTTCTACTTCCTGGTCCCTGTTGGCATAGACAAGTGAGCTTCACAGCCAATCACTGGCTATATTGGGTCACCGCTTCTAGGTCTATATCGACAGGGACCATGAAATACAGCAAGTACAGAGAGTATCGGAGGATCCGGGAACTGAATGCTTTCATGTCCTCCTTACTTATCCCCAGCTGTTTCCACTCCGAGCGTTTCCTAAAACATTCTAAGTGGCCAAACAACCCCTTTAAGTTGGGTACATTACAGGTCTTGGGGGCAGATACCGGTGTTAACTGAAGAACGACAAGTTATCTCGTACAAGAAAGAGCTGGTTAGCGGTCTCCGTTACCTCAGTGTAACATCATACTACATATATGACAGCATCCATGTAGACGTAGCCTGCAAAGAACATGGACATACCTCCAGGAACTTGATGAAAGCTGGACGGGCTTCTTTCGCTATCCGGACCGCATCCTTGGCATTGAGAAAATTATCGATGTAAGCTGAATAGATGCTGACGAGGATTTCCTTGGAAAACTACAACAGTAAACAAAATATTAATACCAGGACCAGAACATGCGATATGTTCTCATAGGATGGGAAATATGGGACTGATTATATAGAAAGAACTAAATGAAAGGTCTATAGTCTAAAACAAATAATTATATATGATATGCTGTATATATATCCCTCCATCTAGTAGCACATTGGACTTCTGCCTTCAGAACTGCAGCCATCCATCGTAGTGTAGATTCCACTCGGTGATGAAAAGATTCTGCAGGAATATCGGCCCCTACGGACAGGAAGCTGCTTGTAGTTGCTGTAGATTAGATGGCGGTTTGACATGTTCTGACCAGCTGGCAGGAAGGGGTCAGCGATTCATGCTGCTTGTGCCAAATTCTGCCCTCCCATCAGCACGGGGCAACAGAAATCTGGATCCATCTGACCAGGGAATGTTTTTCCGCTGCTCAGTGATACAAGTTTTGCGCTTTTGCCCGCTGGAGTCTCGTCTTTCAGTTTCTCTTAGACACAATGGCGCTGGAACTGGTCGCCTGCTGTTATATCCCATCCCTGCTAAGGAACGGCGAGTTGTGCGTTCGGACACGTTAGGTGGAGCTCCAGCGTTGTATTCAGCTGACTGTGCAGCCTGTTGGTCAGAACGATTCCTGACATCCTCCTCCGACCCCTTTCAGGGATGAGTTGTTCCCGTCCGCACTATTCTTCACTGGATGTTTTCCTCGATTGGCCATTCTCAGTATACTCTCCACACCGTTATAGGAGAACCCCCGGCGGTTGGCTAGTCTAGCACGGATGACCGGCCTCGTTGGAAGTCGCTCTGATTGCTGGATTCTCTCATCTAATATGGATTCACACTGAGACTGATCCACGGAAAACTTGTCACATTATTTTATGCCGCACTCCGGGGTCACGGGGAGAATTACCGTACAGGGAAGCCCCAATCATGAGAGGGGTTCTAATAAAGGGGCGGTCAGTGTAGATGTATTTATTTTTCTTCTTGGCTTCTGATCCTTGCTATAGATGGCAGAATCCTACTAGATTGTCAGATGTAGCGGCCTGAACACAAGCTGTGGAATATAAGTGTATCTGCACACGGTTAGGGTGCCTTCACACTTGTGATCGCGATATCGCTGTGTTTTTCTAACACGATTGTCTATAGGACCTTCTAGTGACTTTCAAAAATCACGAAGCGCAAACTTACGATTTTTGTGCGATGCGTTTTTAACATTAGAAAGTCCTATTGGCATTCGTGTAAAAAAAACCGCGCAATATCGCGATGGCCGGTGTGCAGGAGCCCTAAAGCAAAGGACGGTGTGGAAGAAGAGGATGTTCAAGGTGAACCTTCATCTCCTGCTCCCGTAATACATTCTTATCACGCTCTACACACAGAATACTGCAGCCTCCGACACGGCCGGCCGCGGGCCAACATACAGGATATGGGCTAGCAGGCGCTTATCTCTGTGTTACACAATGTAATATCTGCTGCTAATTGTGGAATACGGCATCAAAGCATTCATTAGGCTCAGATAATTAGCAAGATGTCTTCAGGATGGAACACGTCTTGATCCGTGAAGCCGAGTCTTTCACAGTAGCTCAATAGCAGCCGATTTCACATTTACATATTCCTTCCTACGGGAAAACTGAGCGCCGGACTGAAGTAATGAAGGGGGAGGGTGCCGGCGCCCGTGAAGGAGGGTACATGGCGTACGGGTGGATGTTGTAGGAATGTTTCCTACCCAGCTGCTCCCTCCACTGAAATGAATGGACCTGAAGAGTTTGCATTGCCATCTCTGTGCTTGTGTAACAGGTAACGGGCATGTGCCCCGGCTCAGGATGGCACGGCGATGACAGACGGAGGCAGAGGTGGCACATTTTGGATAAAAAAGAAAAACTAAGCAAACTAGAATTCTGCATCACTCCAAGGGAGGGTCCGAGTAAATAACCGGAAGTCACACGCTAATAACACGCCATCCTCACGGCCTGATGGACTCTAGGTGCTAGAGTACTTTACTAAATCCCTATGGTCCGTGACACTGTGGCCCCGAACGCACCTTAGGTGCCAATCAACATCCCTGGGGCGGGGCCTAATAGGCTGAGTTACATGGCAGACATGGAGAGGTCTCTCAGGCTTCCGGTTGCCAAGGAGACCCATTGGTACTTTGTGGTCTCACTGTGGGATGCCGATGGCTGACAGAAGGAGCCCCTTTCCCCTATCACTTGCTTACATGCTGCAGTTGCTATTGATTGTGGCATATAAGGGGTTAAACTGCCAAGATTTGAGGTTTATCAGCTCCTCAGAGCAGGAGCCTGGCTGTCAGTAGTCACCCGAGCCACCGCCTTACAAAGATGTGCCCATTAGGGAGTCAGTAAAAAGGTGTATTGGCCGTCACTAAGGCCACTCTCATGCATCCGTTTTTTACTGCGATTACCGCGGCGTTTTTGAACGCTGTGGTAACTTGCGATATAAGGTTCCCATTGATTTCAATGGGGCCTCGCAGTCATGCACTCAATTATGGCGCTGGAAGGTGCTTTCCAGCGGTGCGATTTTTGAGCGCTGTCTGCGCTATTTTTCCTCGTTTAGCGCACCTCATCACCCATCACAATCATGGGGGGCGCTAAACCCGCCAAAACAAACAAATCACAGGACTTTGCTGGTATGTGTGAGAGTGGCCTAAGGTATTAGGAGGGACTTTACTAATATGGTGGAGATGGAAGTCAAGGACCCTTCTTCTTCAGCTGTGATACCCTAAGGAGAGGCTTCAGCTACTCACCGACTGCCCCAGCATGTCCCCCACAGTCTGGATGTCCGGCCAGTTCTGCACACAGTGGTTGACCTGCTCCAGAAACTGCTCGTGGTGCTCCAACAGCTCCGGGATCTGGTCAAAGATCTCGTCCACCAGAGACGGGTCACACAGCGAGCAATTCTCCGGCTGCTTCAGTGGTTTCATGTAAGCCTAGAGAAGAGAAATCAGTCAGTTATAATGAGACATTAAAGTTGTTCACTTGAAAATAATTGAGTATCGTGTATCAATAGTAGATCAGTGGAGGTCCGCCACCCAGGACCCCTGCTGTGCACTGAACCGATTTCTGCAGAAAACAGACAGCTCCGCTCCCACTACAGTGGCCAGACATGGTTTTACACACAATGTAGCCATTGAAGTGAATGGGTGTAATACCGAGCCTGGCCACTGCAGTGGGAACGGAGCCATCAGTTTCCTACAGAAATCAGCTCAGTGCTCAAAGACAATGAACCAGCAAACAGCTGTTCAAATGGGGTCCTGGGTGGAGGACTCCCACCAATCAACTATTGGAGAGTTATCCTAATAATGAATAATACCATTAATACATTTACAAATAGACAACCCATTTAAATATACCACATCTTTAAAAAAAATATGGCTGCTTTATTCCAGAAACAGTGCCCCAGCTGTCCATGGGTTGTGTGTGGTACTGCAGCTCAGTTCTACTGAAGTGAATGTGGCTGAAACACAATATCCCGCACAACCTGTGGACAAGAGTGGCGCTGTTTCGGGAAGTAAACCGCTGCCATGTTTTTCTAGTCTTCACCTGGGTGGAGTTTAGCTGGAGCCGAATTGTGGCCGCGTGACAACTGACAGCTGCGGAGCGGCGGGCGATTAATGAAAGCAAGGCCGCAATCAGGAGCAGAGAGCGTCTTGCATTAAGCAGCCTTCCCGCGGGCGAGCGCGATATCGGGCTGAGAAACTTGTAACATCGAGATGTTTACTGTGAATGCGTTGCAACTTGCGGGGAAAAAAAAAACGCATCGCATCGCTAAACATACATTTTCAATAAGAATTTTTTTTCTTAAAAATCGCGTCGCATCGCTGTACATGTCAGTGCAAATTTTTTTTCTCACCCATTGGAACAGCAGGCTAGCTTCCTGCGGACTCACAAAAAAGTAGAACATGCGGCGATTCTTCTTACAGCATCGCAGCGAGGGAAGAGTCGCGCACGTAAAAAGACTCATTGAAAATAATGGGGTCTATTCCAATGTGAGTTCTGTGCGCCTCGCAACGAGAAACCCACTCAGGTGAGCGCACCCTCAAGGCGAGCGCAATATCGATCCAAGAAACACGGACCAATATTGTTCACTGCGAGTGCGTTGCGTTTTGCGAGAAAATCGCGTTGCATCGCTGAACATGCAATTTTCTCCAACGCGAAAATCCCATGTATTTTCAATGGTAAAAATAAAAAAAAAATAAGTAAAAAAATCCCACTGGCATGCAGACGTTCAGTTATGTTCGGTCGTGTGAAAAAAAATGGCAGCATGTCCTATATTGGTACGTATTACACACCGCAATAGACCATTAGGGCGAACGGGCTGCGTATTCGCCATGTAACTAACAGGCCGTTCTAGGTTTCTTTTTGTTTGCATAAATAAAATGCGTATTTACAGGCGCAAAACCCGCCAGGAACGTCCAAAACAGGCCGCCATTGTGGCAGAAATACGCTGCGTATTTAGGTGACCGGAGCCCGCAGTCACCCGTGTGAATGAGCCCTGAATGCTGCGGATTTTCCGTAGCATTTACGCTATGTGTGGACATTCGCTCGCACGGAGAAATATTGATGCAGATTTCACGCCAAAATCAGTGACAATGTTATATCACATTGTATCCGACGGCGATTCGCGCCGCGGCTGACACTGGGCTGATGAGGACTTTCTGCGATGCGGGGAAAAAAACACTCGTGTCCATGACCCCATTCAAAAGAATTGGGTGCATGTTCGTGTGAGATTTGTGCGTTTGCAACGGCCTCAGGATATGTTACATGTAGCACATTTTCCGTATCGGCTGCGGATTACATGGAGTGTGGATTTCAGCCCCTCATTTAAGTAGGTGAAATCCGCGCCACAGAGTAAGTCGACAAGCGACAGATCTTAAATCTGCGCCACGTGTCAATTACAGGTAGATATTGATTTCCATACTTGGTGGATGAGATTCGTAATCTATTATCCACATCGCTTGGATTGTAAATGCTGAGGATTTTCCATACTGACATTCGCAGCATTTCCGTTACACGTGAACATGGCCTGAAGGTACCTTTACACGGAGCGATTATCACCCGAATAAGCAAATTCAGGTAATAGTCGCGCCGTGTACAAATGGCCACCAACTAGGCATTGGGCGAAAAAAATCACTCATTTGTAGAAGTCACTGTATTTTCAGCTCACCTAAACTCCAAGGGTCTGTCGGGCCGTGTAAACAGGAGCCGCTCAATGTTGGAGCAACTGCCTGTTTACGGTAAATGGAGGTGAACCAAATCTTTGTCCTGGTTGAAGAAGTGTCTGGCTCTGTCAATGGGCAAATCTCCTTGATTATGTATGGACCCTTAAAGTGGTGGAGGCCCCAGGTCAAAGGGTCCAACTCCTCCAGCCCCATATCTATCAGTGAATCGCTCTGCAAGGTGGTGTTGACCATATAAAGGGTATTTTGATCATTAACACTCTTGTTGGGTTTATAAACTACAAAAAAATGTAAAAAATGCAAATGACCAATGTACTGTAGAAGCAGACCGATCACTCAAAACCACGTAAAACATGCAACGATCGGAACACGCCAAGCGAAAATCACACCACAAAAGGAAACAATGGATAATTGAAGAAATTTATGAGGACAGACCTCAAAAACAGCGCTCAGCGGAACAGCTGGCAGGAGCGCCGCGTGATTGTTACATTACGGTTTTCATTTATTTAACCTCAACGCAATCGTATTCCTGACGGGAAAAAGTAGATTTGTGATGCAGATAAGGCCGACCACCGAACAGAAGCGTTCCAGGGCACGAGCAGAGGAAGCACAGAGCACCGCCCGCTCTGGACAGCAATCCAAAAACAGCACTAATCTCGGTGACTTCATAGTCACCGGCTCCAGAAACTCTGGAAATCCAAAAATAGTCTGGAATGTGCAGAAAACTGTTCCAACCCAGATTATAATCCGGAATTTACAAGAACAGAGGGAACGCTGAGCGAAGACGAGGGGTGGTGGAGGGAAGATTGGTGGGGCTGGTTAGAAGAGAGGTAGGAAGAAGAGGAGAACAAAGATTTGGCTAAGACGGTGATGGTGTCTTGATGAGAAGTTTTTGGTTCTTCTCTGCCCGCATTGCAAGTACTGTATCCTTCAGCACTACCTGCCCGTTAGAACATGAGGATCTGTTCTCAGTTTGTGGATAGGGTAGTTCTGTGCCCTAACTGACATGGCGCCAGGGAGATGCAGCCTCGACTGCCATATTGCTTGAGAACTTGGTGCGATATAGGCTTTGCAAGAACACAAGGGTGTAAGCCCACTGAGCGTAAAAGGGGTGACCATGTACCCAATCTATGCACCCAATTTCTCTCATTGTGTCTGTATTTTACTTTAAGGCAGTGGCGATATTTCCTGTGGCAGTAGCGCAATAGGTGCGTCTGAAAATGGGCAGCTGTATATAATATACCGCTTGGTGTGAGCTGAGGATGCAGAAGACAAAAAAAAAGAGAACATAGACAGTTGGTTGACCAGAGTGGAAAATATAAACCAATATTTCCCAACCTTTTTCGGATTGCGGAACACCTCGTCAAAAATGTATTAATCTCGCGGCACCCATGCAGAAGACAAACTTTCTTTGTCTTCTTACTCTCCTCTGTCTCTCCTTCCATGCGGCACCCCACGGAGCTTCTCACAGCACACCGGGGTGCCACGGTTGGGAATCCCTGCCCTATTTGGCTGTCTCCACAAGGATAAACAGCACTCCTGCCCAAAGAACTGTATCTGCTCCACTGCAGACTTTCCCACCTTTTTTCGGCTAGCGGCACATCTTGATAAAAAGGTTTTATCTCGCGGCACCCGTGCAAAATTAAATTCTTTCTTTCCCCTTCTCTCCTTGGTCATTTTCGATCTTTCTCCATCTCTCTCCTTCCTGCAGCCCCCCGAGAGGTTTTTACAGCACACCAGGGTCTAACAGTGACCTAGTTGTAAATCACTAATACTCGTATAAGCCAGCATGGAGTGTACGAACCGCGAATATACAGTATTATACTGCGGATACTCAGCAAATAGAAACAGGGAGATGATATTATGGACTACTTCTCTGAATTCGTGTGTTGTCCCCGTGAGATGCTACCGTCGCTTACTAACATAATGTTGCTACTGGTTTCTACTGTGCTGGTTTTTCCTAGCTGACAAAGCAAAAAGGATGTGGCCTCAAACCGGTTCCTTGCTTCCACACGTTTGCCAACATGGCAACCATGCTCCCAAAAACTCCACCGGAGGTTTCCTCAAGTGGTTTTCCTACCTAAGGTAGGTCATACTGCTGCAGACCCCATCCCAAAAGACCTCCAGGTTGAGCCATCTGACCACTTCGCTTGTTGCATGAGCGCACTCACATGAGCATACATATACTATAAAAGGAAGAGCTAAATAGCGGTCTGGTTCCAGTGGACTCAAGAGGAGAGATACTGTCACATGAGTTTAGAAGTGTCTCATTATATAACCAAGAAGGATAGTGGTGCCAGAGCCATCGGGGGCTTGAGCACTTGCTACCATGTATTGATCCTTTGCCTATGAGTGGCGTCGGAGTAAGAAAGTTGGACTAGTGTTGGACCTATTGATAGACCTTGAATGACAACATGGTGGCTGAAGGACATCCCCTGCTTTGGTAGCCATTCATATGTAAAGTTAACCTTTTAGAATAAGAGACGTTGATATCAGGATAAGAAGCCACCGGGGGTGCGATACCCAATGGGGTCACATTGAATTTAAGGCCAACTTTAATATCCTATGGCACAAGTATGCCAAGGTGATCATGTTTTCCCAGGCTAACCTAACCCCAAACCTCTACAGGTAAGTCACCACTTCAATATTTACCCCTCAAGGGGGCAAAACACCACAGGACAAAGAAACACAGAAAGACAGCGCTATCTTTTTGTGTTTCTTTGCCCTCACGTGCCATTCATGACAGCATCAGTGTTGAAGCCAGTGATTGGCTAAGTAGTTAAGCATACAATGAACAACACAACAAAGGGCACCTGACTATTGCTTCTTCCAGGACTGGAGTGGCAGGAAAGGGACTCCTATGCAGGACTGGGGCGGACATATAATGGACACTTGTACTTTGGGTGCATTTTCTACTTTGTGTTATGTACCAAATAAAAACACAAACAGGTAACATCATGAGTTATAATTAATCCCCCGCAGTCATAATTCTTATTAATTAGACAGAGTAGGTGTAGAAAACCAATTTCTGTAGTTTGCGGAGAAGCTTGAGTAGAGATAAGGTGCGGGCAGCGTGCCAGGCTGCAGGCCTCAGGAAGTCATTATACCAGACTCTATGGGAGATTTCCTGCCCGAACGAAAACATTCGTAATGTAACTGAGGTCGGAGACATGCATCTTCCTCGGCCACTCCATGACAAGGGGCTCGTGTCCATTATTCATCCAGGTCTAAGGGCTCCATAAATTCAGTAGTCGTAATCTACAGCAGGCCACGGCATCCACATGATGAGATCACTTCTATTTCTTTCAGGACGCTTCCTCTTTCACGATTGACCTGGTCAGAAGCTTCACAGAACACACAATGACATGGGTCTAGTAAGAGCCTTGCTCGGAGTGCCACCGCCTGCTCAAGTGGAGGCCTCTAAATCAGAAGGTCTCTCCACTAATCACCCCTTTCTTCCCTTAGCTCATGAGTTTCAAGCTTTCAACAGGTGAGGAACTTTCTGATACTAAGGTGTACGGACAATGTAGAAAATGATTCTAAAGCCAGTTCCAATATGGACAAGGCGGAAAAATCCCTTAACTGGATGCTGTGCTCACATTACCTTCAAGCAGTTGGGAGGGGTAACATCTCTCCTTAGAGAGAGCACCTAGAGTGTGAGTGAGTGAGGGCACTTAAGGCCCATTTAAATACAACGATTCTCGCTCAAAATGCGCTCAAAGCCATCTTTTGAGTGATAACCGTTGCATCTAAATGCATGTTGTGCAGAGATTGTTGTTGCCATCTCTCTGTATGCTGCATAGTTGCATACGGACTATTAGTCATGCCTGGGAGAGGGCTGGAGGTCTGGTTCTCTAGTTGCGCTTCTTATCAGCAGGTGTGGAGAGCTTTATATTCATACCCCTCCCTTTCCTCCTTGCTGGTTATTCAGTTCACTAGAGGAGTGGTTGGAGCTGGGGAGATTATCTAGCCTGGGTGATAGCTCCCATATTCAGATAAGTGCTGCCTTATCCTTTATGTTGTTTTTGGTTACCTTTATTGTTTTGTATTGTGGTGTCAGTACTTCTCTCCAGGAGTTCCTATAGAGATAGTCAGGGCCCACAAGAAGATAGCGGGGCTGTCCTTATCAGGGCAAGAACTCTGCTTGCAGGCAGGGGCTCCTCACTTCCCTGTTTGGTAAGGGACAGGTTTTTCCATCTTCCTGGAGTGGGGCTCACTGTCCTGCATTGCGTGGTGTATGACTCTTGCGTTCAGTGTGAACGTCACCCTGCGCCTGTGCTGACCGTGGTACCCTTGTGCCGTACGGACGTGACATTTCCACCTTCCTTATTTGTATTTTACCCAGAGGAGCATGGATGGCCTTATAAGTCTCCTTACTCACCTTCTTGGTGCTCTCCTTAAGGAGAGATGTTACCCCTCCTGACCCACATCACAGGCCTCTCACTAGCCAAGCCGGGATCCTACTGCACACTGATGAGGGGCAAAAACCCTGAAACAGCTGTCTGTATGAATTTTCGCTTGGTTTTCAGTTCCCAATCATTTCTCTACAGACCTGTATAAAGGGTCAAGCATTGATTTGAAGGAATGCTGCCATCCAATAGGTGGCGCTGCGAAGGTATTGTTCCATCTTCCTTATCATCAGGCAGTTGACACATGATGCAGATAACAGTTGTTGGAAGCCCATAAGTTCTTCCTCTAGGACTCCAACTAATGCTCCATCGCAACGATACATAGAAGAGAGGAGTCGATGAGAGTTATGGAGACAACCAAACTCACAAGATCCACATGCATGGTCACCTCTCCACCTTTTGTCAGCTGGAGACGATCACTGAACGGCCCTTGGAGACCGTAAGTAATGGATTCCCCTGCAGGTCCCAAAAACGGTGGAAGTCCCAGGGCCCTATATTCCAATTCTAGTCATCACATTACAAACTTTACAAACAAGAGAAAATTATTTCTATACTTCATTTGCCCCAAGATATCATTTTGCACAGTCAACGAATGTCTCTGCAGACAAACAGCATACAATATTATAGTCAGTTGCCTATTACCAGTTATAAAGGGCCTTTCGTTATTACATGGCGCTGACCCATTCCATATCCATATGGGAAAACCACTCAGTTCTACGAGTTGACTCTAGTATGTATAGCAATGCTTTGAGTCCCATGACCAAAGATTAGGCAAGAAATTACATGCGACCTATCCAACAGATACATTATTGTGTAAAGGTTTTAGGCAGGTTCAGAAAAAATGCTGCAAAGTAAAAAGGTTTTCAACAACAGAAGTGTTAATAGTTTTTTAGGCAATTAACAAAATGCAAAATCAAAAGAGAAATGTAAATTACATCAATATTTGGTGTGACCCCCCTTTGCCTTCAAAATACCATCAACTCTTCTAGGTACACTTGCACACAGTTTTTGTAAGGAACTCGGCAGAGAAGTTGTTCCAATCATCTTGGAGAACTAAGCAGAGATCTTCTGTGGATGTCGGCTCGCTCAGATCCTTCTGTCTCTTCATGTAATCCCAGACAGATTGGATGATGATGAGATCAGGTCTCTGTGGGCCAAATCATCACTTCCAGGACGCCGTGTTCTTCTTTGTGCTGAAGATAGTACTTTATGACATTGGTTGAATGCTTGGGGTTGTTGTCCTGTTGCAGAATACATGTGGAGTCAATCAGACGCCTTCTATTTTTGAAAAAAAAAAATCTTACTTTGCCCCATTTTTTCCACACCTGCCTAAAAACTTTACACTGTAGTGTATATCATGCTGGAAAAGGATTTACAAAATTCCAGAGCAAACGTCTAAGGTAAAACCACTACACCCGTATCGGCGCGGTTTACTGTCATGTAAGAAATGAAATACAGTCTGAAGCCTCATTGCGGCATGGGAGAGTTGGCAGACGAGAGCGTTCTACAGATTGTGTGTGTTTACGCTCTTCGTGTTCTTCCAGGCAAGACGTCAAACATCTCTAGAGTGAGAGGTGGAACGTTCCTTTCCAAGAGAGTTCTTCACACCATGTCAGTCATAATCCTGCTGCTCTCTAAGTGGCTTCTATAAGGTCCAAAAAATCCAGATATCACTGAATATGAACTCATAGGATACAGAAAAGACAACAACAACAAAAAACAAAGACATAAGACAAATAAAAACAATATAGGAGACAAAGTACTAATCAAATTATCCTTCTCCACCCCAGTCCATATCCCGCTATTATTTTATATCTTAACAGTGTAGCTTCCTAACTTATCCACCTCATTCGCATGGCCTCCGACACTCAACTCAAGTATGAGCCTTCAAGCATAATTTGCCACATCTCCACACAATCTACAATTTTCTTTTCTTCAACTTAATTCTGTATCCACCACCTAAATTTTATTCTCCCAAATCTTTCTACCATCATGTCTTCTTCTGCAATCTTGTGGCCTCCAATGTTCTCCACCTCAGCCCGATAACACTCCAGTATTCTTCTTTATTTTCATTTCGTTCCCTTGAGTATTTTCCATTCAGGCATTCCCTCCCCAGTTCTCCGCTTCTGTTCCTCGCTCCTCCCCAGTTCTCCGCTTCTGTTCCTCTCCCTTCCCCGGTTCTCCGCTTCTGTTCCTCTCCCCTCCCCGGTTCTCCGCTTCTGTTCCTCTCCCCTCCCCGGTTCTCCGCTTCTGTTCCTCTCCCCTCCCCGGTTCTCCGCTTCTGTTCCTCTCCCCTCCCCGGTTCTTCGCTTCTGTTCCTCTCCCCTCCCCGGTTCTCCGCTTCTGTTCCTCTCCCCTCCCCGGTTCTCCGCTTCTGTTCCTCTCCCCTCCCCGCGGTTCTCTGCTTCTGTTCCTCTCCCCTCCCCGCGGTTCTCCGCTTCTGTTCCTCTCCCCTCCCCGCGGTTCTCCGCTTCTGTTCCTCTCCCCTCCCCGCGGTTTTCCGCTTCTGTTCCACTCCCCTCCCCGCGGTTTTCTGCTTCTGTTCCTCTCCCCTCCCCGCGGTTCTCCGCTTCTGTTCCTCTCCCCTTCCCTGGTTTTCCGATTCTGTTCCTCTCCCATCCGCGGTTCTCCGCTTCTGTTCCTCTCCCCTTCCCGGTTCTCAGCTTCTGTTCCTCTCCCCTTCCCTGGTTTTCCGCTTCTGTTCCTCTTCCCTCCCCGTTTTTCTGCTTCTGTTCCTCTACCCTCCGCGGTTCTCCGCTTCTGTTCCTCTCCCCTCCCCGGTTCTCCGCTTCTGTTCCTCTCCCCTCCCCGGTTCTCCGCTTCTGTTCCTCTCCCCTCCCCGGTTCTCCGCTTCTGTTCCTCTCCCCTCCCCGCGGTTCTCTGCTTCTGTTCCTCTCCCCTCCCCGCGGTTCTCCGCTTCTGTTCCTCTCCCCTCCCCGCGGTTCTCCGCTTCTGTTCCTCTCCCCTCCCCGCGGTTTTCCGCTTCTGTTCCTCTCCCCTCCCCGCGGTTTTCTGCTTCTGTTCCTCTCCCCTCCCCGCGGTTCTCCGCTTCTGTTCCTCTCCCCTTCCCTGGTTTTCCGATTCTGTTCCTCTCCCATCCGCGGTTCTCCGCTTCTGTTCCTCTCCCCTTCCCGGTTCTCAGCTTCTGTTCCTCTCCCCTTCCCTGGTTTTCCGCTTCTGTTCCTCTTCCCTCCCCGTTTTTCTGCTTCTGTTCCTCTACCCTCCGCGGTTCTCCGCTTCTGTTCCTCTCCCCTCCCCGGTTCTCCGCTTCTGTTCCTCTCCCCTCCCCGGTTCTCCGCTTCTGTTCCTCTCCCCTCCCCGGTTCTCCGCTTCTGTTCCTCTCCCCTCCCCGGTTCTCCGCTTCTGTTCCTCTCCCCTCCCCGGTTCTCCGCTTCTGTTCCTCCCCCCTTCCCGGTTCTCCGTTCTGTTCCTCTCCCCTCCGCGGTTCTCCGCTTCTTTTCCTCTTCCCTCCCCGGTTCTCCGCTTCTGTTCCTCTCCCCTCCCCGGTTCTCCGCTTCTGCTCCTCCCCCCTTCCCGGTTCTCCGTTCTGTTCCTCTCCCCTCCGCGGTTCTCCGCTTCTTTTCCTCTTCCCTTCCCGGTTCTCAGCTTCTGTTCCTCTCCCCTTCCCTGGTTCTCCGCTTCTGTTCCTCTCCCCTTCCCGGTTCTCCTTTCTGTTCCTCTCCCCTCCACAGTTCTCCGCTTCTGTTCCTCTCCCCTTCCCGGTTCTCAGCTTCTTTTCCTCTCCCCTTCCCTGGTTTTCTGCTTCTGTTCCTCTCCCCTGCCCGGTTCTCCGCTTCTGTTCCTCTCCCCTGCCCGGTTCTCCGCTTCTGTTCCTCTCCCCTGCCCGGTTCTCCGCTTCTGTTCCTCTCCCCTGCCCGGTTCTCCGCTTCTGTTCCTCTCCCCTGCCCGGTTCTCCGCTTCTGTTCCTCTCCCCTGCCCGGTTCTCCGCTTCTGTCCCTCTCCCCTCCCCGCTTCTCCGCTTCTGTTCCTCTCCCCTCCCCGCTTCTCCGCTTCTGTTCCTCTCCCCTCCCCGCTTCTGTTCCTCTCCCCTCCCCGCTTCTGTTCCTCTCCCCTCCCCGCTTCTGTTCCTCTCCCCTCCCCGCTTCTCCGCTTCTGTTCCTCTCCCCTCCCCGCTTCTGTTCCTCTCCCCTCCCCGCTTCTGTTCCTCTCCCCTCCCCGCTTCTGTTCCTCTCCCCTCCCCGCTTCTCCGCTTCTATTCCTCTCCCCCCCCGCTTCTCTGCTTCTGTTCCTCTCCCCCTCCCCGCTTCTCCGCTTCTGTTCCTCTCCCCCTCCCCGCTTCTCCGCTTCTGTTCCTCTCCCCCTCCCCGCTTCTCCGCTTCTGTTCCTCTCCCCCTCCCCGCTTCTCCGCTTCTGTTCCTCTCCCCCTCCCCGCTTCTCCGCTTCTGTTCCTCTCCCCTCCCCGCTTCTGTTCCTCTCCCCCTCCCCAGTTCTCTGCTTCTGTTCCTCTCCCCCTCCCCGGTTCTCTGCTTCTGTTCCTCTCCCCCTCCCCGCTTCTCTGCTTCTGTTCCTCTCCCCCTCCCCGCTTCTCCGCTTTTGTTCCTCTCCCCTCCCCGCTTCTGTTCCTCTCCCCCTCCCCGGTTCTCCGCTTCTGTTCCTCTCCCCCTCCCCGCTTCTCCGCTTCTGTTCCTCTCTCCTCCCCGGTTCTCCGCTTCTGTTCCTCTCCCCTCCCCGGTTCTCCGCTTCTGTTCCTCTCCCCTCCCCGGTTCTCCGCTTCTGTTCCTCTCCCCTCCCCGGTTCTCCGCTTCTGTTCCTCTCCCCTCCCTGGTTCTCCGCTTCTGTTCCTCTCCCCTCCCTGGTTCTCTGCTTCTGTTCCTCTCCCCTCCACGGTTCTCAGCTTCTGTTCCTCTCCTCTTATCTGGTTTTCTGCTTCTGTTCCTCTCCCCTTATCTGGTTTTCCATTTCTGTTCACAGCTCAGATTCTCGCCTTTGGTTCCCCTTTAAGGTTTTCTGCTTCAGTTCCCTCCCCCTCCAGTTCCACTCCCTCCTACTTTGTCGAGCTCAAAAGGAGCACTGACATGTCCCCTAAGATCTAAACATTTGATCAGTCTTGCAGGTGTGAAAGTCTGAGGAGTCCCCAACTTTTTGGGAACAATAACCAAGTCACTATAAAGTATAAAAATGTATCCCCCATTCCGAGGAAACCGATAATCTATTAGTGGGCAAGAGACATTGAAAATGAGAAACCTAAAATAATTTACATTTCAACAAACTGTAAGATGTGTTTAATATTGCACAGCTTGAATTTCACATCAAACTAAAAGTACAGAATTCTGGGGCCTCGAGCCACTTAAAAAATAAAATAAAACCTGACAACTGGATGATAAAGAAGCAGCTTAGAATTGGCACACGCTGGTCAGAAGAGATAGGCAGTCTTTGGGCATTTTTAATACTGTCACTTTCTTCCAGAGTAAAATCAAAGCGGTTGTCTTCATTTTTGGAAATTCCCATAGACGACCAACACAAAGCCGGAGTAATCCTGAAGAGGAACATCAATGGGGCTTTGATGATTTACAAATAAAAGATTAAAACAATTGGTTCTATGAGACTCGGAGCGTCGAGGAGGTTTATATTTTTATAGTCGGATTTAATATTTTTTTTAGGAAAACATCAAAGTGGAAAAATGTCTTGTTTTTACAGAATATCTTGGAGAATAAAGTCTCATACAAACAAATCTGAGCCAGGTGGATTAAACAACAAATACTAGGAAGCGGAAAATATTAGAAATGGCGCCTGACTGCAGGGTCTTATAGCGATTTCCAGCTTCCCCTTTTAGATTTAGCAGTCCCATATTGTATTAGTAATAAGCCTCCCCCTCCTACTCTTCATGTGAGTTGTCCAAATCCCCCCAAACCAGTATAGTTCAGCCTGGTAGTTGGCCAACGACAATGTACACCTCCGTTATGGTCCCCCCTGGTTATAGTTTGCCTCACTGTTTTCCCCTGGAGGTGATACAAGTCCCACTTTTTATCCACTCCCTCCCCCCCCTTTTTTTAAAGTTTAGTGGGCATACACCGGTCCCGCCTGCCTCTTTTCTCAGTGGGTGGGGCTTATCATAAGGGGGCGAAGCCAAATATGGCCTACCAGATTTGCTATAATGTATGCCTCTTAATACATCTGTCACACTTATGCAGGCGCACACTTTACTTAGACCAATGCATGAAACACCAGTCTACGTAAATAGGGCCAATGTGTTTTATGCTTCATGGTTTCCACTTATTCTTTAGTGTTGCTTTGGTTGGTGCATCTTACAACGTAATGGCAGTGGTGCAGCTTGAGACTGCAGCAGTCCTTGGAGCCTCCTTGTTAAGGCCGGTCATCATAGCCCTGTGAGCGGAGGCTGTGGACCACTAAGACAGTGAGGGATTACCACTGAGAACTGCTGAGTGTGTCTACAGAGTTACACAGAGGCCTGCTGAATTACTAAGGACTGTGAACTTGCAAAGGGACTGTGGATATATAGAGAGACTGAGATCGTATTCCACAATGGCCGAGACAATGTTGCCAAGTAGTAGAATCTGTATTGCCAAAGTATTTGAAACTATGTTACAACATTCAGAAACGGCACCAAGTAAAAGTGACTGTAACCATAAATCAGCTGCCGAATAAAGACTGTTTCCATTTACTGCAACGTGTGCTCTGTCTCTTAAGCGACCCGCACCAGGGGAATACCACCAGGGGAATACCACCAGAGACTGGCAAAAAAATGAAATGATACACAAAGACGTAAAATGTAACTGAAGTACAGCATAGGACCAGCCGGTAAATGAAGAAACTCTCAAGTCACCGAGTAGGGGAACACATTGTGCAACCAGATCATTCATATGAAATCACCTAAACGTCTCCGAAGAAGTCTTCACAGTAGGTTCTCTGCAAATGAGCACAGATGTGTCCCTGGTAAGATCAACATCTTAGGTGTGGATGGTTGAGAAGCCTGAAGTCCACAGGGAATGAAGGACATCTCGTCACGCAGTGGGTAAGGACCTACTGAACCACTGACCGAACTGACTTCGGGCTACTTCCGAGGCTAGAACCTAAAAGCCCTCTGGTGGTCACTCTAACACCTGCAAGTGGGATATAGTCTTAGCTGCAGGGCCCCCCCCCCCCCAGGCTATTACCCCAAAAATAGTCTTCATGCAGTGACAGCTGACAGCGACAGGTGAGAGGCACCATGGCGCGGCACCGAAGTGGCAAAAAGAATGTCCATATCACAAGCTGAAGTCAGGACAGGCGAAGTCCTTGCATAAACGAAGAAACAGGCAGAAGGTCAGTTCCGAAGGCAACCAGGCAATGTGTGATCAAAGAATAAGTTGAGGTCAGTAAAAGGAAGTTGGTAAAGCTGAGTCAACAGGCATGGGTCAAAACCAGGAACAGGCAAGAAAAGAGTAGCGACTTTGCAAAATGGAACAGAGTTTATTGCTCAGGCACCCTCCAATGCGAGATGGGGGGGGGGGGGGCTTAAATAGGCGGAGAACAGTCCAGATTGGCTAGGGATCAGAAAGTTGGGTGTGCACGCTAGTCCTTTAAGAAGCTTGCTAGACGCAACACTACAGGCGGCAGGGAAGAGGGATACAGGAAATATTGCTGACCAGCAGCCATAACTGAAGACCCTAGCAGCCATGCCCAGTATAAGGTTCCACTACACATGTCCAAGGTCATACTACATGATCTGTGGAGAGCATTAGCAATTTGGCCTTGGTACTTATTAATTACAACTTACTCAAATACAGTAAATTAAAGTTTGGCCTATGCAACTTGATAAATGTTTAATTGTGGTCTTGATTCCACGAACATCGTCTACTAAGCTTTCTCCTTGCTGGTGTACTTTAGTTTCTGCTAGACAGACAATCTAAAACGTATGGTCAATGCCAGAAGACAGCTGTAAAGGACAAACATCAACCGAAAATACCAACTTTAATGGTTTCTTAAGACTTTGCATAAAAATCTCTAAATTTAGCCAAATTTATAAAAAAAATGTGAACAATTCCACAGCAAATGCTTTTATAGATGCTGTAATATGTGCTACATTCAGGTCTTGGCAGAATTTCAAGATGTTCCGATTGGTGAGTCACACAGAGTCTATGCTGGTATTCCTACAGAAGACAATGAGCGTTCCCTGCCTGGCATACAACATCCTGTGTACAGCATGTTCCTGACACATCTGATGGATCAATGTCTCCATCCCGTAATCAGGCCCAGCAAGAATCAAACATAAGGTGTGATGAATTTACAAAAAACCTCTGATACATAAAACAACAAGACGATGTAACACATCAGCAGTACGGTGCAACATCTTGTATAAAAAATTATGTAACATCAGATCAGTGCAGATCTACAAGAACATCGCTGTCATCTGCCATAAGTCTGTAGATACAGCGATAAGGCATTATGCCATTCCCTTCACATTATAAACAGAGAATGTTCTTAATGATCCACTATAAAACTGCCCCCTATGTATAAGAATATATCTACTATAATACTGTCCCTATGTACAACAATATAACTACTATAATACTGCCCCCTATGTACAAGAATATAACTACTATAATACTGTCCCTATGTACAAGAATATAACTACTAAAATACTGTCCCCTATGTATAAGAATAGATCTACTATAATACTGCCCCCTATGTACAAGAATATAACTACCATAATACTGCCCCTATGTACAAGAATATAACTACTATAATACTGCTCCTATGTACAAGAATATAACTACTATAATACTGCCTCCTATGTACAAGAATATAACTACTATAATACTGCCCCCTATGTACAAGAATATAACTACTATAATACTGCCCCCTATGTACAAGAATATAACTACTATAATACTGCCCCCTATGTACAAGAATATAACTACTATAATACTGTCCCTATGTACAAGAATATAACTACTATAATACTGCCCCTATGTACAAGAATATAACTACTATAATACTGCCCCTATGTATAAGAATAGATCTACTATAATACTGCCCCCTATGTACAAGAATATAACTACCATAATACTGCCCCTATGTACAAGAATATAACTACTATAATACTGCTCCTATGTACAAGGATATAACTACTATAATACTGCCCCCTATGTACAAGAATATAACTACTATAATACTGCCCCTATGTACAAGAATATAACTACTATAATACTGCCCCTATGTACAAGAATATAACTACTAAAATACTGTCCCCTATGTACAAGAATATAACTACCATAATACTGCCCCTATGTACAAGAATATAACTACTATAATACTGCCCCTATGTACAAGAATATAACTACCATAATACTGCCCCCTATGTACAAGAATATAACTGCTATAATACTGCTCCTATGTACAGGAATATAACTACTATAATACTGCCCCCAATGTTCAAGAATATAACTACTATAATACTGCTCCCTATGTACAAGAATGTACCTACTATAATACTGCCCCCTATGTACAAGAATGTACCTACTATAATACTGTCCCCTATGTACAAGAATATAACTACTATAATACTGCCCCCTATGTACAAGAATATAACTACCATAATACTGCTCCCCTATGTACAAGAATATAACTACAATAATACTGCTCCCCTATGTACAAGAATATAACTACCATAATACTGCTCCCCTATGTACAAGAATATAACTACTATAATACTGCCTCCTATGTACAAGAATATAACTACTATTATACTGCCTCCTATGTACAAGAATATAACTACTATAATACTGCCCCCTATGTACAAGTATATAACTACTATAATATTGCCCCCTATGTACAAGAATATAACTACTATAATACTGCCTCCTATGTACAAGAATATAACTACTATAATACTGCCTCCTATGTACAATAATATAACTACTATAATACTGCTCCCTATGTACAAGAATATAACTACTATAATACTGCCTCCTATGTACAAGAATATAACTACTATAATACTGCCCCCTATGTACAAGAATATAACTACTAAAATAATGCCCACTATGTACAAGAATATAATTACTATAATAATGCCCACTATGTACAAGAATATAACTACTATAATACTGCCCCCTATGTACAAGAATATAACTACTATAATACTGCTCCTATGTACAAGAATATAACAACTATAATACTGCCCCCTATGTACAAGAATATAACTACTATAATACTGCCCCCTATGTACAAGAATATAACTACTATAATACTGCTCCCTATGTACAAGAATATAACTACTATAATACTGCCCCCTATGTACAAGAATATAACTACTATAATATTGCCCCCTATGTACAAGAATATAACTACTATAATACTGCCTCCTATGTACAAGAATATAACTACTATAATACTGCCCCTTATGTACAAGAATATAACTACTATAATACTGCCCATATGTACACAAATATAACTACTATAATATTGCCCCCTATGTACAAGAATATAGCTACTTTAATACTACCCCCTATGTACAAGAGTATAACTACTATAATACTGCCCCCTATGTACAAGAATATAACTACTATAATATTGCCCCCTATGTACAAGAATATAGCTACTTTAATACTACCTAGTACAGGTCAGGTATACAATATTACCAGAGATAAGTCTCTAAGGAATAGTGTGAAGTCACACAGCAGGATAAGGGGTTTATGATTATCTGCTAAAGGTTCATGATGTCATTGGGTGTATAAGTGGGCGGGGTTATCTCAGAAGTGTTGGTGATGTCACTGCCCATCTCAATTTCCACACTCGAGTCTTTTTTTTGCGATCCATCGCTCCCCTGCATCAGCACCATCTAGAAAAGCCAATACCTTCGGTGACCACATACCCCGGGGGTCATGTAACAGGTGTTAGTTCCGTGCTGTATCTATGTGACATCTATTAGTTCAGTACTGATCATTTGCCCCGCTTTCTCTGTTTTTCATGTTTATATGAGATTTCAGCCATCAGCAGGAAATGTACTGGTAATTTTCCACTATCGGAGGACAAGTAAGGGAAACACCTCTCTAGAGACCCGGCGCTGCCTCATTACCAGCACTGAGGCCATTGTCATACGAAGAGGATGGATATGATCGAATAAATAACAGAACCATCACTGAAAAATGAAAGCGATGGGAGAGATGGAGCCAAAGTAGAAGCATACACAGGAAATTATCAGTTTTTTTAACCCTTTCTCTGCAAGAGAATTTTTACTTTTTTTTTGCAGGGGTAAATTAACATTTTCCAGTCTTCCCGTTTCCCAAAATACCATCAATGCATGTCCTTTTGGGATCAAAGGGCATTAGATCCTCCAGCAAACACCAAATTAAAGCGCCTGACTAACCCATGTGGCCGTATCTGGTACTGCAGCAAAAGGGATGTCCATTAGTTGTGCTCAATGGTTCCATTCTTGCGTATCAAAGTCCTATTAGCAATGTACTGATGGCTGTTCATGTTAAAGGCTGGAGAAACCCTTTAAATACAGTTAGGAAGGCCCACCACCATTAGAGAGACTACAGTCCTGCGTGAGGCGGGGGGAGTGGTAGATAGTGGAGGGGAGTATCAATCATGTGGTTGAAGGGTTACACAACTCTGCAGATTGGTTGGAGCCCCACCAACCAGACATCAATTATAAGGATAGGTTAAAAATCCAATAAACGCGGGGCTTCATCAAATTAGACATTGCCTAGCTTTTACAGGCACTGTAGGAATACAGAGGTTGCAATGGCCTCCTGATTCTTGTGGGTCCACTGCGCCGCATGAGAGAACTACAATATTGTAAATGGGCAGGGATAAAGGAAAAACAGCATGTTACGTTGTGCTGCTGAGAAGTGTAGTACTATGGTTTCTAGCAGCACAGCCCTCACAGGGTTAATTGATTGAGCTGGCTGGGTGTGGTGACTTCCTGCTAGCCAATATACTGGGTCTTGGCTCACATATAAACCCTGCTCCTGTCGCTCTCTGTGTGTTTGGTGTTCAGGGTGAGCAGTCATGAATCCTTGTCCGTTGCAGCGTAATGTGTGTTTGGTGTCTTGCTGGTTCGTGTCTGTTTATTTTCTGTCAGTTTTGTGTCAGCTTGCTGTGTGACCTGTGATCTGTGTCCTGTCCTATTGCAGTTTGCTGTGTGAACTGTGTCTGGTGCTGCTGGACTCCTGGTTAGTGTAGGGACTAGCAGTATAGCCAGGAGCCGTGAAGTGGCCAGCTAGCTTCCATGTTTTGTACAAAATGTCAACTAATACCTGGTATTTATATATAGCTTATCATCTGTTACTAGTGGTTGCATTTTGGCTGCTGTATGCTCTGTTTTCTGGTTCTGTGTGTCCTGTTGTTCTGTCCCTGTTATGTGGCATGTGTAGGTGTCCTGTTCTGGGTGCGGCGTGGTTCCTAGGAGCAGCTAGGACCCAGATCCGAAGACCGCTGGGTCGCCCTTTATTGGGTCGATGTCCCCACTTAGGTAGGGCCATGCCATCCTCCCTGCAGCACAGGGCAAGTTGCTTGAAACCCTTGCATATATCCGTTCTTTTGGTAATGATCTCGTGGGCCCCGTGCTTAGTTTACCACACAATCGTAACACAGCAGTGGGGGATAAAAAAAGGATAAAGAACGAGAGGCGAATTATGGATGAAAATTTTGAATTTCAATATAATTTGAGGTAACAAATATAAGACATCTGATGTGAACCAAGACTAACACCTCCAAGTCATGAAAAAGTTATGTAATTGTTAGGTTGTGCTGCTGGGACCTGTAGTACTATGGTTTCTAGCAGCAAAGCTCCACAGGTGTGGCATGATTGAGCTGGCTGGGTGTGGTGATCTCCAGCTAGCAAATCCCCCAGGTCTGTTAGGTGTGCAGAGTGAGCAGTCATGTATCCTTGTCCGTTGCTGCTTGCTGTGTTTGGTGTCTTGTTGGTTCATGTCCATTCTTACGTTTATTTTTTGTCAGTTTTATTTCAGTTTGCCTCTGCTTTGTCCTGCTGAGTTATTTGACATTTTTGGGCTAGGGTGGCCCTTAGGGTCCTCTAGTAGATGTGTCTTTCCAGTGTAAGGACCGCAAGACACAAGGAGCCTTGTCGTGGCCTTGCGGCTTAATTTCATTGGCCATTGTATGAACAAATAACTCGTACTTTTATAGCTTTTTCATCTGCTTATGTGTACAGGTATGCAAGGTGAGTGTTTTGGGCATTTTGTCAGTCCATATGTTTATGTCTGTCATTCCAGTTCGCAGTATGCAGTTCTCTGTCACGTTTATGTTATACACAGCCTGTTTTGGGCATGTTCATGTGGGCCCCGTACTTATTTGTCCACACGAATGCTACAGTAATGGGCCAAATCTGTGCCCTTAATACCACCACATCAAATGGAACCATGACTAAAATTAAGTAATTATTCCAGAATATAATCCCTATAATACTGCCCCCTATAGACACATAACTACTATAATACTGTCCCCCTATGTACAAGAGTATAACTACTATAATACTGTCCTCTATGTACGAATAAATATAATACTGTCCCGTATGTACAAGAATATAACTACTATAATACTGTCCCGTATGTACAAGAATATAACTACTATAATACTGCCTCCTATGTACAAAAATATACCTACTATAATACTGCCCCCTATGTACAAGAATATAACTACTATAATACTGCCTCCTATGTACAAAAATATAACTACTATAATACTGCCCCCTATGTACAAGAATATAACTACTATAATACTGCTCCCCTATGTACAAGAATATAACTACTATAATACTGCCCCCTATGTACAAGAATATAACTACTATAATACTGCTCCCTATGTACAAGAATATAACTACTATAATACTGCCCCCTATGTACAAGAATATAACTACTATAATACTGCCCCCTATGTACAGGAATATAACAACTATAATACTGCCCCCTATGTACAAGAATATAACTACTATAATACTGCCCCCTATGTACAAGGATATAACTACTATAATACTGCCCCCTATGTACAAGAATATAACTACTATAATACTGCTCCCTATGTACAAGAATATAACTACTATAATACTGCTACTATGTACAAGAATATAACTACTATAATACTGCCCCCTATGTACAAGAATATAACTACTATAATACTGCTCCCTATGTACAAGAATATAACTACTATAATACTGCTCCCTATGTACAAGAATATAACTACTATAATACTGCCCCCTATGTACAAGAATATAACTACTATAATACTGCTCCCTATGTACAAGAATATAACTACTATAATACTGCCCCCTATATAGCGTGCGCCCAGTAATGACCTGCTGTAGGTGACAGCGCTCCACTGTACTTGAGGTTCTATAACTTTTTCCTGTGGACAGATGTGTATTTTCTTTTGAACTGCAGAATCTTTCTTCTCATTCTGTATTTTACAAGATGTTCTGCAGTGTTACAGGGTTTAGCTACAGGGTGTGATCTGTACTTTGATCTGTAAGTAAATTATTCTTGCGCCTTTTCTTCCTTTCGCTATAACTTTATATCCAACCTCTAAAAATATAACGAGACACATTGCTGTTAACTGCTTGTAAAATTCACTGTGTCTCCAGATATCCCCACGCTGGTCCTCTCGCCTACAATAACACAGAGCTCTACTGATGATGCATTGGATTATAATCTCCCACTGAGACTACTGTAACCGCTCTGAGGTCCAACAACCAGGATACCCCTGCTCATTGCATCCTGTATTATACTGCAGAGCTGCACTCACTATTCTGCTGGTGGAGTCACTGTGTACATACACTACTTATTCTGTACTGCTCCTGAGTTACATCCTGTATTAAACCCCAGAGCTGCACTCACTATTCTGCTACTGGAGTCACTGTGTACATACATTACTTATCCTGTACTGATGCGGAGTTGCATCCTGTATTATACTCCAGAGGTGCACTCACTATTCTGCTGGTGGTGGAGTCACTGTGTACATACATTACTTATCCTGTACTGATCCTGAATTCCATCCTGTATTATACTCCAGAGCTGCACTCACTATTCTGCTGGTGGAGTCACTGTGTACATACATTACTTATCCTGTACTGCTCCTGAGTTACATCCTGTATTATACCCCAGAGCTGCACTCACTATTCTGCTGGTGGAGTCAGTGTGTACATACATTACTTATCCTGTACTGCTCCTGAGTTACATGCTGTATTATACTCCAGAGCTGCACTCACTATTCTGCTGGTGGAGTCACTGTGTACATACATTACTTATCCTGTACTGCTCCTGAGTTACATGCTGTATTATACTCCAGAGCTGCACTCACTATTCTGCTGGTGGAGTCACTGTGTACATACATTACTTATCCTGTACTGCTCCTGAGTTACATGCTGTATTATACTCCACAGCTGCACTCACTATTCTGCTGGTGGAGTCACTGTGTACATACATTACTTATCCTGTACTGATGCTGAGTTGCATCCTGTATTATACTCCAGAGCTGCACCCCCACATTACAAAATCTCATCAGGAAATGTTTGACTGTCTTTTGTTGTGAATGCCTTGGTCTGCTGAGGTGTCACTTGCTCGGAGGATTCTGTCATGTAGCAACTTAGCTCCGCCCAGGAGATTTAATAGTAAAACATACAACAAAACCAGAGCACTGTACCTCCATGAGTGTGCGCAGCGACTCCACGTATGACTGCTCCGTGTCCTGGAGGGTCAGAAAGACATGTTTCCTCATATCCTGGAAAGAACAAAAAAGTTAATGAGACCAGTGCATCATGGGACATCATAGTAGCATCATAAGGTAACCACAAGGCGATGAATACCAACAATATGGTGTCACTATTGGGGCCTCATGGGGTGGAGGTCAACCTGATCGATCTCATTTGGGGTTGAGTTAGTCCCAACTGGGCTCCTTTGGGGTGGAGCTAATCCTGATTGGCCCTATATTCCTTTTTCATGGACTCCTCAATAATAGCAATCGACGGACTAGGAAACCATTCCGCCATTCTTTTCTACAAGGGGTGAGAAAGGTGTGGGAGGGCATGGGGGTCAGTGAACCCCTTAAAGACCACGCACAGTAAACCTAAGGCGCTTGGTCCTGGGCTGTAATCCCATCCGATAGCAAAAATACAGCCTGGGATTAAAGTCTCTGTTCCTGCAATCAAGCAGTAGCAGGTCGGGTCTTCAGCTGTCAGACACAGCCGAGGACCCGGAGGAGGAGAGAGATGCTTTCCAGGCTAAGTAATGCAGTGTACTATTCTGGCGATCAAACAATCGTCCCTTTCAGAGACCAAAAAATTGTGTCATAAAAATTCAATAGTTTAGTTTAAAAAAAACAAAAAACATTTGTCCCCACGAAAAACCTGTGTAAGGATTAATGTACACGGACGGATTATCGCTGCGGAATTCGACGTGCATTCCGCAGCAATGTCCGTCCATATGCATGCTGTGGTAAACGATTCTGCCATGCCCATGAGCAGAAATCAACTGCGATTTTCCGCTCATGGGGGAGAATCGCAGCATGTTCTATTCTATGTGGAAAAATCACACGGACGGCTCCCATGGACAGCCATGGAAGTTATCCGTCCCGCGATACTTCTGCTGTGAGAACAGCGGAAGTACCACAAGAATCCGCGTCACCGCCCACTGCTGGCGTGTCATGCGCTGCACTGGGAATGCACGCTGGGTGAGACACTCGCGGCGGATCCGGAGAGGTGAGTATAGGGTCTCTGGGGGGCGCTGGGTCTTATTTTGCAGGCGGAATCCGATCCCGCCGTGGGCATGACCCCTTTAGGCTGGCTTAACACTGGTGATAAAATCGCGTGATGTAAGAGTGAGTGAGAACGCACGATTATGAAACCAATGATTTTCAATGATTTGATTCTCATTTGCGATGTTTTCACTCAAGCCAAGTTGTGATTAAAAAAAATCCGCAGTATCGCCCGTTGTCGCCGCCGGCCCCATTGAAATCAATGGGAGAAGATGCGATCCCTGCTGCATCTGTGGCAGCGGGACTCCTTCAGGCCCGCAGGGTTGTTTCCACGTGAATCACGCCCTCGCCAGCGTGAAATGGATAAAATACTCCCAAAATTTTTTTACAAAGCAGCTCATAACCGGAATTACCGCGTTCGTAATGAAACAGACAATGAAAATATATTGTTACTCATCGCATGGCGAACGGCATAAAAATAGTTTAAAAAAAAAAAAGTAACGCCAGAATTGTTCGTTTTCTTTGTTTGCCTCCAAGACTCCCGTGTGCCCCAGACTGGCACCAATAACAACCAAACTCTGTTAGCAGAAAACATACGGCGCTCACAGAGGTCCGTTACCGGAAAAATACAAATATTACGGGTCTTAGAGTGCGGCCATGCAGAGCCAATGGTGTTATTGCGCAAAAGTAGCAAAAACTAAAAAACCATCTCTATACACTCGGTGCCGCAGGAATCATGCCGATCAGATAAGAAAATGATCCGCTTATTACTACTGAATGGTGAATGCTGTGAAAACAACCCAAAAACAAGGGCAGAATTTTGCACGTTTTTTCCATCTCCCTCCCCCCAAAAATGTACTAAACACATTATATGGACCCCAGGGGGCGGCTAGTAAAAATACAACTGTACCCAAAAGAACAAGCCCTCGTGGCCGTCAGCGAGACTCCAGCAACCTGGCAATGAAAATCACTTGTCCCTTAAGGCGGCAGGCCGGTCAGTAAGGGGCTAGAAAAACGGATCCGTTCAAAACGCCGCGCTGATCTGAACAAGCTTTTTGTTGAACTCCACTTAGTAAAGCGACAACCAACGGCCATAATTACGGCTCATATGGCGGCCCTCACCCAGCTGCTCCAGACCCTGAAGGGCAAATCTACTTCGTTCTATAGGACTACAGATTTGCTATTCAAGATCTTGCAAAAAGATAAGCTGCACGGCTACCTCCATGAACACTCCAGGGGCGGCCATATTGGTTGACACCAAAAACCTAAATCAAGGATATATCACTACACAGCAGACCACAGAGACGTAGGCCGGCCGCACAGTCTCGGGGAAGCGGTCTACAAGAAAATCTGTTTCTGTTGCCCCTAGCAACCAATCACAGCGCAGCTTTCATTTCCTACATGGCTGGGGTAAAATAGAAGCTGCGCTGTGATTGGCTGTTATATATTATACTGCTGAGGTAAAATGAAAGCGGCGCTGTGATTGGTTGTTATATATTATACTGAGGTAAAATGAAAGCTGGGCTGTGATTGGTTGTTATATATTATACTGCTGAGGTAACATGAAAGCGGCGCTGTGATTGGTTGTTATATATTATACTGCTGAGGTAAAGTGAAAGCAGCGCTGTGATTGGTTGTTATATATTATACCACTGAGGTAACATGAAAGCAGCGCTGTGATTGGTTGTTATATATTATACTGCTGAGGTAAAATGAAAGCGGCGCTGTGATTGGTTGTTATTAGGGATGAGCGAACGTGTCCGTTACGGACACATCCGCACCCGGACACCGGCTTTGCCGAACACTGCAGTGTTCGCGCGTAAGTGTCCGGGTGCCGCCGGGGGGCGGGGAGATGCGCGGCGGCGCGGGCGGCAGTAGCGGGGAACAGGGGGGAGCCCTCTCTCTCTCCCTCTCCCCCCCACTCCCCGCCGCACCCCCCCGCGCTGCCACGGCGGCCCCCGAACTTTTTCGCCCGAACACTGAAGTGTTCGCAAAGTTCGGTGTTCGGGCGAAAAAGGGGCGGAGCCGAACGTGTTCGCTCATCTCTAGTTGTTATATATTATACTGAGGTAAAATGAAAGCTGGGCTGTGATTGGTTGTTATATATTATACTGCTGAGGTAACATGAAAGCTGGGCTGTGATTGGTTGTTATATATTATACTGCTGAGGTAACATGAAAGCTGCGCTGTGATTGGTTGTTATATATTATACTGCTGAGGTAACATGAAAGCTGCGCTGTGATTGGTTGTTATATATTATACTGCTGAGGTAAAGTGAAAGCAGCGCTGTGATTGGTTGTTATATATTATACTGCTGAGGTAACATGAAAGCAGCGCTGTGATTGGTTGCTATTTCTTATACTGCTGTGGTAAAATGAAAGCAGCGCTGTGATTGGTTGTTATATATTATACTGCTGAGGTAAAGTAAAAGCTGCGCTGTGATTGGTTGATATTTCTTATACTGCTGTGGTAAAATGAAAGCGGCGCTGTGATTGGTTGCTATGGCAACAACGGCAGATTTTCTTCTAGACATCTTACATAAGAGTGCGGTGCCAGCCTATTTTTTCGTGGCCGCCCTGTATTTCTGGGGATGTTTTTTGCTAATTGGGGGGTGTATTGTTATTTAGGTAGGTCGCCGGCTGCGCTGCATCACAACAATATGTCCCCTGTTTCCGGCAGTACTGTACGCAGCACTGCACATATCATCCCGCTGGGCGGAGGCGCCGGGCTATTCAGCGACATTAATACGGAGGTGAAGCGTTGCTATGAATAGCCGGTACGCAGCTGAGAGGGTGAAGGAGCCGCCTTCATCATCCACTCCAACACGTCACAATGGATTGTGGAAAGAAGGGATCGCCATGGAAACACGTGTGACTGCCCCCCCATACATGTAACTGAGAGCGAGTCACATGGAGGGAGACCTGATCACCGCGGTCCTCGCCCAATAAGATTAGGTCCGGTTCACCATGGCACAAATATCACAGCAAAACCGTCACCGGAACAAGGGGCTGCAAATGAGGGCGTATGGGAGACCCCACAAAAGTGAAGCGATGGACGTCGTAACACCCACCGCCCCAAAGGTGCCCCGTACTCTAATGCTGCCGCCCTCCTCACCACAGAGTCACCAGTGTCAGAGACTTTATATACATTAAGGACAATGCCATTTATGGGCGTTCATTTTGGTTAACTCTTCCACAAGGACCAATTCACTCCGGTAGACGGGCGCCAATCAATGAGACGGCCGCTTGCCTACTGGGCTTTGCACGTGCGGATTCAGAATTAGGGCTTATTTATAGGGGGGAGCGTGATGTCGGGCTGAGGAACTCGTCCTCATATCGCACTCACTAACGTACATTTTTTTACGGCAATGCGGAACGTTTTTGATACAAACTCGCCTCGCTTCTGTGAAATCACGATCCTCCCGCGCGTCATGTCGCAAGTACTTCCCATAGACTTCAATGGGAAACATCGCGTCCCACGCCCATCATACAGAATGCAATGGCTTTTAAGGTCCCATTGAGAACAATAGACGCAGCGTCCCGAGGCGGCGCCCCAAAGAGAGAACGTGCTAAGGTTATTTATCCTTGCAGTGATGAAAATTAGTACTCATGTAATCCTGAGCTACATCCTGTATTATACACCAGAGCTGCACTCACTATTCTGCTGGTGGAGTCACTGTGTACATACATTACTTATCCTGTACTGCCCCTGAGTTACATCCTGTATTATACCCCAGAGCTGCACTCACTATTCTGCTGGTGGAGTCACTGTACATACATTACTTATCCTGTAGTGATCCTGAGTTACATCCTGTATTATACTCCAGATCTGCACTCACTATTCTGCTGGTGGAGTCACTGTGTACATACATTACTTATCCTGTACTGATCCTGAGTTACATCCTGTATTATACTGCAGAGCTGCACTCACTATTCTGCTGGTGGAGTCACTGTGTACATACATTACTTATCCTGTACTGATCCTGAGTTACATCCTGCATTATACCCCAGAGCTGCACTCACTATTCTGCTGGTGGAGTCACTGTGTACATACATTGAGATGCACTGTGCCTGTGCTAATTTCCTACTTGTCCAGGAAGGAAACGGGAGCCGATGCAATTTATCAGAATTGGAGCCACCTTATGGATGGAATCGCATCACGTCCTTCCATCAATGGCCATCTGCAGGATGGAGCGACTGCAGCCAAAGGAGAAAGCAAAGGGGAGTGACAAAGGCAAAGGGGAGGGGCTTCAGAAGGAAAGAAAACACTGCTGTTCACCTGAAGACTATACATTAGTAAGTTGTGAATGTCCCCAGCAGCCTCTTTGTTGACTGGACTATATAAAAGGTGCTCAACCCCTTTAGGCCTCCTGTCCACGACCGTGATTCTGCCGGCGGTAATCACTCAGGCTGAAGCATTGCTATGGAAAGTGCCGGCCCCCTGTCCACGAGCGGAGAAGCATTGAGATTCTCCGCTCGCGGCCGGCAATTCGCAGCCTGCTGCGAATTGCCCCAGTTCTCCACAGTCAGCGTATCTGTCAGGTAGCCTTAGGCTGCCTGTCCATGGGCAATGATCCGCTTACGATAAATCACCCGTGAATCCCGTTATGTAAAGCATTTTTCCATAGGCTAACTATGGAAAGCGCAGCCAGACGTCCACGAGCGGAGAATCATAGCAATTCTCCGCTCACGGGATTGAAATTGTGGCACCCTGCGATTTGCCGCGATGAGCTTATCTATTAGATAGGCTTATTGCGAAGACCTGTCAGTGCCCCCCCCGCCCCCCTACAGCCGTGGACAGGGGGCCTTAAACTGCCGAATTTTATTACACTTTGACTAAACTTTATATAAAAATGTATGAGGGAAAAAAAATAAAACAATAGTGTTGTGATCCCCCCCCCCCCCCCCCAAGCGGGAGCCTCGCCTCCCCCTCCTGGACGGTGATCTCACCCATCACTTTGTCATCAACGCACAGATTCTGACAAGCTGAATACCTGGCGGGATCAGTCAGTTCTGTAGGATGACATGGCGCAGACCTCGCGTCACTAGGGACCGCCATACCGTCACCATGACAACAGTTAAAAATGATCAGATGTTATGCAAATATTAAGGCTTAAAGGGGAACTCCAGTGAAATCCATGCGGTGAGGTTTCCCTGTAGTAAGCTTATTGGCATCTAGTTATCTGTCCCCCTCTCTATAGTAACTGCCTGCAGTTTAAACAGCGGCTGTTCAGTAGCGAACGGCCGCTGTGTTATCTCAATGGAGGGGGCGGGGGAGCGAGAGGAGAGAAACCTCCTGCACTGCCTCGCCCCCCTACTGGCCGCTCCATGAGTGAGCCAGCTCTGCTAGCTCCTGTGCAGGAGCACGGGAACGCAGAGACACAGGGACGAGTGTCAGGCATCGTTTGCCTGACACTCGTCCTGTGTAAATGGGCCTTTAAGCTGTATATAGTGGCTGAAATGGTATGACTGCAGGGGGTGGTTGATTACGTCTAGCAGGGATTGCAGTCAGTAGGTCAGGGAGCATGTTATCAGGCGGAGTATAGAGGGGTTTGGTTTAGGGGATACGGTATGCCTCCCTGAAGAGGTGTGTTTTTAGAGTCAGGAATTGCCTGGATAATTTGGGGTAGCAGGTTCCAGAGGACCGGTGCTGCTCTGGAGAAGTCTTGGAGGTGGGAATGAGAGGTTCAAATTAAAGGGGCGCTTAGTCTGATTTTGGTAGCAGAGGGCCCGGGGTGGAGGGTGGATTGAGATGAGGGAGGCAATGTAGGGCGGTGCTATGGAGAGCTTTATGGATGAAGGTAGCGAGTTTGAATTGAATTCTGTATTTGGCGGGCAGCCAGTGCAGTGACCGGCACAGGGCAGAGGCGTCCGAGTAGTGGCTGGACAGGAAGATGAGCCTGGCTGCCGCATTCAGGATGGATTGCAGAAGGGAGAGTCTTTGAACACTTCCATTGAAGGAGAACTCCCCGCCTCACATGGTAACCTGTTCCACTCATTGATCCCCTCACTGTCTAATATCTCATCTGAATCTCCTCCCTTTCAGTTTAATCCCATTGCTTCTAGTCTTTCCTTGTGCAGATGAGAATAGGGCTGATCCCTCTGCACTGTGACAGCCCTTCAGATATTTGTAGACAGCTATTAAAGGGGTTTGGTCTGCGCATGCGCAGAAGACATGTGCGGCGCGAGCATGCCGGAGCGGCCCCATTCAACAGAGCAGAAGACCGGACAGCGCAAGCGCGTCTAATGGAAGGAGAAGGCAGCTTTAGTCGGCGCCATGGAGACGGGGACGCCAGCACCGGAGGAGGTAACTGTATAACTTCTGTATGGCTCATATTTAATGCACGATGTATATTACAAAGTGCATTAATATGGCCATACAGAAGTGTATAACCACACTTGCTGCCGCGGGACAACCCCTTTAAGTCTTCTCTCGTCTTCTTTTTTGCAAGCTAAACATTCCCAGATCCTTTAACCGTTCCTTATAGGACATGATTTGCAGGCCGCTCACCGTCTTGGTAACTCTTCTCTTAACTTGCTCCAGTTTGTCTATGTCTTTTTTAAAGTGGGTTGCCCAGAACTGGACCCAGTATTCCAGATGAGGTCTGACTAAGGAAGAGTAGAGGGAGATAATGACCTCACGTGATCTAGACTCTATGCTTCTCTTAATACATCCCAGAACTGTGTTTGCCTTTTTGGCTGGTGCATCACAGTGTTGACTCATGTTCAGTCTATGATCTATAAGTATACCCAAGTCTTTTTCACATGTGCTGCTTAGCCCAATTCCTTGCATTCTGTATGTGCTTTTTTGATTTTTCTTGCCCAGATGTAGGACTTTGCATTTCTCCTTGTTAAATACTATTCTGTTAGTCTCCGCCCACTGTGCAAGCTTTCCTAGATCTTTTTAATTACTCTCACTCTCTCTTCCCTAGTGTTAGCTATCCCTCCTAGCTTTGTATCATTGGTAAATTTGATCACTTTCCCATCAATTCCCTCCTCCAGGTCATTTATAACAATGTTGACCAACACTGGGCCCAGGACAGAGCCTTGTGGTCCCCACTTGATACATTCTTCCACTTGGCTGTGCAGCCATTTATGACCACTCTTGGAGTACGATCACTCAGTCAGTTGTGAATCCACCTAACAGTTGCCTTGTCAATCCCAGATTTGGTCATTTTTTAAATAAGTATGGTATGAGATACTTTGTCAAATGCTTTACTAAAGTCGAGATATACTATAGCCACCGCATTTCCCTGATCAACTCAGTCGGTGATTCTGTCCTAGAAGGAAATTAGATTAGTCTGGCATGACTTGTTTGTTACAAACCCATGCTGGCTCTGGTTAGTTACTCCATTTTTATCCAAGTACTTGCATACATGCTGTTTTATAATTTGTTTCTTTCCCAGTATAGAAGTCAGGCTCACAGGTCTGTAGTTTCCTGGATGAGGTTGGTTAGTAGAGGGCAGAAACACCAGTACGGCAGTTATAGAGAGGCTCAGTTTTTGGTAGAGAGAGGACATAATGTTAGAGACAACGGACAGACAGTCGGTGGAGTTCTGAAGGAATGGTGCTGTGATGTCAAGGGAGGAGGTGTATAACTGGGAGTCGTTAGCATATAGATGGTACTGAAAGCCAAAACTCCTGATAGTTTGTCCAATAGGGGCTGTGTAAGTGGAGAAGAGGAGGGGGCCGAGGCCCGAGCCCTGGTGGACCCCAACAGCAAGGGAAGAGAAGGGGAGATAGAGCCAGCTAAGGAGACACTGAATGAGTGATCAGATAGGTAGGAGGAGAACCAGGAAAGGGCAGTGTCCTTTAGTCCGATGGAGCGAAGCATACTGAGGAGGAGTTTGTGGTCAACAGTGCCAAATGCTGCAAAGAGGTTGAAGAGGATCAGTAGGGAGTAATCGCCCCTCGATTTGGCTGTCAGGAGATCATTTGACACATTTGTAAGGGCGTTTTCGGTCGAGTGTAAAAGTGTTTAGTTTATTGTCCAGGTCTTTACGAATGTGATGATACCAAACATGTTTTATTTTAATGTTTTAAAAAAATTAATTAAACAAAGAGAGCAAAGTGTGCAAAAAGCTTTATTTTTGTATATTTTTTTTTAGATTTTTTTTTTAACACTATTTTTAGATTTTTTCATGTTCCTGTATGGGACTTAAACCTGCGATGCTCTGATTGCAAAGATAATACACTGCAGCAGTATTACCGTACTGCAATGCATTATCACTTCTTATAGCAATCGTAGGCCATGGCAGACCTGGACCAGACTGTTTGGCATCCAGTTGCGATCGCAGGGCGAAGGGCTGATAATGTCATAGAGGGAGTACCTCCCACTGTGAACACTATACATGCTGCAATCAACATTGATTGCAGCATGCAAGAGGTTAACAGCAAGCGGTTTGCTGTCAGTCACAACTGGCTCCCACTGGGGATGGCGCATGCTCAGCTTCTAAGCCCTTGCCATCCATAGGATGCAAGTATAAGTCCACTTGCAGGAATCCCTCCCCATTAAGGACATGCATGTAGATCGTGGGGCGGGAAGTGGGTTAATACCATTGCAATCTTTATACTATGCATATTATTTATACTACATGGTAAGCAGTGTTCGGCTGCTCTGCCCCAGGGGGTTCCACTTTCCTGCTCCGAAATGGGGAATCCCCTGGTCGAATTCATCCGTTTTATGACAAAACCGAACAGAACCAAAACGAACAACTTTGACTATAATGGGGTCCATAGAATTTCCACTCAGCTGCCCAGCATTTACTGGTGGAAATGTAGCCCTATTTCTTCTGGTATTTTGTGCCGAATCTGCGACGGAACCTCCAACGGGACAGTAGCGCTGGATGTTCCAATGCAAATGTGAACCCGGCCTTAAACAGAAAAAAAATCTATAGTGAAATGCAGCTCCCAGGGAGAACAGCGGATCACTGCGAGCCACTACAGGACAGACGGTAAGATGACAGGGACATCTGCATGATTTTCTCTTCTAGGTCATACAGGGAGGTCTGGAGCAGTGGATCCACTCTATGATATCCATATGCCCTAACAGGGGTTAACTGTTGGCATAATCCCTTTAGAGGGTGGTCTCAGCTTTGGACAACCCCTACAAACTAACCCTTGACAATAGGGTCCTGCAGGTGAAACCCCAGAGATCAGTGATAATCTGTGGAGAAACCTGGTAGTAAGGGTTCAATTTGTCTGCAGCTCCCCCACAGGAGAAATAAAGTATTACACAGTGTCCATTCACCTCAATGGGCTGACTGTACAATGCAGGACAGGACGGGTCCTCCAAAGAGAGAGACACTCTTTATAACCACTCTCCTTGGCCAAGACTTAAGGATCCGGAACATAAGACCCCAACTCAGAATTCATTAACAGAGTGTACAGAAATGGGTTTTCTAAACTGATGATCCCCTTAAGGCCCCAAATAATCCAATCCTTGAAGAGATTAAACATGGAGGTTACAGTTAGAAGGGATTATGACGTTAATGGCTTCAATCACAGATACATTGAGCTATGACAGTAGAATGAGGTGCGGCTCTGGTCCTGTCCTTACAGCAGCTTAGAGGTAATTGTCTCTGCCGATTCTTCCAGAGACCTTCATTATAAAATATTATGTCCAAATTACCGGCAGACGAGGGCGGAAACAAGAGGAGTAATAATGTGTTCAAGGACAGGACGTCTCTTAACGAAGTAGCCAAAAGTGATGCCAATGAAAGAGCTAAAACACGTGAAAAAACTGCATAACTGAAGCCAAAGGTGACCCCAATGTCTACAGCGTGAGCAGCGGAAGGTGGGAGGGGCTGCAGTGTGATTGACAGCTCTGATCTCGGGTCCGGTTATGCCTTTGTTGAGAGATCGCTGTAAAACATCATTCCTCACAGACGTATTATGTCTGCATGTCTCTGAAAAATTAGATCTGAAGGTTGTGCCCCAGTTTAGCCACAGCCAGAGCTGTACTCATAATTCTGCTAGTCGCTACTCACAGTAGGTCATGCACCTATCAGCTTGGCTAACTGGATGAACAATTGGATGGTTAATGTAAACACTACCTCTCACACAAGGAAGTATAGTACAATGTGCTATACAGACAGTGAACCAGTAGGGGGTGCTGGGGTATGTGAAGTCAGAGCTAATGCAAAGTAGTTTCAGAATTATTAACCCCTTAGGGATGCAGACTATTTTGGACCAAAGAATAATATTAATTTTTTTTGGGGG
The DNA here is from genome assembly GCF_035609145.1 of Eleutherodactylus coqui. Taxonomy (NCBI): domain Eukaryota; kingdom Metazoa; phylum Chordata; class Amphibia; order Anura; family Eleutherodactylidae; genus Eleutherodactylus; species Eleutherodactylus coqui. The sequence goes on along the minus strand of NC_089837.1, from coordinate 525,256,988 downwards.
GGGGGATTTTTATCTACACAAAAGCCATAACTTTATGTTCCCGCCGACATAGTTGTATGAGGCTTGTGTTTTTTGTGGCGGGCTGTAGTTTCTATTGGTACCATTTCTTTGGCGCATATAATGTATTGCAGAGCTTTTTTTTGTATGGCAGAGAAATAACACACATCATTATTTTTTGTGGGTTGGTACGATTACAACAATACCAAAAATATTTATATTTTTTAGGTTTTTCCACTTTTGCGCAATGTATTTTTTTTTTCAAAGCATCACTGCAGTTAAAACTATATATATTTTTTTACATTTTTCCATTAATGGAGCTCTGTGAGGGCGGTATGTTTTATGTGTTTTTGGCACCATTTTGCAGTACATATGGCTTTTTTCATCAGAATTTTTCTTGGAGGAGAAATGAGCAAAAAATGCATTTGGGCTCAGTTTTTATTTTTTATTGTATAAGATGTTATGGATGTGACGATGCCAAACGTGTCTCCTTTTTTTACTTTTTTTTTTAAAGAAGGGAAATTGTGCACAAAATGTTTTTGACCATTTTTACATTTTTAATGTCCCTGTAGGGGACTTGAACCCGTCACACTATGATCAGTATGATATTACTCCTGAGCTCGCTCCATCCATAAGATGTAAGATTACGTCCATTCAAGGGTTCTGTTTCCCATCCAGGACATACATGTACACCCTGGGAGAAAAGGGTTAAACGGTTACCTAGGACTTTTACTATTGATGACCTACCCTCAGGATAGATCATCAATAACTGATCGCCGGGGGTCCACTGTTCAGGATCTCCAGGCCCCTGTCAGTATAGACAACCCTGAAAGCAGATAGCGCTATCAACATTGCAGTAGCCTGGTATAGCACTGCAGGCACAGCTTGAAATTAATGGGAGCTGTACCTACAGTACCAAACTGGCCCACTGCAATATGGACAGCGCTATCTGCTTCTAATGCTGTCCATACCGACGTGTAGTGCTGGGAATCAGCTGATCGGTGGGGATCCTGAGTGGCAGACCCCACAGATCAACTATTGATTGTCTATCCTGAAGGTAGGTCATCAACAGTAAAGGTCCCGGACAACCCCTTTAACACTCTGCATTAGCTCTGACTTCATATATCCCAGCGCCTCCTACTGGTTCACTGTCTTGAGACTGTGAGCACAGTGTGGGAATCACAATACTGGCAGCGTCTGACAGCAGTCACAGATAGGAAGGCAGAAAGAGTTACTGGAACTCAATGACCTTTTCCCAGCTGTCCCTGAATCATCTCTACAGTGCCAGTCATGTTCTCAGGGAAGCTGACACAAAGCATGTAAGACGCAAGTAGCTGGTGACTAGAATGCGTCGGTGCCAGCTTTACCAGCATACCACAAAAGTGACTGCCAGGAAGTAGCGCTGAGGATGAAGAGAACCCAGCTGTTAACAGCACGGAAAGTGCTATAAAATCCAATAAGAATGAAATTTCTAGAATGGCCAGTAGATGTCAGCACAACAAGCTGCAGACCAAAGTGGTAAAGCAAGGCATCTCACTTTACAGCATGCAGTAAAGGTGAATGTTATCACTACAAACATGGTATTATATCTCCTCTCCTTTGCAGCAAAAACTGAGGCAAACAATGCATGTGATTCCGAAAAGCGAACCCTCTCCTTAATGGGAAATGGCTGATAACAGAGAACAACAGACTGTTGCACTAGTGAAAACCGCAAACCAGGCAGCTGATAACATAGAACAAAAATTATAGTCAGTTTCTCCGCAGCTTGAATGACTGATACCAGGGAACAAAAGCTTGTACTCGCCCTCGCTGCGGGTCTGTATGACTTTAAGCACAAGTTTTGCTTCTTTATTTGTAACGCCGCAGACCAATTCGCCATCTGCGCGGACTAAAACCTCGCAGTCTCACGGCTGGCAGTCAAGTGTCTGGATTATCGTCTCCATACAAACCACTAATCTCTCCGGAGAAGAAGACGGAGCGGCGGCGGCCATATGAGCGAGCGGCTCGTCTGCTCTGTATATTAGGGGCGTGTCTGGATCCAACCAGCGACACTTAATTATTAATACTATTTTTAGCGCTTTCATTACCGCTCCTTGTGCTGGGCATGTGACAACAGCGCATCTTGGGGTGATACCAGCCTTAGATACATTGGCATATAGCCCTCATACCAGTTCTGAGAACTCCCAATCCTTTTATGTGTGGATGCCATCTGCTGAGTCACTGTATCTAATCCTATCATGTGTGATACTATCTGCTGAGTCACTGTATCTAATCCCATCACATGCGAATACTGTCAACTGAGTCACTGTGTCTAATCCGTTCCTGTGTGATACTATCTGCTGAGCCACTGTATCTAATCCTATCCTGTGTGATACTATCTGCTGAGTCACTGTATCTAATCCGATCCTGTGTGATACTATCTGCTGAGTCACTGTATCTAATCCTATCATGTGTGATACTATCTGCTGAGTCACTGTATCTAATCCCATCACATGCGAATACTGTCAACTGAGTCACTGTATCTAATCCGGGCCTGTGTGATACTATCTGCTGAGCCACTGTATCTAATCCCATCACATGCAAATACTGTCAACTGAGTCACTGTCTCTAATCCGTTCCTGTGTGATACTATCTGCTGAGCCACTGTATCTAATCCTATCCTGTGTGATACTATCTGCTGAGTCAAATGTATCTAATCCGATCCTGTGTGATACTATCTGATGAGTCACTGTATCTAATCCTATCATGTGTGATACTATCTGCTGAGCCACTGTATCTAATCCGATCCTGTGTGATACTATCTGCTGAGTCACTGTATCTAATCCTTTCCTGTGTGATACTATCTGCTGAGCCACTGTATTTAATCCGATCCTGTGTGATACTATCTGCTGAGTCACTGTATCTAATCCGTTCCTGTGTGATACTATCTGCTGAGTCACTGTATCTAATCCTATCATGTGTGATACTATCTGCTGAGCCACTGTATTTAATCCGATCCTGTGTGATACTATCTGCTGAGCCACTGTATCTAATCCTGTCCTGTGTGATACTGTCTGCTGAGTCACTGTGTCTAATCCGTTCCTGTGTGATACTATCTGCTGAGTCACTGTATCTAATCCTATTATGTGTGATACTATCTGCTGAGCCACTGTATCTAATCCTTTCCTGTGTGATACTATCTGCTGAGTCACTGTATCTAATCCTATCATGTGTGATACTATCTGCTGAGCCACTGTATCTAATTCGATCCTGTGTGATACTATCTGCTGAGTCACTGTATCTAATCCTATCATGTGTGATACTATCTGCTGAGCCACTGTATCTAATCCCATCACATGCAAATACTGTCAACTGAGTCACTGTGTCTAATCCGTTCCTGTGTGATACTATCTGCTGAGCCACTGCATCTAATCCTATCCTGTGTGATACTATCTGCTGAGTCACTGTATCTAATCCGATCCTGTGTGATACTATCTGCTGAGTCACTGTATCTAATCCTATCATGTGTGATACTATCTGCTGAGCCACTGTATCTAATCCGATCCTGTGTGATACTATCTGCTGAGTCACTGTATCTAATCCTTTCCTGTGTGATACTATCTGCTGAGCCACTGTATTTAATCCGATCCTGTGTGATACTATCTGCTGAGTCACTGTATCTAATCCGTTCCTGTGTGATACTATCTGCTGAGTCACTGTATCTAATCCTATCATGTGTGATACTATCTGCTGAGCCACTGTATTTAATCCGATCCTGTGTGATACTGCCGGCTGTACTTTGTATTTAATCTTATGATGTGTGGCACTGTCTGCTGAACTGGTGTATGTATTCCAGTGTGATACACAACGGGGCAGAAAATATCTAATCTTATCATGTGATACTGTCTGGTGAGCAGTGTATCTAATCTTATCATGTGTGATACAAAGATAAATCAGATCCCTCAGAAGCTACACACATCCATACTCGTATAACCCACCACAAGACCCGCCATGAGAGGAACACGTGGCTGCAGGACGTCCTGAACATATCGCTGAGCTGTCATTGTCCCTCGTACCACTACTAGGGGGGACCGACTGTTGTATGTGATGTCCCCCAGGCAATCACACCAGCAGGGGGCAGTGTGTCGCTCCACAGCAAAGGCAGGATTGAGGCGCTCACCCTGAGGTCCCCAGACACAATCACGGCCGTCATCAGCGTCCAAACTAAACCTGGGTTCATGGCTGAAGACAACCGGTTCCCATCCTTAGCGTCCAGTTTCATCATTCACGACATTAAAGAAAACGGAGGTGGCGGTGGGGGTCAGAGGCCGTACATGTAATGGGGGCGACAGTGGGGGTCAGAGGCCGTACATGTAATGGGGGCGACAGTGGGGGTCAGAGGCCGTACATGTAATGGGGGCGACGGTGGGGGTCAGAGGCCGTACATGTAATGGGGGCAACGGTGGGGGGCAGAAGCTGTACATGTAATGGGAGTGACGGTGGGGGGCAGAAGCCGTACATGTAATGGGGGCGATGGTGGGGGTCAGAGGCCGTACATGTAATGGGGGCGACGGTGGGGATCGGAGGCCGTACATGTAATGGGGGCGACGGTGGGGATCGGAGGCCGTACATGTAATGGGGGTGACGGTGGGGGTCAGAGGTCGTACATGTAATGGGGGCGACGGTGGGGGTCAGAGGCCGTACATGTAATGGGAGTGACGGTGGGGGGCAGAAGCTGTACATGTAATGGGAGTGACGTGGGGGGCAGAAGCTGTACATGTAATGGGGGCGATGGTGGGGGTCAGAGGCCGTACATGTAATGGGGGCGACGGTGGGGATCGGAGGCCGTACATGTAATGGGGGCGACGGTGGGGATCGGAGGCCGTACATGTAATGGGGGTGACGGTGGGGGTCAGAGGTCGTACATGTAATGGGGGCGACGGTGGGGGTCAGAGGCCGTACATGTAATGGGAGTGACGGTGGGGGGCAGAAGCTGTACATGTAATGGGGGCGACGGTGGGGGTCAGAGGCCGTACATTTAATGGGGGCGACGGTGGGGGTCAGAGGCCGTACATGTAATGGGGGCGACGGTGGGGGTCAGAGGCCGTACATGTAATGGGAGCGACGGTGGGGGGCAGAAGCCGTACATGTAATGGGGGCGACGGTGGGGGTCAGAGGCCGTACATGTAATGGGGGCGACGGTGGGGGTCAGAGGCCGTACATGTAATGGGGGGCGACGGTGGGGGTCAGAGGCCGTACATGTAATGGGGGCGACGGTGGGGGTCAGAGGCCGTACATGTAATGGGGGCGACGGTGGGGGTCAGAGGCCGTACATGTAATGGGGGCGACGGTGGGGGTCAGAGGCCGTACATGTAATGGGGGCGACGGTGGGGGTCAGAGGCCGTACATGTAATGGGGGCGACGGTGGGGGTCAGAGGCCGTACATGTAATGGGGGCGACGGTGGGGGTCAGAGGCCGTACATGTAATGGGGGCGACGGTGGGGGTCAGAGGCCGTACATGTAATGGGGGCGACGGTGGGGGTCAGAGGCCGTACATGTAATGGGGGCCACAAGACCAAATGTCCTTCCGCCAAGAGCCTGGAAATTGACAGACGCAGGGGTCTAACGATGCCCTGGATAGCAGAAAACGAAACAGTTGGAGCTGCTAGTGCTTGTTGGATGATCAGACGCTCCTCTCCACTGGTGGTCTGTAGGGGGCGTCCTGAGCCCAGTCACCTTGTGTGCCCTCACACATCCACTGGACCCAACACCTCCTAACAGTCTGGTCAGACGCTCCTCTCTACTGGTCATCTGTAGGGGGCGTCCTGAGCCCGGTCACCTTGTGTGCCCTCACACATCCACTGGACCCAACACCTCCTAACAGTCATAACGGTCCGGTGGGGGACAATTCATCGATACGACCATCTAGCTTCTCACATCACAATAATGTGCCCCCCTCTGGTAACGGGGTGAAATCTTTTCTTTGCTTCGTAGAGGCGTCTAGTGGCCAACAAGCCTTAGAAGCGGAAGAAGAGGTCACTACACACAAGGAGCCTCCGAGAGCCTCTTATAGGCCAGGAGGGAACCAATTTTAGGGCCTCCGATGACAAGACCGTCCATCTAGTCACCACAACTCCCATCATCTACAGATCTGCCGGAGATGGAGCCGCAGGACGGGGTCTGCAGCAAAGTGACAACATCTTCTGCGTTGGTACGAAAGCTCGCTATTGTTACATCATGTCTTTTTGTTAGCCATTAAAAGGTATCATATCTACAAGACTACGTCATTTCTCTTACTGAGAACAATCACATTTAACATCTTCTGGGTACCGGAGTGTTTTTTGACAATGAGTTCATATACAGCGGTCTTATAGAACATATCTGCTATGTACATGTAGCATACGGAGCGATGGAAGCCGTACTTGGCCTCCAGTTCAGATGAGGAAATCTATGACACATCTTCCAGGAAGCCGTCTCCTCAGACAGAGAAATCCTTTATTCTTCCACGAAAACTGCAGGACTGTCCTCATCCGCGCCTCTAATATGAGGCCATACCTGAACATTCCAGATTCAAGACTGCATTGTGCTTTACTGACATAAATGCAATCACGTCTTCTACTCTAGTTACCTCCAAAGCTGCATGCACAATTCTGGAGGCTTGTTAAAGCTCGAGCTGCAGGACCTTCCAACATTGCCCCCCCTGCAGGTTCAATGCATGCACAAGGTATGTTGTGCCAGCGGCAGAGCCCCCCCCCCCCCCCCTAATCACTTTACAGTGACATGTCAGTAGCAGTCGCTGATGTCCATCTCTCAGATGGCAGATTATTGACCAATCAGGTGACAGTGACACTCGCTCTGACTCTGCAATTTGACTGCAACATATGAACGCACTTTTGCGGTCACAAGTTTGCAGCAGGGGGGGGGTCCTGAATGAATCCGGTATCTCTTAAGGACACGCCACTTTTTTTTACATTTCCGTTTTTTTCCTCGCTACTTTCAAAAAAAAAATCACAACTCCTATTTATCCATTGACGCACCTTTCTGAGGACGTGTTGTTTTTTGCAAGACGAGTTGTATTTGTCATTAGTTCTATGTAATATACCATATAATGTACTGAAAAACGTTAAAAATAATTCTAAGTGTAGTGAAATAGTACAAAAAAAGCAATTGCGCCATTTTTGGGGGGCGTCTTGTTTTTATGGTGTACAAACTGCGGCAAAAATGACCTAACTTTATTCTGTGGGTCGGTGCGATTACAGCGAAGCCAAATTTATGGAGTTTTACTTTAAAAAAAATAAAATTTGGAAAAACATTAAAATTATCTTCTGGCCGCCATCATTTTTTTATTTTTCCGTCATCATGGTTGTGCGGGGGTTTGTTTTTGCTACTTTATTTGCTATTTTTAGGAGTACATGTTGCTTTTTCTTTAAAACTGAGTGACCAAAAAAGCGCAATTCTGTGTTTTTTTTTACAACATTCGCCATCCAGGATAGATAATATATTACTAGTCGGACTTTTACGGATGCGATGAGACCAAATATGTTTTATATAAGCTTGATTTGATTTATTATAAAATGTAGGAAAATAGTCTTATTTTTTCTAATAATTAGTAAAACTTTTTTTCCCACTTGAACCTGTGATCGTTTGATCGCCCCCGCAGTATAATGTAGTACCATAGTATTGCATTATACCGCTGGGGGGGGGGAGCTATTTGGTACTCTGCAAAACTGATTGATGGATTTGAATGCCGCTGTCAGAACCACATTTGCAGGGCTAACAGCCGCGATCAGCGCTGGCTGTTGCCGGTGGGTGTCAGCTGTGGGGTACAGCCGACACCCGCGTTGTATGGCTCCTCACCCCCCTTGAACGCACAGGGCGTCACTGCATGTCCTGTGTTGTTAGGGGGTTGAAGAACATTTGCGAGGAGCCCCCTACGTATAACAGGACGCTGCCCACAATGCACACAGATTGGGGCACGGATTGTTACAGTTCAAGTCATTATTCCGGAAGGTTTACAATGAGGACACGGTGCCTGCGTAAAACTGCGCCATTACCGCCACCCATGGGGACAAAGTCACAAAGACCCCCGCCACTACCACAGGAGATCCCACCATGTTGGTTCTTTTGGCGTTTCACCTTCCGCTCCCACTGAAATCACCGTACTGCTGAGGTTTTATAGCCATTTGCGGTTGTTGCCATGGAGATGTGACTATAAACAGACGATTGTTTACATTATTTGGCCATTAAGATCCCATTATTACGATTCCTCTAATAACACTCAGCGACATATAACCTTCACGCGGCTGTGACAATCCGTACGGCGGCCACGTTCATCCAATCTAAGGCTCGTTCACACGAGCGAATGTGTGCCGCTCTACGCAGTGAATAGAAGCTGCTGCGGCGCGGTCAGATCTGCGTATTTTTATGCCCTACTCTGGTGGGTATTACGGGCCAGCGCGAATGCACGGAAACCTGCGTACTTGTTGAGCAAGGCAATGGGGGTTTCTTTGCACACATAAATACGGTTTATGTACGAGCACAAAAAACCCCCAGGAGCGCTAAAAAATGTAGCCAATTGCGATTTTTGGTCATGTAAATACGCAGCATAATTACGCAACGGATACCTGTATACGACCGTATAAACGTACCCTAACAGGATAGGAGGGCTCATGCCCGTGGCAACCAATCAGAGAAGAGCTTTTATTTTCCTAGAGCAGTTTAAGAAATGAAAGCCAAGCTGTGATTGGTTGCAATGAGCAACAAGCTGCTTGTGGAAAATGAAAGAAGTGACCTGATTGGTTGCCATGGACAACGGCTGCACTTTATCTTTGCACCCATTTTGATCCATCGCCTTCATCATAATACTACAGGATGAGCCACAGAAAAATAGTCCAGCAGCGCTCTATTACGAAAACGGCCTAAAAGAGGATTTGCCCTTGGTGCCCATAGCAACCAATCACAGCGCAGCTTTTATTTCTTCTACTGCTGAGGGAAAATGAAAGCTGCACAGTGATTGGTTGCCATTTCTGAGGTAAAATGAGAGCTGCGCTGTGATTGGTTGCTATTTCTGAGGTAAAATGAAAGCTGTGCTTGGTTGCTATTTCTTATACTGCTGAGGTAAAATGAGAGGTGCGCTCTGATTGGTTGCTATTTGTTATACTGCTGAGATATAATGAGAGCTGCGCTGTGATTGGTTGCTATTTCTTATACTGCTGTGGTAAAATGAGAGCTGCGCTGTGATTGGTTGCTATTTCTTATACTGCTGTGGTAAAATGAGAGCTGCGCTGTGATTGGTTGCTATGGGCAACAAACATTTCCATTTAGACAGCTTTCATAAGAGTGCGGTGCGGCCTACTTTTCCGTGTCTGCCCGATGTAACGGAGTTGCTGAATCTAATATTGGGCTGCTCAGTTGTATCGGAATATCAAGTTCTCCCCCATCGGTGGGATCTCCACAGGAGAGGGAGAACATGCGGAGGGGCGCGGGTCTGACCGCTGAGCCCCCCGCGGGTCTGACCGCTGAGCCCCCCGCTGGTCTCCCGCTCTCCTGTCATTACTCCCCTCGCAGTGACATCACTGTGAATGGAGCGAGCGTTCCTGGTCAGCGCTCCACTCACTTCAGCGGGGCTGATGGAGACACCTGAGTCCGCGCCGCTCGGGTCCTCGGCTGTCCCACTGAAAGTGAATGGAGGGTCAGCGCACTTCTTGCAGTCTTCCTTCGGGGGGGAGCAGGAATCCTGTTTGTGAGATCAGCGGGGGCTCAGCCGTGAGACCCCCACCCATCAGCAAGTTCTGTGTACGGGGTATAACCTGATATCGTGGTACAACCCAGGGATGGAGGCCGAACCAGCAATGTGAACCAGGCCTAAAGCGGTCAATGGCGCTGTGGGCACACGCGGCGGTTCGGATGCTTTTATGAGTCCTTCGCGAACCACAACGTATCTTTTCGCCGCAGTTTGCCAATGCCTTGCGCACATCAGTTTTTCAGCCACTACATATAAACAAGTGCATTCACTGACAGCAAGCAGAGATCTTCAAAAAAGGGGAGGAATTGACACGCAAAGTCTATTAGAAAGTTGCACAACTTTTCGGTGCACCCCTTTATGTTCCCCTGCAACACGGCAGGAGCACAGCCCAGCTTTCCCAGGCTCCTGGAAGGCATACCAGCCTAGTAATGCAGCGATGCAGTCCGTGCGTCAGTACCGCTACACAGCAGGAGCCTGGGGCAGCGACGGGGGGGTGGGAATGGCGGCCATATTTGTCACCCAGCTTTCCTGGAAATAGATGTAAGTAGGGAAACTACTCAAAATGACATGACGGAAGAGGATGGCTGAAGGACGTAAAGGGCATTAAAAGGGGGCTGCTAGGGGGACATCAAGTCCTTTTAGCTCCAGCTAAAATCTGGGCCCCGAGCGTCAGTATGGGGCCCGCAGCTGTGGGGGAGGGGCTGTTTGTTTACATACATCCCATTCATCAACATGCGGTACATATCCCCCATTCCCATAATCCATAGACCCCCCCTTACTGGGCGCTGTGCACCGCAGCCCCTCCACCTGTTGCATCCCACGTCCCCCCATTCATCACCTCGGTGATGCTGTGCGCAGTGCCATCGCCGCCGGCGGGGTCCTTCTCCTGCATCTCCTCCGCACTGTCCCCTGGCGACGCTTCTGCACTGTCTCCCATCTCTCTCATGTCCTCCAGCGCAATGGTGAACTGGGCGAGCGTCCTCACCATCTGCAGCATGCGGGGTCCTCTGGGTTTCACCGATGCTCAACAGCGATAAGTAACAACGGCCAAGACCCACGAATAAAAACAATATTAAAAAAAAGGGACGCGGCGAATCCCCCCTCCCCCCAAAAAAAGAAAATAAATGTTAAAATCTGCTGATTGGATGGAGGCGTCTTGTTTGGTTAATGCCGGGATGATGCAGCCCTGACTCCTTGCTGCTGCCTCCTCCTCCGCATGGCTGCTGCTCTCTGACAGGTGCGCTGCTGCTGTCTACCGCTGTCACCAGCAGCCAGAAGACACAGAACAGACAGAAGCAATCTCAGGCAGAGCAGGCAGGATTAGCAGGGCTGAACACCAGCTTAACACTTTCATCGGCTGCAGAGTGCTGGGGATACAGATGTAGCAGAGCCGACTACTGGGAAGGGAGATTCCAAAGAGGAGAACGAAAAGTGTCTCAGGCTCCGCCCATCCATGGTGTAAAAGAAGAACCAAGTACCTAGAAGGAGTTGTTGGATGGAAGGAAACATCCTGTGTGATTGTAATGCTGATACAAGTGATTACATATCAGAGCAAACGGGTCATTTATTGTGGAGAACCGACCGCTTGTAGGGAGGCTCTGGTATCCTGTTGTACCGCCTGTAGCTTAGATACAAGATGTGATACAGGTGGGCATGGAGACTTTAGTACCCTGTTGTACCACCTCTAGCTTGGATACAAGATGTGAAACAGGGGGAATGGAGGCTCTAGTATCCTGTTGTATCACCTGTAGCTACCTGAAAATAATCTAAGCACCTGAAAAAGTCGGGACAGAGACAGAGGTCTGTAATGAAGGTGCTACCTGTGTCTGCATGGTGGACAACAATGAAGATAACCCGGTTCCCCACTGTAGCGTCCAGTTTCATCATTCACGACATCACTGCAAACGGATGCGACGGTGGGGGTCGGAGGCCGTACATGTAATGGGGACCGTGAGACGAAATGTCCTTCAGCCAAGAGCCTGGAAATGGTTCCGGCAGACACAGGGGTGTAACGATGGCAACCCCCGTCTCTGGATGGTGGACAACAAAATATTTGGAGCTGCTGGTGCTTGTCGGACAACAGGGGGTCCTGAGCCCGGTCACCTTGTGTGCCCTCACACATCCACTGGTCCCAACACCTCCTAACAGTCTGGTCAGACGCTCCTCTCTACTGATGGTCTGCAGGGGGCGTCCTGAGCCCGGTCACCTTGTGTGCCCCCATCCACTGGTCCCAACACCTCCTAACAGTCTGGTCATACGCTCCTTTCTACTGGTGGTCTGTAGGGGGGTCCTGAGCCCGGTCGCCTTGTGTGCCCTCACACATCCACTGGTCCCAACACCTCCTAACAGTCTGGTCAGATGCTCCTCTCTACTGCTGGTCTGTAGTGGGTCCTGTGCCCGGTCACCTTGTGTGTCCCCATCCACTGGTCCCAACACCTTCTAACAGTCTGATCAGATGCTCCTCTCTACTAGTGGTCTTTCGAGGGGGCCTGAGCCCGGTCACCTTGTGTGCCCCCATCCACTGGTCCCAGCACTTCCTAACAGTCTGATCAGATGCTCCTCTCTACTAGTGGTCTTTCGGGGGGTCCTGAGCCCCGTCACCTTGTGTGTCCTCACACATCCACTGGTCCCAGCACATCCTAACAGTTTGGTCAGACGCTCCTCTTTACTGGTGGTCTGTTGAGGGTCCCGAGCCCGGTCACCTTGTGTGCCTTCACACATCCACTGGTCCCAACACCTCCTAACAGTCTGGTCAGACGCTCCTCTCTACTGCTGGTCTGTAGTGGGTCCTGTGCCCGGTCACCTTGTGTGTCCCCATCCACTGGTCCCAACACCTTCTAACAGTCTGATCAGATGCTCCTCTCTACTAGTGGTCTTTCGAGGGGGCCTGAGCCCGGTCACCTTGTGTGCCCCCATCCACTGGTCCCAGCACTTCCTAACAGTCTGATCAGATGCTCCTCTCTACTAGTGGTCTTTCGGGGGGTCCTGAGCCCCGTCACCTTGTGTGTCCTCACACATCCACTGGTCCCAGCACATCCTAACAGTTTGGTCAGACGCTCCTCTTTACTGGTGGTCTGTTGAGGGTCCCGAGCCCGGTCACCTTGTGTGCCTTCACACATCCACTGGTCCCAACACCTCCTAACAGTCTGGTCAGATGCTCCTCTCTACTGGTGGTCTGTAGGGGGCGTCCTGAGCCCGGTCACCTTGTGTGCCCTCACACATCCACTGGTCCTAACAGCTCCTAACAGTCTGGTCAGATGCTCCTCTCTACTGGTGGTCTGTAGGGGGCGTCCTGAGCCCAGTCACCGTGTGTGTCCCCACACATCCACTGGTTTCAGCATCTCCTAACAGTCTGGTCAGAACGGCCTGGTGGGGGACAATTCATCGATACGACCATCCAGCTTCTCACATCCCAATAATGCGCCCCCCTCTGGTAATGGGGTGAAATCTCTTCTCTGTGTCGTAGAGGCGTCTAGTGGACAACAAGCTCTACAAGCGAAAGAAGAGGTCACTACACACAAGGAGCCTCCGAGAGCCTCTTATAGGCCGAGGGGGGAACCACTGTTAGGGCCTCCGGTGACAAGACCGTCCATCTAATCACCACAACTCTCATCATTTACAGATCTGCCTGAGATGGAACTGCAGGACAAGTGTACAGCAGAACGACAACTTCTTCTGGGGGCCGGAGTGTATTTTCGTTTTTCTTACAAAGTGTGTATATAGGTGAGGCACTAACCTATGGCATTTGAATCACAAATAGTACATATGACCCCAAATACAGAGGGCATACCGAACCACTAAATAAGGATAGAGCCCAGGCCAGACACCCCCGATACAGAACCAAAACAAATACAGATTCTCCTAGACTCCCAAAATTAAAACAGGACCCTCAAGCAGCATGACCGCCCCCGTTTACAGACTGCACACAGTATTTTGACTTCAGGCTGCACCCACTATTTGCAGACCTCAAACAATCTCCTTTACAGACCTGACCCCCCCAAAAAATGACACCTCTAACGCCAAAAAGTTTACAGACCCCAGGCGAGATCCCAAACTATTCATTACACGTCCAAATGCATTGAATGTGACCTTTTTTTATTTTTTTTTACTTCCATGTCATCTGTTCTTCTCCTGCGCCAAAAATTAAAACACAAGGAAGGGCCCAATAATATTTTCTTGGGGGTGTGTGTGTGGGGGGGGGGGGGGGGGGGGGGGGGTGTCACTCAGCTATAATCCATGAAAAATGGAGCACATGTAGATTTTTTTGCGCACCCACTGACTTGAATGGTCATCGGTTATTCAAAAATTACGCAGAAAAAACTGAAAACTGAATTGTGAAACTGCAATAAGTTTACTGAAGATTACGCTTGCAAAGTTTACTTACGCAATCTGCTGTGAATAGAACCCATCGATTTCAATAGGTTCTGTCACATGCATGTATTTTTGCATGCCCATTTCGGTCATGTAAAAAAACGCAGCATGTACTGTTTTCGTGCGGAATGCTCACTAATATAGCACATATTAAACTAATCAAACTTAATTGTCCAAAATGAATGGCAGTATGCTTGCATGTTTTTTGCGTGTGCAAATAGCAGTGCAAGCACATGCAAAAAATACTGTAAAGTATGCAGGCGCATGCAAAAATGCAATACCCATCACGCAAATATGCAGCGCAAATCTGCTCATGCCCATGTGAAGCCAGCCTTAAAGGGGTATTGATAGCATTGGGTTTTGCTCCAACCGCAGTGTATGACCCCTGTGTAATTGCAGGAAAACCCCCTTTAATAAATCCTGACTTTGTACATATTTTATGCCTAATAAGTAGTTCCACATTGTTTCAGGTTATCTCTCTCTCTGCTGCCCCTGCTGGTTCGGTGTCTGTAAAACACCCATCTGCTGTACTGCATTGTGGGAGACATAGTGTTACACTAGATATTAACCCTTTGCAATCCAATTTTGCATTCAGTGTTTCCTAGGGGGCTCTCTCTTTCTGCCATTATACAATGGCACCATCTGCTGGCTAGAGCCAGTACTGCGGTATAGGACATGCTAGAGAGGCCCCCCGACAACAGAGCGGCCAGTAATGTACAGTAAGAATACCCTGCTGGACGTCTTCCGACATCGGAAGCTGTACAGCCTTCAATCAGAATGTCTTTAGACGTCAGACAGTGGATTGGAAAGGGTTAAATAATATATGCCCATTGCTACAGTGCTGTGTTCTATATGAGTGCAGATACATTGGGAATCTATGAGCAAATTGTCACTAAAGGGAGCAGAATTATGAATGCAGCTCTGGGTGCAAACTGGAGTTGATGTAGACTAAGAAAACGGGGATAGATCCTGTGCTTGCTGTATGTGAAAAAGCCCCATAGTTTACTATGGATACTACAGTGATTGCCTCAACGGTTGTGGGGGACGCAGTGTTTGCTCCTGAGCAGCCGCCACATTGTAGGCTGCAGTGCAGTGACATGAATGACGCAGCATCAGTGCGGGGGACGCGTAGAATCCCAGCAGTGTGGTCGCCCACCTTCTCCTCAGGAGCAACTCCGATCCAGAAATATAACTATTAGTTATTCCGCTTCCACCGCCGTCGACCAATCAAGCGCTATTGTGGTGGCCGCCTTCAGATATTTCACACAATACAACGGCTGATCAGCTGAGGAGAAGGGAGCTTCATGGACATAACAAAAACTTCTGCAACTTCCTAAAATACTGGGTATGTCAAGTCCTCACTTGCTGTCAGTAAATGGAACATCGTTAGGGTGAATGCACACGGGCGGATTTGAATTGCGGAATCCGGAGCGGGCGACCATCTTAAGGTTCCGCAACAAATCCCGCCCATAGCATGCAATGCAAAAGTGATTCTTCATGCACACGAGCGGAAGGGCATTGCGGACGGGCCGCGGAATCCGCAAAAAAAAAAAAAAATCTATACTGCACATGTCTGACGGCGAGCCATTCGCAGTACGTAAAGAAGAAAACGAAAGCGCGGACGCCGCTGCTGGCAGAGACGGATCCACATGTGGAATCTGACCCAGCCTTGTGCATGCAGCCTCAGAGACTGCAGGCCTGCGCACACCTGATACTTCTCACAGCGCTGGTTACACTTGTATCTGCAGCACTCCACACTGATACGTTAGGATGGCTTCACATCTGCGCTGGTAGCCCCGCTCGGAGGTTCCATGGCTGATCCGGCACGAAATACCACAAGAACAAGGGCTGCATGCAGCTGAGCGGTCTCATACGACCGGATTTGAATTGCGGATTCCACAATCGCCGCCCAGGGCATACGCAATTAGCATTGCCTAAGAGCGCAGAGTCGCTCGTAATTTGTTAGGAGACCAGAGAGAAAAGCTGGGCGGCGGAGATGGAGAGTGAGAGAACGAAAGAGCAAGAGAGAGAGAGTGAAAAAACTAAAAAAATTATCACCTGGGCAGCCGACTGTACGATATCCTAAATTTATTCCCTGCTTTTTTCCTGGGCGGACGCTACACAATCCATACGCGTACACCTGCACAGAAAACCGCACGCATACGCGACCATTCGTAATTCGTTTTGGCGATCACTGACAGGTCTTGCGCTGTGGATATCCGGAACCGTTCGTGTGAGCCCACCCTAAGACAGATCCCATTTGGCCAGGGGATTCGCCCGAAAAAAGCAGGAAAAGCGGAACCCCCGATGCAGACATGAAAGCAGCCGTAATATGCACTGATGCATTTGTTGGATATGCACTGCTGATAACATGCGTAATATGTACTGCCGATGTGTGAAGCTCACAGAGGATTGTCTACACTGGATCAATTTTAAGAAACCAACAGTTTTCTAAAAATGCTTGTGTAAATTCTTTATTTTTAAGACATTGGCTTGCTGTCAGTGAATGAGAACATTAGTTTATATTCAGAGGCAAGATCCCTGTACATAGCTAGTTTTAATCTCAGTTTAGGAGTGAATACAATTGTCTCTAGTCCTTACAATGCTCTGTGAGCTCAACAGCCCGGACTCCACACTGATACATTGTATATAGCCAGTCCTGCTCTCAGCTGAGAAGTGGATACAATGCTCTGTGAGCTAAATAGCCCAGACTCTAGACTGATATATTGTACATGGTTAGTCCTGCTCTCAGCTGAGAAGTGGATACAAATCTATCAGTGTAGACAACGCTCTGTAAGCTCAACAGCCCGGACTGCAGACCGATACATTCAGCTGAGAAGTGAATAGAATTGTATCAGTGTAGACAATGCTCTGTGAGCTCAACAGCCCCGAACTCCGGACTGATACATTGTATATAGCCAGTCCTGCTCTCAGCTGAGAAGTGGATACAATGCTCTGTGAGCTAAGTAGCCAAGACTCTAGACTGATATATTGTACATGGTTAGTCCTGCTCTCAGCTAAGAAGTGGATACAAATCAGTGTATACAATGCTCTGTGAGCTCAACAGCCCGGACTCCAGACTGATACATTCAGCTGAGAAGTGAATAGAATTGTATCAGTGTAGACAATGCTCTGTGAGCTCCACAGCCCTGACTCCAGACTGATACATTGTATATAGCCAGTTCTGCACTCAGCTGAGAAGTGAATAGAATTGTATCAGTGTAGACAATGCTCTGAGCTCAACAGCCTGGACTCCAGACTGATACATTGTACATAGCCAATCCTACTCTGATCTGAGAAGTGGATACTATGCTCTGTGAGCTAGGTAGCCCAGACTCTAGACCAGTGTTTCCCCAACTCTGGTCCTCAAGGCAGCCCAACAGGTCATGTTTTCAGGATTTCCTCAGTGTTGTACAGGTGATGTAATTATTGTCGGGGCCTCAGACATTGCCACGGGTGTTCTTACTATAGGTTATCCTGAAAACATGACCTGTTGGGGTGCCTTGAGGACCAGAGTTGGGAAACACTGGTCTAGACTGATACATTGTACATGGTTAGTCCTGCTCTCAGCTGAGAAGTGGATACAAATCAGTGTATACAATGCTCTGTGAGCTCAACAGCCCGGACTCCAGACTGATACATTCAGCTGAGAAGTGAATAGAATTGTATCAGTGTAGACAATGCTCTGTGAGCTCCACAGCCCTGACTCCAGACTGATACATTGTATATAGCCAGTTCTGCACTCAGCTGAGAAGTGAATAGAATTGTATCAGTGTAGACAATGCTCTGAGCTCAACAGCCTGGACTCCAGACTGATACATTGTACATAGCCAATCCTACTCTGATCTGAGAAGTGGATACTATGCTCTGTGAGCTAGGTAGCCCAGACTCTAGACCAGTGTTTCCCCAACTCTGGTCCTCAAGGCAGCCCAACAGGTCATGTTTTCAGGATTTCCTCAGTGTTGTACAGGTGATGTAATTATTGTCGGGGCCTCAGACATTGCCACGGGTGTTCTTACTATAGGTTATCCTGAAAACATGACCTGTTGGGGTGCCTTGAGGACCAGAGTTGGGAAACACTGGTCTAGACTGATACATTGTACATGGTTAGTCCTGCTCTCAGCTGAGAAGTGGATACAATTGTATCAGTGTAGACAATGCTCTGTGAGCTCAACAGCCCCGACTGCAGACTGATACATTGTACATGGTTAGTCCTGCTGTTAGCTGAGAAGTAGATACAATTGTATCAGTGTAGACAATGCTCTGTGAGCTCAACAGCCCGGACTGAAGAATGATGCATTGTATACAGCCAGTCCTGCTGTCAGCTGAGAGGTGGATACAATTGTGTCAGTGTAGACAATGCTCTGTGAGCTCAACAGCCTGAACTCCAGACTGATACATTGTACACAGCTAGTCCTGCTGTCAGCTGAGAAGTGGATATGATTGTGTCAGTGTAGACAATGCTCTGTGAGCTCAAGAGCCCCGACTGCAGACTGATACATTGTACATGGTTAGTCCTGCTGTTAGCTGAGAAGTGGATACAATTGTATCAGTGTAGACAATGCTCTGTGAGCTCAACAGCCCGGACTGAAGAATGATGCATTGTATACATGCCCCGGTCGTTGTTCGGGGTCCCTAAAAAAAGAAGTTCCTTAATTGTTGGAAAAAATAAAGAAAGGTAAAAAAAATACAACTTTTCCCTTAATGAAAGAGATTCTTCTATTCCTGCAGCCATAAAAGTCCGATCTATCAAAGTAACATTATTTATCCCGCAAGGTGAAGTCCCAAGCAGGGGACCCCCATCTATGCTGTGCTTATGCCCTCTTGGCATCTTGGCACAACCCCTTTAAAGAGGTTGTCCAAGTTATAGAGTTATCTCCTATCCACAGGGTAGTGGGGTCCAACTGCTGGGACCTCCCAGCCATCCTAAACGGACAAAGGACGGCTGTACATGCCAGCACTGCATTCACTGCAATGGGAGTGCCATAAATTGCCAATCTGCTGTAGAACTAAAAGTCTCAGCAGGACGTGTCAACTTTTGCAAAGGTGGTTGATTGCAGACGAGACGTTTACTTTGATTTGCTTCAGGTGATGAGAGATCAATAATAAAATGCATCCGAAGGAAAATGGAACTCGCAAGGTTATTCTCCTAAAGCTATTGCTCTCTGTTGTCAGTTTGTTTTTCCCCCATGGCTTTCTACAATAGTAAAAGGCAGTCACTATTGGGATGATCTGTGCCCCTTTTTTTGGCCCTGCATACCCTTAACCATTGACTTACAGGAAAGTCACCTTCCACTAGGTGGTGCTGTGGAGGCACATTTCCATCCCCTATTTGCATACTTTTTTCCCAGGAAGCACTGCACAGCCTTATATGACCCCGTACACCAATTTGGCGCTCTCCTCAAGGAGAAACATTATCGTCTCCCATTCAGCCAACCCCTTATAGGTAAACCACCCAGCTTTCCGCAGACCCCGAGTTCCATATATCTAGTCACATGTGACTTCTGGGCGCTGTGACTAAATTTTGAATCAGCAATTGTTCGCTCGCACCGATAGGTCGAGATAAAGAAATCACAGCATGTCCTATTTTTGCGCAATTCAAGAATTGCCCATTACTTGCGTGAAATAATATTGCGCGCTCGTATGCCCGGCGATTTGCATACAACGCATCATTTTTCCATTTTTTTCCCATAATTATTGGAAAAACTTGCAATTGCGCGTACAGCGATGCATCACAGAGAAAAAATTGCAGATTTACGACTGCGATATCAGTCGGATTTTCTCAGCGGCCTAAAGCAGAATTCCATTCCAAGTTTCCTCACTGCTGCTCCACTGCTTGTGTGTCAGTCTTCACTGCACTTCTAGCATTTTCACGCTCCTACTCAGAGACAGGAGTGCTGCGGTCCATAAATCGCGGCCAGCACTGACGTAAGGAATAGTAATTAGATAAAGCCATGATATTCAGTAAACCGCGATGTGAGGCAGCAACAACCCGCAGCTGCATCCTGAGCAGCTCCGCTTCTGCGCCATAAACCGCACGAAGAGTAAACCAGATGAAAGAAAGCTGGCAGTTGCGTAATTCTGCTCATGTGCCAACCCAGGATGCCAAATTAGGGCATCACATGACTCACTTTGAAGGTAATCCAAGTAAGATACAATGAATCGCAGCGGCGAAGGAACGCGGTCGCCTCTCAACAACACATAGAAGTGACCGGTGGACCTCCAGCCGATACGGAACTACAAGTCTCAGCATGTCTGGCAAGCCAGTCCCCATCGGTGCTCAATGGTAAAATACACAGTAAACGGCAAATCCGCACATAAACGCGTCTGTTACCTCCCCCGAGCCCATACAGGTGCGCAGGCATATTACACGCAGGTGTAAGTGGCCACTAGAAGTCAATGGGTCATTAGCACCGCCTAATACATGGGCAACATACGCCCAGTGTGAGTGCGTAATTACAAGTGATTTTGTGACTTCGGTTGTTCTTATTCACTACAATTCTCTGTTATCACCCAATTATCCGTAAACATAACGCAGCGGAGGTTATCCTGCCTGCAGTCTGCTCACCACAACAAGCAAAGCTTTATTCGTATGGTCGACTCCCGCTGGACTGGCGAATGCATCTATGGATGGAGTGAAGAGCGACACCTAGTGGAGAGTTCAGATACAGCACCAAGTGTCTTAACGAGTTGGATTAGGCCTCTGGCATTTTCATCTGTGTAGTCGTAGCCCCCCCCCCCCCCAACAAAATAACAGCCTATGCTCGGACGCCATACGGATCCATATGGGGCAACAGACACTAGAGGAGTTTAAACGTGATTAATAGTAGTTCTGCCGCCTGATGGATTTCGGGGCGGCGGTATATTACGCTGCAGCTGGACGAAAAATCACGAATGGCAGCCATGACTTGGTCGCGGCTATTCTTCGTCCATGTGGTTTTCAGCAGAGATGCGGGCATGAAAGAGGCCTTAGACTCTTCACACTGGCATGATGGCTTCTGATATGATATATCGCTTATGGAATTGGGCATTTCTGCGATGTCATCACTCCCTCTGTGATGTCATCAGTCCTCCGCCATGTCATCGCAGGGCCCGGCGGATGGCTTCAGTGTTTGCCATGGTCTGTGATCGCTATAAGAAGCGATAATGCATTGCTGTAAGACTTCTATACTCTGTATTATCAGAGTGATCACAGCATCGCAGGTTCAAGTCCCCTACAGGGACATAAAGAGTGCAGCGAAAATAAAACACGTTAAAAACCTTTTTGTGCACTTTCCATTCTTTGTTATTAAAAAAAACTATTTTAAGTTTTAAAAGCTTACATTTGGCATCGTCGCATCCGTAAAGACCTGAACCAGAAATGGGGCACTTTTTAATCTGTAGGCAAACGCTATTAAAAAAACCGCCAAAATGCTTTTTTTTGCGTTCATTTCACTTCCCATAAAAAGGCAGTAAAAGTGATCAAAAAAGCTATATGTACCCCAAAATGATACCGATAACAGCTACAGCTCGTGATACAAGGACAAGTCCTCACAGAGCTCCGCCCATGGGAAAAGAAAGAAAGTTAGGGACCCTGGGAAATATTTATTGGAAATTTTCCAAATTTTGGGAAAATTTAAAAGGAGTGTGAAAGTGAAAAAAAAAACAAAAAACAATTTTGGTATTGTAATCACACTGACCCACAGAAAATGTGTATCATGTCACTAAGGGTGCATTCAGACGACCATATATCAGCCGGGTATTCACGGTATATACGGCGTCTCTCTCTGCAGGGGGAGGAGGCTGGAAGAGCCGGGAGCAGTGCACTGAGCTCCCGCCCCCTCTCTGCCTCCTCTCCACCCCTTGCACTATTTTTAATGAGGAGAGGCGGGATGTGGGTGGAGCCAATTCCTGGAACTTAGCCCCACCCTGCCTCTCCTAATTGAAAATAGTGCAGGGGCTGGAGAGGAGGCAGAGAGGGGGCGGGAGCTCAGAGCACTGCTCCCGGCTCTTCCAGCTTCCTCCCCCTTGCAGAGAGAGACGCCGTATATCGGCCGGCGTGAATACTCGGCCGATACACGGTCGTCTGAATGCACCCTTAGGCTGTATTTACACGGGCGTATATCAGACGGGTTTTCACGCCTGGCCGATATATACGTTGCCCCTCTGATGCATTGGTTTACAATACATCATCGCACATGGGCGTATTTCCATGGCGTAAAAGCACCCAGCCGGTCAAGATTTCATTGGACGGCCAAGTGCATTTCGACCAGGTGCTTTTACACCGGCGGTGGCTGAATAGACTCCTATGAGATCCTATGGTAGCTGCAAGAGAAGGGAGGTGGGAGGGAGTTTAGCAGCGGGACTGCTAAACTCCCCCCCCACCTTCGGCTGTTTGCAATGGTAGGGGGCGGGATGGGGAGGAGCTAAGCTGGCCGCTGACAAGGGGCGGAGGGTGGGAGCTTAGCAAACTAGCTCCACCCCCATCCTGCCCCTCCCTTTGGGGAATGAGGCCCCCTGGTGGTGACAGACAGGACACAACAGCCCTGCCCTTAAAGGTGCGGAAAACAAGGTTTAGTCACTGAAGAGTTCTCTTTCATTTACTGTGTGCTTCCATTTATCACCATTTTCAAGAACTCTGCTTGCTGTCAGCGTATGTGAGCCTTCATCACATGTGTTGGCCCCGATCACACACCCGCAGATCCATAATAATCTGCAGCACAAATCCGAGGCTGAACCTCCCAATTCTTCTGCAGATTCAGCCCCATTCCGCTATACAGATTTTAAAATCTGCGGCGTACGAACGGCGACACGTCGCTGCAGACAGGATGTAGAAATGAGGCAGATTTTGGCGCAGAATCCGTACTAAAGGGTTTTTCACTCTCATACTATTGATGACCTGTCCTCAGAATACATCAATAGTTGATGGCAGGGACACCACCGCACGGAATCTCCAGCGATCGGCTGATCGGGCGCCCACTATCAGCGCCAAAATACACTGAGGGTCGGAGAGGACGCTGCTGCTCAAACCTCCCTGTAGTGGCCGATGCTTGTAACAGCAGGTGCAGCTCCCATTACACAGTCAATGAGCGCTGCGCCTGCAGTTAGAAGCACCTCGTATATCGCAGCGCTGATAGTGGGCAACCGATCACTGTGGATCCCGAGCAGCGGGTCACCGGTGATCAACTATATCCTTGATATTGGCACAGAAAGCACAAAAATAGAACAGGCTGCGATTTTTCCATCTGGCAGCATCACTGCGAGCAAAAACGGCGCCCATGTTAATAGACCTATTGCAAAATCTACCAGTCACATCCCGTGTGAACGTGCCCTCAGTTATTGGACACAGATATGTGATCAGCAGGTGACCAGGACAGATTCTCGACCTCTAGAAGTCAACAATTAAGATCAGCATTCACTGACAGCAAGCAGTGTTCTGTCCTTTAAGGTGGCTTAATAGATCAAGGAATTAAGCCTCTATTAGATTTCTAAAATACTTTAGGTATCAATTCTTAACCATTTAAAGATCTCTGCTTGCTGTCAGTGGATCTATCAGCCCCTTACAGTTATTGGACACGCACA
Source organism: Eleutherodactylus coqui (assembly GCF_035609145.1). Lineage (NCBI taxonomy): Eukaryota > Metazoa > Chordata > Amphibia > Anura > Eleutherodactylidae > Eleutherodactylus > Eleutherodactylus coqui. The sequence continues at coordinate 525,233,335 of NC_089837.1, read as the reverse complement.
CGTGATCATCATGTGACCAGGACAGATTTTCAACCTCTAGAAGTCAACTATGGTGACTATTCCCTGGCAGCAAGCACCTTGTCCTTCAAAGATGATCCCAACAGGCCTTGATCACTGTAGGATGAAAAGTTCAGCAACTTTCTAATATATCTCAGATTTCAATTCTTCACTATATTCATGCTTCTCTGCTTGCTGTCAGTGAATGTGAACCTTCATTGTTAACATCTGTCAGCTCCCTACAGTTATTAGATATGCATGTGATCATCCGGTGACCGGGACAGATTCTCATCCTCTAGAAGCCATCATTAAAGACAACTATTTACTGACAGCAAGCAGTGCACTTTCCTTCATCAAACTATAGTCACTGAATGATGAAACATTCAGCAACTTTCTAATGTTCTTTAGGTTTCAATTCTTCACTGTATTCAAGATCTATGCTTGCTGTCAGTGAATGTGAACCTTTACTGCTCACATCTGTCGGCTCCTTACACATCAGACATGATAAACGTGTGAGCGGTGACCAGGACAGAGTCTAACCCTCTAGAAGCAAACAATGAAGATAACTATTTACTGACAGCAAGAAGTCCTTCACCATTTTAAGACCTCTGCTTGCTGTCAGTGAATGCGTACCTTTTTGTTTACATCCATCAGATCCTAACAGTTGTCAGCCTTGCACATGTAATCATCGGGGGAACAGGACAAGTTCTCATCCTCCAATAGTAACAATGAAGATCACTATTCACTGACAGGCAGCAGTGCTCTACCCTTCAAGAGGGCTGCAAATTAGCGTTAACAACTTTTTAGTATTTACTATGTTGTGCTTCAATGTCCACCATTTTCAGGATCTCTACTTGTTGTCAGTGAAGGCAAACCTACATTGTTCACACCTATCGGCTCCTAAGACTATCAGCCATGCGTACATGATCATCGTGTTCCCAGGACAGATTCTCCACCTCTAGAAGCAAACAATGGAGAGGACTATTCACTGACCGGAAGCAGTGATCTTAAAGATCATGAAGCAGTAATGCTAAAATCAATGCGAAAATTTCAGTACAAATCCTTGGCGTCTCTTCTGTCCGCTACCCATTCAGGAGTCTGGAAAAGTTGGGTCCTTGTAACGCACAGGGTTAATTTGGCGTTTTCGGAATTGAGCACATCAAAAACCGGAGCGCGCAGAACACGAGTGAGCAGCTGTGAGATCGCCGCACGGCTCGTCAGCATGCTGGGGGCCCTTTTCCAAAACTTTTTAAGCCAATCACTAAATAATGATGTGACTGTTTAGAAGTCTGTCAAATAACGAGGGCAACGCGAAAATTCCTTCTAAGTTATGTCTAGACGGCGGTTATATACCAGAGAGGGCAGGATATACGTCCTGCTTAAAGGGCCACTCCAGACACCGCAGATGCAGCACGGCGTCACTTGTTTGTCTTTATAGAGCTTATAGAGAATGCCAGAACTTCAGTGGAGACTGACACACACACAACACTGCGGCCTCTGGATGGGAGATTTACAACTCTGTATCATTATATATACTTATAGACCATTCAGTGTCTATGGAAAGCTGGGATACAGTCCCTGTTATCTACCATCTGTAGCTGAGGCAGGAGTGTCCACATCGCCTTGCATGGGAGGTTATGGGTGAAGAACTGAAGTTTACCTTCCCAATAATTGTTTTCAAGAGTTAAACTATATATTATATATCCAACTATATATTAACCCTTCTGGTTAAGCAGGTCCCCAATATAATGACTTAAGGGCCTCGCCAATGCCGCGACCCGGTGATAGACCTCAGGGTCAAACAATAAAGTGTTTGGGATTTATGGCTTTGCTCATCCCTACTTTTCAGGTCATGCAATAGAATTAAATAGTGCAGTAAAGACTGACACTAAAAAAAAAAAAAAAAAAAAAAATCGGAATGAATGCAGCTTCATGTAACAGCTTGGATATATTTCCAGGTGATTTTGGGATTTTAAGGGGTGTTTGTGTGTGTGTGTGGGGGGGGGGGAGGGGTAAATAGTCTTTATGGCTGTATTTAAGGGTGCCCAAAGGAGAACTGCAGGGGTATAGAAGCCTCCGGGTGGGTTTGATGAGATCTAGTTGCAGACTCTTGTAGAGCTTTCCCAGCCCCTTCCAGAGGTCCTCACACCATCTGTGAGCCTGGGGGTCTCTAGAATCAACCGCAGAGGACAAAATGTCCCGAAGTCGCCATAAAAGCCTCTAAAAATAGGACTAATACATGGATATTGTGTCAAAGCGGCAAAGCAGCGATTCCTCCGCCGCGCCTGCGTTCCCATGTCGCAATCTTGCTTCTCTAGCAAAACTCTGGCGGCATTTAATCTGGAGATCTAATTTAGCGTCATCTCTGAATGGCAACAATGCGAAAAAAATTATCGGTCAAGTGCAAACATTTAATGGAGAGTGTAACGAGTCTGCGGCCGCGGTCCCACCTGGCGGGTTGTGTTGCGGTTTTCAACAGTAATTAAAAAATCAAAAAATGCATGCATGGTTTTTAGCTAAATCGCCTCGAGTCTGCGGGGAAATTGCCTGTTGGCGAGCGCGATGGCCATGAATCGCAGCCCACTATCGCACTCGCCCGTGTGAAGTTAGCCTTAGTCTGCCCACTTAGGCTCCTCACAGTATGACATGTTTTTGGCCCCTTTGGACAAACTCTTCTAGTTGAGCAGGTCCATTTTATCTCTAGTAAATGAGTCATGGAGTCACATGCTCAAAAGTGTAACTTGACGCTGCTGGGCCCAAACACAAACATTGTAACAGGGCCCCCAACTATAATGCTTCTTATAGCGCTGGACTTCTTATATGGGGAAGACAAATCCTATGGGCCCTGTAAGGTTCCAGGAACCAGGTGTTCCGACTGCACCCATTATAATTACATGCCAGAGATTTGATCCCTCTTGACCAATCAGTCCTCAGACATTTAGGGACCAATAGCTCCCCCATGTTGGACCGCCACTCTTCTTTGTGCCCCCATCGCAGACACAATATACTACACCCAACTCATCCAGCACACAAAAGAAGAAAAGATACTGAACCTCGTGCGGCGCTGAAGTTAACATATTATAACAATTTCCAGACACATCGCTTTGGGGCAGATCCATCATGGAGTCATTACACAGTCAGTACACCAGTCCTGCGGCTCTGCGGCCCCACACACTCACTGCACCACCATCCAACTTCCCTGCATTATGTAATAAAAACACGCACCGGCGAGGGAACGATCCCACAATGAGAGGTGATGTAAGAAGGTTTAATATTAGATACCATCTATGAGCCAATATTCTCATCACAAACTACACAATATGATATCATTATTAAAGTAGTACTACAATACTACTGCCCCCCTAGGTAGAAAAATATAACTACTATAATACTGACCCCTATGTACAAGAATATAACTACTATAATACTGCCTGCTATGTACAAGAATATAACTACTATAATACTGCTCCTATGTACAAGAATATAACTACTATAATACTGCCCCCTATGTACAAGAATATAACTACTATAATACTGCCCCCTATGTACAAGAATATAACTACTATAATACTGCTCCCTATGTACAAGAATATAACTACTATAATACTGACCCCTATGTACAAGAATATAGCTACTATAATACTGCTCCTATGTACAAGAATATAACTACTATAATACTGCATCCTATATACAAGAATATAACTACTATAATACTGCCCCCTATATACAAGAATATAACTACTATAATACTGCCCCCTATGTGCAAGAATATAACTACTATAATACTGCCCCCTATGTACAAGAATATAACTACTATAATACTGCCCCCATGTACAAGAATATAACTACTATAATACTGCTCCCTATGTACAAGAATATAATTACTATAATACTACCCCCTATGTACAAGAATATAACTACTATAATACTGCCTCCTATGTACAAGAATATAACTACTATAATACTGCCTCCTATGTACAAGAATATAACTACTATAATACTGCCCCCTATGTACAAGAGTATAACTACTATAATACTGCCCCCTATGTACAAGAATATAACTACTATAATACTGCCTGCTATGTACAAGAATATAACTACTATAATACTGCTCCTATGTACAAGAATATAACTACTATAATACTGCCCCTCTAGGTAGAAAAATATAACTGTGTACAAGAATATAACTACTATAATACTGCCCCTATGTACAAGAATATAACTACTATAATACTGCCCCCTATGTACGAGAATATAACTACTATAATACTGCCCCCCATGTACAAGAATATAACTACTATAATACTGCCCCCTATGTACAAGAATATAACTACTATAATACTGCTCCCTATGTACAAGAATATAACTACTATAATACTGCCCCCTATGTACAAGAATATAACCACTATAATACTGCCCCCTATGTACAAGAATATAACTACTATACTACTGCCTCCTATGTACAAGAATATAACTACTAGAATACTGCCCCTTTGTACAAGAATATAACTACTATAATACTGCCCCCTATGTACAAGAATATAACTACTATAATACTGCCCCCTATGTACAAGAATATAACTACTATAATACTGCCTCCTATGTACAAGAATATAACTACTAGAATACTGCCCCTTTGTACAAGAATATAACTACTATAATACTGCCTCCTATGTACAAGAATATAATTACTATAATACTGCTCCCGATGTACAAGAATATAACTACTATAATACTGCCCCCTATGTACAAGAATATAACTACTATAATACTGCCCCTTATGTACAAGAATATAACTACTATAATACTGCCCTCTATGTACAGGAATATAACTACTATAATACTGCTCCCTATGTACAAGAATAAAACTACTATAATACTGCCCCCTATGTACAAGAATATAACTACTATAATACTGTCCCCTGTGTACAAGAATATAACTACTATAATACTGCCCCCTATATACAAGAATAGAACTACTATAATACTGTCTCCTATGTACAAGAATATAACTACTATAATATTGCCTCCTATGTACACGAATATAAGTACTATAATACTGCCTCCTATGTACAAGAATATAAGTACTATAATACTGTCTCCTATGTACAAGAATATAACTACTATAATACTGCCCCCCTATGTACACGAATATAACTACTATAATACTGCCTCCTATGTACACGAATATAACTACTATAATACTGCTCCCTATGTACAAGAATAGAACTACTATAATACTGCCTCCTATGTACAAGAATATAACTACTATAATACTGCCTCCTATGTACAATATAACTACTATAATACTGCCTCCAATGTACAAGAATATAACTACTATAATACTGCCCCCTATGTACAAGAATATATCTACTATAATACTGCCTCCTATGTACAAGAATATAACTACTATAATACCGCCCCCTATGTACAAGAATATAACTACTATAATACTGTCCCCTATGTGCAAGAATAGAACTACTATAATACTGCCCCCCATGTACAAGTATATAACTACTATAATACTGCCTCCTATGTACAAGAATATAACTACTCTAATACTGACCCCTATGTACAAGAATGGAACTATTATAATACTGCTCACTATGTACAAGAATAGAACTACTATAATACTGCCCCCTATATACAAGAATATAACTACTATAATACTGCCCCCTATGTACAAGAATAGAACTACTATAATACTGCCCCCTATGTACAAGAATAGAACTGCTATAATACTGCTGCCTATGTACAAGAATATAACTACTATAATACTGCCCCTATGTACAAGAATATAACTACTATAATACTGCTCCCTATGTAGAAGAATATAACTACTATAATACTGTCTCCTATGTACAAGAATAGAACTACTATAATATTGCCCCCTATGTATAAGAATATAACTACTATAATACTGCCTCCTATGTACACGAATATAAGTACTATAATACTGTCCTATATGTTCAAGAATATAACTACTATAATACTGCCTCCTATGTACACGAATATAACTACTATAATACTGCCCCCTATGTACAAGAATATAACTACTATAATACTGCTCCTATGTACAAGAATATAACTACTATTATACTGCCTCCTATGTACAAGAATATAACTACTATAATACTGCCCCCTATGTACAAGAATATTACTACTATAATACTGCTCCTATGCACAAGAATATAACTACTATAATACTGCCTCCTATGTACACGAATATAACTACTATAATACTGCCTCCTATGTACACGAATATAACTACTATAATACTGCCTCCTATGTACACGAATATAACTACTATAATACTGCCTCCTATGTACAAGAATATAACTACTATAATACTGCTCCCTATATACAAGAATATAACTACTATAATACTGCCTCCTATGTACAAGAATATAACTACTATAATACTGCCTCGTATGTACAAGAATATAACTACTATAATACTGCCCCCTATCTACAAGAATATAACTACTATAATACTGCCTCCTATGTACAAGAATATAACTACTATAATACTGCCTCCTATCTACAAGAATATAATTACTATAATACTGCCCCTATGTTCAAGAATATAACTACTACAATACTGTCCCCTATGTACAAGAATAGAACTACTATAATACTGCCCCCTATCTACAAGAATATAAGTACTATAATACTTCCCCCTATGTACAAGAATATTACTACTATAATACTGCTCCTATGTACAAGAATATAACTACTATAATACTGCTCCTATGCACAAGAATATAACTACTATAATACTGCCCCCTATGTACAAGAATATAACTACTATAATACTGCCCCCCTATGTACAAGAATATAACTTCTATAATACTGCTCCCAGTATTATAGTAGTTATATTCTTGTACATAGGGAGCAGTATTATAGTAGTTATATTCTTGTATATAGGGGAGCAGTATTATAGTAGTTATATTCTTGTACATAGGGGGCAGTATTATAGTAGTTATATTCTTGTACATAGGGAGCAGTATTATAGTAGTTATATTCTGTGGTTGAACTCAAGGATGGCTTGAGTTCACCACAACGGGAGTTGCTCCTATAGCTGGGGGGTCTTTTTTCGAGATAACCACTTAAATATCAAAATATGTGGTGGCCACAATGCTCAGGTGCCAGGCCATTTGTGGCACACCCTTCAACAGGTTGTGTTGATGTGCCCCATGCAACTGTACAGACTGCACACCCTATAAGGGGTTGCACCAAGATTAATTTATAACCTATCAACAGGATGATCCGTGGGGGTTTTAGCAGTGAGACCCTACCGATCCCGAGAACGGGGTTTCCACGTCCCCCTCGCCTCCTCACTGTTGACTTACTGCACCCCCTGCAGTGATATGGAGATTGAATGAAGTTTCAGTCGCGCATGCGCAGTGCTGCTCCATTCATCTTCATATGAGACTGCTAGAGATAGCCAAACAGCAGAGCTCAGCTATTTCCGTCAGCCCCATAAAAATGAATGGAGCTGCGCATGTGTGACTGCCACTCTACTTTATCTGCATGTCACTGCCAATGGGTGCAAGCCTCACAGGACACATGTTCTTGGAATAAGTAGGGGTCTGAGTGGCAAGACCCCCACCGATCCTGAAAAGGGGTCTCATGTCCCCTTCTCCTCATGATGGACTCACTGCTCCCCGAGCAGTGATGTGGAGACTAAGTGGAGCGGAAATCGCACATGCGCAGTGCTGCTCTATTCATCTTCACCTGTACTCAGCTATTTCTGCCAGCCCAATTTGGATGGATCGGCACTGCGCATGCGCAACCACCACTTCATGAAACCTCCACATCAAGAAGATGGTTTAGTATCTGGTAATTTTTGGTATTTTAGGTGGATATTTTATTACGTCTCTCTCTTTATCGGTCGTTTCTTTGGCAGAGAAAATACCGATTTCTATAGAGTAAGTACCAGAAAACACAAGGTTTGCCCCAAAGAGAGATTTTACTTCCTCCCACCACACGGGGAAGTGTCACATTCCCGACTCAACATCTGGCTGAAGAGATGATGACGAAGAGCATGGGGAATAATATCCGAGAAGAGGAGCCATAAATCATTCTGCTGCGAGGAACATCAAGAAGAAGGGTTTTATTTTCCTTCTCAACTAAAGACTTAGAGGAAATTCCTTGCGTGTTTCATTTCAGGGTCCTATTTTTAGGTGGGGAGAAAAAAGAAATTTGTTTATAAGTTTTTATTTTTAGATTACATTTTCACTCGTTCCAAACGCAATATCTCCTGTAAGCGAAATAGCAAAGTCCGGCCACTTCTGTCGGCCCCTTTCAGGTCATAAGATGGACATAATAGGAAAGGAGGACAGACCTGAATACCTAAAATAGGAGAATCTTACGGACGACACATAGTTACCATGGCAATGAGGATTTTAGAGGCCTACATAATAGGTCATCACAGGGCCAGACATTATGACTAATGGACTCCACCAACAGCAGCCAGGGGCCAACTAGGCAGAACATATCAGAAGAGAACCTACTTGAATTTTTCAATTAGCAGTTCCTTGTGGGAGGTCCTAGTGCTAAGCCCTCCTATGAGCACAAATAACTGTTTTTTTGATACCCAACGACTGTGTACTGATGTTATAAGAAACCAGTGGGTCAATGGAAGACCTCACAGCCCCAATTAAGGGTGCACATGATAGGATTCTGAAAACTTGGTTTTATTGGATTAAGTTTCAAGACTCAATGGAATATAGAGTTGTATACTCTGAAATGCTCCTTGTTAATTTAGTACAGGAACTATCTGACCCTCCCAGCTTTGCTAGAAGCCTATCGGGTTCATTCCCTTCTTTCGCCTTCCTACCCCTCCCCCCCCCCTTTTTTTCTTTTTTCCTTATTTTCTGGTTCTTTTTTTTTATTGTGGAAGTCTCACTTTTTCCAAGGAGACAGACTTATCAGCTAGCAGTCTAACCTGAAGAAACTGCTCTTAATTTCCCATTTCCGTTTTCCTGTTATGTTATTTTGTTTCTGGCAAAACATTTCTGGGCCTGCATATCACTCTTTCAAATATATAAGAAACAAAGTTATATTGTCAAAGTTATGAATATAGAATAAAAAAAAAAAAGAAACCAGGGGATCCTCATGGGAGGTCCTAGTGCTAACCCCACCCATGAGCAGCTATCAGAACAAAAACATTTTTGTTTGCTAAGCACTGTCTATTGATGTTACTGGACACCAGTGGATCCTGATGAGGTGTAGAAATATTTCAAGTAGTTATTACTATGGTATGTTTAACTAGCAGTTGCTTGTGGGAGGTCCTAGCTCTAAGCCCACCCATGAGCAGTTTTCTAATTAAAGACAGTCTATTGATGTGATTTTATACTAGTGGATCCCAACTCAGGTTAATTGGGTGTGGGAGTGAAAACAAGGTATAAGAAAAAAGAAACCCTCTTATATTTTTTGTGATCTGGCTTTCCTTCTCGGCATCTCACACCACCCTACATACTTTGTTCTCTCCTCTTGCAAGCCCAATATCTTTTTAACAGCCCTTTCTCCAAGATTTTGGTCTTTTAGAAGTATTTTCCTAACAACCTTCTGGAGATGGAACCCTGATCTGTTGTGTTCTTTATAGTCACACCCTTGAGGAAATATGCAATTAGCAAATATTGTAGTATTTGCTGCCCAGGTCAAAATTTCTATAAAAATCCTCACTGGTTCAACAAGACAAAGAAGAGTTGATGACAACAAAGGTGGATTTCCTTCTGCATGTACCAACAATAACCGATCACCAAGACAGACCCCTCAAAGTCTTGGTGACAGGGGCCATAGGATGCCCAAATAAAACACTAACCAGCTAGACCCTCAAACACAGACTGGGGGCTAAAAAAAGTGTAGGCAAATGCCGTCATGTGACCCCTCCCGATACATGTGAAGTCATGGCTAGTTTGCAGATTGCCTTACTGGGCACTTTTGAGGCTACTGTAACCCAAGGATAAATGTATATGGGGCCATATTAGCTGTGGATTCTCTGCATGCTGTAATTCGTCGCGACGTAGATTCCACTTGTCACATGACTTTATGCTGCACTAAGAGGGGATAATTACCATACAGGGAAGCTTCAATCTTAAAAAGACAAGGAGCTCCAATGAAGGCCTGTGGGCTCTAATAAAGGGATTGTGCAGTGTATACTATCCACCATCGATGGGAAGCTCTGGTTAGTAACCATGATTGATGCCTCTACTTGCCAAGTCCCATTTGAAAAAATGTTATATGCAGTCTCAATTTAAAGGGGTATTAACCCACACGACACCAGTGACACATTGTAGACTTCTCTGACAGCACCTCTTTTACGAGAGCTATGTGGGAAGTCTCCTCACTCCATCGGAACTGGACGGCTAGAATATAAACACAGCTGTTCGTGTGAGAACTTTTTCTGCTTTCATCATCATTCGCCCCTGGGAGCTTGAAAACCTTTAATTACTCAGTGCTCTGCTATGCAAATAGATCTGGTACGAGAAGACACGGGGAGAGATTCATCATGGCTGCCCTAAGGGACCCAAAAAGTGTCAACATTTTATTTTAAAGTGCCCCTTTGTCAGATGGGTAGCATGAAGTTCCCAGGCCCAAATCTGCACCAGGGCCCCACCTACCCATTAATAATACTGGTGCGTTCATATTTAAGGCCCCCCTCAGGCACCAAGTCCAGGATAGACTGTTCTGCACCCCCTTGACATGGCACTGGAAATTAAAACATTTCCCTCCAGCCAAAACTGAACACTTTCCCGTGCTCCTAAATATGGTCTCCAAGAAAAGCTCATGCCATAGATGACTTCTGCCTTCTTTGTCTGGACTAGTGGTTGGATTGTTGGCCATATTGGCTTTCATGTGGCTCTTTTTCACCTAATCACCTAGAGGCTCCTCCTCCTCCCTCTTTCAGTTCTCCACGGCAGCCAATGACATCAGGGAACCCTTAATGCATTTTAAACCCTTCACACTCCAGGGTGTACAGTTACATATTGGGTGCATAGGGTTTGTATGGGCTGGGACTGTGAGACAATCCTATTCCATACACAGCAGGTGTCAGCCATCTTTGACAGCTGACACCCGCCCACAACTGCCACGATCAGCGTGAACACTGATCATGGCTGTTCTTTAAATGCCCTGATCGGTCTTAGGGGTTCCCCCCAGGGCTGCCATGGCAGATTGCCTGTCAGAATGCGATATAATGCAATACTATGATATTACATTATACGGTATGAGTGATCAAATTGATCGCATGTTCAAGTCCTCTATGGGGACTAAAAAAAAATGTAAAAATGAGTAAAAAAGAAAGCTGTAAATTATTAGAAAAACTAAAAAGGTAGTTAAGTCTTTAAAGACCATTTTCCATATTAATAATAAAAAAATCAAAATAGAAAAACAACACATAATTTCTATTGCTGCACCAGAAAACTCAGATCTAAACTCAAGTCACCCATAATTTATCCTGCATGGTGGTCAAAAAAGAAATACACTTATTTTGGTCACCGAATCTCCAAGTAAAAAACTTTATGGAAAAGAAATCAAAATGTCATATGAAATTCAAAGTGTTACCGATAGAAACTACGGTACGTCCCGCAACCAAAGAGCCGGAACACAACTACGTCGGCGTAAAAATACAAAAGTTATGGCGGGCAGAAAATAATTTTATTTTTTCCAAAAACATTTAATATTTTTAAAGCAATAGAGCAAAAAAAAAACACTATAGAAGTTTGGTCTGTCGTCATCGTACCGACCCACAGAATACAGTTATCACGTCATTTTGGACACAATGTGTATGCTGAAAAAACAAGACCCCTGCAAAAATGACGAAATTTAGTTTTTCTCCCACTTTTCACTTAATTTTGACATTTTTGAAAGTTTTTCAGTACATTATACGTTACATTTAATAGAACCAATAAAATAAAATCCAACCTGTCCGTCAAAAAAACAACAAGCCGTCAGACAGCAACGTGGATGGATAAAGAATAGAGATGAGCGAGCCTTGCCCTGCCTGATCGGAAGAAAAGATTCGGGTGCCGGCGCGGGGGAGCGGTGAGTTGCGGGAGTGAGCAGCAGGGGGGGGGGGGGGGAGAGAGGGAGAGAGAGATCTCCCCTCCGTTCCTCCCCGCTCTCCCCCACAGCTACCTGCCCACTGCCGGCACCCGAACCTTTTCTCTCGAGCGGGCAGGTACTCGCTAAGGGCAATGCTCGCTCATCACTAATAAAGAGGAGTTATGATTTTTTGGTAAAAAAACAAAAAAGCTTATTTAGGGGTTAACGGACTTTTCCAATTAGAGAAGCCACACAGTCGTATCCTAGAAGTTGAGACCGCTAACCAACACCCTGAACAAACAGACCCCACAAGTTACGGGAACTTCATACATAAGTGGACCTGCTGTGTAAGGAGTATTTTGGGCAGAGTGTCTGGGCAGGCAGCGGAGGATGATGGGAGCTGTAGTCCAGGTATAGAGAGGATGCTCCCCTGCTCGCACACCAGGTTACTTGCTATCAGCCGCCACGCTACATGCCCATGTTTAGTAAAGCTGGATGTATTTTTTTACGCTCATCTTGGAATGGATGACGGCGCTCACAAATCCTTCCCTGCAGCTCCAGACTGATCTCCAACCAAAATTGCACAGGGCTAAATTGGTAATTGATAGGTGCAGCGAGATGTGGGCAAGAGGAATGGAGTGAATGCACTGATCTTCCTGGAAAAGCGATTCATACTGTGCCAGGACTGAGAACCCAAAGCCCATCAGCTCCCCAGGCGTAAATCTCCTCTCCAGCCTCAAAACAAGGCGGCCAACCCAAAGTGCTTCAGTACTGAGAACGGGGAGGAAATTAGCACAATCCAAATGTCAGCTGCTCCTACCAGGAAGAGTTAGAGAGGAAATCACTTACCACTCAATACGCAAAAGAGGGCAAGAAAATGTGTGGGCAGTACTGACACTTGTGAAACAGAATAATGACACTTGGGGGACGGGATAATGACATGCTGATACTTGGGGGACGGGATAATGACACGCTGACACTTGGGGGACGGGATAATGACACGCTGACACTTGGGGGACGGGATAACGACACGCCGATACTTGGGGGACGGGATAATGTCACGCTGACACTTGGGGGACAGGATAATGACACGCTGATACTTGGGGACGGGATAATGACACGCTGATACTTGGGGGACGGGATAATGACACGCTGATACTTGGGGGACGGGATAATGACACGCTGATACTTGGGGGACGGGATAATGACACGCTGATACTTGGGGGACGGGATAATGACACGCTGATACTTGGGGGACGGGATAATGACACGCTGATACTTGGGGGACGGGATAATGACACACTGATACTTGGGGGACGGGATAATGACACGCTGATACTTGGGGGACGGGATAATGACACGATGACACTTGGGGGACAGGATAATGACAGGCTGACACTTGGGGGACAGGATAATGACAGGCTGACACTTGGGGGACGGGATAATGACACGCTGATACTTGGGGGACGGAATAATGACACGCTGATACTTGGGGGACAGGATAATGACACACTGACACTTGGGGGACGGGATAATGACACGCTGATATGTGGGGGAAGGGATAACGACACGCTGATACTTGGGGCACGGGATAATGACACGCTGACACTTGGGGGACGGGATAATGACACGCTGATACTTGGGGGACGGGATAATGACACGCTGATACTTGGGGGACGGGATAATGACACCCTGACACTTGGGGGGACAGGATAATGACACGCTGACACTTGGGGGACAGGATAATGACACGCTGACACTTGGGGGATGGGATAATGACACGCTGACACTTGGGGGACAGGATAATGACACGCTGACACTTGGGGGACAGGATAATGACACGCTGACACTTGGGGGACAGGATAATGACACGCTGATACTTGGGGGACGGGATAATGACACCCTGACACTTGGGGGGACAGGATAATGACACGCTGACACTTGGGGGACAGGATAATGACACGCTGACACTTGGGGGATGGGATAATGACACGCTGACACTTGGGGGACAGGATAATGACACGCTGACACTTGGGGGACAGGATAATGACACGCTGACACTTGGGGGACAGGATAATGACACACTGACACTTGGGGGACGGGATAATGACACGCTGATACTTGGGGGACGGGATAATGACACCCTGACACTTGGGGGGACAGGATAATGACACGCTGACACTTGGGGGACAGGATAATGACACGCTGACACTTGGGGGATGGGATAATGACACGCTGACACTTGGGGGACAGGATAATGACACGCTGACACTTGGGGGACAGGATAATGACACGCTGACACTTGGGGGACAGGATAATGACACGCTGATACTTGGGGGACAGGATAATGACAGGCTGACACTTGGGGGACAGGATAATGACAGGCTGACACTTGGGGGGACAGGATAATGACACGCTGACACATGGGGGATGGGATAATGACACGCTGACACTTGGGGGGACGGGATAATGACACGCTGACACTTGGGGGACTGAATAATGACACTCTGATACTTGGAGGACGGGATAATGACACGCTGATACTTGGGGGACGGGATAATGACACGCTGACACTTGGGGGACAGGATAATGACAGGCTGACACTTGGGGGACAGGATAATGACAGGCTGACACTTGGGGGGACAGGATAATGACACGCTGACACTTGGGGGGACAGGATAATGACACGCTGATACTTGGGGGACAGGATAATAACACGCTGACACTTGGGGGGACGGGATAATGACACGCTGACACATGGGGGACGGGATAATGACACGCTGACACTTGGGGGATGGATAATGACACGCTGATACTTGGGGGACAGGATAATGACACACTGACACTTGGGGGACAGGATAATGACAGGCTGACACTTGGGGGGACAGGATAATGACACACTGATACTTGGGGGACAGGATAATAACACGCTGATACTTGGGGGACGGGATAATGACACGCTGATACTTGGGGGACAGGATAATGACACACTGATACTTGGGGGGACGGGATAATGACACGCTGATACTTGGGGGACAGGATAATGACACGCTGACACTTGGGGGGACAGGATAATGACACGCTGATACTTGGGGGACAGGATAATAACACGCTGATACTTGGGGGACAGGATAATGACACGCTGACACTTGGGGGACGGGATAATGACACGCTGACACTTGGGGGACAGGATAATGACACACTGATACTTGAGGGACAGGATAATGACACACTGATACTTGGGGGAAGGGATAATGACACGCTGATACTTGGGGGACAGGATAATGACACGCTGACACTTGGGGGACGGGATAATGACACGCTGACACTTGGGGGACGGGAGAATGACACGCTGATACTTGGGGGACGGGATAATGACACGCTGACACTTGGGGGACGGGATAATGACACGCTGACACTTGGGGGGACAGGATAATGACAGGCTGACACTTGGGGGGACAGGATAATGACAGGCTGACACTTGGGGGACAGGATAATAACACGCTGATACTTGGGGGACAGGATAATAACACGCTGACACTTGGGGGACGGGATAATCAGACGCTGACACTTGGGGGATGGATAATGACACGCTGACATTTGGGGGACGGGATAATGACAGGCTGATACATGGGGGACAGGATAATGACACGCTGACACTTGGGGGACGGGATAATGACACGCTGATACTTGGGGGACAGGATAATGACACGCTGATACTTGGGGGACAGGATAATGACACGCTGATACTTGGGGGACGGAATAATGACACGCTGACACTTGGGGGACGGGATAATGACACTCTGATACTTGGGGGACGGGATAATGACACGCTGATACTTGGGGGACAGGATAATGACACGCTGATACTTGGGGGACGGGATAATGACACTCTGATACTTGGGGGATGGGATAATGACACGCTGATACTTGGGGGACAGGATAATGACATGCTGATACTTGGGGGACGGGATAATGACACGCTGACACTTGGGGGACGGGATAATGAGACGCTGACACTTGGGGGACGGGATAATGACACGCTGACACTTGGGGGACGGGATAATGACACGCTGACACTTGGGGGACAGGATAATGACACGCTGACACTTGGGGGACGGGATAATGACATGCTGACACTTGGGGGACGGGATAATGACACGCTGATACTTGGGGGACGGGATAATGACACGCTGACACTTGGGGGACGGGATAATGACATGCTGACACTTGGAGGGGACAGGATAATGACACGCTGACACTTGGGAGACGGGATAATGACACGCTGATACTTGGGGGACGGGATAATGACACGCTGATACTTGGGGGACGGGATAATGACACGCTGACACTTGGGAGACGGGATAATGACACGCTGATACTTGGGGGACGGGATAATGACACGCTGATACTTGGGGGACGGGATAATGATACGCTGATACTTGGGGGGACGGGATAATGACACGCTGATACTTGGGGGGACAGGATAATGACACGCTGGTACTTGGGGGACGGGATAATGACACGTTGATACTTGGGGGACAGGATAATGACACGCTGACACTTGGGGGACGGGATAATGACACACTGACACTTGGGGGGACGGGATAATGACACCCTGATACTTGGGGGACGGGATAATGATGCTGGGAGGGCTCCCACACACTTGCGTTTTTTTAATGCAAATGTTAAAAAAACGCAAGTGTGTGGTAGCCCTTAGGCTGGGTTCACACAGGGTGGATTTGCCGCGGACGTTCGCCGCGGCAAATCCGCCTGCGGCCGCTAATCTCGGGATTGGCCAGCCAAGTGGACGAGATTTCTCAGAAATCTCGTCCACACGGGACGGCCAATAAGCTGCGGTTAATCCGGCCAAAACCGCGGCTGCGGCGCGGCTTTGCCGACTGCAGCCGCGGCTTTGTTGACCGCAGCATGTCCATTCTTTTTTTCTTTCCGCTGCGGCCGCGCTCTCCTTTATGGGAGCGCCGGCCGTAGCGGAAGAGCGAACGGCCGGGCTGCTTCAAAGCCGCTGCCGCGGTTCTCCCAGCGGAAATGTTGCGGTTTTTCGCTGCGGCCAAACCGCGACATTTCTGTCGGGAATCAGCTGTGTGTGAACCCAGCCTTATGGGGTATGGAAGGAAGAAATGAACACGGGGGGGGGGGGGGGGGGGGGAATACAGGACAATGGGAAATTAATATTTTGCGGTTGGTGATACTATCTAAGAGGTCTGAAATCTGTTAATTGCCATCGTGGTCATCATAATTTTTCTACCTGGCCTGTAATACAATCCTCCTCACTGCTCGGATTTCCGTGAATGTGACTGCTGGAAGGTGTAAGTATGTCTGCGGGGGCCAAGCCGTGCGCCTGTAAACCTGCTGATATGTGACACGGAGTGAGAAGTGATCTGTATACACCAACACACAAGGAAACTCCAAGGAGACGGGTTCTTGGCTCACGTTGGCAGAAGGGAAGTAGAGATATTAAGATCTCGGAGAAATTCAACATTTCTCAAGAGAGACGAGATCTATAGTGGTGAGTGTGGCCGACAACGCTACCTGTGGACCAAATACAGTGCAGTGACCTGGAAAGTGAGAACCTCACTCAAGCGACCATGTGATCTTCTGACACCAGATCATCAAATGATCCACCTAACACCAGATCAACAAATGATCCAGCTGGCACCAGATCAACAAACGATCCAGCTGGCACCAGATCAACAAACGATCCAGCTGGCACCAGATCAACAAACGATCCAGCTGGCACCAGATCAACAAACGATCCAGCTGGCACCAGATCAACAAATGATCCACCTTACACGAGACAACAAATGATCAGGAGACACAAATTAGTTATTAGAAAAAACTTTCTGGCAGGGAGAGTGATCAATCAGTGGAACAGGTTGCCACAGGAGGTGGGGAGTTCTCCTTCAAATTGAAGTGTTCAAACAAAGGCTGGACAAATATCTGTCTGGGATGATATAGTGAATCCTGCACTGAGCAGGGGGTTGGACCCGATGACCCCGGAGGTCCCATCCAACTCTACTATTCTGATTCTATGATTCACCTGACACCAGATCAACAAATGATCCCCCCACACCAGATCAACAAATGATCCCCCCGACACCAGATCAACAAATGATCCCCCCGACACAAGATCAACAAATGATCCCCCCGACACCAGATCAACAAATGATCCCCCCGACACCAGATCAACAAATGATCCCCCGACACCAGATCAACAAATGATCCCCCGACACCAGATCAACAAATGATCCCCCGACACCAGATCAACAAATGATCCCCCTGACACCAGATCAACAAATGATCCACCTGATAGCAGATCACTGTAAACTAAACACTAGCTCCCCACATTATCTTCTAATACCAGATCACTATATAATCAACAAACACCAGCTCATCACATGGTTCTCCTGATAGCTCATATGATCACCCGACACCAGCTCACCGCATGATTACCTGTCACGATCACTACATGATCCCTTTGACACCAGATCACTAATCACCTGACACCTGCTTATCACATTATTACCTGGCACCAGCTGATATGATCACCTGATCTTAGATTACAACCAGATCACCCAACATCACCGTATTGCCAGATCCTGACACCAGCATCCTGAACGACCCCAACATCTGCTCACCACATGATCATCTGGCACCTTATTATTACCCGCCATCACCATTTAATCACCCAATACCAATTTACAGTATCACATATTCATCCGATCATTACCAAATATCACCAAAAAAAATCACCTGACACCAGATATGTGCAAAAAGTGCTGAAACAATTCAGTCTCCAGTACTGACCTTATCTAACCACCATATCAGACTAACATGATCCTAAAAGGAGACTTACTCACAATACTTAAGGGGCAAGACGCCGTGGTCAGCGCCTAATCGTCAAGACGCCTTGGTCAGCGCCTCATCATCAAGACGCCTTGGTCAACGCCTAATCGTCAAGACGCCTTGGTCAACGCCTCATCGCCAAGACGCCTTGGTCAACGCCTAATCGTCAAGGCGCCTTGATCAACGCCTAATCGTCAAGGCGCCTTGGTCAACGCCTAATCGTCAAGACGCCTTGGTCAACGCCTAATCGTCAAGACGCCTTGGTCAACGCCTAATCGTCAAGACGCCTTGATCAACGCCTAATCGTCAAGACGCCTTGATCAACGCCTAATCGTCAAGACGCCTTGGTCAACGCCTAATCGTCAAGACGCCTTGGTCAACGCCTAATCGTCAAGACGCCATGGTCAACGCCTCATCGTCAAGACGCCATGGTCAACGCCTAATCGTCAAGACGCCTTGGTCAACGCCTAATCGTCAAGACGCCTTGGTCAGCGCCTCATCGTCAAGACGCCTTGGTCAGCGCCTCATCGTCAAGACGCCTTGGTCAACGCCTCATCGTCAAGACGCCTTGGTCAACGCCTCATCGTCAAGACGCCTTGGTCAGCGCCTCATCGTCAAGACGCCTTGGTCAACGCCTAATCGTCAAGACGCCTTGGTCAGCGCCTCATCGTCAAGACGCCTTGGTCAACGCCTAATCGTCAAGACGCCTTGGTCAACGCCTCATCGTCAAGACGCCTTGGTCAACGCCTAATCGTCAAGACGCCTTGGTCAACGCCTAATCGTCAAGACGCCTTGGTCAACGCCTAATCGTCAAGACGCCTTGGTCAACGCCTAATCGTCAAGACGCCTTGGTCAACGCCTAATCGTCAAGACGCCTTGGTCAACGCCTTATCGTCAAGACGCCTTGGTCAACGCCTAATCGTCAAGACGCCTTGGTCAACGCCTAATCGTCAAGACGCCTTGGTCAACGCCTAATCGTCAAGAAGCCTTGGTCAGCGCCTCATCGTCAAGACGCCTTGGTCAACGCCTGATCGTCAAGACGCCTTGGTCAACGCCTGATCGTCAAGACGCCTTGGTCAACTCCTAATCGTCAAGACGCCTTGGTCAGCGCCTCATCGTCAAGACGCCTTGGTCAACGCCTCATCGCCAAGACGCCTTGGTCAACGCCTAATCGTCAAGGCGCCTTGATCAACGCCTAATCGTCAAGGCGCCTTGGTCAACGCCTAATCGTCAAGACGCCTTGGTCAACGCCTAATCGTCAAGACGCCTTGGTCAACGCCTAATCGTCAAGACGCCTTGGTCAACGCCTAATCGTCAAGACGCCTTGGTCAACGCCTCATCGTCAAGACGCCTTGGTCAACGCCTAATCGTCAAGATGCCATGGTCAACGCCTAATCGTCAAGACGCCATGGTCAACGCCTAATCGTCAAGACGCCTTGGTCAACGCCTAATCGTCAAGACGCCTTGGTCAGCGCCTCATCGTCAAGACGCCTTGGTCAACGCCTCATCGTCAAGACGCCTTGGTCAACGCCTCATCGTCAAGACGCCTTGGTCAGCGCCTCATCGTCAAGACGCCTTGGTCAACGCCTAATCGTCAAGACGCCTTGGTCAGCGCCTCATCGTCAAGACGCCTTGGTCAACGCCTAATCGTCAAGACGCCTTGGTCAACGCCTCATCGTCAAGACGCCTTGGTCAACGCCTAATCGTCAAGACGCCTTGGTCAACGCCTAATCATCAAGACGCCTTGGTCAACGCCTAATCTCAAGACGCCTTGGTCAACGCCTAATCGTCAAGACGCCTTGGTCAACGCCTAATCGTCAAGTCGCCTTGGTCAACGCCTAATCGTCAAGACGCCTTGGTCAACGCCTAATCGTCAAGACGCCTTGGTCAGCGCCTCATCGTCAAGGCGCCTTGGTCAGCGCCTCATCGTCAAGGCGCCTTGGTCAACGCCTGATCGTCAAGACGCCTTGGTCAACGCCTGATCGTCAAGACGCCTTGGTCAACGCCTGATCGTCAAGACGCCTTGGTCAACGCCTAATCGTCGAGACGCCTTGGTCAGCGCCTCATCGTCAAGACGCCTTGGTTAACGCCTAATCGTCAAGACGCCTTGGTCAACTCCTGATCATCAAGACGCCTTGGTTAATGCCTAATTGTCAAGATGCCTTGATCAACACCTTATTGTCAAGACGCCTGGTCAAGACCTAATTGTCAAGACTCCTGGTCAACGAAAGCTCATCAAGACACTTAACCACTGCATGCTCCTATGGTTCCTGCACCCTCACCTGGAGGTGGCTGCACCACATCTCTAATGTAACACCTGGTCACTGCCTGCTCACCTGCCGCCTGACCATCATCAATCCCTCCAACCCACCAACTCGATAAGATTCCACTCCAGGAATCTTTTCTGGCAAGTCTCCAATCAAGGGGGTAACCTCACCTGCAACCAAGCGCTCAAAGAAGGGGCAGAGAAGACTCGTCTAATGTACAGGTCTTGACCTCCACCCGCATACGGTGGTACACAGCCATTACCTCATTGCCCATCTGGATTTTACCCCCCGTCCGCCGCGGCTATTTTAATGACCTCTCGCCCAGATTTAATAAAGGAAGCTTTGCTGCTTTCAGCCCATCGCATTCCGTGTCAGCATCGCTCTCATTCTTGGCCAGAGTTTGAGATGAAGTGATTTCATATTTCAGTTTGCTGGGGGTCTGTACCCAAGAGACCTTCGGCCCACCGCACTGCAACTAATTCCTTTCATGCATTCCTCAGCCTGCGAGATGCCGGCCTGTCACACTCAGCAGCACATGTGCTGGGGGGGGGGCAGCCGAGAAAACAACCGCGCCATTCTTACACCTGGAGCAGGGTTCCGGCTCCTGACAATAACACTGCATGAACTGGGGAATTGCTACTCATGCGATTCCCTTCAGAATCATATAATAGAGGTATTAACCCTGTAACAGGCTTAAATTCAATCACTGTTGTCTGTGCTGGCACACATTGCCGGCCTTAGATTAGATGGCAGCCCGTGCGTCATAAGAAAAAACAATATATATTGCACGGATAAGCTATCAGGCAGGGACCTGCTGGTGCAGAAAGCAGTAAGATAACAGCATACCCGCACCAGAACAGAAGTGAATACTGTACCAGAACCAAGCTTACTACATAAATACTGTACGAAACCCAAGTTCATAACATACAGCACAAGAACCAAGCTC
Source organism: Eleutherodactylus coqui (assembly GCF_035609145.1). Lineage (NCBI taxonomy): Eukaryota > Metazoa > Chordata > Amphibia > Anura > Eleutherodactylidae > Eleutherodactylus > Eleutherodactylus coqui. The sequence continues at coordinate 525,211,207 of NC_089837.1, read as the reverse complement.
AATGCAGCACCAAAACAGCACAGTGAAAATGGTACCAGAACAAAGCTCATAATGTAAATACAGTACCAGAACCAAGCTCATAACAAAACTACAAAGCACAAGAACTAATCTTAGTACATAAATACAGCCCCAGAACCAAGCTAGCACATAAATACAGCACCAAAACCAAGCTGAGTACATAAATATAGCTCCAGAACCAAGCTCATAACGTAAACACAGCATCTGAAGAAAGCTCTTAACTATAACACCAGAACCACTTGAATGCAATACCTTCAATCAAACTCAGTACATAAATACCAGCTCAGTACATAGCAATAGCACCAGAACCATGCTCAGTATATAATTACAGCAGCATAACAGCACAGTTAAAAAATACGGTACCAGAACCAAGCTCATAATCTAAATACAGCTCCACATTAATGAGTGGCTGTGATGGGTTCATCGAGCACTGGCACTGATTTGCTGAGTGTCACAGAGCTTAGGCAATCAGAGACAGCGCTTCCTGGAGGCACTAAAGAGGTGATTTATGTGTTTTTTTAATTTCTTTTATGCAGCTAGGGCTTGTTTTCAGGGTAGGGCTTATATTTCAAGCCCTCCCCCGAAAATCCTTGTATGTGCTGCTACAAAGTTGCGCGACTCTGTAGCACCACAAAATCGGGGTATTGCTGCAGAAAAACGCAGTGATATCGCACGGACCTCCGATGCAATATCACTGCGATTTTCTCGCGGTGATATTGTGTCGCTCGTGTGAAGGAGGCCTAAAGCTGGAGTCATTGATCATAACAATATGCTACGGTCTGGTTCACCCGTCATAATTTCAGCGCAAATTCCACACCAAAATCATTCTACAATGCTATTGAATGTTACGGAAATTTACACCACATTTCATAAGGGGTGGATCTTAAATTCAGATTGCAGATTAAAAAAAAAAACAGAATCGACAAATATCAGTTCAGAGACTGCGTCAGGCAGCCGCGTGTAAAATTGCCTCATTTGCTAAACAGATAAATACTGTACCAGAACCAAGCTAATAACAAATACATTGCGAACCAACCTCAGTACAGATACGATAATAGAACAGACGTCATAACAAATACAGTACCAGAACCAAGCTAAGAAGATAGAACCAACCTTATAACATACAGTACATACAGCCCCAGAGCAAACCTCAATATATTGCGAAATGAGATTCTCAAAGCACAATCGGTAACTATCCCTAAAAGAAGGAAGAATGGGAAGCATTTAAGGAGACCCGGATGGATGAACGCAGAACTTACACACATGTTAAAAAGGAAGAAAAATATGTTTATCAAATGGAAAGAAGGGGAATATCTAAAGAAGAATATAATGGCGTCTGCAGAAACTGTAGGGCAAGTGTCAGAAAAGCTAAAGATGATAATGAATTAAGGCTTGTAAGAGAGGCCAAAAGCAATAAAAAAGGATTTTGGGGGTCAAAAGCAAAAGAAAAGTCAAAGATGCTATTGGATGCTTATAAGATGAAAATGGTGAATTGGTTAAGAATGATGATGACCAGGCTGAACTTTTAAATTCCTATTTTGTAGCTGTTTTCTCTCAGAAAGTAGATGGAACATCAGCTGATCTTCCCTGTGCTATTGGGGTAATACAAGCATGCAGGCTATCTATAAGCAGAGAGATGGTGAGGGAACACTTAGCTACCCTAAATTAATTCAGGTCTCAAGGTCCAGATGAATTACATCCCAGAACACTAAAGGAAGCAGTGAAGATAACTGCTGAGCCACTCGCCATAATCTTTGAAAATTCCTGGAGAACAGGAGACGTCACAGAAGATTGGAAAAGGGCAAATGTTGTCCCTATCTTCAAAAAAGGAAAGAAGGTGGATCCAAGAAACTACAGGCCTGTGAGCCTGACTTCTATACTGGGAAAGATCTTTGAATAAATTATTAAACAGCATGTATGCAAGTACTTGGATGAGAATGCAGTAATTAACCAGAGCCAGCATTGGTTTGTAACAAACAAGTCATGCCAGACTAATCTAATTTCCTTCTATGATAGTATCACTGACTGGATGGATCAGTGAAATGCGGTGGATATAGTATATTGTGACTTTAGTAAAGCATTTGACAAAGTACCTCATACCATACTTATTGGAAAAATGACCAAATCTCAGACTGACAAGGTGACAGTTAGGTGGATTCACAACTGGCTGAGTGATCGTACTCAAAGAGTGGTCATAAATGGCTGCACATCCAAGTGGAAGAATGTATCAAGTGGGGACCACAAGGCTCTGTCCTGGGCCCAGTGTTGGGCAACATTGTTATAAATGATCTGGAGAAGGGAATTGATGGGGAACTGATCAAATTTGCCGACGACACAAAGCTGGGAGGGATAGCTAACACTAGGGAAGAGAGAGAAAGTATTCAAGAAGATCTAGAAAAGCTTGAACAGTGGGCAGCGACTAACAGAATGGTATTTAACAAGGAGAAATGCAAAGTCCGACATCTGGGCAAGAAAAATGAAAAAAGCACATACAGAATGGGAGGAATTGGGCTAAGCAGCACATGTAAAAAAGACTTGGGTAAACTAATAGATCATAGACTGAACATGAGTCAACAATGTGATGCAGCAGCCAATAAGGCAAACACAATTCTGGGATGTATTAAGAGAAGCATAGAGTCTAGATCACGTGAGGTAATTATCCCCCTCTACTCTTCCTTAGTCAGACCTCATCTGGAATACTGGGTCCAGTTCTGGGCACCCCACTTTAAAAAATACATAGACAAACTGGAGCAAGTTCAGAGGAGAGTTACCAAGATGGTGAGCGGTCTGCAAATCATGACCTATGAGGAACGGTTAAAGGATCTGGGAATGTTTAGCAGCAGAGAAGGCTGAGATAAGACTTAATAGCTATCTACAAATATCTGAAGGGCTGTCACAGTGCAGAGGGATCAGCCCTATTCTCATCTGCACAAGGAAAGACTAGAAGCAATGAGATGAAACTAAAAGGGAGGAGACACAGATTAGATATTAGACAGTAAGGGGATCAATGAGTGGAACAGGTTGCCACAGGAGGTGGGGAGTTCGTCAATTGAAGTGTTCAAACAAAGGCTGGACAGACATCTGTCTGAGATGATTTAGTGATCCTGCACTGAGCAGAGGGTTGGACCCGATGACCCTGGAGGTCCCTTCCAACTCTACCATTCTAGGATTCTATGACTTAGAAGCAATGCCAGGCTGAAGGTCATTACATAAAATACAGTACCAGAACAGCTCAGTGAATACAGCACCAGAACCAACCTCAATACGTGAATACTGCACCAGCACCAAGGTCAATTTTTAAACACTGTAGGAGCACCTAATTCATAACATAAATACAGCTCCAGAATCAAACTCAGTCAATAGAACCAACCTCATAACTTACAGTAAATGCAGCCCCAGAACCAACTCAGTATACAATGCCAGACTCAAGCTTAATACATAAATACAGCTACCAGAACCAAGCTCATAACATAAAATACAGCACAAACCAACCTCTGTTCATAGACAGGATACCAGACTCAATTTCAGTACATCAATACAGCCCTAGAACAGCTTAGTGAATAATTACGGTACCAGAATCAACCTCATAATAATGCTGGTAAAATCGTGCAGCCATTGATTGCTGCTGGTGGGAAAAACTGTAGTTACCACAACATTGTCCCATACTCTAATAGTGTGAGTGGGGAGTGTGGCTTTCCCTACTTTACATCCTGCCCAGGGCCTCATTTATTATAAAAGTGGCCCCGTAACCATGACAACATCCAAATTCAATGTTATGACGACTAAAATCAGTTCATCATTTAAGGGGTCACTTCTTGCCTCATTTTCCTACATTATAAAACCTTACTTGCAAGGTGCAATTATCCCATCCCCCACCTCCCCCGCCCCCGCTCTGCCCTTCAGCCCTTAATTGCCAGACTCCATTAGACGTCATCAGCAAATTATTCCATCATTCCTCCTAAATCATAATCTCTCGCTTTCCAGGAAAAACGATGATTAGGAGATTTAGAATATTCAATCAAGGGATTAGGCGACATTTTGCAACCACGCGAATCAAACAGACGATGGCGAACGGCCAGATCCCTTATAACGAGATCTAATTATGAAAATTAATATTCACCGGACCCAAAGACTCATCTCCAGCCGTTTGATTGGGATCAGGAGGAATTAAAGGGGCTGTCCCACAGCAGTATATACTCCCTCGGGATCAGTGGGGTCCCAGTGGTCGACCAGCAACGACAGCAACCTATCCCCGATCAGCAGGGATGGCCAGTGAAACCCTTCAGGATCTGAGGCTTATCATTTTTTTTATTTTTGTTTTTTTGTCCCCGCCTTCCGAAAGTCATAACTTTATTTTTCAATTGACGTAGTCGTACGAGGACTTGGTTTTTGCGGGACGAGTTGTATTTTTTAATGGTGCTATTTAAAGGACAGAAACAGTTTTTAAAGTTTTTAATTGAGGAGAAGTTTTTTAAAAATGCAAGTGTGACGATTTTGGTGGGTTTGCACTATTTGCAATGAGGAGAGGCGGGACGGGGGCAGGGCTAATTCTCGTAATTTAGCCCCGCCCCATCTCCTTTCATTGCAAATAGTACAGAGGGGCGGAGAGGAGGCAAGGAGGGGGAGGGAGTTCAGTTCCTGCTCCTGGCTCTTCCATTCTCCCCCCCTGCAGATGAGGACGGCGTATATCGGCTCGGCGTAAAAAAAAACCGAGCCAACATACGGTCGTCTGAATCCACCCTAAAAAGTAGAAAAAAACTTTTCTTAAAGAAAAATTGCTTTCCAAGTTTTATTTTCTTTTTTGCTCGGGCCCTGTGGGGGCTCGTTTTTTGCGGGGTGAGCTGTATTTTTTATTAGTATCATTTTTCAGTGCACACATTTTTTTCCCACTTTTTAGCGAAGCTTTTTTGGGAAGCCGGAAAAAAAAAAAAAAAGCCAAAAACATAAATCAAATCACACTTCTGTCATTCTCTCTTTCTTTTAATTACGGCCTTTACCACGCGGGATAAATATTGTGAACATCATTCAGAATTTTATATACACAGGAATTCCACATGTGTGCTTTTTAAAATTGTTTAGTTTTTTTTTTTAATGCGGGAAAAGTTTTTAATTTTTAATATTTTTTAACATTTTTTTTACTGTTAAATTTTTTTTAACACTTTCATTTAGTCCCCATACGGAACTTGAACTTGCGATCATCTGATAGCTTGTTCTATAAACAGCAATACTTCAGTATTGCAGTATTCAGCAATTGTTGATAGCTCTTTGAAACCCTGCCACGGGCAAAGCTTGATAAGCACCTAAGCATGGTAGACGTAGGAGCCTTCAGTAGACTTTGGGCTGCCATGCCAGCACATCGACACCCCTCAATCATGTTGTGGTGGGTGCCGATGGGTCACGGGAAACAGTTCACACTCCTGCTGACTGTTGAGATGCATGGGCAGCTATGACTGCGGCAACTAAGGAGTTAACCTCTGCGATTAGAGCTAACTCTGATGGCAGCAGTTACCAGTGCCGGTCAGAAACAGCTAATAGATGTCGAGCGCGAAGTGGACTACAATGTGAATTTACATCAGTCGATCGTGAAGTAATTAACTAAAGTGCAATTAATAAAATACTGTATGAGGCTTTATTTAAACACATGCTGCGATTTTTGGCCGCCCGTGTCTCGGCCGCATAAAGTAGTTATATTCTTGTACATAGGGGGCAGTATTATAGTAGTTATATTCTTGTACATAGGGGGCAGTATTATAGTAGTTATATTCTTGTACATAGGAGGTAGTATTATAGTAGTTATATTCTTGTACATAGGGGGCAGTATTATAGTAGTTATATTCTTGTACATAGGGGGCAGTATTATAGTAGTTATATTCTTGCACATAGGGGGCAGTATTATAGTAGTTATATTCTTGTACATAGGGGGCAGAATTATAGTAGTTATATTCTTGTACATAGGAGGCAGTATTATAGTAGTTATATTCTTGTACATAGGGGGCAGTATTATAGTAGTTATATTCTTGTACATAGGAGGCAGTATTATAGTAGCTATATTCTTGTACATAGGGGGCAGTATTATAGTAGTTATATTCTTGTACATAGGGGGCAGTATTATAGTAGTTATATTCTTGTACATAGCGGGCAGTATTATAGTAGTTATATTCTTGTACGTAGGGGGCAGTATTATAGTAGTTATATTCTTGTACATAGGAGCAGTATTATAGTAGTTATATTCTTGTACAGAGGGGGCAGTATTATAGTAGTTATATTCTTGTACATAGGGGGCAGTATTATAGTAGTTATATTCTTGTACATAGGAGGCAGTATTATAGTAGTTATATTCTTGTACATAGGAGGCAGTATTATAGTAGTTATATTCTTGTACATAGGGGGCAGTATTATAGTAGTTATATTCTTATACATAGGGGGCAGTATTATAGTAGTTATATTCTTGTACATAGCAGGCAGTATTATAGTAGTTATATTGTTGTCCATAGGGGGCAGTATTATAGTAGTTATATTTTTATACATAGGTGGCAGTATTATAGTAGTTATATTCTTGTACATAGAAGGCAATATTATAGTAGTTATATTCTTGTACATAGGGAGCAGTATTATAGTAGTTATATTCTTGTACATAGGGGACAGTATTATAGTAGTTATATTCTTGTAAATAGGGGACAGTATTATAGTAGTTATATTCTTGTACATAGGAGGCAGTATTATAGTAGTTCTATTCTTGTACATAGGGGGCAGTATTATAGTAGTTATATTCTTGTACATAGGAGGCAGTATTATAGTAGTCATATTCTTGTACATAGGTGGGCAGTATTATAGTAGTTATATTCTTGTACATAGGAGGCAGTATTATAGTAGTTATATTCTTGTACATAGGGAGCAGTATTATAATAGCTATATTCTTGTACATAGGAGCAGTATTATAGTAGTTATATTCTTAAACATAGGGGGCTGTATTATAGTAGTTTTATTCTTGTACACAGGAGGTAGTATTATAGTAGTTATATTGTTGTCCATAGGGGGCAGTATTATAGTTGTTATATTCTTGTACATAGGGGGCAGTATTATAGTAGTTATATTCTTGTACATAGGGGGCAGTATTATAGTAGTTATATTCTTGTACATAGGAGGCAGTATTATAGTAGTTATATTCTTGTACATAGGAGCAGTATTATAGTAGTTATATTCTTTTACATAGGAGCAGTATTTTAGTAGTTATATTCTTGTACATAGGGAGCAGTATTATAGTAGTTATATTCTTGTACATAGGGGGCAGTATTATAGTAGCTATATTCTTGTACATAGGAGCAGTATTATAGTAGTTATATTCTTATACATAGGGGCAGTATTATAGTAGTTATATTCTGGTACATAGGGGGCAGTATTATAGTAGTTATATTCTTATACATAGGGGGCAGTATTATAGTAGTTTTATTCTTGTACATAGGAGGTAGTATTATAGTAGTTATATTGTTGTCCATAGGGGGCAATATTATAGTAGTTATATTCTTGTACATAGGGGGCAGTATTATAGTAGTTATATTCTTGTACATAGGGGCAGTATTATTGTAGTTATATTCTTGTACATAGGGGCAGTATTATTGTAGTTATAGTCTTGTACATAGGGGGCATTATTATAGTAGCTATATTCTTGTACATAGGAGCAGTATTATAGTAGTTATATTCTTATACATAGGGGGCAGTATTATAGTAGTTTTATTCTTGTACATAGGAGGTAGTATTATAGTAGTTATATTCTTGTACATAGGGGACAGTATTATAGTAGTTATATTCTTGTACATAGGGGACAGTATTATAGTAGTTATATTCTTGTACATAGGAGGCAGTATTATAGTAGTTATATTCTTGTACATAGGGGGCAGTATTATAGTAGTTATATTCTTGTACATAGGAGGCAGTATTATAGTAGTTATATTCTTGTACATAGGGAGCAGTATTATAGTAGCTATATTCTTGTACATAGGGAGCAGTATTATAGTAGTTATATTCTTATACATAGGGGGCAGTATTATAGTAGTTTTATTCCTGTACAGAGGAGGTAGTATTATAGTAGTTATATTGTTGTCCATAGGGGGCAGTATTATAGTAGTTATATTCTTGTACATAGGGGGCAGTATTATAGTAGTTATATTCTTGTACATAGGGAGCAGTATTATAGTAGTTATATTCTTGTACATAGGAGGCAGTATTATAGTAGTTATATTCTTGTACATAGGAGCAGTATTATAGTAGTTATTTTCTTGTACATAGGAGCAGTATTTTAGTAGTTATATTCTTGTACATAGGAGCAGTATTTTAGTAGTTATATTCTTGTACATAGGAGCAGTATTTTAGTAGTTATATTCTTGTACATAGGGGGCAGTATTATAGTAGTTATATTCTTGTACATAGGAGGCAGTATTATAGTAGTTATATTCTTGTACATAGGGAGCAGTATTATAGTAGTTATATTCTTGTACATAGGAGTCAGTATTATAGTAGTTATATTCTTGTACATAGGGGGCAGTATTATAGTAGTTATATTCTTATACATAGGGGGCAGTATTATAGTAGTTTTATTCTTGTACATAGGAGGTAGTATTATAGTAGTTATATTGTTGTCCATAGGGGGCAGTATTATAGTAGTTATATTCTTGTACATAGGGGGCAGTATTATAGTAGTTATATTCTTATACATAGGAGGCTGTATAGTAGTAGTTATATTCTTGTACATAGGAGGCAGTATTATAGTAGTTATATTCTTGTATATAGGAGCAGTATTATAGTAGTTATATTCTTGTACAAAGAGAGCAGTATTATAGTAGTTATATTCTTGTACATAGGGAGCAGTATTATAGTAGTTATATTCTTGTACATAGGAGGCAGTATTATAGTAGTTATATTCTTATACATAGGGGGCAGTATTATAGTAGTTATATTCTTGTACATAAGAGGCAGTATTATAGTAGTTATATTCTTGTACATAGGGGGCAGTAGTATAGTAGTTATATTCTTGTACATAGGAGGCAGTATTATAGTAGTTATATTCTTGTACATAGGGAGCAGTATTATAGTAGTTATATTCTTGTACATAGGGGGCAGTATTATAGTAGTTATATTCTTGTACATAGGAGGCAGTATTATAGTAGTTATATTCTTGTACATAGGAGGCAGTATTATAGTAGTTATATACTTGTACATAGGAGCAGTATTATAGCAGTTATATTCTTGTACATAGGGGGCAGTATTATAGTAATTATATTCTTGTACATAGGGGCAGTATTTTAGTAGTTATATTCTTGTACATAGGGGGCAGTATTATAGTAGTTATATTCTTGTACATAGGGGGCAGTATTATAGTAGTTATATTCTTGTACATAGGAGGCAGTATTATAGTAGTTATATTCTTGTACATAGGGGCAGTATTATAGTAGTTACATTCTTGTACATAGGGGGCAGTATTATAGTAGTTATATTCTTGTACATAGGGTGCAGTATTATAGTAGTTATATTCTTGTACATAGGGGGCAGTATTTTAGTAGTTATATTCTTGTACATAGGGGGAAGTATTATAGTAGTTATATTCTTGTACATAGGGGGCAGTATTATAGCAGTTATATTCTTGTACATAGGGGGCAGTATTATAGTAATTATATTCTTGTACATAGGGGCAGTATTTTAGTAGTTATATTCTTGTACATAGGGGGCAGTATTATAGTAATTATATTCTTGTACATAGGGGCAGTATTATAGTAGTTATATTCTTGTACATAGGGGGCAGTATTATAGTAATTATATTCTTGTACATAGGGGCAGTATTATAGTAGTTATATTCTTGTACATAGGGGGCAGTATTATAGTAGTTATATACTTGTACATAGGGAGCAGTATTATAGTAGTTATATTTTTGTACATAGGCGGCAGTATTTTAGTAGTTATATTCTTGTACATAGGGGGAAGTATTATAGTAGTTATATTCTTGTACATAGGGGGCAGTATTATAGTAGTTATATTCTTGTACATAGGGGGCAGTATTATAGTAATTATATTCTTGTACATAGGGGCAGTATTTTAGTAGTTATATTCTTGTACATAGGGGGCAGTATTATAGTAGTTATATTCTTGTACATAGGGGGCAGTATTATAGTAGTTATATACTTGCACATAGGAGGCAGTATTATAGTAGTTATATTCTTGTACATAGGAGCAGTATTATAGCAGTTATATTCTTGTACATAGGGAGCAGTATTATAGTAGTTATATTCTTGTACATAGGGTGCAGTATTATAGTAGTTATATTCTTGTACATAGGGGGCAGTATTATAGTAGTTATATTCTTGTACATAGGGGGCAGTATTATAGTAGTTATATTCTTGTACATAGGAGGAAGTATTATAGTAGTTATATTCTTGTACATACGGGCAGTATTATAGTAGTTATATTCTTGTACATAGGGGGCAGTATTATAGTAGTTATAACTTATATTCTTTTACATAGGGGGGCTGTACTATAATGGACCATAATGACCTTTCCCTGTGTATAATGAGGAGCGGTAACATCACACCTAGTCATTACATGTACAATCTCAGAGTCAGGTTAGACTTCAGTCTTTAGTTAGACTCAGACTTTATAAGACTTAGGTTACGTTATAACTAGGGTTCATTTATTAATGTGCAACCTCACCCCAGGAAACACTTTTCCTGCAGTGTTACACATTTCACAGAGCACTTTCTCTTTCAACATACAGCTTATTTCATGAGCGGATTGTGTTACCCAATTCTGGCTCAGGTACAAGCATTTGTACGCGGAATCCCCACAGGCTATTAACCCTTTTGTGATAATGTTGTGATGCTGCCTGTCAGACAGCTGGAAACTACCCGACACCAACAATGGAGGACCCATTGCGAAAACAGTATACAGACCGCTAGGTTTCTAGTTGCCAAATTGTATTCCATGTAGTGTAGATTCACCCTCTAAATACATGGGCTGATATATCTGTTTACATGGAGTTCTTGGTTCAGGAAAACAATGTCAGAACTGCAGTAAATACTGACACACAATAACATTAGTAGACTGGGGAATTTTAACTCTAAATCTTAACCCCTTAGTGACGCAGCCTATTTTGGACCTAAGGCCTCCCTCACACAGGCATTTGCAGAAACGCATAATTTTCCAATGCTGCGTTCACTGCGGTTTCAGCAGCGCTGTCATGCATTTTTGACAACGTTTTGGCTGCTGCTGCTGCAAAAAAAGATTATTAACCTAGCATTGTTAACCTAGCTGATGCCATCCGGGTCCCTGCCGCTGTTCTCCGAAGCTCCCGGCACTTGTCATTGTCGACAAAGTATCTTTTGCTAGTTACGGGTTTTGAAGACCCCGCTTCCAGCAAGAGATTGCTCTGATTGGCTGAGAACGCTGAGTGTTTGCAGGCTCAGTCAATCACAGCCAGCGCTGGATGCACCAATCACAGTCATTCATTGAATGGCTGTGATTAGTGCATTGAGCGCCAGCTCTGATTGGCGGCGATGGCGCTCCTGAACCAATCAGAGCAACTCTCGTTTAAAGACGGGGATTTAACCAGCAATAGTTGCCTTGTCGGCTTGACAAGTGCCCGGCAGCCTGCCCGGAGCTCCGGAGAACAGCGGCGGGGACCCCGACGGCGCTAGCTAGGAGAGTATTCCTTTTTTTTTAGGCAGTGCAGCTGATTGCATTTAGCGCTGCCAAAAATAGATAGAACATGCATCGCTGTCAAAGTGCAACGTTGAAGACGCTTGTGTAACAGCCCCATAGAAATGAATGGGAGTGCTGAAAAGGCACCGCTAAACACTGTAGAAAAACGCTTCCCTCACACAGACGGTAGGATTAGATACACAGTTCAGCAGATTGTATCACACACGATAGGATTAGATACACAGCTCAGCAGACAGTATCACTCAGGATAGGATTAGATACACAGCACAGCAGATTGTATCACACAGGATGCGGTAGGATTAGATACAGGGCTCAGCAGACAGTATCACTCAGGATAGGATTAGATACACGGCTCAGCAGACAGTATCACACAGGATAGGATTAGATACAGGGCTCAGCAGACAGTATCACTCAGGATAGGATTAGATACACGGCTCAGCAGACAGTATCACTCAGGATAGGATTAGATACACGGCTCAGCAGACAGTATCACACACGATAGGATTAGATACACAGCTCAGCAGACAGTATCACTCAGGATAGGATTAGATACAGGGCTCAGCAGACAGTATCACTCAGGATAGGATTAGATACAGGGCTCAGCAGACAGTATCACTCAGGATAGGATTAGATAGACAGCACAGCAGATTGTATCACACATCATAGGATTAGATACACAGCTCAGTTGATGGTATCACACACAATGGGATTAGATACACAGCTCAGTAGACCATATCACATATGATGAGCTTAGATACACTGCCCTGGGTGACCTACTTCTTACATAGAGGACATGGTGGCTCAGTGGGTAGATGCACCCACCTCACACTTTACAGCACTTAGAGACAGACAAATCACTGCACAAATAATAGTTGCCTGGAAACCCGTCGTCCCCGTAAACATCGAATCCTGCGCGCACATATGGAGAAAATCCTGTGAAAGCGAGACAGAAAACCGTACTGCCCGCAGCGATAAACTGTCCCATCTGTTGTGGCGTCCACCTCCGAAATATGTTCCCGAAGGGGACTGTAAGGAAGTCCCATCAAACTCCAAGATGCATGAGGGGCCGGCGGACCCCGAGGGGCAGAGACCACCTTGTGTCCCCATATAATACACCTCATTAAATGCAGAGTTTGCCTTAAAACTTCAGTGTGTTAAGATTCTGCGCTTGTTACCCCCCATCATACAGCGTCCGCATTCGGGGGACAACCCGTTCCATATATCAGATTACGGATGGTTTTTGCTGAAAACGGAAATCTGCAGCAAGAAGCCAAGTGTGAACACAAATTCATAGTACGCCTCTCATTACTATTATACCAGTGAGGGCCCCGATGATCTGACATGATGATACAGGAGCACCTGGGGGCCGACGGTCCCCACAGCACTGCTGTTCTGGTCTGCTGCGGAATAAACGTATCCCCTTGGGATGACATTGCCCCTTACATGCTGCCCGGTTCTACTCTCTTGCCAACGGTCCCCATAACACCGTCATTCCTAGATGCAGTGCGGTCGCCTGATAACTGTTCGCAGGACCTGTCAGCATATCTCAGGCCCAATCCACTAATTCAGGCCTTTGCTGTACCAGTGCAGAGATCAGCAGGGGAGATAAGCCTGCGCCTCAGTGACAGTACAATGTCAGCTCATTGTGTAAGACTTTACCTTGTATAAACACAAGAGGTGGGGCGGGGGAGGGGAGGTGAGATCATCCACTTGGGAGACACACAGGGGCTTTCATAATATGCCTAGCAATTTATTAGGAGAAGCAGTAGTCTGCAACCTGCGGCCCTCTGGCTGCGGTGAGACTACAATTCCTGGCAGAAGTGCATGCTGGGCGCTGCATTATATAGAACATCTAGCATGTATACATCCCCATATACTCTGTGTACATAAGTATATTACATTACTTACCCTGTACTGCTCCTGAGTTACCTCCTGTATTATACCCCAGAGCTGCACTCACTATTCTGCTGGTGGAGTCACTGTGTACATACATTGCTTATCCTGTACTGATCCTGAGTTACATCCCGTATTATACTCCAGAGCTGCACTCACTATTCTGCTGGTGGAGTCATTGTATACATACATTACTTATCCTGTACAGATTCTGAGTTACATCCTGTATTATACTCCAGAGCTGCACTCACTATTCTGCTGGTGGAGTCACTGTACATACATTACTTATCCTGTACTGCTCCTGAGTTACCTCCTGTATTATACCCCAGAGCTGCACTCACTATTCTGCTGGTGGAGTCACTGTGTACATACATTACTTATCCTGTACTGATCCTGAGTTACATACCGTATTATACTCCAGAGCTGCACTCACTATTCTGCTGGTGGAGTCATTGTATACATACATTACTTATCCTGTACAGATTCTGAGTTACATCATGTATTATACTCCAGAGCTGCACTCGCTATTCTGCTTGTGGAGTCACTGTGTACATACATTACTTATCCTGTACTGATCCTGAGTTACATCCTGTATTATACTCCAGAGCTGCACTCACTATTCTGCTGGTGGAGTCACTGTGTACATACATTACTGATCCTGTACTATTCCTGAGTTACATCCTGTATTATACCCCAGAGCTGCACTCACTATTCTGCTGGTGGGGTCACTGTGTACATACATTACTTATCCTGTACTGATCCTGAGTTACATCTTGTATTATACTCCAGAGCTGCACTCCCTATTCTGCTGGTGGAGTCACTGTGTACATACATTACTTATCCTGTACTGATCCTGAGTTACATCCTGTATTATACTCCAGAGCTGCACTCCCTATTCTGCTGGTGGAGTCACTGTGTACATACATTACTTATCCTGTACTGATCCTGAGTTACATCCTGTATTATACTCCAGAGCTGCACTCCCTATTCTGCTGGTGGAGTCACTGTGTACATACATTACTTATCCTGTACTGATCCTGAGTTACATCATGTATTATACTGCAGAGCTGCACTCACTATTCTGCTGGTGGAGTCACTGTGTACATACATTACTTATCCTGTACTGATCCTGAGTTACATCATGTATTATACTGCAGAGCTGTGCTCACTATTCTGCTGGAGTCACTGTATATATACATTAATTTACCAGTACTGAAGCACAAAAGGCTCAGTTACAGCAAATGTGGAGCGATATGCTGCCAGATACCATACGAAACCTGTATGTCTCAATGCCCACCCGTATCACATCTTGTATCCAAGCTAGAGGTGGTACAACAGGGTACTAGAGCCTTCATTCCCGCCTGTATCACATCTTGTATCCAAGCTAGAGGCGGTACAACAGGGTACTAGAGCCTCCATGCCGGCCCATATCCCATCTTGTCTTCAAGCTAGAGGCGGTACAACAGGTTAATAGAGTTTTCATGTCTGCCTGTATTACAAATTGTATCCAAGCTAGAGGTGGTACAACAGGGTAACTCAAGCCTCCATCCTGCCTGTATCACATCTCGTATCCAAGCTAGAGGCGGTACAACAGGGTACTAGAGCCTCTATGCCCACCAGTATCAGAACTTGTATCCAAGCTAGAGGCGGTACAACAGGGTACTAGAACCTCCATCCCCGCCAGTATCACATCTTGTATCCAAGCTAGAGGCGGTACAACAGGGTACTAGAACCTCCATGCCCTTCCGTATCACATTTTGTATCCAAGCTAGAGGCGGTACAACAGGGTACTAGAGCCTCCATGCCCTTCCGTATCACATTTTGTATCCAAGCTAGAGGCGGTACAACAGGGTACTAGAGCTTCTATGCCCACCTGTATCACATCTTGTATCTAAGCTAGAGGCGGTACAACAGGGTACTAGAACCTCCATGCCCTTCCGTATCACATTTTGTATCCAAGCTAGAGGCGGAACAACAGGGTAATAGAGCCTCCATGCACTTCCGTATCACATTTTGTATCCAAGCTAGAGGCGGTACAACAGGGTACTAGAGCCTCCATGCCCGCCAGTATCACATCTTGTATCCAAGCTAGAGGCGGTAGAACAGGCTACTGGAGCCTGCATGTCCGCCCATATCACATTGTGTATCCAAGCAAGAGTTGGTACAATAGGGTACTAGAGCCTCCATGTCCACCCGTATCACATTTTGTATCCAAGCTAGAGGTAGCCCAACAGGGTACTACAGCCTCCCTACAAGGGGTCGGTTAATATATATACTTCTTCTAGAAGAGGGGTGTTACTGACTATAAGTGTATATGCAGCATATTAATAGTTGGTCATGATGGAAGGAAGAGAGACTATAATCAAACTAGTAACCTGTCCGTCCGTCCGTGAGTGAGTGTGGGTTTCTGAGTGACTTACATATTCCACCCCTGATTACATGGCGGTGACATCATCAAAGGTCCTTCATCCCCAGTGAGGGAGTTACATACTCCGCCCCTGATCACATGAAGGTGACATCATCACAGCTCCTGTACGCACATGGTTGCTGTCTGGTTAGGTGTTCGTTAGTATTCCACAGTAACTGGGGTCACAGAGGATTTGTAGTCCGCCCGTAATCTGCACAAGGATGCAGGACCTTTGATGTCGTCATCATCATGTGATAAGGGGTGGAGCTTGTAACTCCCTCACTGGTGATGAAGGTCCTTTGAAGACGTCACTGCCATGTCATTTGAGGCGTCGCATTACGGCGACATCATCACAGGTCCTTCATCTCTAGTGCTGTGCTGCTTCTGATCCCTGTTGTATGGGATGAACAATGTATGTAGCAGAGCTGTGTGTGTGATGTGCATGTAGCAGAGCTGTGTGTGTGATGTGCATGTAGCAGAGCTGTGTGTGTGATGTGCATGTAGCAGAGCTGTGTATCCTTCAGAAACACTGGTACTATAAATTTCCTAATAATTACTAGTCAAAGTACTTATGACCATTTGTCCGTGAGTGAGTTACATGCTCTGCCCCTGATCACATGATGCTGACGTCATCACAGGTCCTTCATCTTAGCCACAATATTACTTCACTCACGGACAAGTGGTCATTAGTACTTTGACTAGTAATGATACTAATTACAAAGCTTCGGTTTGGCCGCAGCCAAAAACGGCGAAATTTCCGCTGGGAAAAGCGCTGCTTCAAACCCTGCGGCACTTCTCCGCAGGTTTTGAAGAGGCCTGGCCACTTGCTCTTCCGCTGAGCTGGAAAAAAATGAACATGCTGCGGCCTGCGAATCCCCGTCGCAGCGCCGCCTTCTGCTGGCTTTGTGTGGACGAGATTTCTGGGATTAGCGGCCGCAAGCGGATTTGCCGCGGCTAAGTTCTGGACGGAATTTTTGCAGCAAATCCGTCCAGTGTGAACCCAGCCTCAGATGTAGAAATAAATTTGCAATCCTTACAGCTTGTACAGTGAAAGGTAGCAGAGGTTTTACAATCCAGCCATGTGCCTAAAGTGAGTACTGGTTTATAAGGACTGTGGACTAGTAAGTCGCCCAGGTTTGTACCCCTTCTGTAGGTGATATCAGGTGATTCCCCTATCGGACTCCTTGTCGTGGGGTCACTTCTCAGAATGGACCAGAAATTCATCCTAATTTGTCCCAACTCTGCTGTTTCAGTATTGTATGTCCCAATAATGCGGATTTTTGGATCATTTTTTCCAACCTCGGTTTAAGAAGCTCCTGTCTATTCCATGTAAGTCCTAAATTGTAGGCCTCAGACAATATCTTGTTCGGGTGGCCCTTTTTCAACGAAGGAGGGTGATGACTATTCCAGGCGAGCAGACTGCTGTCGCTTCCGATATGTGTGGGTAAATAAATGACCCGTCTCGTTGAGCTTTATTCTAATATCCCAAAAACAGAGCTGCTCAAACTGAAGCCCAGAAGTAAACTGAAGATTAATAATAACCTCATTCAGCAACAAACATATGGAAAGAATATTCAAATCCCGACCAAATGACCAAAATATCCTCCATATAACGTCCCCAATACTGGGGTGAAACTATGAAAGGACATCCCCAAAAATGTAGGTATCCTCTCACCAGCTCATGAGGAAGTTGGTGCACGTGGGCATCACCGGGGTGCCCATGGCGGTTCCCCATAGCTGGTGAAGACCCATCAATCAAAAAGAAAGGAGTTACGAATCAAAATTAATTACAAAAGATTTTTGACGTGAGAGTTATGTCGTTTATGATGGATTCTATGTCTTTTTAGGAAAAAGTCAACAATCATGTGCAGTGGAGCTGCATGACCCCTCTACAGCGATACTGCACAGAAGAAGGTTCTCTTCCCGTACTAGATCAGGGGTGTCTTTAATGTACGACGGTAATGTCAGGACAAACGGACGCAGATACTCATCAACATAGATGCCAACATTCTGTGTGAGATTGTCAATACCCGACACGGCCGACAACTGAACCATGAAGCTCACTCATCAAACATAAAGTCATCATTGGTTCATTCGCCAATCATTCAGTTTACACACTGATTGTTCGGTGGTTCTCATTCACTGGTTCAGCGGACTGAACAATCCCCAGAAAATAGTTCTTTTTTTTAATCTTTGTGTTTAAACTGAACTCCCAATCGCGCCTCGGCGTCATCGTCTGCTCCTTCACTCGGGCAAACAATTTCTCGCTACGTGCTAAAGTATCCCGAAGGCCTTTGGATGGAGCTTTTGTACAAGAGTTGAGGACTTGTATGTCCTCCTAATCCGCCCTGGTGACTCCTAACTCCATGCATCGTTTCCATTAATGTTTATTGGGAGAGAAGTGAGTATCTCTTATCCATTGAAAAACCCTAAAATGATTGCTAGGAATAAAAGACTCTTTTTAGGCCCTTTTACACGGCCGATAAATCGTTGAGTGCATCCAGCGGGAAAATCAGCAACTATCCTTCAGTGTAAATGCCCAGACTCACCAAGAATTCATGTGCTTGTCCTTAAGTTTCTGCCTGCAGAAAACTAGCCAAATCGGCTGTGTGAACAGGCAGTTATCACTTATGGACGACTGCCTGTTTACTGTGAGTGGAGGCGGACGGTAAAACTAGGAAGGGGAACAGTCCACATTTTAATAGTCGATGGAATTGATTAACAGGAAGTGACATTCCACAGTGTTAGCGGGAATGTTATAATGTGGGGTAATTAACGAGCGGGGTCGGGCCAGACATCGGATACCAGAACAGTCCTCTAATAATACGATTACTGTTCCTAATGAGAAAATGAGTTAATAGGTCGAAGCCTTCTGGCCGGTGTGCTGCTTGACGTCTGGATAATATCTGCGGCGGAGGCACGCGGGAACCCTTCTGCCAAGAGCCCATACAGCACTATAGTGAAGGATATAGGCAGCACGAACCCGAGGTTGAGTCAAAAATTATCACGGCCCCAAATCCCCACTAAGGGCAACAATTTAGGGGGCTTACTTTTGGTTCTGTATTTATGTACGCAGCTTGGTTCCGGTGCTGCATTTATGTGCGCAGTTTGGTTCCGGGGCTGCATTTATGTGCGCAGCTTGGTTCCGGTGCTGCATTTATGTACTAAGCTTGGTTCCGGTGCTGCATTTATGTACTGAGCTTGGTTCCGGTGCTGCAATTATGTACGCAGCTTGGTTCTTGGTGCTGCATTTATGTACGCAGCTTGGTTCCGATGCTGCATTTATGTACGCAGCTTGGTTCCGGTGCTGCATTTATGTACGCAGCTTGGTTCCGGTGCTGCATTTATGTACGCAGCTTGGTTCCGGTGCTGCATTTATGTACGCAGCTTGGTTCCGGTGCTGCATTTATGTACGCAGCTTGGTTCCGGTGCTGCATTTATGTACGCAGCTTGGTTCCGGTGCTGCATTTATGTACGCAGCTTGGTTCCGGTGCTGCAATTATGTACGCAGCTTGGTTCTTGGTGCTGCATTTATGTACGCAGCTTGGTTCCGGTGCTGCATTTATGTACGCAGCTTGGTTCCGGTGCTGCATTTATGTACGCAGCTTGGTTCCGGTGCTGCATTTATGTACGCAGCTTGGTTCCGGTGCTGCATTTAAGTACGCAGCTTGGTTCCGGTGCTGCATTTACGTACGCAGCTTGGTTCCGGTGCTGCATTTACGTACGCAGCTTGGTTCCGGTGCTGCATTTACGTACGCAGCTTGGTTCCGGTGCTGCATTTACGTACGCAGCTTGGTTCCGGTGCTGCATTTACGTACGCAGCTTGGTTCCGGTGCTGCATTTACGTACGCAGCTTGGTTCCGGTGCTGCATTTACGTACGCAGCTTGGTTTCGGTGCTGCATTTACGTACGCAGCTTGGTTCCGGTGCTGCATTTATGTACGCAGCTTGGTTCCGGTGCTGCATTTATGTACGCAGCTTGGTTCTGGTGCTGCATTTATGTACGCAGCTTGGTTCCGGTGCTGCATTTATGTACGCAGCTTGGTTCCGGTGCTGCATTTATGTACGCAGCTTGGTTCTGGTGCTGCATTTTCTGTACGCAGCTTGGTTCTGGTGCTGCATTTTCTGTACGCAGCTTGGTTCCGGGGCTATAATTATGGTATAAGCCATACCAGAAGTAGAGTAAAAAATAATCACACCATGATGCCCTCTAAAGGCAACAATGTGTCCTTGTGAAGGTCTGCCGGCTTGGCTCTTCACCATAGGGGTCATGGGGGAGAATATAGCTATATGATGTGCAGTGGTAGCAGAGGCACCTGGGCCCCATTAAGGGACATTAGGCCTCCGCTGCATTATTAGATATACATAAATTTAAAGGGGACATGCTCTCTAAGACACCAGATGTATGGGGGGCGCACAGCCATGGTGAGGTGCTGTAATCCCAGACACCTTGGGGACCCTTCAGCTTTATGACTTTAATACGAGGAAATCTCGTATATTTTGGGATTTTCCTTTACGGGCCGCGTTCTCATGCTGAGTCTCTCCACAATAAAACTAAATCCTGAGAAATGTTGTGAAAAGCTATAAAAATATTTATACTGTAGTAAGAAGGGGGGTCTGATGAGTACATCATGGGGGGAGCACATAAAGCGACTCCCTCCTCTGTCCTGAAATAATCTAATAAAGTCCCAACATCTGGAGTTATTGTTGGATGTTATAAGAAGGGATGTCCTTACGACAACACTTCCTGCTTTTGTAGACTCATGGAGTTCAATATTGTCATGGGGATCTTGCCTGGCCCTAAATCATCACTGTCAATGCTGGCCTTGGATTAGATGGCAGCTTGTTCGGAATCCCCCATGCCCCATCAGAAGAATGGAATGTAATATATATATTGTACCAGAACAAGGTTAGTACATAAATACAGCACCAGAACCAAGCTCATACATAGACACCAAAAACAAACATAAATACAGCACCAAAACCAAGTTTATAACATAGATACAGCATGAGCCAACCACAGTACATAAATACAGCACCAGAAACCAAGCGCATGACATAAATACAGCTCCAGAACCAAGCTAATAACAAATCTAGTATTAGCACAAAGCTCATAACATACAGTACTAGAACCAAGCTCATAACATAAATATGAACCAACTTCATTACACAGATACAATACAATACCAGAATACAGTAGCAAAATCAATCAACTGTGTTACAGGGGCACCGAAGGGCTGACAGCAGCGCCTTGGAACCTCCCCTTGGGAGGAGACAGAGCTAGGAGGAGGATAACTTATGAAGTTGCACAAAGAAAGATGACCATCTGGCCAGGTGGACCTAAGGGAGCCGATCACCCCAGTCTACTATCTGGTGCCCCTCCTACAAGATGGTGGTCGGCACCCTGTGTGACTGCAGCAGTCACACATTGCGAAGGTGGATTGTGATCACTCTTCACGTCAACTCTGATCAACAGGGCTGTTATGTTTCTAAAGGTAGAGACATTGATGTTGATGGCGCTATATCCTTATAAGAGAACCAGGGCAAAGGCAAGAAGAGTTGTCATTGGGGCAAAGTTACTCATATTTTCTTTTAAGAAATGTATTAAAAATATGGGACTTGGAGTTGTATCACTACATAACAAGGCAGATTTGCCCTTCAGACTCTGGTGCTATACTTACATTATGAGGTTGGTTCTGGTACTGTATCCATATACTAAGGTTAGTTTGTGCTGTTTTTATGTTATGAGCTTTGTTCTGGTGCTGTATTTATGTACGGAGCTTGACTTTGGTGCTGTATTTATGTTCTGAGCTTGACTCTGGTGCTGTATCTATGTAGGGAGCTTGCTTCTGATGCTGTTTTTATGGCATGAGCTTGATTCTGGGGCTTTATTTATGGTATAAGCTTGGTTCTAGTACAGTATTTACTCCCTGAGCTGTTCTGGTATGCGTATGCTGCCATCTTGCTGCTTTTTCCACAAGCAGAATGCAGACAGATTTTTTCTTATGGAGCATGGGGTAGGGGAGTCTACATTCGGCACAGGGTGCCATTTAGCCTAAGGCCAGCCCAGGTTCCTACAATCACCATGTAACACAACATTAACAGTAAATATCTATGGAGACTACTGCGGCAGGTATACATACACATTCCGCAGCACAGCCCATTTCCATCCCGGGGCTCATTAATGGGCGATACCTTATACATCACAGTTTCAGATGGAGGAAGCTGTGGCGTAGAGGGGGTTATACAGCAGTCACACCAACAGGATCAACACTGCAATATTCAATGGACTACTTTTCAGGACAATAGATATGGCAGTTCTTTTACCAAGAATCATGTTGTAGTTTTCCTATTGTCCACTAGATGTCATCACAATAGATTACAGCCCAGCATCTCCCTTTACAGCCTGCTGTGAACCAAGAACCATTACATTGGGCTAAATGATGGACCGTTCTACCACGTGAATCATAGTCCCGGAGTGCAGCAGATGTGCCATAATATAATGTTTCTCATAACACAAGATGTCATTACACGCTTAGAACGGAACTCTCAACTCATGAAAAGTGTTAACCAGACAACCAAATGTCTCCGGCTTTCTGGATCTGGAGAATGCATGGAACTGATTAAGATCTCTACATGGCAGGGGAAGCTATGCCTTTAACTCTTTATGCCTCATCTTCAATCCTCTTGTGCCCCCATAATGTCTTCCTCCAACACACATTAACATGAGTGATTTCATCTTCCCTTTGGATATGGGAGCAAACACAGGCCATCACTATGGACACCTTCCAGCCATCCCAATTTTGTGGGATATCCTATATTTGTTGGCCCACTAAAGGGCAAGATGAGAGGCCAGTGCTTGGTTTTGGCACACATTGCCATCTCCTGGTTTCTCTCATACGTGTGTGGGTTTAAATTGAATTTTTAAAAAATTTTCAAAAAGTTTTGGGGCTTCAAGGATGTCTACTGTCAGGTTTGGGCCCCATTGCTGTGGTTATGATGCCATCCTTCATGGGTCACTAACCAGGCACAGTTATCCCATTTGTCAGGTCCTTTAGAGGGTTTGACTTGCCAAGATGCGGGGCCAGTGCTATGGTTTGGCAGGCATTGCTCCCTCCTGGTTTCTCCAGGGCTTTGCTTGCCTAAATTAAATTTGAAAAATGATCAAAAAGTTGTGGATCCTACAAGGTTTTCAATTATCCAGTTTGGCCCTGAACCCTTCATGGGTGTCTAATTCATCACACTTGTCTTATGGATCATGTCTATCAATGGGGGAGCAGAAGGGTATTTTTGATCAAACACTTCGGCTATCCTATGGGGTCCCATGTGAGACACAGCGGACACAATAAATACTCCATTATCCTCTTACTGAGATCCAGTTGGTGAGGTTATGATGCAACCTGTTATGGGTGTCGAATTAAGCACACCTCTCTAATGGGTCATGTCTATCAATGGCGGAGGGAGGGAAATTTTTGATCAAACACTTTGGACAAGTGAAATACAGCTGTTACAATACTACTATATTCTTCCTTAAGTTTTTGTACATGGCGGTCTTAGCTATGCGTAACCCATGTGGTCACACAGGGAGCAAGCCACCAGCCTCCGAAAAATGATCGCTTAGTTCTGCTACTGTATTCATGATATGTGCTTAGTTCTGGCATTGCATCTATGTACTGAGGTTGGTTCAGGATGGTGTTGACGATGTATGGTTATGAGCTTGGTTCTGGTGCAGTATTTATGCTATGAGCTCGGTTTTGGTGTCCTATTTATGCACCGAGCTTAGTTTTGTGGCTGTACTTATGTTGTAAGCTTGGTTCTGGGACTGTGTTTATGCACTGAAGTCAGTTCTTGGGCTTTATGTATGGTATGAGCTTTATTCTGGTATTGTATCTCTGTACTGAGGTTGCTTTGTGCTGTATTTATGTTATGCACTTGGTTTGATATTGCATCTATGTACTGAGCTTAGTTCTGGTGCTGTATTTGTGTTATGAGTACAGGCAGACTGTCTATCAGTGCAATATATATTTTTACTTAGGACAGGGGGCGCCCAAAAAGTTTCTCCACAGGGAGCCATCTAACCTAAGGCCGTCACTGCCTGTGTACAGTTTTGAAGATTATGTAATAAAGGTAATATAATATACTGGGTAATAACCCTCTAGTTCGGGCTGGGGCCAAGACAAAAACATCTGTGGAGAAGAGCAATTTTTTATAAAAAAATTTTTTTCACTTTTTGTATTGCAGTTTTTTTAAAAATTCAGCTTTCTTTACAAAACGACAGAACGAAAACATTAAGGAGTTTACATACGAGGACACATGTACAGGCGCCCCCTGCCCCCTCTCGCTTTTTTTTTTTAATTTTTTTTATTTTTACTCTCCACCTAATGCATGTGAACTAATGGCTGGTTGTCTGCGGAATCATTATGCATTGTTATTAGTATCTTAGCAACATGGCTGAACACACAAAGCCAAGATAGCGCTGCCCTTTCACGCTCTGCTGCTATAAACAGCATCTCCAACAAGATTCGGGAGGAAAAAAAAAAATTAAAAAATAGACCGAAGGCCAAAAAGAAAAGCGAGTGATTGGAGATGTTAACTATGTAGCAAAAAAAAAAAGGAATGAAAATTGTTGCAGTGATCCAGCACGCTCCTCGTGTATCGCTGCGCCAAACCGACCGATGCTGTCACCCTCCGGTCAAACATTTGATGGATAACATGTAAGATATTTCCTAGCAACATTGACTATTTTTAGATTGCATAAAAACACAAAAACTCTGCACTTAAAGGGCCAGTCCATCGCCAACTTCAAACTCCTTTCCCCAAATGCAAAAAGGCCTCCCAAAACTATGCGTCATTTATTATTATACCCGCCTCCTCTTATGTGACAAAGGATCTTGGGCCCCCAGGCACCAGGGCCCTAGTGTGACTATTACCTCTGCCACCTCCGTAGCTACACCCCTGACCGTCCATTGCTGCTGACGCTGCTCTCCCTTTGCCATTTTGTGGTTCCTGTAGGAGTTGTTTCCATCCCTTCCCTACCCAAAACAGGAAAACATTTTTTTTAGTTTATCGTGATAAGCATACCTAGGTTGAGAAGGCGTGGCTATCTAGAAGATATAAGGAATTTGGGGCGGGGAGTGGGTGGAGCCAAGCTCTGCCCTATAAACGTTTCCTTCTGCTGTTTGCAAAATTATATATAACTTTGGAAAAGTAAGACTTGAAAATCCCTATAAACATGTAGGGTGTGGCCAGAAGGTGGGGCTTTAATTTAAAGGAAGTGTCCACCTTGATGGCTTAAAGAGACACTGCAGACAAAAAGGAATTTCCCACTGCTTCGCTCCGCCCCATATACATTTCCTTCCGCTATTTGCAAATTTTGCAAGCTCACCCAGTTTTTATAATGAGGGAGAATTACGACTTGTAGAGAATGAACATGTAGGGTGTGGCCAACAGGAAGTGTCCACCTTGATGGTTTAAAGTGGACACTTCAGAAAAAAAGGAATTTCCCATCGGGTGGATTTTCCACATTTATTTCCCTCCGCTATTTGCAAATTTTCGATCATCCAGCTTTTATAATGGGGGAGTGGTTACATCCCCATAAACATTTAGGGTGTGTCCAGAAGTTGGAGCTTCAATTGAAAGGATGTGTCCACCGTGACAGTTTAAAGAGACAGGCCAGGTAAAAAGGAATTTCCTGTTGTAACTATTCAAAAAAAACTACACACAGAAAATTAAAGGGGTTGTCCAGGAAGGGGGAAATTACCCGTTCCAGCGGTATTAGAACCTTCATTTCTGGCCCTGTTCTGACACGGGTCAAGTGGTATTGCCCAACTCTCTCTTTCTCTGTGATGTCATCTCAGGGGGCTGGCTGTTTGGCCCATTTTAATAACCAAGGGAGCCTCCTGTGATGACATCACAGACACAGAGTAGGTCCATTCCATGTGAACCAGTGTCGGAACTGGGCTGGAAGTGGAGGTTCCAACATTGCTGGTATTTCCTCTCCCTGGACAACCCCTTTATTAAATGTTTGACCCCCATTGCTGATGTAGCCGCAGCCAGAATAGGTTTTGGTACTTGGAGCTTACCCATCAGTAGACATTTTGGCTCCTTAAAGGGGTTTTCAAGTCTGTAAATGTCTAATAGATATGTGTATCAATTCAATTTTCAAGATCTCTGCTAGCCATCAGTGAATGTAAACATTATTGTTTATACCTGGAGACCAAAAACCTGTCAATCGTGAAACAGGTTTACAAGAGCAAGAGCTCTGATGCACTGTAACAACTACTGGCGCTGTTTGCACATGACCGGTCTTAAGCCTCTCAGCAAGCAGAGATCTTGAACATTTTGTAAGGAAGTGATACACAGTCAATCAGAAAGTGGCAGCACATTTGGTAAATAGAGACATTTCCGGGAACAGAGCTCTGCGGCCTGGCAGCGTTCCTGGAGATTAGGAGTTCTTGGCAGATCAGCGGAATATGATATGATGAAATCATTAATTATATCTTTATATGGAAAATTTACACAGAGATAATTAATTTACAAGTTATTTCAGTACCTCGTTAGCCTGATAACAATGGGGGCAGGGGGAAAGTGAGGGGAGGATCTGTTATATAGGCTGCTGGGAATGCTGGGTAACAACAACCCTCTTCAGAGTGATAATCGCTATCACCCAGCTTTACCACAAACAGTTATAACAGCTCTAATACACTGAAATGCTCCCTAATTAGAGAAATGCTCCTTAATTAGAGCCCCGTCCGTCTCACAATTGGCGCTGTCCTTTATGGAAATTCTCACCGTGACCCCGGAGTGCGGCATAAAATCACGTGACAAGTTCTTCGTGGATCAGTTTCAGTGTGAATCCACATTAGATGGGTATATCCAGCGATCGGAGCGACTTCCAACGAGGCCGGTCATCGGGGCTAGACTAGCCGGGGTCTCACTGCCGACCGTGGGGGGGTTTTCTCGTGTAACGGTGCGGAGAGTATACTGAAAATGATTGAGGAAAACATCCAGCAAAAGGGGATCCTGTGGATGGAAACAACTCATCACGGAAAGGGGTCAGAGGAGGATGTCAGGAATCGTTCTGACCAACAGGCTGCACAGTCAGCTGAATACAACGCTGGTGCTCTGACTAACATGTCTGAACCCACAACTCGCCGTTCCTCCGCACAGATGAACTATAACAGCAGACGACCAGTTCCAGCGCCATTGTGTCTAAGAGAAACAGAAAGACAAGACTCCAGCAGGCAAAAGAGTGCAAAACTTGTATCACTGAGCAGCGGAAAAACATCTCCGGGTCAGATGATCCAGATTTCTGTTGCTGATGGAAGGTCAGAATTTGGCACAAGCAGCATTAATCGTTGACCCCTTCCTGTCAGCTGGTCAGAACAGGTCAGCACCGCCAGCTAATTCAAGAGACTGAAAAGCTGGGTAATGACCCATGGGAGAGGTGTATGTGTAAAGGGGGGTGAGCAGTGCCTTGCTCCCCTCTTATTAATGGTCCTGTCTTGGCCACTGTTGGCCATTCTGTGGCGTTCTGGATAGAGCTCTAGATTTAAATTACAGACTACGCTGTCAAAGTTGGCCACAAGAGGGAGCTCCAACACAATCAAAGGTGATTACCAACAGAAGTGAATGGCACTATTCGAGAACATTTGCAAGCTTCCAAAAAAGGGTTCTGTTTGTCTGTGCAGCCGCATATGACTCCGTGGGGAAGAGCCAGCAGCCATCTAAGGACTGTGATGCAGCACAGAATTCAGTGTATGAGGACGACACAGCACAGAAAGCTCTGCAGTTATAGTGGCGGAGGCCATTCCTAGGGACAGTGCAGAAGGCTGTTTCACTATGCTGGGCAGTGCCAGGGGTAAGACTGCCAGAAACTGAAAGGGCCCTGATGACACGGGGCAAAGAGACAGCTGAAGGGAGGAGATATGGACCCTATGGGACTGTTACCTGTGAGCAAGTGTAGTTAAATATGATGCCATAGTATAGTGAGAGGCCTCACGGGGTTAACAGTTAGGTTGTAATAATAATAAATCTTTATTTGTATAGCGCCAACTTATTCCGCAGCACTTGTAATGTGTTTATGATGTAAAGTGTGATACATGGTATCCTGTGAAGTACAGTAAGGCAGCTGCTGGGAGGTGTAGCATTATATAGTTGTATATTATGGCCCAAGTGAAAGCAGCTGGATAGTCATGTGCCTTGTTGCCGCCGGGGAGGGAATATGGAGGTGATACATTCGCCACTGTGTTATGACACATATGGTTCTGATGTAATGCTTACGCCATGAGAAGGCGATGCCACGTAGGGATGTATGTCACCGTCTAACAGGAAATTAAGGCACTTTGTGATAGTGGGCTGTTGGGAGTACTCCTTTAAATTATCAGCAATAAGGCTACCGAGATCTGTGTCCAAATTAATTAGCGATGATTATCGTGGAAAGAGCAAGAGACATTAACTGTGTGAAATCACCACTGTGCTCTTTCTGATCAGCCTAGCCCAGTGTGAACTTGATTGTGCGAAACAGAACAAAATAAAAGATAGTTTCCAAACACAGTGGACCATCACCCATAGCGCAGCAAATCATACAAAGTCTAAGGGCTCTCTCACACCAGCGTTCTACCGTATATTACACTCGCAGATTTTGTGTAATACGCGGTAAGAAACTTTATTTTACTTTCAACATTGCCTCACACACAAAACGCGAGAAATGCGCACACTCTATCCTGGTGCATATTAAGCGTGCATACATGCCAAGGTAATGCATGGGGATTTGTTGGCATGCAGCAGTATGCAATGCATTGTGCGCGAAATACACCCACGACGGGCAGAAGAAAACGCCCGTGTGAGAAAGTCCCAAGACTGACGAATGCACGCAGAATGCGACAGTTTTTCTTACATTATCTTAAACTGATAAGTGTGAAAGAATGCGGATACGGTGACTAAATATGGTCGGCAGGAAACGCTGCTTCTACGAGCCTCCAACTAAGCTATATGTTAACCCTTCAATGACACAGAAAACGTAATATGTCCACAGCGCTAAGCGAAGTACTGCTGCAGATCTACAGCGTACTCAGTCTGCACGGTTCGCGCCGCGCCACGGAGCTCCAAATCGAAGCGACGCAGATGATCGTTACCGCGGTATATACATTGTGTTTGTAATGCTATTATGCCGAGTTATTACGTATTGGAGCGGAATGATACAAATTACCGCCAGACCTTAACTTACCGCCCACCTGGGCTGCCATATTAGTGTCCAGCCAACCTAAGAAATGCTTTGGGCATTTTCCCACCGCATGCAGAGTGTCCCAAATGCAACGGTCCTTCCAACGCCGGTGAATACAACTTTCTAAGCGCTCGTTCACACCGGCGTTAAACCTCCGTTGGGGATGTTTGTTTCCCTCTTCTCTTTTTGAACAGAATTAAAGCCATTTTTTTTTCCGCATTGATTTCAATGGGTTTGGAAGAAAGAGGAACGCTTTCCCTTTGCTTCGGTTCCGTTTGGTTTCCATTTTTTTTACGGAACAAACAGCGCAGCAGACTGAGGTCATCTATAGAATTTCCCTTAAAAACTCCCCTCGCTGTGTTCACCCCTGCCCAAATGCTGCGTTTTTATTGCAGGACCTTCCGCAGCAAAACTGCAGGTTAGAGTTAGGCCGGGCTCACGCAACTGGTTTTACATTGCGGATTTCGCGATCAGCGTCTGCACGGCCGGTCCGCATTAATACACGGGGATTGTAAGGCACGCATTTTCGAATTTTCCTTCACAATCGCTGATACGAATTGCGTATTCCGCGAGTGGAACAAGGAGCGCAGCATTCTCTATTCTACCACGGATTCCGTGCAGACGGACTCTATTGAGGTCAATGGAGGCGCGTCCGACCGGCAGCCCATACACAATTAATATGACCCACGTCATCGCTAAGAAATACAAACAAAAAAACCCCAAAACTGTATTGCATATTGACCACCTGCAAGCCGCCGCGGTCATACGCAATACAGTAAAGTGCCGCACACAGGGTGGCCGGCCGGGCTCACAGCCGGAATCCGCAGCGTTTTCCTTTCGTCTACACAAAACATTTCCACTGCAGAAAAAAAAGTGTGTGAACGCGCCCTTAACCAAAAAATTGATAGGTTTGTCCCATTTATCACTCTCAAAGTTGGGAGATAAGTTCCCAGGCCGATCTGTCACTTCTGAATTCAGGAAAGCCTCGCTAATGAATGGAGGGGGAGCAGAGATCGCTGTGGTCCACCAACCTCCATCCACAGTGAACAGGCAGTCTCTCATAGAGGATACTACCTGTTCACACATGCAGAAACTGAACAATGAACAAGATGCAAATGAGCAATCGCCCAGATCCCCGCTGGATGCACGGAACGATTTATAAGCCCGTGTAAAAAGGGCTCTTAGATGAGAGCTTGCGGGCTGCCACCTGTTAAATAACCCCACTCCTCCAACAATGGCGACTTCCCACTGTAACGCTGAGATATTCCAGTGTGATTTCTGTCCTTTCAGGTTGTACTAGAAAGTCTGAGGCCTCAAGGACAAAGCACCCGTCTACACGGACCAACACATCGTTCAGTGCATCCAGCGGGCGTGATATGTGCCCCGCCGACGTCCGCGCGTACCTGTATTTATCTGTATTGCGGATGGGCCAGGCGGTTCACCGTCGAACATGTACAGTACAGATTTTTTAAAATTTTAATCACTGCCTTTCCCAAGATGATGAAGCGGATTCCACGACCTTCTCCGCAATGTCAATTCCGGAAGGGCCGCGGGTCGAACGGCTGCCATTGACTTCAAGAGAACATGCTGAGATTTTTTTCCGGGAGTGGAATTTGCAATCAATGTCCAATGTCCGCTCGTGTGCGTGACACAGAACTGATATTTGATGCCCTATTGAGGCTTTACAAACTTAGGTGACAACCAATATGGCGACCGCTTCAGCTCCTGCAGGGGTCAGAGGTGCTATTTTGCACAACACAGTGCGGCAGATTTAAAAACTGTCTAAAACAACTGCTGTCTGTCGTAGTAGTCAACGTGCCAATGCATACAGTCCTCGTGAAGAAAGTCCCAGCATGCACTATTCTGGTGCGAACTGAACTCTACGGTTCGGTCTCTGTTTCCATCCTTACGCAGTTTTTTTGCATAGACGACGCTGGAGACAAAAAACATAGTCGGAATGATACATTGTAACAGAATTATGTGCCCCATTCATCTCTATCAGGGGCCACATGCTCCTCCTGATCTCCCCAAATACGGTCATGTGTGGATCTGACCCCAAATCTGATCCCGCCGGCACAAACTATTGATATATTAAATAATGCGTTCATTGGTGGGCATGCAGCACATTAAACCTCTATACCCACGGCAATTTTTGAGTTCACAGGACCAAAGGGGATGGAGGCCACCAGAGATAACAAGGGGGCCAAGGATGGACAGTGGGGGCTGAGGCCAGGAGAGGACAGAGGACAAAAGGAGGCTGAGGCCCAGAGAAAACAGTGGGGGCCGAGGCCCAGAGAGGACAGTGGGGGGCGGGGCCCAGAGAGGACAGTGGGGGGCGGGGCCCAGCGAGGACAGTGGGAGGCGGGGCCCAGAGAGGACAGTGGGAGGCAGGGCCCAGAGAGGACAGTGGGGGGCGGGGCCCAGAGAGGACAGTGGGGGGCGGGGCCCAGAGAGGACAGTGGGGGGCGGGGCCCAGAGAGGACAGTGGGGGGCGGGGCCCAGAGAGGACAGTGGGGGGCGGGGCCCAGAGAGGACAGTGGGGGGCCGGGGCCCAGAGAAGACAGTGGGGGGCCGGGGCCCAGAGAAGACAGTGGGGGGCCGGGGCCCAGAGAAGACAGTGGGGGGCCGGGGCCCAGAGAAAACAGTGGGGGGCGGGGCCCAGAGAGGACAGTGGGGGGCGGGGCCCAGAGAGGACAGTGGGGGGCCGGGGCCCAGAGAAAACAGTGGGGGGCCGGGGCCCAGAGAAAACAGTGGGGGGCGGGGCCCAGAGAGGACAGTGGGGGGCGGGGCCCAGAGAAAACAGTGGGGGGCCGGGGCCCAGAGAAAACAGTGGGGGGCCGGGGCCCAGAGAAAACAGTGGGGGGCGGGGCCCAGAGAGGACAGTGGGGGGCGGGGCCCAGAGAGGACAGTGGGGGGCCGGGGCCCAGAGAAAACAGTGGGGGGCCGGGGCCCAGAGAAAACAGTGGGGGCCAAGGCTTAGAGAGGACAGTGGGGGCCGAGGCCCAGAGAGGACAGTGGGGGCCGAGGCTTAGAGAGGACAGTGGGGGCCGAGGCCCAGAGAGGACAGTGGGGGCCGGGGCCCAGAGAGGACAGTGGGGGCCGAGGCCCAGAGAGGACAGTGGGGGCCGAGGCCCAGAGAGGACAGTGGGGGCGAGGCCCAGAGAGGACAGTGGGGGCCGAGGCCCAGAGAGGACAGTGGGAGCCGAGGCCCAGAGAGGGCAATGGGGGCCGAGGCGCAGAGAGGGCAATGGGGGCCGAGGCGCAGAGAGGGCAATGGGGGCCGAGGCCCAGAGAGGGCAATGGGGGCCGAGGCCCAGAGAGGGCAATGGGGGCCGAGGCCCAGAGAGGGCAATGGGGGCCGAGGCCCAGAGAGGGCAATGGGGGCCGAGGCCCAGAGAGGGCAATGGGGGCCGAGGTCCAGAGAGGGCAATGGGGGCCGAGGCCCAGAGAGGGTAGTGGGGGCCGAGGCCCAGAGAGGACAGTGGGGGCCGAGGCCCAGAGAGGACAGTGGGGGCGAGGCCCAGAGAGGACAGTGGGGGCCGAGGCCCAGAGAGGACAGTGGGGGCCGAGGCCCAGAGAGGACAGTGGGGGCCGAGGCCCAGAGAGGACAGTGGGGGCGAGGCCCAGAGAGGACAGTGGGGGCCGAGGCCCAGAGAGGACAGTGGGAGCCGAGGCCCAGAGAGGGCAATGGGGGCCGAGGCCCAGAGAGGGCAATGGGGGCCGAGGCGCAGAGAGGGCAATGGGGGCCGAGGCCCAGAGAGGGCAATGGGGGCCGAGGCCCAGAGAGGGCAATGGGGGCCGAGGCCCAGAGAGGGCAATGGGGGCCGAGGTCCAGAGAGGGCAATGGGGGCCGAGGTCCAGAGAGGGCAATGGGGGCCGAGGCCCAGAGAGGGTAGTGGGGGCCGAGGCCAAGAAAAAACAAAGTGTGGAACAAAGTGTCGTAGGAATAGTTTTGAAGTATGCCACTTGCTACATGTGGACTTTTTTGCGTTGACTTACAGATATTTTTGTGCAATCTGTATTTGGAATTTCTAAAATGTGCAGTTTTTAGCAGGTTTGGACATAATTTTGGTCCTGTGCGGGCCACGATGTAAAGACTGAACCATCGTAGTCACAGAACTTTCCCCTATAGAAAATGAGGGGGGAAAAAAATGCAACTTTTTTTTCAAATCCGTATTTTCTTTCCCATTGTAGATGGCACTTCGCCTCGTCTCCTCCGGAAATCTGTAGATGTTCACCGATAAAGCTTTTCTCCCACGGGTAAAAGGGTCGGGGCAGAGGCACAATTTTTTTCCCTTTTTCTTTCGACAAGAGGAAGAAAAAAAATTCTCCAAATCTCTGAATCTATTTAAGTTGCTAATAATACCAGATTGTTTATGCGCGGCCCCAGAGCCGCGTGTTTATTTTCCAGTTGTCTACAGATACTCCCTAATTTTTTCCCAGGCTCTCGGGCAGTAAACTGTTTTTTCATCGTCCCCTCTGCACTTCTGTCTCTACATCTTAACCCGTACTTCCCAACTCTTCAGATGGCCAAAGAGGGACTCTAGGGATTTAAAGGGGCGGGACAAATACGCTGCACTGACCCTGGCAGGAGTCATTCAGCGCAGTCCATACACAATGCCAGATTATTGGAGTTTTTGAACAACTGGGCATCTTGAAACCAGAAATGTAAGATTTTGGAAATGTTTAGTTTGTCCCCAGAGGAAAGTCTTCTTTGTTAACTGAACGTACTTGACCATATTCATGGCCTATGCTTATTTGGTAGTGAAGATCTGACTCCCAGCACCTCAAAGATCAGCTGAATCAAAAGATCCTACTATGGCACAGTGCCATACACATAGTTGTGGTTGTTCTTGGTACTGCAGCTCAGTTCCAGTTACTTGAGTGAGACTGAGCTGCTGCGAGTTGCAGTACCAGAAACATCCACGACCACATGAATAAAACTATATATGAAGTTTTTTGGTCTTTCCATCAAAAAGTCCTGGTATAGCAGAATTATTAAAAAAATCACTAGAGCATCAAATAAAGGCACTCCGGCGGGGAAACAAGGAGCATCAGAGGCAGGCATTCTCAGGGGGGCCAGGAGCATCAGAGGCAGGCACTCTGGGGGAATGGGCAGGAGCATCAGAGGCAGGCACTCTGGGGGAAGGGGCAGGAGCATCAGAGGCAGGCACTCTGGGGGAAGGGGCAGGAGCATCAGAGGCAGGCACTTTGGGGGAAGGGGCAGGAGCATCAGAGGCAGGCACTCTGGGGGGAAGGGGCAGGAGCATCAGAGGCAGGCACTCTGGGGGGAAGGGGCAGGAGCATGAGAGGCAGGCACTTTGGGGGAAGGGGCAGGAGCATCAGAGGCAGGCACTCTGGGGGGAAGGGGCAGGAGCATCAGAGGCAGGCACTCTGGGGGGAAGGGGCAGGAGCATGAGAGGCAGGCACTCTGGGGGGAAGGGGCAGGAGCATGAGAGGCAGGCACTCTGGGGGGAAGGGGCAGGAGCATGAGAGGCAGGCACTCTGGGGGTCCAAAAGCATCAGAGGCAGGAGCATCAGGGGCAGGCACTCTGGTGGGAAGGGGCAGGAGCATCAGGGGCAGGCACTGTGGCGGGAAGGGGCAGGAGCATTAGAGGCAGGCACTCTGGCAGGAAGGGGCAGGAGCGTCAGAGGCAGGCACTCTGGCAGGAAGGGGCAGGAGCGTCAGAGGCAGGCACTCTGGCAGG
The DNA here is from genome assembly GCF_035609145.1 of Eleutherodactylus coqui. Lineage (NCBI taxonomy): Eukaryota > Metazoa > Chordata > Amphibia > Anura > Eleutherodactylidae > Eleutherodactylus > Eleutherodactylus coqui. The sequence continues at coordinate 525,176,251 of NC_089837.1, read as the reverse complement.
AAGGGGCAGGAGCGTCAGAGGCAGGCACTCTGGCAGGAAGGGGCAGGAGCGTCAGAGGCAGGCACTCTGGGGGAAGGGGCAGGAGCGTCAGAGGCAGGCACTTTGGGGGAAGGGGCAGGAGCATCAGAGGCAGGCACTCTGGGGGGAAGGGGCAGGAGCATCAGAGGCAGGCACTCTGGGGGGAAGGGGCAGGAGCATCAGAGGCAGGCACTCTGGGGGGAAGGGGCAGGAGCATCAGAGGCAGGCACTCTGGGGGGAAGGGGCAGGAGCATCAGAGGCAGGCACTCTGGGCGTCCAAAAGCATCAGAGGCAGGAGCATCAGGGGCAGGCACTCTGGTGGGAAGGGGCAGGAGCATCAGGGGCAGGCACTGTGGCGGGAAGGGGCAGGAGCATCAGAGGCAGGCACTCTGGCAGGAAGGGGCAGGAGCGTCAGAGGCAGGCACTCTGGCAGGAAGGGGCAGGAGCGTCAGAGGCAGGCACTCTGGCAGGAAGGGGCAGGAGCGTCAGAGGCAGGCACTCTGGGGAAGGGGCAGGAGCGTCAGAGGCAGGCACTCTGGCAGGAAGGGGCAGGAGCGTCAGAGGCAGGCACTCTGGCAGGAAGGGGCAGGAGCGTCAGAGGCAGGCACTCTGGGGGGGGGAAGGGGCAGGAGCATCAGAGGCAGGCACTTTGGGGGAAGGGGCAGGAGCATCAGAGGCAGGCACTCTGGGGGGAAGGGGCAGGAGCATCAGAGGCAGGCACTCTGGGGGGAAGGGGCAGGAGCATCAGAGGCAGGCACTCTGGGGGGAAGGGGCAGGAGCATCAGAGGCAGGCACTCTGGGGGGAAGGGGCAGGAGCATCAGAGGCAGGCACTCTGGGGGTCCAAAAGCATCAGAGGCAGGAGCATCAGGGGCAGGCACTCTGGTGGGAAGGGGCAGGAGCATCAGGGGCAGGCACTGTGGCGGGAAGGGGCAGGAGCATTAGAGGCAGGCACTCTGGCAGGAAGGGGCAGGAGCGTCAGAGGCAGGCACTCTGGCAGGAAGGGGCAGGAGCGTCAGAGGCAGGCACTCTGGGGGAAGGGGCAGGAGCGTCAGAGGCAGGCACTTTGGGGGAAGGGGCAGGAGCATCAGAGGCAGGCACTCTGGCAGGAAGGGGCAGGAGCGTCAGAGGCAGGCACTCTGGGGAAGGGGCAGGAGCGTCAGAGGCAGGCACTCTGGCAGGAAGGGGCAGGAGCGTCAGAGGCAGGCACTCTGGCAGGAAGGGGCAGGAGCGTCAGAGGCAGGCACTCTGGGGGGGGGAAGGGGCAGGAGCATCAGAGGCAGGCACTCTGGGGGGGGAAGGGGCAGGAGCATCAGAGGCAGGCACTCTGGGGGGGAAGGGGCAGGAGCATCAGAGGCAGGCACTCTGGGGGGGAAGGGGCAGGAGCATCAGAGGCAGGCACTCTGGGGGGAAGGGGCAGGAGCATCAGAGGCAGGCACTCTGGGGGGAAGGGGCAGGAGCATCAGAGGCAGGCACTCTGGGGGGAAGGGGCAGGAGCATCAGAGGCAGGCACTCTGGGGGGAAGGGAAGGGGCAGGAGCATCAGAGGCAGGCACTCTGGGGGGAAGTGGCAGGAGCATCAGAGGCAGGCACTCTGGGGGGGAAGGGGAAGGAACATCAAAGGCAGACACTCTGGGGGAAGGGGCAGGAGCATCAGGGCCAGGCACTCTGGGGGACCAAGAGCATCAGAGGCAGGCACTTTGGGGGAAGGGGCAGGAGCATCAGAGGCAGGCACTTTGGGGGAAGGGGCAGGAGCATCAGAGGCAGGCACTCTGGGGGGGAAGGGGAAGGAACATCAGGGGCAGGCACTCTGGGGGGCCAAGACCATCAGAGGCAGGCACTTTGGGGGAAGGGGCAGGAGCATCAGAGGCAGGCACTCTGGGGGTCCAAAAGCATCAGAGGCAGGAGCATCAGGGGAAGGCACTGTGGCGGGAAGGGGCAGGAGCATCAGAGGCAGACACTCTGGGGGGAAGGGGCAGGAGCATCAGAGGCAGGCACTCTGGGGGGAAGGGGCAGGAGCATCAGAGGCAGGCACTCTGGGGGGAAGGGGCAGGAGCATCAGAGGCAGGCACTCTGGGGGGAAGGGGCAGGAGCATCAGAGGCAGGCACTCTGGGGGGAAGGGGCAGGAGCATCAGAGGCAGGCACTCTGGGGGGAAGGGGCAGGAGCATCAGAGGCAGGCACTCTGGGGGGAAGGGGCAGGAGCATCAGAGGCAGGCACTCTGGGGGGAAGGGGCAGGAGCATCAGAGGCAGGCACTCTGGGGGGAAGGGGCAGGAGCATCAGGGGCAGGCACTCTGGGGGGCCAAGAGCATCAGAGGCAGGCACTCTGGGGGAAGGGGCAGGAGCATCAGAGGCAGGCTCTCAAAGGGGGTAGGAAATTCAGAGGTTAGCACACAGTGGCGGACAGTATTATTGTTGAGGCACTGTGGTACGTGGTAGTGTTATTGAGACGTTTAGGCAGGGGGTAGTATTCCGAGACTAGACTGTGGGAAGTGAAGGCGCTGCGGAATAATTTGGCGTTATAGAAATAAAGATTATTATTATTGAGTCCCCATTGCAGGCGGTATGATTTTGGGACCTAACTGAGGCAGGCGGTATTTTTATTGCAAGACTAGACTGTGGCAGTGGTATTAAGGCATTGTGGCAAGCATTACTATAATAGAGGCCCTAAGACCGGAGTTGTTATTACTGAGGCACTGTGGCAGGCGGTATTATTTTTGGACTGCAGCCATCAGTATTATTACTGAGGCATTATGGAAGGCATCATTAGAGACTAATAAAGCAGAATTTTGGATCAAGCACATTTTTAGAGCACTAGCTGCAAGAAAAGTCATTTTAATAGATTATTGCAAGCTCTTGGGACAAGGTTAATCTACTTGAGCGTTGCTCAGGTATAAGTCTCGGTGTTCTGAATATATGTGGTGTATGACTGAATATACAGCGATCTAGATACCAACTAGTGTTTTGCTGGGTTAAGGGGCTCTGCAGCATGGCGAGGGTTAAGAGGCTGACAGAGTGGAGATAGGACTGGGCTGAGAGCACTGAACCAGGCCAAGAGCGCTTTCACCAAATATGGATGGTTTTCGCTTCAGTTTTATGCATGCAGGATTCAGCCCAACAGTCTCTGCTTTCCAGATGGTTAGGTCACAAGAGTAACAAACCCCGAGTCCTCCACCCCTCCCGCTCCTCCCAGGCAGCAATAAATCCCACTCATGCCTTCCTGCAAATATACATCAAATCATAAACTCTCAGTGCAGAGAAGCAGGAGACACAGAGGAAGAGACCCCCAACACCCCTCCCACCACAACCACCAACATACACCAGTAATACCGCAGTCTACAGCCAGGAAAACCGACCGCTCTGTACTAACAGAACTGCTGCGCCAGAAAACTTTCTACATAAGGGGCAGTATTATAGTAGTTATATTCTTGTACATAGGGGGCAGTATTATAGTAGTTATATTCTTGTACATAGGAGCAGTATTATAGTAGTTATATTCTTGTACATAGGGGCAGTATTATAGTAGTTATATTCTTGTACATAGGGGGCAGTATTATAGTAGTTATATTCATGTACATAGGGGGCAGTATTATAGTAGTTATATTCATGTACATAGGGGGCAGTATTATAGTAGTTATATTCATGTACATAGGGGGCACTATTATAGTAGTTATATTCTTGTACATAGGGGGCAGTATTATAGTAGTTATATCCTTGTACATAGGGGGCAGTATTATAGTAGTTATATTCTTGTACATAGGAGGCAATATTATAGTAGTTATATTCTTGTACATAGGGGGCAGTATTATAGTAGTTATATTCTTGTACATAGGAGGGCAGTATTATAGTAGTTATTTTCTTGTACATAGGGGGCAGTATTATAGTAGTTATATTCTTGTATATGGAGTGCAGTATTATAGTAGTTATATTCTTGTACACAGGAGCAGTATTATAGTAGTTATATTCTTGTAGACAGGGGGCAGTATTATAGTAGTTATATTCTTGTACATAGGGAGCAGTATTATAGTAGTTATATTCTTGTACATAGGGGGCAGTATTATAGTAGTTATATTCTTGTACATAGGAGGCAGTATTATAGTAGTTATATTCTTGTACATAGGAGGGCAGTGTTATAGTAGTTATTTTCTTGTACATAGGGGGCAGTATTATAGTAGTTATATTCTTGTATATGGAGTGCAGTATTATAGTAGTTATATTCTTGTACACAGGAGCAGTATTATAGTAGTTATATTCTTGTAGACAGGGGGCAGTATTATAGTAGTTATATTCTTGTACATAGGGAGCAGTATTATAGTAGTTATATTCTTGTACATAGGGGGCAGTATTATAGTAGTTATATTCTTGTACATAGGGGGCAGTATTATAGTAGTTATATTCTTGTACATAGGGGGCAGTATTATAGTAGTTATATTCTTGTACATAGGAGGCAGTATTATAGTAGTTATATTCTTGTACATAGGAGGCAGTATTATAGTTGTTATATTCTTGTACATAGGAGCAGTATTATAGTAGTTATATTCTTGTACATAGAGGGCAGTATTATAGTAATTATATTCTTGCACATAGAGGGCAGTATTATAGTAGTTATATTCTTGTACATAGGGGGCAGTATTATAGTAGTTATATTCTTGTACATAGAGGGCAGTATTATAGTAATTATATTCTTGTACATAGAGGGCAGTATTATAGTAGTTATATTCTTGTACATAGGGGGCAGTATTATAGTAGTTATATTCTTGTACATAGGGGGCAGTATTATAGTAGTTATATTCTTGTACATAGGCAGCAGTATTATAGTAGTTCTATTATTGTACATAGGGGGCAATATTATAGTAGTTATATTCTTGCCATAGGAGGCAGTATTATAGTAGTTATATTCTTGTACATAGGAGGGCAGTATTATAGTAGTTATATTCTTGCCATAGGAGGCAGTATAATAGTAGTTATATTCTTGTACATAGGAGGCAGTATTATAAGAGTTATACACTTGTACATGGGAGGCAGTATTACAGTAGTTATAATCTTGTACATAGGGAGGCAGTATTATAGTAGTTATATTCTTGTACATAGAGGGCAATATTATAGTAGTTATATTCTTGTACATAGGGGCAGTATTATAGTAGTTATATTCTTGTACATAGGAGGCAGTATTATAGTAGTTATATTCTTGTACATAGGGGGCAGTATTATAGTAGTTATATTCCTGTACATAGGAGGCAGTATTATAGTAGTTATATTCTTGTACATAGGAGGCAGTATTATAGTAGTTATATTCTTGTACATAGGGAGCAGTATTATAGTAGTTATATTCTTGTACATAGGGGCGGTATTATAGTAGTTATATTCTTGTACACAGGGAGGCAGTATTATAATAGTTATACACTTGTACATAGAGGGCAGTATTATAGTAGTTATATTCTTGTACATAGGGGCGGTATTATAGTAGTTATATTCTTGTACACAGGGAGGCAGTATTACAGTAGTTATAATCTTGTATATAGGGGCAGTATTTTAGCAGGTAACATTTTATACAACTGTATCTCAGAAACGTTTATTATATTGCCGGAACATTCCAATCATTAGCACAATGTGATTTCTCTATACACGTTATCTCTGTAGATTAGTTACCTCGCGTCACGGGACCCAAATCCCGACATTCCTGAGTTTATCTGATAGGAGAGAGGAAGTCAGATTGTTGTCTCAGCCCTCGGTTAAGCTGAAGCATCTTATGATAACGTATTCATCACTTTCAATGAAGAGAAATCTAATATCCCAGAATGACTTATCAGATGTTGCAGAATGTCACAGTAAATATAGATTAAAATATTCCTCATGGAGGTCAATACAAATTGTTCTGGGGAAGATTAAAAACTCTACTCATACTCTAAAGCTCAGGCCGTCTGCAGTTAACCCCAAAATCTAACTGCGCTCATTTTACACTGGGATTCCCTATATATCACAAACTACAGAAGGGGAACAACCGTTTCATCTAACCTGAATTATCTAAAATATTTAAAGGGGTTTTTCCAGGACTCAAAAGCGGTATTTTCAATCTCGGCCTCAATAAGAAGAGTCCTCCGCTCAAGGCGGCTACGACAGTCGGGAGTTACAGAAACAACCTTACACGATTTCTGTAACTCCCGAACACTATATGTTACAGGACAACCCCACAGGGCCCTGTGTATTAAATTAATTATATTTCACATTCTTACCCTTCCACAACTGCTAAGATCCAGCGCTGCAGCCCCGCAGTGGTCCCAGTAATTGTTGTGACAGATGATGTCACAGTAAGTCAGGTGACCGATACAACATCGTGTTCCTGGTATAATGGCGCTCAGGATGTGAATGCTGATGCCAGGAGAATGAGCGGTGATGCTGCAGCCTCTCATTGGCTGCATCAGTCACCTGACTTCCTGTGACATCATCTGTCATAACAATCACTGGGATCACAGTGGGGATGCAGCACTGGACGCCAGCGGCTGCAGAGGGGTAAGTGTAGCTCACTTATTTTAATACAGGGGGCACTATTGAAGTGGGGACAACCCCTTTAACTCCTTAATGACAGCCAATACACCTTTTTACTGACGTCAGAACTCTGCGACCAGAAAACCGAATATAATATGGGTCTTAGAATGCGGCAATGCAGAGTCCATTGTTTCTCTTTAAAAATGACTTTTTATTATGCTGGATTAGTAAAACATAAAAAAATCTCTATAATCTTTGTATCGCAGTAATCGTGCCGAGCAGATAAGAAAGTTTTTATGTTATTTTTACCAAATGGTGAACGCTGTAAAAACATGACCCAAAAACATTGGTGGAAGTTTTGGAGTTTTTTCCAGCTACCCTATTGCAAAAAAAAAATAAAAAAAATAATGAAAATTATACAACTCATTATTTGTACCCCTGAGTGTGGCCAGTAAGAATAGAACTCGTCCCACAAAAACCAAGCGCTCGTACAACTGTCAACAAGTTATGGCTCTTGCGGCAAAAAAGTGGCTCGGGTTTTTTGATCTTTAAATAAACACTTGCCCTTTGGCAGAGAGTGCCATAAAGATAAAATAGTCATTACCCACCCTTCCACTGAGCCTCCAGTCCGGCTCCACCAACCTGATGGAAGTAATGACATCACTGCTCACATGACCCTTGCAGCCAATGCCTTAGCAGTTGTTTGTGCATGTGACTGCTAAAGGGCCAATGATTGGCTGTGGTGGTCATGTGAGCGGTGAATGTGATGCCATCACTATATACACTTACAAAGATCACCCCGCTTATCCCAAATGTAGGGAGACGGGATAAGAGGTTGGCTTTATGCGAATAGTAACCAGTGTCGAATATAAAACAATGTTTGGAGATCCCTGTATGATGTTCTTGATGCTCAGTTTCTGAACTGCGCTCTGGTAATCCTCTGCCCTGGAGGACGGATTTAGAGGAAATCTGGGTCAAAGATTCCTTACTTTATAAACATCACTGAAAACCACAATACGAGGAGCGAAATCCGGACGTCTGCAGCCAATCCTGTGTAAACAACTGAAAGACGTAAAAGTAATAATACGGACCTAGATGGAGACCCTTCAACCCTCTTTGTACCTCGCTTGTTGGGCCGGCATCACATACCGCAAACTAGTAGTACCGTATAGCATTAGTCAATGAGGTTTTACCAAATCCCATCCCTCACAGGTGAAGAAATCCGCCGCGGTTTCGCGTCACGTTGTGGTTTTTGGAAATCCAAAATGGAAGTTGCAGATATTAAACTGTGGATTTTATTAAAGTCACCCTCCAATTACGGGACAAAATTCTGCCCCGGACCGCAGCGGTGGGGGTAAGTTACCTGCAGTTCTTTGCCATTAATGTGATCCGCTCTTTTTGAGTCCCATTTTCAGCCCATCCAAGATGGCCGACAGTCTCAGACTACCTAGTCCACAAGGTGCATTGGAAGTGCTAGATTACTATAGCTTCTCTCTGATTGGCTTGCACTGCTCATGTGATCAGCACTGGCCAATTAGAGAGCAGTGCACAGTGAGCAATAGGAAGGTAGGAATCTGCTGCAGCCATCTTGTACGGATAAAAAAGGGCCCAAAACTGGCTGATTGGAGGGGCTGCAGAGAACAACTGTGGGTAACTTACCTCCTCCTGTGCCAGGTTACAATTTTATCCCAAAACTAGGGCGCTCCTTTATTTTCAATGTTGTGAATGAAATCCACAACTAAATCATGTGAGGAATGGGGTATGAAAATACAGCCTAATTTTACACACTCTGTGCCATCGAGCAGCAGTTTGAGCTCCAGAGCTGCAATGCCTGAGGACAGGAAGTTGCAACTCTATATAGTCAGTTATTTTCGATTTAGGCGGGACTGTCCCACTTTCTGGTGACCATTACAGTGACTACCGGCTGCGGTGCCGCAGCTCCCCGCCAGTAATCACTCTGTAGCGTCATTGTGTGCATCCGGGATCCTCCTCTCCTCACCCCTCATCTTTGGTTCTGCAGGTTAGGAGAGGAAAGGGGAGGATGCGCTGTAGCATACACTTCTGGTTGCCGGCAGCAACGTTGTGAAGACCAGGAGGGGGTAAGTATATGGGACTAAGGGGAAGTGCTAGTACTATGGAGCTACTGTGGGGTGTCATTATTACTTGGACTACTGTGGGGGGTCACTATTACTACTGGGGCCACTGTGAGGGGGAGTGGGGGCACTATTATTGCTGGGACTACTGTGGCGGGGGTCACTATTACTACTGGGGCCAGAGGGGGGGAGTGGGGGCACTATTATTGCTGGGACTACTGTGGCGGGGGTAACTATTATTGCTGGGACTACTGTGGTGGGGGGAACTATTATTGCTGGGGCTACAGTAGGGGGGGTCACTATTATTGCTGGGGCTACTGTGGGGGGTATTACTACTGAGATAATTTTGCAAGTGGCAGCGTACCTCAAGCTGACTTATGGTATGTTTACATGTGGCGAAAATGCTGTGGAATGCGTATCCGCAGCCGATTTCATACTATGCGGTGCCCACCCCACACTCCCCCCTCGCTGTCTGCGCTCCCCAGATTCCGGTTCCCAGCAGCCTGGTCAAGTGAGGCCACTACAGGCCGCTGGGAACCAGAAGCCGGGGAGCGCTGACAGCAGGAAGCTTTCATAGGAGGTGAGGAGGAGCGCCGCATACCATGAAATCAGCTGCAGATAAGCGGCTAATTACCAGTCAAAATACACAACAATGGCACAGATTTTGACTGGTTTTTGGATGCAGAAATGCTGCGGAATATGCTCCCTGTACTTTTTATAACGACTGAGGTAAAACCATACCTTGTGATAAGCCCCGCCCCTGGCCACACCCCTCTTTCCGGCTTTGACCCTGGGAATATCTGGTCACCTTAGGCTTCTGTTCACATTGAGGTTTTATTTGGAGTCGATTCAATACAAAATACCAGACAAAATAACGCTGCACTATTTGCCTGGTAAAATGGTGGAAACACAGTGGATCCTGTCATACTTCAAGGGATATCTGGCACAGACTAACATTATAATATCTAATGTGCATCCTCACAATAGGTCATTCTGTAACACGCTCACTGCTGCCAGTCCTCCTACTATCTGCATTCTCCATGCCACATGACCTCCACCTGAAAAATTCCTCCACTTCCTCTGACATCTTGTCCACATTTGCTACTTCCTGCCCTGTCCGTAGCCTCCAGCATCCTGTGAGTAGTGCATGCTGGGAGGACAGAAGTGGAAGCGCTGGGGTGTATCACGCATGCAGAGTTCAGAGTGCAGGAAGCTCCTGTCTGTCTGCTGCTGCCGGCACCGTCTGGCCCTCACAGTGAGAGGTAGGTTGGTGCTGGTAAGTTGTAGGACCTGCGAGCAGTGGGCGGAGCTACAGCGCTGGCTGGTGAACGAGCTTTATGCATGCTGGGAGTTGTTGTGTTTACTGCAAAAGCGATGCATGTAAACAGCGGCAGACCGGCGGCTGCACGGGACGAAGAAGAGGGTCCGCAGCAGCAGATAAACGCTACAGGTCGCCACTACTTAGCCGGACCGCCTAGATTTCAATATTTTCAGAATTTCCATTTTGTGTCCGGAAAACTGCTGTAATGAGGTCTGTTAGATGCCATATGTAGCAGTCACTTGCCGGATCTGGCTCCTCGGCCACTTTTGATGTTCGGCTATCATCATTGAGTCAAACAACAGTAATGAGAGGTGCGGCTGTAAGTCCATCCTTACAGAACTGCCTGTTCGCTCTGTCCTTGCTCTGCACGAGTCTTCCATCTGAGGTACACAGTATCACTTCCTACCACTGTATACACAATCATCGCCAACAGGCTCCTTTTTTGTGCGTTTTTCTCAACAGTTACAATGGTTGCCCTATTCATAAGATAGGTCATTAGTAGGAGATCGGTAGGGGTCCGAGGCCCAATACCTCTACTAGTCGGCTGTTCGCAGATTTGGTGTAGACCGCTCCATTCCATCTGCAGTGGCCAGGCATGGTATTACAGCTCATTTATTTCAATGGGAACTTTGATGCAATACCAAGTCTGGCCACTGCAGTGTGAATGGAGCTGTCTGCTTCCTGCAGAAATCACCTCAGTGCATGAGCGCATCGGCCCGGTAAATAAAATGGGAGTTCCGGATGTCAAACCTCTGTTAATCTACTATTGATGACCTAGCCCGATGGTAGACCATCAATAGTTTACAACTGGGCAACCCCTTTAAGAAAAGAATGATAGCCCACACGAATGCTGAAGCAGACAATCCTTTGGATTTCTATTCATTGCAATGGGTGGGACAGCCATATATATAATGTTCAACGATTACTTGGGGGACTTTTCAAGAATGTGGCTTAGGGGGCCCCAGGGAGCCCCATATAGTCCTCCCCATATATGGTATTAGGAGCGCCCTGCCTACCAGTGTACACCGACTGCTGGGGAGCTAAACAAGAGCCGGGGAAGTTTATAATCCTGCGGAAGTTTCATTAGATAACGCGCTATCACTGAGCGTCCGAGACACGGACCCTGCCAAGAAACTTATAATTAGGAGGAGCAGCTGGGAGGTCCGGACGTCGGCTAGGAAAGGGACAACCAGTAAACCGCAGGGAAAGATTAACGCCTCGCATGCTGAAAGTCCAAGAGGAGAGCTCCGCTAATGAGGACCGCCCCAAAACAGAAGATGGAATTCAACACCATTAAAGGGGAACTCCACCACAATACAGAATTCTACACGGCTTTAGTAATATTAGATTGTAGCCAAGATCCACAGGACCCAACATCCATGGACAGCCTTAGCGATGTCCGACCCCTGCAGTCACACAGGGTGCTGGCCAACAGCTTGTAGGGGGGCACTAGCCCAATGTAGGTGGAGTGGGGTGGGGTGGGGGGTCATTGACTACCTTAGCCCTGCCCAGCTGGATGACCTTCTTCCTCTTAGTAACATCCTCGTGGCTCTGTGTCCTGCACTCTGATGCTCCCAGGAAGCAATATCGACTCATCAGCGCCCACACAACACAATCACTTAGTTACTGTATTTTTATTAGGAGCTGGGTCCTGGGGCCCTCTGCGGGTCGGCAGCTGGTCCTGGGGCCCTCTCCGCGTCGGCAGCTGGGTCCTGGGGCCCTCTCCGCGTCGGCAGCTGGGTCCTGGGGCCCTCTCCGCGTCGGCAGCTGGGTCCTGGGGCCCTCTCCGCGTCGGCAGCTGGGTCCTGGGGCCCTCTCCGCGTCGGCAGCTGGGTCCTGGGGCCCTCTCCGCGTCGGCAGCTGGGTCCTGGGGCCCTCTCCGCGTCGGCAGCTGGGTCCTGGGGCCCTCTCCGCGTCGGCAGATGGGTCCTGGGGCCCTCTCCGCGTCGGCAGCCGGGTCCTGGGGCCCTCTCCGCGGCAGCCGGGTCCTGGGGCCCTCTCCGCGTCGGCAGCCGGGTCCTGGGGCCCTCTCCGCGTCGGCAGCCGGGTCCTGGGGCCCTCTCCGCGTCGGCAGCTGGGTCCTGGGGCCCTCTCCGCGTCGGCAGCTGGGTCCTGGGGCCCTCTCCGCGTCGGCAGATGGGTCCTGGGGCCCTCTCCGCGTCGGCAGCTGGGTCCTGGGGCCCTCTCCGCGTCGGTAGCTGGGTCCTGGGGTCCTCTCCGGGTTGGGAGCTAGGTTCTCGGGCTCTATTTTGTAAGCTTGGTTTTAGGTCTCTATCTTTGTTGTGAGCTTGGTTCTAGTGCTACATTTAATGTACGGGTCTTGGTTCTGGGGCTGTATGTGTGTCATAAGCTTGGTTCTGGGGCTGTACTAGATATACAAGCACTTCTGGTGTGGGATTGCCAGTTACACAAGCAATACCTGCAGACTTCCCATCAGTGTAATATATAATTTTCTCCTATGACAAAGGAGCGCCAAAAGAAATCCAGGATGCCACTTAACCGAAGGCTGGCAATGTCAACAGCGATGAACAACCGCCCCTGCAGACATCAATGCATCCAGCAGCCGGAGCCGCTGTAGGGCCCTTACCTGAACCAATCTACTTAAACTCAGGACCCTCCTCTGTGACCCGGAATGGGGAGGAACTCCGGAAGAACACTTCTTGTTCTGCCAGACCTGCTGCTGTCCGCCACAACTCTCATCATTACTGATACACCTGAGATGAAACTGCAGGACGGGGTCTGCAGCAGAACGACAACTTCTTCTGGGGGCGGATTGTTATTTTCACAATAGGGTCCCCTTCACATGAGCGCATGCACATTTGCGCATGCATGAGCAAAGTTTTATTTTTTGTGCATGTATTGGCATATTTTACA